>NC_050579.1:156138024-156850024 GCF_011100635.1 Trichosurus vulpecula | reverse complement strand
TTTACCTCCATAGCATATATTACATCCATTCTTTTTTTGTCATTCACAGTGACAATCCTTTTATCACCTCTCACCAGGACTATTGCAAAAGCTTCTTAATCCCTCTCTTTTCAGTTTTACCTCTCTCCAATCTTTCTACCATAAACCACTAAATTGATATTCCTAAATCATAGGGCAGACCATGTGATTTCTCCTGCTCAGTAGCTCCCTATTGGCTCTAAAAAAATGTAAACTCTTCTTTCTCACTTTTAAAGCCCTTCTCAAATTGTTTGTACTTCTTTTTCCACACTGATTTCACATTACTCTCCTAGATGTACTCTTTATTCTACCCAAATTGGCCTACTTGCTGTTTCCCACAGAAAATATTACGTCTCCTGTCTATGCTTTTACACAGACCGTTTCTTATACCTCAAATGAACTTCCTCCTTTGTCTCTTAGAATTGCTAGTTCCCTTCAAAGATCAGCTCAAATGTCTCCTCCTACATGAGGCCTTTCCTGATGACCCTACCTGTTGCTTCCATTCCCAGCAATTACTATGCATTTGCCTAGTTTATGTAGTTTGTGTTTATTTATCTGGGTGTGTGTTGTTTCTTCTGTTAGAATGTTAAGTCCTTGAAGACAAGAGGCTCTCCGTTTTGTTTGGTAGCCCTAATTCCTAGAACAGTATTTGGTGTAAAGTAAATAGATGCTGAATAAATATTCATTGATCAATTGATTCAGGATTTGTTTATTTCACATTTCGTTTCCTCAGTTAGAGTACAAGCTTCATGTAAGGTTCGTGATAGTTCTTTGTATAGCCCACACAGCCTGGCATAGTGTTAATCACGTACCAGGAAGGTTCAATCTGCGCTTATTTATCACTTCTCCCTCCTTTCTTTCTCTTTTCCTTTCTGTCTACTGTATCTGGGAGTGGTTTTCTGAATCTTTTGTGTCCTTTTCAAGAGAAAAACAACCAGGCTAAATTAACCAAATTCAAGCCCACAAGTATTTCTCATACTCTTGCTATATGCCAGGCCTTGTTCTAAGAGCTGAGGATACAAAGAAAGGCAAAAACAGCCCCTGCCCTCAAGAAGTCCAAACTCTAATGGGAAAGGCAACATGCTAAATCCAAATGTCTTTACTTCCAATTTATTTTTTCGACTATGGGTCCATAGCCCCTGATAGAAACAAATTCTCCATTCTTAGCCTCAGTCATAGAACTGGGTTTTATAAAACTGCAGCAGTCTTAAAAGAAGATTCTACTTGTATAATGGAAAGCAAGGATCCAACCTCCATCTGTTTGCAGGAAACATCATACCTTGAGGGTACATATCTTTTATTGCACAAGCCGCAAGCGCTGCTCATGTTAAAACGTGCTGCCCTATATTAGCCCCTTCTGTTTTTCTGATACAATCTGAATGAGTAAGTACAGATAATTAAAATGAGTGCTTGTTGATTTCAGAGCTCAGGTTATTTCTCCAGACTAACTCCAGATTAACCCCCTTTGATACATACAATGAGTTCCCAAATATCATTGATTTTACCTCACAACCTCTCTCATATTTGTCCGTTTTTCTCTATTCACACAGCCACAACTCTATTTCAAACATTGCTCACCTCTCAACTGGAATAATAACTTCCTTATTTAGTATACCTGCTTGCTTCTCCAATGCATTCTCCACATGGTCGCTGAAATAATCTACTTTGGGAACATACCTCTTTATGTCAATTCTTTAGTGACCAGGTCACTCCTTTGCTCACAAACCTCCAATAGCTCCCCAATGCCTACAAACTAACACCTGGCTTCTTTACAGAGAGGAGAGAGACTGGAGGCAGGAGATCAATTAGGCGACTATCATAATAGTTTAAGAGAGAGGTGATAGAGAACAAAACTAAGCAGCTGTATAAATGAAGAGAAGAGATGGTGTGGAGACAGAATTGACAAGGTTTGGCAATTGATTATATATCACTATATTGTTAGAGTTGAGGTCAGGAATGACTCCAACGTTGAGAACCTGAGTAACAGGACGGTGTCTTCAACAGAAACAGGAAAATTAAGAAGAAACATGGATTGAGGGGGAAAGGTAATAAGATCTGTTTTGGACACACTGAGTTTGAGCTATGTAAAAGGCATCGAATTTGAAATGTGCATAGTTGGTGGTATAAGATTAAATAGAGATAAAGGCTGGATATATAAATGTGGAAATCCTATGAATTAAGATATTATAAATTTACAAATAAATGGATAGCTAGATGGCTCAGTAGATAGAGCTCTGGGCCTGGAGTCAGGAAGACTCATCTTCCTGAGTTCAAATCCTATTTCAAGTCACTTAATCCTGTCTCCCTCAATTTTTCATCTACAAAACAAAACAAGAGCTAGAGAAGGAAATGGCAAACCACTCTAGCATCTTTGCCAAGAAAACCCCAAATGTGGTCATGAAGAGTTGTACACAACTGAAAAACAACTGAATAATATGAATAAAGATGATATTTAAATGCAGCCCAGGACAGGACCTTGGAGTACACCCTCATTTCACAGGTGAGATACAAATAATGATTTAGCAATAGAGACTGAGAAAGAAGGGTCAACCAGATAGAACTGAGAGAATGGTGCCATTGGTTGGTTGTTGTTTTTTGTTCTCAAAGAGGACCAAAATGGCATTATTGTGCTAGAGTCAAGTTTCAGTGTGTCCAACTGTGGCTGATCAGACCAATAGGAGCTCAGAATGCTCTACCACAGGTCGGACACAAATAGTCTGTGTGAACATTTAGGGTAGACTCTAAATTTGAACATCCTGCATTTCCTTTGATCTATTTCAATCCTTTGCTCATAGAGCATGGCACCTTCTCCGATGTAGGCACACCATGATGAGTCGTCCTGTGCCAGTGTCTCCCATGTCACACAATCAATTCCAAAGTTCTTAACAGAGACCTTGAGACGGTGTCCTTGTATCACTTCTTCTGACCACCATGTGAACACTTGCCCTGTGTGAGTTCTCCATAAAATAGTCTTTTTGGCAAGCGTACTTTTTGCATTCAAACACCATGGCCAGCCCATCAGAGTTGCGCTCTCTAAAGCAGAGCTTGAATGCTTGGCAGTTGAGTTTGAGCAAGGACCTCAGTGTCTGGTACCTTATCTTTCCAGGTGATCTTCAGCGTCTTCCTAAGACAATTCAAATGGAAGCAATTCAGTTTCCTGGCATGGCACTGGTAGACTGTCCAGGTTTCACAGACATACAATAATGAGGTCAGCGTAATGGCTCTGTAGACCTTCAGTTTGGTAGTCAGTCTAATACCTCTTCTCTCCCACACTTTCCTTTGGAGCCTCTAACACCGAGCTAGCTCTGGCAATGCATGCATCAACCTCATTATCGATGTGTACATCCCTGGAAAGTACATTACCAAAGTAAGTGAACTTATCCATAATGCCATGAAAAGTCAGAGAAGAGTGTATCCAAGAGGAGGGTGTAGTCAGCAATATCAGACGCAAAAGAGATGACAAGGTTGAAGACAGAAAAAATTGTTAGATTTAGTAATCAAGAGAACATAGGTAACATTGGAGTGAACAGTCTCATTTGAGCTCAAGAGCCAAATTGTAAAGAGTTGAGAAGTGAGTGAGAGAAGAAGGGAAATCAATGAGAATAGTCAGCTTTTTCTGGGCATGTAGCTGTGAGGAGGAGAGATATAAGACTTGCCATTTTCACTCTTCCTCCTATTTTCCATTACTTCTTACTCCCTGATGGAAAAGGTAGTTTGGGTGAGAGGCAATGAAAGATCCTTGCTAATGATCAGACAGTGAAAGGAAAAGCACCAAAGTCTAAAGTCATCCTAAGAAGGAGCTAAGGTGCAGGTCCAGAGTTTCAAAATCTTGATCTAATGATTGGCCCTACGAGATGGTATAACTCAAACATCAGTTGGGGACTGTGATGTGTTTTCTCTTCTCATTTCCCTGCAAAAGAAGTGGCTTTGAGGAAACAGTCAAACCAAACTTTGTCTCTCCTATAACTCCGGTTCAGAATAGCCTATGTATTATTTTGTACTTGCCTAGATCTAGGAGAAGCTAAGGGTATGCAGTCTAGTTGTAGATGCTTTATCAATGTCTGGCATATGGCAGGCACTTAATAAATGCTTGTTGATTGATAGACCTTTTTTTTCCATTAGACCTATGATTTCATCAGTTCAGGAAGCTATCAGTGAGTAACCTTCTTTACAAATGAAGATGGGCACCCTTCTTATAATGTGTAATACCAGAGTTGACTGGGGACCTGAGAGATCAAGAGACTTGTCCAGTGCTGCACATCCAGCATGTATCTGGGAAGGAACTCTAACCCAGTTCTTCTTGAGTATTGTAGGCCAGCTTTCTATCCACTATGATACGCTCCTTCTCTGATTATGCATTGTTTTATTGTTCCTTTGCAAATAGATTGAGCAAAAAGGATTCTTTACAGAGTCTATTATAGTTCAGTAAAAGGCACATTTATTAGGCACCTATTATTATAGGCAAAGTTTGCTTACTGTGTTCAAAATCTGTTTCATCGTACAAAAATTAAACTCACAAAGCCTTTCAAAAGCATGATCTACTGCATAAAGTGAGATATGCCCGCACCTGTAAGTTATTATTCACTGTTCCATGTACCTCAGAGGTCTGAACTTGACATTTTAATTTTGCATTGTCCTGATTCCTAAAGAACAGCCAGCCACACACCACAGGCACAATGGTTTACATAAATTGCTTAAAAATTGCCCATCAATCAGCAATACCTATAGAATGATTGTTGTGTTCAGAATATTGTACCTGGTGAGCAGAAAATAGAAGGTAGTGACCAGCTAAAGGCACCGAAGCAATTTGGAATTCTAGGTTTTCCTGTTCAGGAAAATACCAAATCTTAATTAGCAGTCTGTAGGATAAACAGCTCTTTAAACACTTCCTAAGAACCCTAATCAAGATAAAACAATGGCTATACTCTGTGGCAGAAACCTTTTTTATCTGTCCTAATGAATGTGAAGCATTTATTCATTGATCTTGGTCCTTGCTTTCTCCCCTCTCCCCCTCCCCCACCCCCACCCCCCGGCCAACACATCATGAAAACTTTGTCAAGAATTGGCAAACCCTGATGTTTAAAGTTTACCCCAGTGCCCTGGTAGCAGGAAAATGCAATGTGGTACAAGAGCCAGAATTTGTCTTCCACTGGAATACCGTTTTAGGATGCAAGCTAATGAAAGGCTGTCTCCTATTTTTATCTGTCTGCAAATGTGGATTTTCACACAAACCCATGTTGTTCTTGTTGTTTGTCCTTTGTTTTTGAAGAGGACCAATGACATCATGGAGCAACGTCTTGACTTGTACTTGAAGTGGATTCCTGACATAAATGCATAGAAAGCCACAAGCTGATGACCCACATCAACATTAGACAACTTTCCATCTTCAGGGCCCTGAAGCACTATAGAATGCTTCCTCCAGGCTTGCCTCTGCACACAGTGCCTGGATCAGTCAATATTTATTTATTGAATTCATTTCAGACTGATTTTTGTTGGTAGGACCTTAACCAAGGCAGGAAGAACTGGGTGCTGAGTCTTGCCTACAGCATCTTTCCATACAAAGGATTGGCAGTGAGGGAGGGAGGTTGCCTTATATTGTAATATGCCAGATATCTAGAGGGAAAGTTTAGGGTTAAGGCTGAATATCAATCATCAGAACTGGAAGCATTCTGTTCATGCCATTTATGAACCTAAAATCCAGGGTCCCCTCCAGTAACCCACATGGACATTGATGAGATGGGTAATAAATATCTTCATTGTCACACAGGCATCTCTAATTGTACTTGTTTTTCATTAGCTTTATGTTCGTCTGTGAGTGGGACCAACAAATCATTTAACCTGCCATGCATAATTGAATATAAGCCCCTGGACTGATGATTGATTGCACTTCCACATTCATGCTGTCCAGATTTAATATGTGAGATGCAGGGTGATACTATGAAAGGGGCAGAGGATTTAGAGTCAGGGCCTGTGTTCAAATCCTACCTCTCCCATTCCAATCAATATGCATTCATTTACACTGATTATATGCTAGTCATTGTGATGGGTGCTGGGAAAACAAATATGGAAGTGAGACAACCCCTTCCTTGGAAGAGCTTCAGCTTTCTAGGCCTCTGAGGAAATGCACTAATCATCAGGAAACTGATAAAGGCCTATGCAGAAGGTGGTATTTGAGCTGTCTTGAAGTCAAGGAAACTAAGAGGTAGAGATAAGATAAGAGGAAAGTGTTCCAGGAATGGGGTACAGTTAGTTTAAAGACACAGCTGGAAGATGGCCCGTCAGAGTCAAGGAACAACAAGAAGGGATCCAGTGAATCTGGTTCATAAAGTATGTAAAGGGGAGTAAAGTTTATGATTGGAACAGTAGGAAATGGTCAGGTTGTGAAGGGCTTTAAACAGAAAACTGAGGCTCTTGTATCCTATCCTGGAGATAATAGGGATTCCCTGCAGTTTATTGAGTTGTGAGGTAACATAGTTAGAACTACATTTTAGGAAAATCACTTTGGCAGCTAAATGGAGGACAGATTGGACTGGAGAGAGGCACGATGCAAAGGAACCAACCAGAAGACTTTTGAAATAGTTACAGGCATGAGCTAGAGTGGTGGCTATGTGAATGGAGAAAAGGACCCATATGCAGGAAATGTTGTGAAGGTAGAAATGACAAGACTTGACAAGAGATTGGCAATATGAGTGAGTACAAGTGAAAAGTTATGATTAACACCAAGGTTGTAAACCTGGAACACTTTCCCCACCCCTGATAGAGCATCAGTTTGATCTAGTGGAATAAATGCTGGACTGGAAATCAGTTGACCTGAGTTCAAATCTCAGCAATGACACCTACTACCTTTGAGACCATAGGCAAACACCAAACTTCTCCAAGTCTTAGTTTGTTCTCCTTTAAAATTGGATAATAGTACCTACTTCATGGACTTGTTGTAGGGCTAAGATGAGAGAAGTAATCTAGCACCTTGTATGTATTAAAGTAGTAACTAAATGTCACTTATTATTAGTGACAGAGCTGGGATTCGATAATATTTTGTTGATCTTAGAAGAATGGAAAGGGGAGGAAGGGGAATATACCAGGGGAGAATGGAGAGGAAGGAAGGATGGGGAAATATTATCTCAAATGGTTGGCATGTGCCAATGAAAGTTTATACAAAGAGGAATGGGTAGAGGGAAGAATGGATACCTGAATCACATCTTAATCAGAACTGGACAAAGGCAGGAAAAATACATACACATATACCCAGAGTTATATACAGAAATACATTTTACTAAGCAGTGAAACAGGCAGGAAAAGAGAGAAGGCAGAAGGAGGGGGAAGGAGGAAGGTAGATTAAGATTAAGGGGAGGAGCGGTCCTAAGGAAAGCAAACTCCAAGGATGTACCAAAATATTTATAACAGCTTTTTGCAATGGCAAAGAACTGAATGCAAAGGGAGTGCCTACCAATTGGGGAATGATGGAATATGTTATAGTACATAAATATGCTAGAATATTATTGAATGTAGGAAAGTGTGAAGGAGATAATTTCAAAGAAAACAGGGAAGACTTGTTTGCAGAATAAGGTGTAGAATGAGGTAAGTGGAATGGGCAGAGGGCTTTATACAGTGACAACAATATTATAAATAAAAAACTTTGAAAGACTAAGGAACACTGATCAACAGAATTACCTATCATGATTCCAGAGGTCTTATAATGAAACAACACTATAATGAAACATAGCTCCTGACAGAGAAGTGAAGGATTTGTGCAGATTGAGACTTGTTTTTATACACGACCAATGCGGGAATTTGTTTTGCTTGATAAAACATGCTTGTAAGAAGACTTTTGTTTTTCTTTCTCAATGGAGTGGGGGAAGATGGAAGAGAGAGAAAGCAAATTTTTGGAGGTTAAAAACAATCTAATTTTAAAAAGCCTAATGTAATGAGGATTAGTTAAAGGAAAGGAGGGCATTAAGTCTGGGAAAGAGAAGACTTATGAGGGGCACGCAAGCTATCTTCAAATATTTGAAGGGCAGTCATTTGAAGGAAGGATCAAATATTCTCTGTTTGGCCTCAGGAGCAGAACCAGCAGCTATGGGAGGAAGTTGCAAAGAGGTAAATTTTGCCTCAATGTCAGGAATGAATTCCTAACAATTGTTGTTTTGTTGTTTAGTCATTTCTGTCATTTCAGTTGTGTTTGGCTCTTCATGACCCCATTTGTGGTTTTCTTGGCAGAGATACTGGAATGGTTTGCTGTTTCCTTCTCCAGCTCATTTTTCTGATGAAGAACTCAGGAAAACAGGGTTAAATGACTTGCCCAGGGTCACACGGCTAATAAGTGTCTGAGGCTGGATTGAAACTCAGAAAGATGAATCTTCCTGACTACAGGCAGGGCACTGTATCCACTGTACCACCTAGATGCTCCTTCTAACAATTAGAGCTATCTAAAACAGAAATCTCAAAAGAGAGAACTAGACTGAAGTTCCAAGTCATACTAGCTTGTTCAAGGACTAAAGAAAGTTCTAAAAAGTCTCCTCTTTCTCCAACTACCCATCTCTATGTCTGACTGATATCATTGTTCTAGTACATACTAATTTTGTCTTCAAATAAAGAAGCCAAAAGTTAGCTAGAAATACACAAAATTTGAATGGTGACATGGGACCTCTGTATGAATGGTATTTTCTCCCTAACTGGGAACTCTGAGTTATTATGATAATACTAATAACTTTTCTTCTCGTATAGATGCCATAATATAGCAGAGAAAGGATAGTATATTGTCCCTAGGATAAAAGAGAGCTAACTGTCATGCCATGTCTAAATCTCTAGCCTCTGTTATAAGAAAGGAGGAGAACAGGGTGGAGATAAGTGAAGCCTAGATGTGATTCAATTCTCCTGCTCCTAGAAGCCAGGAGGGACTGAAGGGATTGAGTGCCTTCCACAGTGACACTCACTGACTTTTTTACTTCTCTGAGACTCCTCCTGAAACCCAGGACATGTCTTCCCTTCACATTGTTCCTTTCAACCCAGGCCTCTTGAATTTGCCTGAGCTTCAAGTGCCATGAAGGTTGGGACCATACTTGTCTCCTTTTGTGGATACCACTAGACCTTCATTATTGTCCTAAAATGCCTTCAGGAACAAAATTTCTCTTAACCAATGGTAGAGCACTTTCAGCAATTATTGCCAGAATAATTGCCATGAAATCCCTCTAATTTTACTCTTTCTTTCTTTTCTTAATATCCATCTATTTTTGACATATTCATTATATTCCAGTTTTTCTAGTTAGGAGAACTTGATCTAGGGTCCAATCTCTGGGATATGTATGATTCTGGGCAATCTCTCAAGCCAACCCTGCCCCTCAGACCACCTTGCTCCATTGCTGTCTCACAGCAGTTATCCACTCTGTGTTTCAGTTGCCAAGAAGTTAAACCCAGGATAATTATCTCCAAAGTGTTTTGTGGTATCATGTGCTCTGGATGCATCTAATTACACAAAAGGGTAGTGATCTTTATCATAATCAGACATTATTGGAACTGAAGGCGTGTAGCTATGGGGTTACAGCATACAATAGCCTCCCTTTTCACTTAGTATTCAATGTTTTTAATGACCTTAGGTCATAGGATGAATTCCCAGAGTCTGTATTAAGCATACACCTGCTCACACCCCCAGAATATGGCCAACAAGATAAAAGGCCAATATGAGAAATAAAAATATGAAAGATTAAGAGAAAAATGGGAAGATCTTTAAGAATTGGTGAAGGGTCAAAGTTAAGCAGAATCAGGAACATGAGACACACTATGACTAAATCGGTGTAAATTAAAAGAACAATAAAAGTAAGCAATCTTGGCCCCAGAGAAAGTATGAGGAAATTTACATCTGTCTTTCCATTGGAGAGATAGGAGACTATAGGTTTGGAACACTTTATGTATTGTTAGATATAACTAATACATTGATTGGTTTTCTTTGACTATTTTCCCCCTTTATTAGAGGGAAAATCTCTTTGGTGATGTGATATATCCGGAAATGACTGGGATGTAAAAATGAAAGTTATCAATATAACTTAAAAGGAAAAAAATATAAAAGCCCAGACTGGCAATCAAGGCCAACCATTAACAAACTAACTTAATCATCTCTCCTCTTCTCCAAAACAAATTTTCCACATCAATTGATCAATTAACAAACATTTATTAAAGATATCCTATATGTATTAAGGATGATTGTGCTTGGCACTGAGCATACAAATATAAATGACTAAACAGTCCTTACTCTCAAGGAGCTTACCATCAAATGGAGGAGATGGCAAGTACATACATATGTAAGTACATACAGAAAAATATAATGACAACAAACACAAAGTAGTTGAATACAAGGTAATATGAGAGGGAGGTCACTAGTAATTGAGGGGATTGTGAAAAACTTCATGTAGAGAAGATGGTGCTTGAGCTGTGTCTTGAAGGAAGAGAGGAATTCCCTAAGTATGGTGCATTCCAAACTTGGGATTCCGCACCAGTAAAAAGGCATAGGTATGGGAGCTATGCCTTATTTGAAGGACAGAGAGAGAACCAATTTGGTTAGATCTCACAGTGTAAGAGGATTAGTAATAGATGATAAAACTAGAAAGATAGGTTGACTGATCTCATGGTCCCTTGCATATACCATGTTCATTTCTTTTTAAAAAAAAAAATTTAATTTATTTTATTTTTAATTTATGTAATAAAACAAACATTTCTAGAACATAATATGATAAAAAGATGATTCCACATGAAACTGCAAATCTATTATCTGCAATTTGCTATTTCTTTTAAATATATAACAAAGTTACAATGTAAATTTCTTTTTTTTCTTTTTTTCTACCCTCTCCCCACACCCTAGAGATGGATACCATTAGACACAAATAGTGTGTGCATGCATGTGTATATATATATATACTTCTTTTTATCAGTTCTTTCTCTGGATGCAGACAGCATCTTTCTCCATGTCCTCTCTGGTTAGTTCGGATATTTATAATAGTCAAAATGACTTATTCATTCAAAGTCCTTCTTAAAACAACATTGCTGTTATTGCATACAATGTTCTCTTGATTCTGCTCATCTTGTTCTTCACTATTTCATGTAAGTTTTTCCATCTTTTTCTAAGAGCATTGAACTCATCATTTTTTACAGCACAGTAGTGTTCCATCACGATGCTCATTTCTATCTCTGCTTTGGTTCATGCTGTGCCGCCTGCCTGTCATGCTCTCCTTTCTACTTACTCTCTGTTTATCCAAAGTCTGCTTCTTCAGAACTTACACTTCTCTGATTGATTTCTTCATCACTAATTTATCTTTCCCTCCTCAAAATTACAGAAGCAACAATTAATTACTTGTATGTCCCTCCCCTTTGGGTGCTTAAATAGAAGTGTGAGACTGTTTACAATGGCACACAGCCCAATTTGCATTGTCTTAATCTCTCTAAGAAGATCACAAGCCTCATGAAGACAGGGTCCTTGTCTGTTTCCTTTTGAACTGTTTTCCCATCTCCAGTGATTAACATTATGCTGGGCATATCATAGGTGCTCAGTAAATACTGGTTGACTTAAGGACATACCTGTGAAACAACTGATTTTTAATCTTTAGGTCCTGCATGAACAAGAAGAAACCCTCTGAAGGCCTTTGAGCACCTGTTAGCTCCTCAATGCAATTAGAGCAGGGTAAGCCAGCCAGATCAATCACATTTTATTCTCTGCACAAGGCATCCTCTCTAGCAAGACTTCTCTGTCACGTTTGCCTGAGGTGAGATGACCAACATTTAATCAAGTTAACATCCCAACAAGATGAGAGACGAGTGTTACTGGTCCTTAGCAACAAATCTCTCCAAGAAATTTGCCCCTATAGAGAACTCATTAATTTATCGGAGTTGCGTGTGATGAAAATCCTAAAATAAAATCTTCTCTGTCTGAAGCCACACGTGGCACGTGGCAAGAAATGGAGGTGAGCCTGAAACACGAAAATCTTCCTCATAACAAAGCCACTGTAAGAAAAGCTGTGGAACCATTGGACGCTGCCAGAGCAGCAGCCTTACCTCTCTGTGCCTCCCCGCCCCCCACACCCCCTTTCCCCCGCCGCCTGCTCCCTCCCCAAGCTTAACTCTGAGCCCTCCACATTGGGCTGAAGCCAAGATACTCTAGAGGCAAACGTGTTACTGTAAAACCTACAAACCTAGCCTCCTGTGCCACAATGACCTGAGCTCTACATGCATCTAATGACAACCAGCAGGCAGTGAATCTTCTCAGAATTCTGAGTCACGCAGACCAGGCTTTATCGGAGCTGAGAGGCTAAAAAGACACGTGAGGTTCCTCGCCTGGATCACAAAATGTCCCTCCTAATGGTGGTAGCCCCGTCTATACCACAAATAAATCATATGCTTCATGTAGAGTCCTGTCCTTCACTAATTTGGACTAATCAACTTAAAAGGGAAATCTGTTTCATGTAATGAAAAGTCTAATCTTCAGAATAATTTTTAGATAATACTTTGATTACTTTCAAGTAAGTGCAGAAATATGAATTCAACTAACCTAAATACTGTCAAGCAGAAATCTCTCCTGACTTGCTTTAGTGAATAGATAAAGAGGGTCTAAAATGAGCAAATGTATTATTTTTAAGGAAACAAGCAGTTCTAAAATGCTTGAAAATAGCTTGTTGCCTTAGGTAGGTTAAGCATTCCCCTTATTATCCTGTTTGCTTAGGGTTAAAAAAAATAGGTCAAATCTTTCCCACATGATCTTCTTAGAATGGAAAGAGCAGTTCTCAAATTGTAGTATCATTATTAAAGAGTATAGAACTTTATAGCCACGTAGGAAACTAGAGGACATCCAGTTTAAACATCTCAATTTACAGATGAGGAAACAACTCACATGCATATCAGTTCAACTTAGTTGTTTTTCAGTTGTGTCTGAGTCTTCATGACCACATATGTATATTTTTCCATTTCTAAACTTTAAAATGCATGTTTATGTATTATATATACATGCATTTAAAATATGTACATGCATGTATATATGTGCATGAATATATGTATATATAAATGCACTTTAATTTTTAAATGGAAGAATCTTTGAAAGTCATCCAGTCCGAGTCCCATGTGTATATTTATGCACATATACATATTTTCATGCATTTAAAACATATAGTATTATTTACTTATTTTACTTATTATTACTTATTATTTATTATTTATTACTTACTTATTATTTACTTATATATTTACATATATACATACAAATATGCATGTGTATATATGCATGCATTTAAAATTTTTAAATGGAAGAAATTTTGGAAATAATCTAGTCCAAGTCCCTCATGTTTTAAAGTACATATATGTATGTACATATATTTATGTATATATACATTAATTTTAAAATTTAGAAATGGAAAAGAACACACACATATACACATATACTAGTCTATATGCTATGCTAGTCTGCTTTCCAAGTTATATACAGATATACAAAATACATATGTATTATATGTTGCATATATTTATATATGTACACATACACATATTCATACATATATGTTATGAATCAAAATTGCCAGATCTAAGCTGCTTAGTCAAATGCTTTCTTTTTGGTAGGTACAATGTACCTCCAGGGGTTTAGCTTGATATACACAATGCTTTCCTTTTTACTCAGAAAACATTAAAAAAAACAGTTGCACCCCAAAGGGATGATGTGTCTGGAAAAAGAGATAAGGGATATGCTCTACATATCTGCTAATATGCAGGTGTATATCACAGAAGAACTAAACAGAGACCTCATCAGAATTAAACAGTAGGTAAACGCATCATTATTCCAAGGACTCTACCCAGCCAGTGCTCATGAAAATTGGATATGTACCTGGAAATAATAGAGGAAAAGGAGGAGGAAGAGGAGGAGCAGGAGGAAGAAGATGATGATACGTTGGAGGAAGAGGAGGGCGATGATAATGATACATTAGAGAACACAGCACTTCTATATCCTCTATTTATTAATATGAAAATGAATGTGCTCATACACCTAGAGGGATGTTTGTCTCTTCATGAACTCAGATTTCACAGACAGAGTGAGAAGCCCCACTAAAGGAATACGTATTCTGAGGTTCAGTTGAAGGACCTGAGGAAGAAAAGACTTATGGAAGCTGCAGTAACAGTGTTCAAATATTTGAAGACTGTTACCTGGGAGAATTATATTTATTTTGCTTGACTCCAAAGGACAGAACTAAGAGAAAAGGGTGGAAAGTGATGTAAGAAAAATTTCTGTATTAGAGTTCTCCAAAAATGGAGCAGCTATTTCATTCTATATTTCTATCTGTGTTTCTGTGAGTGGTTATAGGTTTTACTTCTGGTTTGCTGATAACAATGATAATGGTAGTAGTTGACATTTAAACATGTTATGATTTAAGAAAGGTCTTTATCTGGGGTGTTCTAAAAGTTTTTGTACAATTTTAAGCTGATAAAGCTTAAAATGATGGTTCCTTCCATCACTCCATCAACCTTATCATATAGGCAATGCTATTCCCACTTTACAGAAAAGGAAACTAAACTGAAAGTGATTCGCCCAATATCAGATAGCTCATCTAAGTGGTATGCACCCAGGCATTGTTGGGAATCCTTATTGCCACCTACACAGAAGGCTTTTATTCTGGCACTGAAGGTGTCTTTTTGATAGGCCTTGAGTAGTAATTGGCTCACTGATGCCAAACTAAGATGCTTGATTGATTCAAGTTCAGTACATACATGTTGAACTTCACTCTTGGACTTGGCTTTTCAATGAGAGCTGATCTGGAAGATGCAGAGAGGAAAAGGGCTACAGAGACTCAGACTCAATTCTTCTGAGAGGAAGCCTGCACATCTCTGAGGCCATTTCAGGGAATTGTGTGACTCCAGGGATAAAGGAAACACATAGTCAAAGATTATATTAGCAGAGGAGTTTGTAGACAAGTGGAGATATTACAGAGTCAAGCTTCCTGGACAGAAAAGTAGAAGTTCCCGGACAATGCTGAGCTCCTGGACCAGCGGTGTTTAACCCTGAGCCAGTGAACTTGTTTTTAAAACCGCATTTCAATATAACTGGTTTCCTTTGCAATCCTATATTTTTTATTTTAAAGACATTCTGAGAATGGGCCCATAGACTTCAGCAGACTGCTAAAGGATGCATGGACACAAAAGCGATTAAGAACATCTGTCAGACCACATGGAAGAGTTTGGAGACTAAGCAATAATCCAAGCAGAAAACAAACAGGGACAGAGGCCTAATGTGAGGAAGCAAACCTGCTCCTTGCCCTCCATCAGCACTAGTAGTTTTTCTAATTATAAAAGCCCAGGGTGAAAAGTTCCAACCCCAACCTATTGATCCTGAATCTTTTCTCTTACTTGGAGAGGCTCAATCCCAGTATAGTGCTCTAAGTATTGTAGGCCATTTGCCCCTTGGGAACAATGAGGACTCATTGTAAATGTGGGTTGCTTGATTCTCTAGCACTCCAAGGGATTTCTCTTTTTCAGGAGTCTTCAACCACAGAGCAACACTGTAAGTCTGGAGAACTGATGAAGTGAAAGTCTCCTAGAGAAGGAAAGAAACAATTTTGTCTTTTCATACTTTTGGTTACGTTTTTTTGTTTGGGTGCTTGGATTTTTTGTCAGTTTAAATAAAGTTTGTCCTATATTTGATGTATTATTATCCTAAATGCTTGTCTGAGAACAGAGTCCTTTTACCTTTTCTATAGAGACCTAGACATAAGCAATATTCTGATGTTCTCAGGGTAACCTTTGGTAGGAGCAAGAGCCAAAAAGTTATTCATGAGGAGCCCCTAAGACTGAACCAGATCCATGTAAATCCACAGCTTAAATTCTGGGCTAAGGATTTCACCAAATACTATGGCTCTAAATGTAGTTATTTTTTTACATGTAGCAATATATACATGGTTTTAATTTTCTTGTATTTATTTGAATATGTTTCTGCTTCTATTAAACAGTCATTCTACAAAGCACAATCTACCATCATTCATCTCTGAAAAAGACTGCGTGACTATTCTGGGTAGCTCTCAGAGCCTTTTGGGAGCTTCCTAAAAGGCCTTGAGAGCTACAAACAACATTCAATTTATTTCCTTTTCCACAGTGTCCATGTTCTAGTTCCCATTAACTGAGCTCCTTGGTTCTACTTTCAGTTTTCCTTTGACCCAAATCTCTTCCTACCATTCCACATTTGGACCTGTGTATACTAGTTACATAAATTCAAAGCATGGTCATATCTGTCCCTGTTTTCAGCTTCCAGTGACATTCAGCTTTTACACACTTATTGCTTGCTGCATTCTTCTTTTAGTGTGCACATAGCTTCCATTAACTCTAATGGGAGTTAAGCACATGCAGAAATGAGTCTATCCCTCAGGAAAAAAACATATCATTGAACCATGCAGAGTAATTACCCACAGTTGTGTTCAGTCATCCTGATTCACAATTCTCAAACACCATTAGATTGCACAGAGGGGAAAATTGGTTTCTAAGTACCTTCCGAAAGTTTTAAATATAAGCAGTGCAGACATTTAAAAATTAATGGTGGAATTAAAACTTAATTATTTGAAGCTGAGGTGAGAAATACATGCCTCCAAGTGCCTGAAACTTAAAATAGCTGCCTTAGCTTTGCTATCTCAACCATTTCCTGATATCAGCCATTTCCTTAGATCTCCATTTTCCACAGACAACCAAAAAATTTAAGAGAGGGAATGAGTCTTCTCAGTATTAAATATTTATTTGTCCTAACCTAAAAAAAATCCCCTTGTGCTTCAGTATGTTCAAACGTAGGGCCAGGGCCAGGGTCAAGATCAGAGTGTTTACTTCTTCCTTGATCCTTGCTCACTCTTCCTCAGCAGTTCGAGAGCATCCTTGGCAAAAGTCAGCCATGTCCGTACTTCTATCGTCTATCAGCAGTCCTGAGGTGTGCCTACTTTTGAGAATAGGTGCTCTTGTTGAGTCTGTGGCACAGAAGCAAAAGAAGAGAAGAAGCAAGGGAGAGAAATAGGGAGAAAAAGGAGAGAAGAAGAGAGAGAGGAAAATAGGGAGAGGAGAGTGGAAAATGAAGGAAGGAAAGAAAAAGAAAGAGAAGAAACAAAGGAACGCAATGCCCATATTAGGGATAGTAAGGTGACTTCTAAGGTCATGGGGAGATGAACTAGTGGTGCAGTGGATAGAGCACTGGACTTGGAGTCAGAAAGACCTGAATCTTGCCTCAAATATTTACTTGATTGTGATCCTGGGAAAGTTACTGAACCTCCCTCAGCCTCAGTTTCCTCATCTATAAAATGGAGATAATAAAGTCACCTGCTTTGTAGAGTTGTTGTGAGGAGCAAATGAGATAATATATTTAAAATGTTTTACAAAGTTTAAAATACTTTGTAACTGTTAGATATCTTTATTTTGAGCTACTACTTCATATCTCTAGTAACTAAGGAAGCCAGAGCTTACACTGAAGTGAGGACTATCTAGAAAATGAAGAGCTTGGATGTAATGACTTCTAAGATTCCTTCCAGCTCTGGTTTACGACCCTACAATCAGAGTAGTTCCCACCATTTTCTTTTCTACCTCATAGAAGGAGAGCAGCTATGCACTGTCTGTGGTCCTCAACCAGGATCTGCTAAGGTCAAAAACAAACACATCTCCAAAAAGCAGCTGACCGTAGCCATTTAGCTAGATCACAGCTTTCCCCTCTAGGTATGATTCAACACATTTGCACAAAACTACATTTTTTTAAGAAAAAATTTTTCTATAGCATCCTCATAGAGGTCATCTAACCCAACTCCCTCATTTTGCATAGAAGTCATTGATGTAGGGCAGAAAGGGCTCTCATCTCATTCAACCCCCTTATAAAGAAATGAAGATGCTGGAAGTGTAAATGACTTTCCCATGATCACACAAGTGTTAAGTGACAGAACTTGGATTTGAACCCAGGTTTTCTGACTCCGAATTCTATGCTTCCTACGATGCACCATATAAGGAAGAGCTCAAACTGTCATTATCTTGCACTGGCCAACTGTGCTGTCACCTAGGAAGGTATGTCACAAAGTAATTCCTCAGGTAGTTGACACTACAAATGGGGAGCTTTGTTTCTAATTCCCCCACATTAGCAGTAATACTTAAACCACAGGTGTGTCGTAAGGATCAAATTAGATAACGTAGGTAAAGCACTTTGTAAAACTTAAACTGATCTATAAATGTACATTGTTGTTGTTGTTACTTACTGTTCACATGGAATGAATCTCTATGTCCCACTACCAGGTAGGGAAGTACCATGTGGATATCTGCTACTCTGCATTAATTAAGCCCTTCTATGCTAGGTACGGGAGATAGAGACAAAACCAAAAAAGTTCTTGTCATCAAGGACCTTACATTCTGCTTGCAATGAAGCTTGTATACATTTTTTTCTGACTTTCTGTATTCATGAGGTGTTTATGCTGTAACCGTGATTTTTGTGAAAGTGCCATGCCCAGCTAAGACATAATGATACTCTTTTTCATTCCCATTCAATATTTTCCAGAGGTCTATCATATCTAACTTTTCTAATTTTTCCTTCTACCTCTCTTTTGGTTTTGAAAATCACTTTTAACTATTTTTAACTCGTGTTTGATTTCCTTCTGGAATTAGAGTTGGACTTGCATCCAAGCTGCATTTTTTCTTGGAGGTTTCGCATGTAGGTGTTTTCAAGTCATTCTCTTTTTCTGGGTTCGTATCTTGAACTTCCCTGAGTTTTAATAAGCTTCATCATAACAGCTTTTTCTTTTTTGTTTGTTCCTTCTTCCAATCTACTTCTTGACTTTGGACTTTATGCTAAGACTGGGCTGTGAACCCTTCTGGGCGGAATGTCTGAGCTTCTGTCCTCTTGCATCCTTCTGCTATTTTCACAGCTCTGGCTTAGGGCCTACAAGCTTTCAATGCTACAAAGTGATGAGACCTTGGGTGAAATCTGCTCACTGCCCTCTTCGTTTGAGCTCTACAAATTCCTGACCTAGGTTTGGGACTGTCAACTTGTTTTGGAGTGAAAATTTCAGAAGACTCCTGCTGGACTTAGCTACTGGGAGATTCTGTAGGTTCAGAGTGACTGAACTGCAGGCTCTCCTTTGCTTTGTAATTCCTGCTTTGGTTATTCCATTGTAGGCTTCAGCCTAGGCTGGAGGCTAGAATTGAGTCTTTGCTCTGCTCCTGGGATCAGAGACATGTGACTACTGTTTGCTTCTTAACTTGCTCCTCAGCAGCCAGGACCCACAATCTTCTGTACCACCGTTAGGTCTCCTCCTGAGTATATCCTGGATCTATGACCTAGAACCGAGTAATCGTCAACAGAGCTGCCAGATGGCACCCATTCCTGGACCCTGTACTAGTTCAGGGATCCTCTGGGATCTTCTCCTACCCTGGTACTTCCTGCTCTAGTGCTCAGTATCAGCCATATTTTGTTTTCTGGATGGTGGAATGCCCATGCTTGGTGCTCCTGACCAGACACCATTCCTAGTGTGTACATGTGTATGTCTGTTTGTTTATATGGTGGATGGAATCTGAAATGACTGAGGAATCAAAAGTTCGAGCTTCCAGGCATATCCATTTATTAAGCAATGCATGCTAATTGCATAACAAATAAGGACCAGGCCTTCCCAGCTTTGAAACAGGGGGTCGATGCATTAAAACAATTAATCAAATAAGACCAATTAATTAAAAGAAAACAATTAACCAGAATACAAAATTAGGTAACTTGATTTCTAATTGGAGGGAAGATTAGTAGCTTTCCAAGCTGGGAGGGGGAAAGTGAACAGGTACATTTCCCTGAAATCAGAAAGAAAAGGTTTCCCACTCCCCACAACCCCTCACCCAATGTCTGCCTTCAATCAAAGGAACATAGAAACAATAACTGATTAACCAGTATGGGGCCAGTTTTCAGATAAAACATATGAGTTGCTTAACATGTATACTTATGACAAAACTCTCTCCATCAGTCTTCATATCTGGTCAGCATAACCTAGGTCCTTAGTTAAGGTCTCTAAGCAACAGGTAGAGGTAGCCCAGCTTTCCAGCCATGCAGGGCTAGGTTCAAACAATGCAATAAGGGTTTCTCACAAATCCCATAACTGAATAATGTTTTCTTACAAAACAAAAGTTGGGCTAGAATCCATAACTGAATCAAAAGGGAAGTGAGCTAGACCTAGAATTGTGTCACAAGATGGAGTCAGTGTGGTCCACTCGGTACATTCAATTGTCTCATTTGTTTGTTTTTAGACCTCTTTACTTTCTGTGACTTTTTTGATGCGTCTTTTAGATCTTTTTGGAGGAAGTGTGATGGGAACTAGGCTGTTCTTCCTGCTACTCTGACAATTTGACTATGCCCTTGCAATATGCAGATAGATGTTTACATGGATCATCCATGCATGGTAGCAAGACATAGAGATTCACACAATAAGAAAATATGGGTATATTCACCCACTAATATAACAATAAAAATGGCTATTTATATATCAATTTAAGGTTTGCAAAGTACTTTTCTTATATTAGCAAATGTCATCTTTACAATGTCCCCTGTGATGTAAATATTGTAGCTAAAGTAGGAGAATTAGCCTGCTTTTAAAACAGCAGCTCCCTGTTTGTGGTGGCAACTACCTGAAGCATTACTTAGAGAAAAACCACCCCAGATGGCAGCAAAGCTGGCCAGCACAAGTTAATCCAAGAAGGTTGAGCTCCTCCTTACATGACGCAGTACAAGAAGCAATAGATTCAGAGTTTAAAAACTGAGTTCAAATATCAGCTCTGCCACCGTACTCCTTTCATGACCATGGGAAAGTCATTTAAAATCTTCTGTTTCCAAGAGAATGAACTTCCCTCAAAGCAATTCCATTTGACTCTCTATTCCTGGGCAGGGCTGGGGAGATCTGAAAGCACCCTCTGAATAGGCCAAGTTTCCAGGGGGTGGAACTGGTGATGCTAAGTGACCTATTTCTTGGCTCTCGTGTGAGTCCTATACTTTTGAAGGTTCATCATATTTACCACTAGAGGGAACAACCTGAAAGGGAGTATTGGACCTCTAATAACTCTATCAAAAGCATAAATAGACAGAGATTCAGAGCCTGAAATGATGAGGAAGGTGGAGTTTCTCTTGGTACCATAAAGTATTAGTGCTAGAAGGAAACTTGAAGACCATCTGTCCCAACATTTTCATTTTACAAATGAGGAAGCTGAGGCTTAGAAAAGTTAAAGTAGTTTACTTCAGGTCACACAGCTGAGCCAGAAATAAGATCCTGGTCTCCTGACTCATGGTTAGGAATCTTTCCTCTCCCCACGTTGTTGTATATTAGAACCCTCTCACCTCTCCTTCAAGTGCCCTTTTCTCCACCATTCCTGATGGCCTCATATCACTCACAGGCTATTCCAGATTTTCTACCCTGACATGCTCCCCTCATTGGGGGATGACCATGCTTTCTCCACGTTTTCCTTTCAAAACTTCCATCCCAGTGTTTATTCTTCATTGTTGCTTGGGAAGTCTCTGATAAACTTAACATATGCAACAGTATAAATGAGTGTGTTATACCTCTGAGGGTATTTGCCTTTTAATAAGAAACAGTACTTTAACCCAAAGAGAATAATTCTCTGCAGTGCAATTTGGGCATCAGAAATAGGAGAGTGGGGGTCCTTTCCAGGATCCCTGAGAGAAGGTTTGTCTTGCCAAGAATGAACCAGGCTTGTCTCAGTGTTTTTGGACATTATCAGACAATGCCTAACGATCAGTCTTAATTCTGACAAGAAGCAATCAACTAACTCACACAACTGAGATCTCTCTCTCTCTCTCTCTCTCTCTCTCTCTCGCTCTCTCTCTCACACACACACACACACACACACACACACACACACACACACATGCACATGCACACTCTCTCTCACTCACTCTCTCTTGCACTCTCTCTTTCTTGCTCTCACTATTTCTCCCTCTTTTTCAGGAACATAACCTTCCATTTCAAAAGGTTTATTAGCCCACACACATTTTTTAACTAGCCCCCCCCCACTCCCACTCCCAGTCCTACCCACTCTCTAGAGGTTACAGGAGTTTGTTGTTTAGTCATTTCTGACTCTTCATGACCTAATTTGGGGTTTTCTTGGCAGAGATATTGGAATGGTTTGCCCTTTCCTTCTCCAGATCATTTTACAGATAAGGAAACTGAGACCAACAGGGTTAAGTGACTTGCCCAAAGTCACAAAGCTACTAAGTGTCTGAGATAGGATTTTTAATTCAGGTCTTCCTGACTCCAGGCTCAGCACTCTGTCCACAGTGCCACCTAGCTGACAGGTTATAGGGGACAGGAAGATAAATGAAATCAGCCCCCCCTTTCTCCTTGATCCATAGGTATTATAGTTTTCCCTGAAAAAAATGAGCTCTGTGTTTGTATATGTTTTATCTTTATTAGCTAATCAAAGTAATGAAGACCCACCTTTTCTGGATCACTCTAACAGTCCCCTTTAACAAAGAGAAACAGCATTTCCCCCCCAGGAGCTTTCAAAGGCACTTCAGTAGCATCTTAGCCTTCTGCTTTCTCACGTTGCCTGAGGCAATTACTACACTTTCTTCCGAACTGCTCCACTGAGAGTAGCCCCCATGCATAGAAAAGCAAAAATGTCCCTTTCTTTAACCTGAGGCTCTCGCACATACACCCTAGCAATTGCTAGCCACCAGGCCATGATAGGAAGTGTCTGTGTTTGCTTCACTGCAACACACAGAGCAGAGAATCACTAAGCTGAAGACAGAAACCCATAAGAAATCAATCAAAGGGGATAGCACAATAGAGACCATTCTCTACTGTACTCCAAAGCAGCTCTTACAAACCACCAAAGCAGTTTGCTTTGAAGAGCTTGTGGTTCATGGGACAGCTGGGATTTTTAGACTAGAAAGGAAGCCTTTTGGCTTGTGGTTGAACATTAATTTATTAGATTCAGGTAAACTGATGACCTTTTAAAAAATAGCAGACCATGTATCTAGAATCCAACAATATTGGGAAACCATATGTCCATACGACCTTGTTATCATGCCTCAGTTCAAATATATCAGGTTCATTCTCATTTGGGTCCTGTCTTCCTCTGTCTTTTCATTTATTCGACAAGCATTTATTAAGTACCTGTTATATGCCAGGTATGAGCTAGGTACTGGGATATAAAGACAAAAATGAAGCAATGCCAGCCCTCAATGGCTTTAAATTCTACTGCGTATGTGGGGGTGGATTGGGGGAAGATAATAATATGAACATGGAAAAATAATATGTGTATGTGAAATATGTGTATATGTATGCATGTATACGTATGTATGTAGGTATGTGCATATGCATATACACACGTCTATATACATATACACATGCGCTTACACACACACATATATGGTAGGTACACAGTAATTCTCAGGATGTGAAAGGCATTAACAACCAGAGAGAGCAGGACAGGCCACTTGAAGGAAAAGATCTTTGAGGTGAACTTCAAAGGAAGGTAGAGATTCAACAAAGAGGGATTATATAGGTGTTTCTCCTGATTAGAAATACTTAATTGTATCTGTTTGTCATTCTATTGCTGAGGATGGTGACTAGAACCACCAACAGGCTGCAGTTAGCTAGAGAAAACTCAAAATATTTAGTACACTATTTTAGCCCCTTCCCTATCTGGCTCCCTCCAACCTTTGCTGCCTTATTTCCTATTATTCCCCTTTATTTACTTTGTATTCCAATCAATCTGGCCTATTAGCTGTTCTCCATATATGACATTGCATTTCCTGCTTCCTGTTTCCTTCCTTTGCACAGGTTTCCCCCTGCCACGCCCCCCCCCACACACACACACAATGTCTGGAATTCCCCTTGTCACCTCTGCTGATTCAAATCTCTAATTTTCTTTAGGACATGGCTTACGTAATAGCTCCAATGTGAGGTTTTTCCTTACTGCCCCCTCTCAGTTGTCAACAGGGATTATTGAATTATTAATGTATGTATTTTTCTGTGTACCTATCATGTCCCCCAAATACTGCAGAATGCAGGCTCTGTGAAGGGAGACATTTTTTTCATTTTTGTTATTGTGTCCCCAGCACCTAACTCAGTGTCCTGCATGTTGCATATGCTTACATATGCTTGAAGGGAGCTGTTGGTATGCAGTATAACGTATACCGTCAGACTTGGTTGATGGGCCGGCTGGTTTTGCTGAACTGCTTTCCCCACCTTTCTTTTTTAGATAAGAAAGACACAAGGCATTGTGTCTCCTAAACTCCAAGCGTTTTCTTTGGCTGTCCCTCATGCTTGGAATTTTCTCCCTCTTCACCTCTATCCCCTGGCTTCTCTGGCTTCCTTCAGGCCTCAGTTAAAATTAAACCCTCTGCAAGAAGCCTTTCTCAGTCCTTCTTAATTCTAGTGCCTTCCTTCTAAAATTATCTCCATTTTTTCTTGTATATATCTTGTTTGTACATAGTTGTTTACGTGTTCACTCTTTGTCTCTGCCTTTGTCTCTCTCTCTGTCCCTGTCTCTCTGTGTCTCTGCCTCTGTCTCTCTCTCTGTCTGTCTCTCTTTCCCTGTCCCTATCTCTCTCTGTCTCTATCTGTCTCTGTCTCTTTTCTCTGTCTCTGTTTCTCTGTGTCTCTGTCGCTCTCTCTCTGTCTCTCTGTCCCTGTCACTGTCTCTGTCTCTTTTCTCTGTCTCTCTGCCTCTGTCTCTCTTTCTCTCTCCCCCAATTAGATTGTGAGTTCCTTGAGTACACGGACAGTTTTTGTCTTTTTTGTATCCCCAGAGCTTAGCAAGTGCCTAACACATAATAGATGCTTAATAAATGCTCCTTGACTTTTACTCTCTTTTGCACATGATGGTGTTCTGGGGATGGGAAGAGAGAGGGATAAATTTGGAAATAAAGGTGATGCAAAAACAAAATATAAATAAAAAATATTTGAAATACTTACTGGGTTGAATAGGATCTACATCTCAGGGAACTGGACATACCCAACCACTACTTTTTAAAGAACATGTAATTTGCTTAACTTCTCTTCTAAATCCATAAAAACCCAGCCTACACTTAAGGTCTCTTTTTTCTTCTACTTTGTTTTTTTTTTCCTCCAAGTTTCTTTGTATTTAAAAAATATATATATCAAACATAGCCACCAGTAGTAGCATCATTACAGAAATATACCCTTCAGCAAAGAAAGTCTCTAGATGACAATTCAGAATTTAATGGGATATTTCTTCATTCCTCTCTTCTTGTTTCTCCTGAAGGAAATATTCCATTGCCCAGGGAGAGGGAAATGTAGTAGACCAGTTAGCTTTAGTCTTTTCTTTTACTGGGCCACACCACACCCAGTATTAATCAGTGTAGGACAGTACAAACAGGCAGCTCAGTCTCTGTACATATTTTTTAAATAGCTTTATTTGTTTCATTAGATATTTTCCAATTACATGTAAAAATTTTTAATAATCATTTTTTAAATTTTGAGTTCCAAATTCTCTCTCTCCTACCTGGCCCTCCAAACTCCTTGAGAAGGCAAGCAATTTTATTTCAATTCTACATGTGAGGTCATGCAAAATATATTTCCATATTAGCTATGTTACAAAAGAAAACACACAAAAAAAGCAAATAATAAAAATGAAGAAAGTGAAAAAAGTATGCTTCAATCTGCATTCAGAGTGCATCCGTTCTCTCTCTGGAGGTGGGTAACATTTTTCATCATGGATCTTTCAGAATTGTCTCAGACCATTGTCTTGATCAGAATAGCTAAGTTTTTCACAGCAGATCATTGTAATAATGTTGCTTTTACTGTGTACAATGTTCTCCTGGTTCTGCTCACTTCACCTTGCATTGGCTCACGTTAGTCTTTCAAGGTTTTTATGAAAGCATTCCCCTCATCACATCAGCACAATAGTATCACAGTCATATACCACAATTTATTCAACCATTCCCCACTGATGAGCATCCCTTCGGTATCCAATTCTTTGCTATCAGTAGGTTGCTATAAATATTTTTGAACAAATAGGCCCTTTCCCCTTTTCTGTGATCTCTTTGGGATACAAATCACATAGTAGTATTGCTGGGTCAAAGGCTATGACAGTTTTATAGCCCTTTGGGCATAGTTCCAAATTTCTCTCCAGGATGGTTGGATGAGTTCACAACTCCACTGACAATGTCCCAATTTTGCCATGTCCCCTCTAGCATTTGTAATTTTCCTTTTGTGTCATGTTAGTCAATATTATGGGTATGAGGTGGTATCTCAGAGTTGTTTTAATTTGCATTTCTCTAATCACTAGTGATTTGGAACATTTTTCATGTAATTATTTTTATTATTATTATTTATTTAATATTTTCGGTTTTCGGCATTGATTTTCACAAGAGTTTGAATTACAAATTTTCTCCCCATTTCTACCCTCCCCCCCACTCCAAGATGGCATATATTCTGGTTGCCCCATTCCCCAGTCAGCCTTCCCTTCTGTCACCCCACTCCCCTCCCATCCCCCTTTCCCTTACTTTCTTGTAGGGCAAGATAGATTTCTATGCCCCCTTGCCTGTATATATTATTTTCTAGTTGCATGCAAAAACTTTTTTTTTGAACATCTGTTTTGAAAACTTTGAGTTCCAAACTCTCTCCCCTGCTCCCTCCCCACCCACCCTCCCTAAGAAAGCAAGCAATTCAACATAGGCCACATGCATATCACTATGTAAAACCCTTCCACAATACTCATGTTGTGAAAAACTAACTATATTTTGCTTCTTCCTACCCTATCCCCTTTTATTCAATTTTCTCCCTTCACCCTATCCCTTTTTGAAAGTGTTTGTTTTTGATTACCTCCTCCCCCTATCTGCCCTCCCTTCTATCATCCCCCCTTTTTATCTCCTTCCTCCTTCTTTCCTGTCTGGTAAGACACCCAATTGAGTGTGTATGTTATTCCCTCCTCAGGTCAATTCTGATGAGAGCAAGATTCATTCATTCCCCATCACCTGCCCCCTCTTCCCTTCCTACAGAACTGCTCTTTCTTGCCACTTTTATGTGAGATAATTTACCTCATTCTATCTCTCCCTTTCTCCCTCTCTCAATATATATTCCTCTCTCATCCCTTAATTTGATTTTATATTTTTAGATATCATCCCTCCATATTCAACTCACCCTGTATCCTCTGTCTGTATATATGTATATTCCTTTCAACTACCCTAATACTGAGAAAGGTCTCATGAATTACACACATCATCTTTCCATGTAGGAAGGTAAACAAAATAGTTCAACTTTAGTAAGTCCCTTATGATTTCTCTTTCTTGTTTACCTTTTCACACTTATCTTGATTCTTGTGTTTGAAAGTCAAATTTTCTATTCAGCTCTGGTCTTTTCATTGAGAAAGCTTGAAAGTCCTCTATTTTATTGAAAATCCATATTTTGCCTTGGAGCATGATACTCAGTTTTGATGGGTAGGTGATTCTTGGTTTTAATCCTAGCTCCATTGACCTCTGGAATATCATATTCCAAGCCCTTCAGTCCCTTAAGGTAGAAGCTGCTAGATCTTGTATTGTCTTGATTGTGTTTCCACAATACTAAAATGATTTCTTTCTGGCTGCTTACAGTATTTTCTTCTTGATCTGGGAGTTCTTGAATTTGGCGACAATATTCCTAGGAGTTTTCTTTTTGGGATCTTTTTCAGGAGGCAGTCTGTGGATTCTTTCAATTTCTATTTTACCCTCTGGCTCTGGAATATCTGGGCAGTTCTTGATAATTTCTTGAAGATGATGTCTAGGCTCTTTTTTTTTGATCATGGCTCTCAGGTAGTCCAATAATTTTTACATTACCTCTCCTGGATCTATTTTCCAGGTCAGTGGTTTTTCCAATGAGATATTTCACATTGTCTTCCAATTTTTCATTCCTTTGGTTCTGTTTTATAATATCTTGATTTCTCATAAAGTCATAGCTTCCACTTGCTCCAATATAATTTTTAAGGTAGTATTTTCTTCAGTGGTCTTTTGGACCTCCTTTTCCATTTGGCTAATTCTGCCTTTCAAGGCATTCTTCTCCTAATTGGCTTTTTGGAGCTCTTTTGCCATTTGAGTTAGTCTGTTTTTTAAGGTGTTTTCTTCAGTATTTTTTTGGTCTCCTTTAGCCAGTCATTGACTTATTTTTCATGGTTTTCTCACATCACTCTCATTTCTCTCCCCAATTTTTCCTCTACTTCTCTAACTTGCTTTTCCTAATTCTTTTTGAGCTTTTCCATGGCCTGAGACCAGTTCATGTTTTTCTTGGAGGCTTTTGATGTAGGCTCTTTGACTTTGTTGACTTCTTCTGGCTCTATATTTTGGTCTTCTTTGTCACTAAAGAAAGATCCCAAAGTCTGAGTCTGAATCTGAGTCTGTTTTTGCTGCCTGCCCATATTCCCAGCCAACTTACTTGACCCTTGAGTTTTTCATCAGGGTATGACTGCTTGTAGAGTATAGAGTACTTTGTCCCACGCTTGAGGGGCTGTGCTGTTGTTTTCAGAGTTACACAGCAAGCTCTGCCACACCAGCGCTACTCCTCCCCCAAGAACCGCCAGCCCGGACTAGACTCAGATCTAAGCTCCGATCTGCCACTTAATTCCTCCCACCAGGTGGGCCTTGGGCCAGAAGCAACTGCAGCTATAGTTCTGTAGCTGCACCACCTCCACTGCCTCTGGGGCGGTGGTCCAACTGTGAACACTTTTCACTCTGTCCCAGCAGCTTTTCCCATTGACCTTCTCTGTTGTCTTTGGTGTTTGTGGGTTGAGAAGTCTGGTAACTGCCATAGATCACTGATTCAGGGTGCTAGGTCCTGTTCTGCCTGGCTCCTGGTCTGGTTGGTCCACACAGCCCATGCTGGGCTCTGCTCCATTCCGCTCCCAGGTCTGAGCGATAGACCTTACCCCACGACCATCCAGGCTGTCCTGGGCTGGAGCCCTGCTTCCCTCTGCTATTTCGTGGGTTTTGCATTTCTAGAATTTGTTCAGAGCCATTTTTATAGGTGTTTATAGGAACCTGGGTGGGAGCTTACACAAGTCCCTGCTTTCTAGCTGCCATCTTCTTTTCATGCAATTATTGATGGCTTTGATTTCTTCTTCTGAAAACTGCCTGTTCATATACGTTGACCATCTATCAACTGAGGAATGTCTCTTATTTGTATAAATTTGGCTTACTTCCTTATATATTTGAGAACTGAGGCCTTTTCCAAAGAAATCTGATTCAAAATATTTTCCCCAGTTTCCTGTTTTCCTTCTAATTTTGGTCATATAAGTTTTGTTTGGCAAAAGCTTTTTTAATTTCACACAATCAAAATTATCTCTTTTCCTTTCTATAATCCCCTCTCTCTCTCTTATTTGGTCACAAAGTCTTCCCTTGTTCATAGACCTGATCGGTACATTTTTCCATGCTCCCTAATTTACTTATGAGCTCACTCTTTATGTCTAAGTCATGTACCCATTTTGACATTATCTTGATATATGGCATGAGATGTTAGTCTATGGCTAGTTTCTACCAAACCGCTTTCCAGTTTTCCCAGCAATTTTTGTCAAATAGTGAGTTCTTACCCCCAAAAGCTTAGATCTTTGGGTTTATCAAAAACTAGGTTACTGGTATAATACTACCGCTTATGGTATACTTTATCTATTCCTCTGATCTACCACCTTATTTCTTAGCCAGTACCGGGTTGTTTTGATGATTACTGCTTTGTAATATAGTTTGAAATCTGAAACTGCTACGCTGCCTTCCTTAACAATTTTTTTCATGATTCCCTTGATATTCTTGACCCTTTGTTGTTTCAGGTGAATTTTATTAACTATTTTTCCTAGCTCTATAAAAGAATTCTTTGGTTGTTTGATTTGGTTATTTGGTGTCTGTTTGGTGTGGCACTGAATAAGTAAATTAACTTAGGTAGGATCTCATTTTTATTCTATTGGCTCAGCCTACCCATGAGCAATAAATATTGCTTGAATTGTTTAAATCTGCCTTTATTTGTGTGAAAAGCATACATTTCTGGACATCTAGATTATCAGCCCTCATCTTGAAGAGAAGCAGGTTAGGTCCCTTGCAACTCTGGAATTATATATCTTTTACTTGTTCATAAAGCCTTTCCTGACACCTGGCTCCTTGACTAATTCAAAATTTATTACAAGACCTTCATGTGTACTGATGTGCTTATCATAATTGTCTTTTGAATCATGGTGATTTGAATATCTGTCTACTTGTCCCATTCCTTCTACTAAATGGTAAGCTCCTTGAGGGCAGGTACTGTCTTATTTATCTTTGTATCTATAACATCTAGCACAGGATCTTGCACATAACATAAGCTCAATAAGTGTTTGTTCTTTGTTGTTGTTGTTGTTAATTTTCTTACTTTGGAGTCCCAGCAACAAGCTCTCAAATACCCTGCCTTCTTCATCCCACAGCTACAACCTCAAATCCTGATGCTCGTTAACTACCTCAACTACCTCAAAACATGGTCCAACAAGAGCCCTTTACCTGGCTGAGAGAGAAGTAATATTTCAATACTTGTACTCATGTGGTGGCAAAGGGGACTCATTTACTCCTCATACTTATTCTCCCCCTGGGTCCATTCGCCAAGACCTCAAATTTGACCTGTTTTAAATGCTTTTGGGAAATGTTTTGGATGCAATTCTAAGAAATGAGTTACATTAGATCAGAGGTTCTTAACCTAGCACCCACAGACAGCCTCCTCCCAAAAAAGGATCCATAGATAGATTTTAAGGAGTTTGTGAACTTGGATGGGGAAAAAATACATCTTTATTTTACTAGCCAAGAAGGATTTCCTCCATGTTTATTTGTTTATTTGTTTGTTTACTCTCTTACAGATCGACTATGGGGAAAGAAATACATGCAGGACATGTGGATTGTATATGGAGGGGCAATGGGATGTTGTTTGTCCTTTGTTCTCGAAGAGGACCAATGACATCAGTCAGGTAATGTCTCGACTTGCTAGAATTGGACTTAAGTGAGGCAGGCTTTGCAAAGTCACCCACCTCACTCTCTCCTCCAGAGTCATCTGGATTCAGTGGCAAGATATAGATCACTAGAGATGGCCTCAGATGCAGTGTGAGAACTTGACCTTTTTAAGCTAAGGCCTTTTCCAGATCTCAGTTTGTCTGAGGTCACCTTCAATCAGTGATTAAGGCAAGGTAAGAAATGAGGCAAAAAAATGGCCTCTTTTACCTACCCTCCCCCAAAATAATCAGTCTGGGAGGAGAAGACCCTCAGGGTTTCTGGTCAGAACAAAAATAATTGCTATTTACACTCGCTGTGAGCCATTAAAACCCAAATAATGACCAAGCAAGGCTTGGGCTGACCTTGTTGTTGGCCCATCAGTGAGAGTCAGGATGATTTGGGTTTAAGGTATGGTCAAGTAGCTCCATTTGAATCCCAATGGGCTTTATAGAAGCCTGGTTTTTTTCCAGTGCTGCATTTCAAGAAATTATAAATGAAACTACACAGGCAAAAGAGTTAATTGTCCCAGTTTTTTAAAATGATAGAATAAATAAGTAAGGAAGAGGGGAAAAAATCTAGCCCACAAACTCCAAGATATCTTGCAAGGTTTTAGTGATCAAAATTTATATTACTTTGTACAGAGCACCCACAGGTAAGGGTGTGATTCCCTACGTGGACAAAGGGAGCAATGGGTAGGCAATACATGTGTCAGAGAATGGAGATAAAGGAGGCACACATGTGGCCTGGTTAACTCATGCCTTAAATACCACCAAACTCTCATTGTTCTTTGGCGGTGCCAATAGGCAAGTTCCTTTCTCTTCTGATCTGGGATTCTCTGTTGCTCTGCTGCACTCAGCACAGTGCCTGGCACATAGTAGCTGCCTGATTAATACTTGTTGACTAACTGGCTATTCCCCTTCTTTTTGATCTGCATCTTCCTGCTTCATTTTGGGGCTCTCTGCTAGGCATCTCTACTGTTGCTCTCTCCTACCACCTACTGGTCTTTGACTACTATGGGCCCCTTTCCTGCAAATGGATGGACTACTCCTTAGAGGTCCAACAAACCACACCCAGTCATTTAGCTAGAAAAGCCAGTGACATTTTAACTGCCCTCCCCTTTGGGGAGAGGAGGACTTGGGCTCCTTGATCACAGCCTTCTGTCTCACTTAGGGGTGAAAACTCCTTTTCAACTCCTGGCATATCTCTGGACAATCTAAGACTTCAAATGTGGCTCCTCTTAGCAAAAATACAAAGGAGTAATTTGAAGGTGGGGTGATGAAATTTGTTTAAATGACCATACAAATCAATTTGGGAAAAACTCAAAAAGGAGTCAGATAGAAATGACCATCTTCACCCTTGTTTAAGGGTTCTTAACATGGGGTTGATGGATCCCTTGAAAGTCTATGAATAGACTTTAAGGGGTCCATGAACTTGGATAGGAAAAAATATTACATCTTTATTTTTACTAAACTCTAACTGAAATTTAGCATTCCTTTCATTATAAATGTTGGCAACAAACACTTTTCTGAGAATGGGTCCATAAGCTCTATTAGACTGCCAAAGGGGTCCATGACACCAAAAAGATTAAGAATATCTGATCTAGTTCCTTCTATTCAGCATTTTCACTTTGTTAAGCATCCTTCTAGGAACAAAATCAATGGTATTCTTTGCATCCAGGGACAATAAAGAGAACCAGAGGAAGTCTCCCGGGGACATTGGGTGGCCTGCTGTTATGGGTTTACGAGAGGACATTGATAATAAAACCTCAAATGGGGTCGTGAAAAATCAGACATGACTGAAAAAAACTGAACAACAAAAATAAAATTAGTGAGTCACATGAGCTGGTCAAGCCATCTTTATCACTAGATCGAGTGGCCACATGGATCTATCAAATTGTTGAAGATTACTTGCTCTATCAACCTCATGCAGTTATGAGGAAAGGTCACTGCTGACCTTCAAGAGTAAATAACTGAAAAAAGTAAATAACTGTTATGTTCTCTTTCTTCTTGTTCTTCCTGTCATTCTAAGCCTCATCCAATGGACTGGATTTCTACCCACCAGAATACTCACTGTCTGATTTCTCCTGGACCGAGTCATTCTTCCAGAACTTATTGCCAGCTAAGGGGTAGAATCCAGCTGGAACTCTGCTCTCTGATGCCCCCGGACCTGTCCTCCATTAGTCTGAGGAGGGAAGAGGGTCTCGCTCAAGCCAAGAGAGAGTCACAACAGAGAACTGTGTTTGCTCTTGCCTGCACTCAAATTTTTGAAGCATCACCATGTAACAAAGGTAGATCTTGTGTGATAGCCCCAGGTCCTGGGCCCCCCAATAACTGTTTCACTAATAATCAAGGAAGCAGAGCGGACCTCCCATGCAACAAGAACCTCCACATCAAAGCTGATTTCCCACCCCCTACCCCTGAAAATCCTGGCCCAGATACCCTCTTAGGAAAGGAGGGAGGGAATGAGCATTTATTAAGTATCTGTTATGTGCCGGGCACTGTGCTAAAAACTTTACAACCTTGGGAGGTAGATGCCATTATTATTGCCTTTTTGCAGATGAGTAGAGGGAGGCAGGCAGAGGTTAAGTAACTTGCTTAGGGTCCCACAGGTAGTGTCTGAGGCCACGTTTGAACTCAGATCCAGGCTTGGAGCTCTATCGACTATAATATCTGGTTTCCTCTTAGCCAAAGAACATGAGTCTTTCTAAAATCTACTATAATATCTGGTTGCCTCTTAGCCAGAGAACATGAGTCTTTCTGAAATACTGAGAGAGACAGAGAAAGATAGATACGGAAACAGAGACAGAGGGACAGAGAAACAGAAAGAGACCAAGAGAGACAGAGAAGAGAGACAAAGACAAATAGACTGATGGATTAGGACCCAATACTGAAGTCGGAGTGACCCCTTAAGTAGTATATACTTAATTATATAATTATATATAATTTTATATTCTATATAATTATATATGTTATATATACTTAAATAGAAGTATTATATACTTAATTATATAATCATGTCATGGTATTGTATATTATTGCATAACAGATGACATTTATATATTGTTTTAAGGTTTACAAAGCACTTTATATATATTATATATATTATCTCATTCAGTCCTCACATTTCTATGAAGAAGGTACTATCCTTTATATATACTTATATATAATATAACATATATTATATTCATATATGTTATATTATATACTATATATTAAGGAATATATATATGAAAACTGAGGCACAGAGAAATGAATGAATATACAGCTAGTAATTGTTTGAATTTGAACCCAGAGCTCTCAACTCCCATCTCTAGCACTCTATCTATTGGTCATGCTGGTTCCTGACAGATGTGGAATAATTGTCAGGAGTCAGGGATGCCTCATCAAGGTAGGTCTTATATGACAAGAAAATAAAATAAAGGCTTGTCCCAATCTGGGACACACCAGTGTGGAGGGAATTGATCTAACCAAGTCCCCTCTGGTACATCAGCCAATTTTTCCCCCGTAACTAAAAGACCTGACTTTCCTGAACTCTGAGACATGACTAAATATGCCCAACCATTCTCTTCCCTCTTGACATGATGCCTAAACCATTCTGGTCACCCTGAAATCACAGTGAACAAATACAGTAAGCAGTATTTCCCTAACAGTGTGGGACAGTAGCTAGAGGACCACATGAAGACTCAAGAAGACTTGGGCTCAAATCTTGTCGGACACTTACTAGCCATGTGACCATAGGAAGGTACTTAATTGTGCCTATGCAATTGTCTAAAGTTTATCCCTTAAAAGTGAATAGGGCACTAGACTCAGAGTCAGAAGGACCTTGGTTCAAATCCTCCCTCATATACTTATTAGGTGTGTGTCCCCAGGCAAGGCCTTAATTTCTTAGGTCCTTAGTTTTCTGATCCACAAAATAAAGGGGGTAGATTCATCGGTCTCTAAGGTCCCTTCCCATACTAAGTTTATGATGCCAAGATCCTGTACCAATGAAAGTATTGGTATCACCTAACACAGGCTACCATGAATTGTAACCTATCTCATTTTACTTGTTTATATGTAGTTTATATCATATATAGTACTAGGAAGTGATTTTACGATATTTCTTTTTTTAAAAAAAAAACCTATTATTTGGAACGACAATAATTTTGAAATCCACTATCAACTTTATTCTGAATTAGCAAAGTTGGTTTTATGAGCAGTTTTAAAAAGAATGCTTTTTTTTTTAAATTTGGCCTATGCCTGTGTTTTCATCTGTTTCATTTCATCACTAGAGAACTCCTAATATGGAAATTTCCTCTACTGACACAGCTCTGTATCCTATGGAACCACAAACATGCTAAATTTAAAAATCCATAAAGCAAATAAAAAATAAATTCTTCAACATTTTTTAAAAAATAAAATTACAATGAAAATAAAACAAACAAACCTTAAGATAGGAAATATAATTCCCTACAAATAAAGCATCATTGTAAGAATTCCCTATTTTCTATTCTTCCTTTCTTCCCTCTTAATACTGATCTTTCTAGAATAGGAATTCTTAACCTGAATCTGTAAATTTGTTTTTTTTCAATATTTTGTATATTTCAATATAGTTAGTTTCCTTTGTTGCAACCCCTGTCCAATTGGACATAAAATTCTATGTATTTTAATTTAAGCATTTAAAAATAATATTCTGAACTTAGCTATTCTCAGCAATACAATGATCCAAGACAATCCCAAAGGACTAATGATGAATTGTACTCTCTGCCTCCAGAGAAAGAACTGACGTTGGTTGAACACAGACTGAAGCATGTTATTTTTCACTTTCTTTTTTTTCTTATATTTGAGTCTTCTTGTACAAAATTATTAATATGGAAAATTTTTACATAACTGCACATGTATAACCTATATCTGATTGTTTACTGTTTCAGGGAGGGAGTGATGAAATTTGGAACTCAAAACTTTAAATAAAAATGATAAAAAATGTAAAAAAAATATTCTGAAATGGATTCTATTGGCTTCACCAAAATGCCCAGGGCACCGATGACACAGAAAAGGTTCCAAGAAGTCTACTGTAAGAGAAAATTCCATTAGCCCTATTCATCATTTCATAGTATTGCCCCCCCCCCAAAAAATAGGTTTGTTTCTAAAGGAGCAAATGACCTTCTTTCTCTTTGTCCTTTGTGCTGCACAGAAGTCTGAGAACACAGGCCTCAGCTCAGACACCCACCAATCAAACTGGTGTACAAAGAGCAGAGAAATGCTGCCATCTGTTGTTCATCCACTTTTTCTCTTTCATCTCAAACATTAGCACAACTTTGATGTGAATTCCCAGCAAAATGGCCTGGAAAAAAAAAGACACTCGAGGCTGCTGCCTTTCTGAATTATTTTAATCCTTGATACTTTTCAATTCCAATAGGTGGGGGGTTTGACCTATTGTGCTCATTTTCAGACACCCATTGAACAAATGGCTGTTGCCAGATTGCCTCAAAATCATCACTAAGTGAGCCAGTTATTGAGTCTATAAAAATCTTTCTTAAGAAAAGATTTCACCTACCATTAGAAAACAACCAATGTACCAAATGTGCACTTTCTGAGCCAAGAACATCATTAGGAAAAATCCTGATGAAAAGATTCCCTATTACAGAAGTTGTTAGAAACAGAAAAGTCCACCATTTCACCCTTAGCCAAGGGCTGTTACAGTTTAGTGGGTAAAGTGTCAGGCTTGAAGTCAGGAAGACCCATCTTGCTGGGTTCATATCTGGCCTCAGACACTTAATAGCTGTGAGACCCTGGGCAAGTCACTTAACCCTATTTGTCTCAATTTCTTCATCTGTAAAATGAGCTGGAGAAGGAAACAGCAAACCACTTCAGTATCTTTGCCCAGAAAACCTCAAATGGGGTCACAAAAGTTGGACATGACTGGATGACAACAACAACCACCATCATTTTAACAACTATAGTCACTAACACTAAAGGTCGCAGAGCAGGTGGCAATCTGCATCAGTGGAGGGAGTTTCTCCCCTAGGAACTTAGTACACTGATAATTCACTGGAAGAGAGAGGAGAAGAGAGGAAAAAGGGAAGAGGAAGGGAAGAAAGAAAGAGTGAAAGAAAAAAGACAAAGAAAAAGGAAGGATAAAGAAGGAAGGAAGGAAGGAAGGAAGGAAGGAAGGAAGGGAGGAAGGAAGGAAGGAAGGAGAAAAAGAGGGAGGGAAGAAAGAGGGAGGGGGGAAGGAGGGAAGAGAGGAAGGGAGGGAGGGAGGGAGGAAGGGAGAAAGGAAAGGAAAGGAAAGGAAAGGAAAGGAAAGGAAAGGAAAGGAAAGGAAAGGAAAGGAAAGGAAAGGAAAGGAAAGGAAAGGAAAGGAAAGGAAAGGAAAGGAAAGGAAAGGAAAGGAAAGGAAAGGAAAGGAAAGGAAAGGAAAGGAAAGGAAAGGAAAGGAGAGAGGGAGGGAGGGAGGAAGGCAGGGAAGAAGGAAAGGAGAAGAGAGGAAAGGTGCTTAAAGGCTTACGCAGTCAATTTATTCATACTTTCTGAGCCTTGGTTTCCTCATCTTTAAAGTTAGAATAACAATATATTCATTACCTACCTCACAGGAGTCCTGTGAGGTTTAAATGAGATGTAAATTGCTTTGAAAAACCTTAAAGCAATATATTCAGTTATGATGACGAGATAAAGATTACAAAATACTGTTCCCTATGACAACCTTGTGAGAAAGGTAGTCCAAGCACGATGGCTCCATTTCACAACTGAAGCTCAGGGAAATATGACTTGCCCAAAGTCACACAGCTAATAAGCAGAAGGGACAATTCCAACCCAGGCTTTCTGACTCCAAATCCAGTGGGCTTTTTTCGCACTGCATTAGTCAGTCTTTAGTCTTGGCCCTCATCAACCCCTCACTAAAGTACTGCATCTATGCAATTTGAGATTCGGCAGTTTGAAAGAGATATGATGAGGTTGATGATGGCTTGGAGGAGTGCCACAACATGACTCAAATTGGAGAGAATGAGGCTTTTAACAGAAAGGCTTGTGGATCCAACAATTTTGCTCTGGGTAAGTTTGTGAGGTGCTTCATTTTTAGTAATCTCCTCTACCTCATCTTTCATTCTCTTCAATTTTCAAAAAGCCTACAAGATTCCCTTCCCTACATGTTTGACTTTTTATAATGGACTCCTGAAGAACCAAAAACCTTCAAGGAATAAATGTCTAAAGGTAAAATGTCAGGCTTGGTTGGACAAGTAGGAGAGATAGTGTTGCTATTAGAGGTCTTCCCAGAAACTTTCAAAGGCAGTTACTTACCCTACCCACTAAGGGTAGATAGATGGACCAGCCAGACCTAGAGTCAAGAAGACCAAAATTCAAATCCAGCCTCAGACATTTTACAAGCTGTGTGACTCTGAGCAAGTCACTTAACCTTGTTTGCCTTGGTTTCCTCATCTGTAAAATGACCTGGAGAAGGAAACAGAAAACACTTTAGTATATTTATCAAGAAAACCCCAAATGGGGTCACAAAGAGTCAGACACAACGGAACAACAACTACCCACTAAAAAGTTCATACCTGGTTTTGAATAACTTAATTGCTAAAGAAAGGACTGAGGTACCACCAAAAGTGGTCCTCAAGAATATTGTCAATTATAGGGAAAGTGAAAGAATTTAGAGATCATCTAATCCAACCTTCTTATTTGACAGATGCAGAAACTGAGGCTCAGAGAAATGAATTGATTTGCCCAAAGTCACATAGCTAGTATGTGGTAGAGACTAGACATGAAATTCAGTCTTCTGTCTCTAAGTCCAGGGCTCTTTCCATTACAAGGTGAAATGATCGACTCTTCTCCCTCTGCCAAGGAAATAAGAAGGAAGGGGTTTAGATTTAAGTTAGACAAAAGGAAGTCCCTATTCACAGTAAAAATCATTAGGTTAGTGATTCCCAGCCATGTTTTTGTATTCATATAAACACTATCTTTACTTGTTTGGGGAATTTCTTTTTCCTCTCCCTACAAGTGTAGTCATGTGTTTGTATATGTATGTATGTATATATACGTGTGTGTGTGAATATATATGCATGTTTATGTGTGTATGTTGTATGTGTATATATGTAATAGTAATGTCTTCTGGCACCCATTTCCCGAGGACTGGATATGACACATTTCACCCCTCCCCCAGGGTTCTCTGGTATTCTTAAGGAGGTTCGAGGGTATCAAGTCTCTGCCATTGGTTCAATCTCTTAGTAATTGTTTTCCCCTTCAATTCTAGGGTTCCAAGCACCTCAGTTCGATTTAACCTCTTAACCCTGATCTTAGCTTCTACAAAGGAATACTTGCTTCAAAGGGATAGCATACAAACATTCCCTCCTGTACCTGGGGACATAATTCCCCCTCTCACTCCATCCATATCCATCTCTGAGGACAGGAATAATAGCTGATTTGCAGCCTAACTCAGGTAATATATAGCATCATTTCCACCAAGTTCAAGGCCAAAGCCCCCTGGGTTAGTTTCCTGAGACCCTGGCTTCTTAGGGCTTCCTTGCTAGGCTGGCAGCAACATCTGTACTGGAATCCCAGCTTCAAGGTCACCATGACTCAAGCTCCCGGGTCAAGGACTCCACTCCCTACACCTAGACCTAAAAAAGACAAACACAACAACACTAAAACCCCAAGCCTGTTTCTTGGGGCCACAGGGTCTAAAAGACAAGAGGAAGGTATCCTTCTCCAACCACTCCACTTAGTACGTGACGCTCATTTGACAGCAACCTTGGGAAGTAGGTGCTACTATTAACCCCAACTTTACAGATGAGGGAACTGAGGCAACAGACATGACTTGCCCAAGGTCCCACTAATAAATATCTGAGGTCAGATTTGAATTCAGTTCTTCCTGATTCCAGGACCAGTACTCTATCACACTGTGCTGTCTAGCTGCCTTAGGTGGGAAGTAAGAAGAACTAGGGGAACCATTTGTATGATAATATATATACATATATATAGCTATTTATATAATAATGTTATAAAGACAATCAACTGTGAAAGACTTAAGAACTCTGACCAATGCAATGACCATGATGAAATATGCTACCCATCTCCTGAGAAAGCAGTGATGGACTCAGGGTACAAAATAAGAAATATATTTTTGGACATGGCCAACACAGGAATTTGTTTGCTTGCCTATACACTACTGTTACAATGGTTTTGTTTTTATTTTTCTTTCAGTTGGGAAAGGGAGGGGAGATAGGAGGAAGATAGAAAAAGATACTCATTAATTGAAAAAAAATTAATTTGAGAAAGGAAAGAAAATACCCTAGAACAGTCTCTGTCAAACTTTCAAAATCCGGTCTACATATGCACACCTATCGAGATGGCTTCCATGGGTAGAGAGTACTAGCCTTGGAGTCAGAAAGACTGGAGTTCGTCATTCTGCGTCAGACACTATTTGACCCTGGGCAAGTCACATAATGCCTCAGCCTCAGTCTCCTCCCCTGTAACATAGGAATAATAATAACTGGTGTTTATATATGCTTTATAGTTTCTCTCCACCTTCTCTCCACCCACACAGCCACAACTTTGTCCAGGTCCTCATCACCTCTTGCCTGGACTTCTGCAATAGCCTTCCAACTTGTCTCCTTGTCTCACCTCTCCCCACTCCAATCCATCTTCCATTCAACTGCCTAGGTGATTTTTCTAAATAATAGGTGATAGGTCTGATCATATACAAAGTTCCCTCCTTCCCCTGCCCAATCATAAGCTCCAGTGCTCCCTATTACCTCCAGGATCAAATATAAAGCCTGAATTCAGAATTTAAAGGTCTTCATAACCTGGTCCCTTCCCACCTTTCCAGTCTCCTTACACTTTACTCTCCTCCACACATTCTATGTTCCAGAAACACTGGTCTATTTATTCATAATATTTCACCTCCCATTTTTGTGTCTTTGCACCATCTGTCCTATATTCCTGAAAGTTTTCCCTCCTCATCTCCAACTCTCAATTTTCCTGATTTCCTCCATCCCACCAACTCGAAAAGTCTTTGCTGGTCCTCCATCTACTCTTGCCTTCTCTCAAAGTGCCTCAGATCTATTTGTTCAGTTTTCAGTCCTGACTCTTAATGACCCCATTTGGGTATTGTTGGCAGATACTGGAGTGGTTTGCCATTTCCTTCTCCAGCTCATTTTACAGATGAGAAAACTGAGGCAAACAGGGTTAAGTGACTTGCACAGGGTCACACTGCTAGTAAGTGTCTGAGGCCAGATTTGAACTCAGGAAGATGAGTCTTCCTCATCCCAAGCCCATCACTCTATCCACTGGGCCACCCAGCTGCCCTCTGCATATACCTAGCTATTTACATGTTATCCCTTAAGGGCACAGGGCATGTATTTTGCCTTCCTTTGTATCCTCAGAGATTAGCATAGTGCCTGGTATATACAAAGTACTTGATAGAGACTTGATGTGACTGGGCTGTGATCCAAACCTATACACTGGGATGGGAGAAATAGAAGTGTCATCCTTTCCCTTTTCTCCCTACTAGCACCTCTCATCACATTCTATAATGTATATGTAGGAGCACGCGCGCGTGCGCGCGCACACACACACACACACACACACACACACACACACACACACTCTTATTTTCTCTCTCCAGCCATCCCCTCTCCTCTTGCCACCATGATTACCACCATCTTTTTGCAAAAATTTGTGAAATGATGTATAGCATCCCAGAATGCTGGGCCACCCTAATTCATTGGTTAGGTAATAGTAATAATAAAGTTTTTCTTTTTTTCCCTTGGACCTGAGTTTCATTGCTATTGGAACTCCAAGTGAGGAAACTCCTTCCAGCAATGCAGAACAGTAGCTGTTTACTAACTTAATAGTCTTAAAATAGCTTGCCTGGGGGCACTGAGTTGACCAGGTTCACATACCCACATCATCTGAAGAAGAACTTGAACCCAGATCATCCTAACTCCCAGGCCAACTCTCTCCTACCACATACTATCATTATCATTATGTTATTATAATGATATATTATTTTAATGATAATAAAAACTGACACACAGGCTCTAAAATTTTCACAGAGCTTTATAGTCATTAGCTCATTTGATTTCTCACTCACCATAGCCCCTTGAGGTGGTGATAAATTGTATTCTCCCCATCTAATCTGTGTTCCCATCCATGCTAAAGATTCTGTTCCACCCTTACTTCTCAAAGGAGATCTGCAGGAAGAGGGGTCAGTCACCATCCCACTGGCCTACAACTAGGTTCCTTGTAGTCCCTTACTTTTGCCTGCCATCTCCCCTTCCCCTTTCTTCCTGATAGCAGAGCTAGGTGGGTGAGCTTTTACTTGTATTTCCAAGGAAGAATTAGTGAAGCTGGTGCATTTGTGAAGAACAAATGCCATCTGTTTGCAGAGTACAAATATTTCTTTTTCAGACCTCCTCTCTCTCTCTCTCTCTGTCCCTCTCTCTCTCCCTCCCTCCCCTCTCCCTCCCCCACTTCCTCTCTCTTCCTTCATCACCCACACCTCCCATCCTCATATCCAAATGCTGCAAGCTGAAACATATGCAGAAATGCATTTGATCTTGGACCAATGCCTGGGAGGTTGTTGCTCAGGGAAGAATCTGCCCTTTTTAAGGCATAGCCTGAAAATCCTGCAAATTATTTGATTCTTTAAAATAAAAGAAAAAGAGACAGATGGATATATAGTCAGACAGAGACAGATGGAAAGAAGGATGGAAGGAAAGAAAGAGGAATAAAGGGAGAAAGATGGAAAGAGGGAGAAAGATAAAAAGAAATAAAAAGATGATGAGGGAGAGGAGAGGAAGAAGAAACATGCACATGGAGTTGTGTGTAAAAAAAAGAGGAGAGAAGGAAGAAAGGAAGATAAGGATGAAGAGAGGAAGGAAAAGAAAGAGAAGAGGAAGAAGGGAAAAGGAGAGGGAAGAAGGAAGAGAGAAACAAAAAAAGAAGAGATGAGAAAGGGAACAAAAAAGAAAAGAAAGAGAAAGAAGAGGGAAAGAAAGGGAGAGAGAAGAAAGGAAGAAAGGGGGAGGGATGGAAGGAAGGAGGAAGGGAAGGACAGAAGAAAAAAGGGAGGAAAGGAGAGATGGAAGAAGGGAGAAAAAGAGGGAGGGAAGAAGGGAGGAAAAGAGGGAAGAAGAAGGGAGGAAAAGAGGGAGAAGGGAGGAAAAGAGGGAGGGAAGAAGGAAGGAAAAGAGGGAGGGAAGGGAAGAAAAGAGAGAGAAAGAGGAGGAAGGAAGGAAGGAAGGAAGGAAGGAAGGAAGGAAGGAAGGAAAGAAGGAAGGAGAAAGAGAGAAAGGAAGAAAGAAAGTGAAAGGAAAGAAGGAAAGCAAGCAAGCATCTAAGCTGGAGTTGGGAAGCGCATGCCTCTGTCAGTATGTGGGTCACATACAAAATCCCTCTTCCTTGGCATAAAGCAGCGAATGCAATGAAAGCGCCATCTGCCACGGGCTTCTGGCTGCCTGGCCACGTGGCCCCAGCGCAGAAGGAAAGGAAAGAGGGAGTGTGCCGGAGCCCCCGCCTTTGCTGGAGTTGGGGAATCAAGGCCCCCAGGCAAGCCGGTGTCAGGTCGTATTATCTCCCAGCAGCTTGCCACGTGCGGGGCCCCCCCACGCAGGCCGAGGGGGTCAGGCAGCGCTTATTCTTCTGCCCACTTCCTTGGGAACGGGGGGGGGACGGGGGGCGTAGAGGCAGCGCTATGCTTGGCCTTGGCCAGAGAGTGGCTCAGGAATTGCACTGCACCCCACCCCACCCCCACGCCCCCTGGGAATGAAGCCCGTGGGTTGAGCTTTCAGGAGCGAACAATAGCCGAGCTGCACGTGGGGATGGATTTTTCTGCAGCTTGGCTGGCTCCTGCTTTCTGTGGATCTGTTAGCGAGTGTGCTACCACACCGCAAGACACCCCTTAAACAGCAGAGGGGTTTCACTTACCCTTTGGTTGAATTTTCCAAACTGAGCTAAACAAGGAACATCCAGAAAGAAATCATATGACTCATGGCTGACATTTCAAGCACTGTGTATATTCTCATTTACTCCTCATGCAACCGTCACAGATTTAATTATGTCTCATTAATGGAGGAGGAGATTGAGTCTTAGAGGTTAAATGACTGGTCCATAGCCACACAGCTAGTATGATTACAACACATGTCATAGGCTCAAAGGACCTTTGAGGTCATCTAGTCCAGCCCCTCCTACCCCCACCCCAGGCCCTTGCCCGGTGAGAAATGACTTTCCCAAGGTCACACAGTTAATAGCAGAAATGGTATTTGAATCTAGGTCCCCTGGTTCTAAACCTGATACCCTTTCCCTAACACTTGGCCCCCATTCCTGTCCCCTGGAAAGAGACCTGGCTTCTTTCCATTACACCAAGGCTGCCTCTGTGAGGGAAGTATATAAATTTCAGTGCTGTGTTTTGTTGTCTGAACTTCTATTACCAGAGGTAGAAATAAATGAAGAGGGTGAGCCATACAGTACAGTGAAAACAAGGGTCTGGAGTCAGAGGATGTAAGAGGATCTGGGTTCAAATTCTGCTCAGTAATTAACTACATGTGTGACCTTGGGTGCGTCATGACCTCTCTGGGGCTCAGTGCCTTATCTGTAAAGTGAAGGGATTGGTTCGGATTGTCCCTAAGATCCTTTCCAGTTCTAACTTTATGACCAGGAAGTTTTTACTGAGGGAAGAGAGTGCCTTTTTTCAAGTTGTGGAAGAAAAACTCTGGAATCTATTTGGTTTTAAAACCTAATCTGGAACTGAGAAGGGAAAAAAACAGCAGAAGGCCAGCCACATGCCCAGTGCCAAGGTACTCACTGTATGTGGGTCATATGAAAAATCAATTTGTCCTTGGAATAAAGCAAAATGGAGAGAGCCATCTGACACAGACTTCTGGCTGTCTGGTCTCTCCTCCTCGGAAGGGGTGGGGCTGGAGTTCTCTAGTCTTCTTGACCCCAATTTGGGGTTTTGTTGGCAAAGATATTAGAGTGGTTTTCCATTTCTTTCTCCAGCTCATTTTTACAGATGAGAAAACTGAGGCAAACAGGGTTAAGTGACTTGCCCAGGGTCACACAGCTAGTGTCTGAGGTCAAATTTGAATTCAGGTCTTCCTGACTCCAGGCCTAGCACTCTAGTCACTGCACCTCCTAGCTGCCCTTTCAGAAGGGCTGACATATATGTGTGTGCGTGTGTGTGTATAGATACGCACACACATATATACGTGTATATAATGTGTGTATACATATATGTGTGTGTATATATAGATATAGGTATCACCATAGGCTGGTCCTCAGACTAGAGATACACACACACTCAACCCACTGCTGGGATCATACTAGAAAGCTTTTCTAGAGCTCAGTCTATGCTGGCACAGCCTTCAAGATCCCATATATCATGATATATAAATATAACTTGCACGACATTGTCTCAGCCAGTATCATATCACAGCATTGTTGTTACTAGATAATAATAAATCACACCTGAAAGTGGAGAACCCCCACTGAAGAGGCAGCTAGACAGAGAATAAGCATTTAAGTAGCACCTGCTGTGTTCCAGACATAATATCTCATTAGATCCTCACAAAACCTTGGGAGGTAGGTACGATGATCCCCATTTTATCGTTGAGGAAATTTAGGCACAGAGCTTAGGTAGCCACACAGCTAATAGGTGTCTGAGGCAAGATTTGAACTCTAGTTTTCCTGATTTCAGGTCCAACGCTGCACTACCAGCTGCCTCTATGTGGTGAAGTTAGAGTTCTGAAGTTTAAGACAGGAGGTCCTGAGTTCAGATCCTGCCCAGACTCTAGTTGTGTGACCATAGGCGAGTCACTTAACCTCTGTATGCCTCAGTTTCTCATCTTTAAAACAGGGATAATAATAGCATCTACTGCACAAGCTTGTTTTAAAGATCAAGTAATAAGTAAAAGTACTTTGCAAACTTTAAAGCTATATATAAATGCCAGCTGTTATTATTGTCATGTTTGGTCCTATGGCCAAGTCTGGCCAGTCAGCTTAAATCAGACGGGCCGCTATGTCTCCTCCATATCACCCACTCCACCCGGGTCACCAGATTCCAAAACCAGCACCCTTTCTACTGCACTACGTGTCCTACAGAGTAAACCTCAGTCACAGATCTGACCCTTCACTATTGAATGCAATCGCCAATTACTGGAGAAGTCTGTCCAGCGGTGGTCATCACCATCAAAGCACGTTATTCACCAATAATAGCCACCAAAGTTTCCATAATACTTGCAAATTTACAAAATGCTTTACATACACTTTCTTTTGAGTCTCACAATCATTTCATGAGGCCACTAAATATATTATCATACCTATTTTGCTAAAGAAGAAACTGAGGCCCAGAAAAGTTAAGTGACCTGTCCACATTCACCCAGCTACTGTCAGTAATAGGATTTGAACTCAGGCTTTCTGCATTCTTAATTCAGCACCCTATTATTAAACATGACGCTTGTTTAAATATCATAAAATCAGACAATCTCACAGTTGGAAAGGACCCCAGAGGTCATCTAGTTCAACCTGTTTCTGTGTAGGAATCTCACCTAGAGCATCCCCAACAAAGGGCATTCCAGTCTTTACGTGTATACCTTTAGTGAAGGGAAAGCCAATACCTCCCAAGATAGCCCATTGCCATTTTGAATTCATTAGGGAGATTTGTCATCTATAAAACAGTGATGATGATAGCACCTAATGCAAAGGGATTGTTGTGAGGGTCAAATGAGATAGAATGGGGAAAGAGCTTTGCAAATCTTCAAGCACTATAAAAATGCTAGATGATTATCCTTGGTGTTTCTTCGTTCCCCATTCCTCTGCCCCTAGATGTTATTTCAGTCCTTGAGCTTCCTCTTACGTAAATCAAAGCATGCTATAATAAAGGCCTCTCTCATTGTGTATTACTGGTCAGTCAGATTCTTTTGGGAACCCCTCTCTAGATCCCATAACTCCTGTCAAAGATTTAGACATTGCTTCTCTGCACCTGCATCCCATTGAGTGTGCCCATCACCCTTTCCCCAAGATGTTTCAAAGGTCATTAACAGCTCTTGTTTCTATGGTTGCAATTCACTTGGGTTGCACGAGCTACTTGAGGGCAGCCTAACACCACTCTACCGTATCTTTGCTTATCAGGGGTATCATTCCCCCATGGAAGATCATTCTTCTTCGAAGAGAAGGCAGAAACAAAATGAGTTGGAGAGTTCTTTCTCTAGGTCATCTGTTTACCATCATTGCCATAATTCCAGACAGCTGTGCAAGCCCCTCTGATACCCCTGAGCTTTTGTAAACATATTCAGCTTGTTTCTCCTTTTGACTTCTGTGGGAGAAGAAGAACAAGAGAGAAAGGCTTGAAGTGACTAAAGATTAAAATGGTGGTTGGAGGACTTTGGATCTGTGAAAAGAATCAGAAGTTGGACTAAGGGAGAATTTTGGAGGAAACTGAGAAAAAGCTGAAGGAGGAACGAAGGGCTTAATCAGAAGGAGGAGCCCGGGGGGACCAGACCTGAAGGTGAAGGAAGAAGTAAAGGAGAAGTAAAAGGAAGAAAGGTAGGTGGCCAAAAAAAAGTAAAATAAGAAGTTAGAGAAAGAGAAAAGCATGGTGTGGCACCCAAGTTATTGTGAAATTAAAATAAAGGAAGCTGGGGGTAGTTGTTCAGTATTGATGAAAGACAGCAAAGGTCTTAATGTGGTGCCTTTGAGGGCCAGTGTAGACAAGCACAAGACATTCAAAAGGAGCCTGAGAATCTTAGTTAATGTTGAGAGCAGTTCATGTTGGCAGCATCTTGAACTGTGTGAGCCATATTCGGATTTCTAGCTTCCAAGAGACAACTTATCTCCCTCCTAAAAGAGAGATGAGGGGCCTCAAGGGTCACCTCACTAAATTCTAAATTATCAGGGACACTGAAGTGCTTCTGAGAAGAAGAAAAAAAGCAGAAACTGGGTTTCAAAGAAAAAGAAAGTTTTGTATTTTTTAAGGGGATTGAAAGTATGTGGGGGTCAAGGGTGGAGAATTTGACCTTTATCAGTAGGTCAGTAGAAGAATGTTCACAGAGAAGAAAGGGAAGGAAAAAAGCAATTGTAGACTTGAACGTGGGGAAAAAAAAATGCTGTCACAAAGAGGAGAGGGCCAAGTGCTCTGAGGAGGAAGTTGCTGCTTGTCCTTGAATGATAGAAGGACAGGTGAGAGATCTTTCAGGAACAGTCAGAGGGAGAGAAGATCAGTGGTAGTTGGTGACTTTCTACTCAAAGGTAGGCTCTTTGACCTGATTACAATAGATGGATCCGTTGTCTCCTTGGGGCACATACTTATGATATAACCTAAAATTTCCCAAGACTTTTCAAAATGGATAACTACTACCCACATCTAGTGATTCACACATACACCAACAACACAGCCAGAATAGCATTAGAATGCATTGCCAAAGAGATATGGATTTATATCTTAGAGAGTAGCTTCAATGAGGGGAGAAGAATAACATTTGAGTCACCTAAAAATTCATAACAGACAAAATCTAAGGAAGGAGCCATTAGTAAAAGGCATGGGCTCAGACATGAGCTCAGACCTGGGGTTGAGAAGACTTGAGTTTGAATCCTGCCTCGGATACTAACTAGCTTTGTAATCCTGGGCAAGTCACCTAATATCTCCCAATCTGTTTCCTCACCTACAAAATAGGGCTATAAATAGCACTTAACAGGATTGTGAGGAGGATGAAATGAGATATTATGTATGAAGTGCTTGGCAAACCTTAAAGCATGTAAATGTTAGCTATTATGTCTATATGCACATGTAGGAAGCAAGATGCCTACTGCAAGGAGGCCACATCAGCCTCATAGGTGTCACTGACATTGGGTGGGATGTAACCTACGAGTGGGACATGATTCTAGCTGGTTAAGCATTATTCAAAAGAAACAGGATAGGTTAAAGGCCAAGATGGGAAGAGAAAACATTGTCTTCCCACTTAATTGATGTTAAAACTCAGCCTTAGGGAGCCTCCTGCAGCCCTCTTCCCTTGAAACTAAGAATTTGTAACACTAGGGGAAAAAAAGTCCCATATCTCCTGTGTATCCTAACACCGGCTATGGTGGACTTTTCTGCTGGAAAGACTCTCTCTGAGGGATCAGGGATTTGAATTCTAGGACTCAAAGGTCCTTCATTCTTGTGCAGGAATCTGCAAACTGTGCTGCTTGCTTTGGGGTGCTGGTGGTTTTTACATTTTAAAAATACATAAATAAGATTTTATTGCATTTAAAAAGGTGGGGGAAATATTCTTGGTTTGGGGCAGGATTTGGTTTGTGGGCTGTGTTTCCACGGTCGCTTGTTAGAATATACCTCTCAGAACAAGACTCATGGAAGCAGGTAGATTGGGATTCAAACAGCAAAACAAGTGTGTTTAAAAGCTTTGTCTGAGCTTAACCTGGTCCTAACTACAAAACATTCAGGGCAGCAGAGAATAGTAATTCTCTCCAACTAAATGAGTTATTTCAGAGGAATATAAGAAGTTTAGGGTAGGCAGCTAGCAAATTGAAGTTCTGGTTGTAAAACCCAGAACCACAAAGAGTCACATATTAAGAGCATTTATTTCCACTGAATCTCCTCTGAAGAAGCGATGATGAAACATGTGACAGGAAAAAAAATAAATTTACTTAAAATAGAATGGAAGATAACAGGGTTAAATCAAGTAGCAAGCCCTCCCACTACCCATTTTCCAAAACTACCACCTCCTGAGTCTTTGGGGGAGGGAAAAAAACCCTAACCACCTATGAGCCTCTCAGGCTCTCCTTATCCTCTCCATTTGTTAGCACATCTCTGTGGGATATGGAATGGGAAACGGATGATAGGAGCTTGACCAGTGGCTGAAAGCTTGTCCTCAATGTCTGGAGTACAGTGTTTCTTGGCATTGGAACACAGATCCTAACAACTCCTCACATCTCTTCTACCAAGACGGGCAACATCAGCAAAACCTAGATATTACTGTGGAGTAGTAGTTCTCGAGCTTTTGGAGATCTCTTAAAAATCATTGATGACCCCAATGAGTTTTTGTTTATGTGGGTTATATGATCAATATTTACTATATTAGAAATGTAAATGTCTTAGTATTATTATGAAAATAGTTTTAACCTCACAACCCCCGCACCCCCACCCCGCCGAAAGACACCGTACTTTGAGAACCTCTGCTAAGAAGAAATGCCTCTAGCTTCTAATGAAGTAGTTGTAGCATCTTTTTTCTTCTCTCCTCACTTTTCTTCCCTCCCTCCCCAAACAGGTGCTTTAAAAAATAGTCTGCTTTTTAAAAAAGTTTTCCAACAGATTTACCCTTTATTAATTCTCATGTTATTACTATACAACCATTCACAATGGTTCAGGAAACATACTGAAAGAGCCAAGGGGCCCAGGGCATTAGCTACATCATCAAAGGATAGCATCTGAGGCATAACATGAACAGCAAAATTCATGCAAACCTGGGGTGAAGTGAGAGAAAGGTTGACTGACCTCCCTCCTCTCCTCTGTCCTCCTTCCTCCAGGCTCCAATAAGGCTCAAATCTGACTTGCTCTTTGAGCAAAGTCTATTATCCCCCAGCTACGCTCCTTAAATCAGGAATCGGGGTGAGGAGAAGGGCCCAAGCTTGAGAATAAATAGAAAATAGTCTGCTTTTTGTCCACTAGCCTCCTTCTGATTTACCCCAGAACTATTTTTTTTCATTCTGGCTGTGTTTGTCACCCAGTGACCATTCACTAGAACTTCTTGGGCTTCTGGGGGATAGAGTTCCCAAAGACAAATCTCCCTGACATTTTAATACTGCTCCAGGACATTAGTTGGGAAGTTTCTTGCTGATAATCTGTATGGACTCTGAGGGCAGAAACCATGTGCACTGTTTCATCTCTTTATAGGACCTTTTAACAACTGAAAGGGATTTCTTTTTTCTTCTGGTATTTCCCCCTCTCTTCCCCACCCCCAAAAAAAACCTTTCTACGGCCAGCTAGGCAGCACAGTGGATAGAGTGTCAAGCCTGAAGACCTGAGTTCAAATCCAGCCTCAGACACTTACTGACTGTGTGACCTTGGCAAGCCACTTAATCCTATTTGACTCAGTTTCCTCATCTGTAACATGAGCTGGAGAAGAAAATGGCAAACCACCCCAGTATCTTTGCCAAAAAAAACTCCTAATAAGGTTACAAAGAGTCGGACACAACTGAACAAATAACAACCTCTCCCCCACCCTCCAAAAGAAAACCTGAAAGAAAAAAAAATCTAGATTTCTCATTGCTGGAGTTGTAGCCTAGAGTTGAATTCTAACTCTGCTGTTTGCTTACTGTGTGACCTTAAGTCACTTCACCTCCCTGTGCTTCAGTTTCCTTCCCTACAGAATGAGGCAGTTGGACAAGAAAACTTCTCTGAGATCTATGAGCCTCTTATTTTTGAAATTCCCTGTTTGCAAACGCACCATTTATAAACCTATAGAAAAAATTTTATTGAAAGAAATAGGAAAAAAAATCCTTAATGCCAAAGATTTTACAATGATGTCCCCAGAGTCACTTCCAGCCCCTAATAGGAAGAAGGTTGTCATTGTTTGTCCTTCATTCTGGAAGAGGACCATGACATTAGGAAGGTGATGTCCTGGAGAATTTCTCCTGTGTGAGTCTCCTCCTGGCTGACTGTTCTTGACTTGTGGCTCCATGTGCAGTTCCCAACTACGGTCAGCTGAGGGCTCTAGATACTCTCTAAGCTTTGCAACACGAGCATCTTTGGCTAGGTCTTTTGGCATCCTCCACGAGCAAATCCAGGGAGGGGAGGATGAACAGGGAAGATTAATTTAAATGTTCTCTGAGTTTTTTATTATTATTGGCACAGTATCTGCTGACAAGGCATGGGGAAGCGAGGAGTTTTAAGTGCTCTCCATGTCTGTCGGGAATTATGGTTCTTGTGGACCGTGTAACAGCTCTATTGCTCCTGCTAGTTATAGAGACTTGCCCCAGACTAGGGGGTCTCCTGCCATGTTCCGGTACCCAAGCGTACACTCTATATCCTTAAACATCCATGTCATAAACTCTACGTTCATGTTCACAATCACAGTACTGAAAGCTGGAAGGAAAGTTGGAGATTATCTAGTCTAGGGGTCCTTAACCTTACCCCTTTGATAGTCTAAAGAAGGAGGAAAAGTGGGAAGGGAACAAACATTTATTAAGTGCCTACTATGTGCCAGGCAATAGTGCTTTAAAAATATTATTTAATGAGGTGAAACCTATAAACACTTACCCAGAGTAATGGTTTTAACTCATCAAAATAAAATACATGAGATTACAAAGAAAACAAACTACGTTTAAATAAAGGTGTCATTTATGTCCCATCCAAGTCCATGGATGCCCTGAAATCAATCCACAGACCCTTATTTTACATTTAAGGAGGAGGCCTAGAGAGAGGAGTTATTTGTAATGTGTAACTACACAGTTAATAGTAGGTAGCTAGATGGCACAGTGGATAAAATGCTGGGACTAAAGTCAGGAACACCCATCTTCCTGAGTTCACTTGTTCAGCCTTTTCTCAAATCTTAGCCTTTAGTCATTGAAGGGGCATGGCTTCCTGAGTTCAGATCTGGTCTCAAATACTTACTAGGTGTGTGACCCTGGGCAAGTCACTTAACGTTGTTTGCCTCAGTTCCTCATCTGCAAAATGAGCTGGAAGAAGGAAATGGCAAATCACTCCAGCATCTTTTCCAAGAAAACCCCAAACAGGGTCACGATGAGTCAACAACAACAAAAGTTAGTAGCAGAGCTAAATCCAGTGTTTATTATACCGCATCAGATCCCATCATGACATGCCCTTGAGATCTTTCTCCTTCTGACCCGCCAGATGAGGTACCCCCAACTACTGTACATTTTCCTCTCTTTCAGCAAATGGGTACCCATGCAGGCTCAAGTCTGAAATGTTAAAAGACCTGGAGGAATGCCTCCAGCACATTGGATAAATCCTTTATTTATAGAAAGACACTGGAAAAGAATCCCACAGGATGAGAAGGTCTGGATAAGTGGTGATCTCTTCTGCTGGTTGGAGCATTCACATGATGAGGTTACTGAAGTGCTTGGATTATTCCAATCACCAAGGTTTTCTGCTGCCTCAGCTAGTGAAAACCTTTGTTGCCATGTGTGCCCTCAGGCTGCAAATATTCTGTCCATTTGGGGTAAGGAAAGAGAGGAGAAAATACTAGCATCAGATATTTTTCTCTTTTTGCACATACTGGCTGCTGTATATACAAGGTGAGCTCAGTAAATAGGTCTGAGTTAAATAAAGGAACAGAGATATAATCACCTGTAAAATATACATAGCAACAGCATTAATAATAATAATAACTCATTTATGTTGCACCTGTTGTTTGTTGTTCAGTCATGTCCGATCCTTCTTGACCCCATTTGGGATTTTCTTGGCAAAGATAGTGGAGCGGTTTGCCATTTTCTTCTCTAGCTCATGTTACAGATGAGGAAACTGAGGCAAACAGGGTTAAGTGACTTGCCCAGGGTCACACAGCTAGTGTCTAAAACTGGATTTGAACTCACAAAGATGAGTCTCCCTGAGTGAAGGCCCAACTCTCTATCTGCTGTGCCACCTAGCTGCCCCAATATTACCCTGTGTTGGACCTCCAGTGGCCCTGTCTCTCATTTGGGGTCCCAAGAAAAGCTGTCCAGATTCAAGGTACTTTGTGAATACACACACCTACTCAAAACTCTTAGTCAGTGAACCCCAATTTATTTGCTTTTACTAGACAGCCAGAGGATGCATTTAGTTCAAAGTAAAGGAATTTAATGAAATATCATCATAGGAGAAATATCATAGCAATTGAACATTTCTCTCATAAACCTGCGCCATACTCTTCCTCCGTCAGTGTGAAGAATGAAAACTGGAGAATGTATTTGGACAAAGCACACATGGAAGAAAATTGCAAATGGTGGAAATTCATATAGCTAGGATGCGTGTTTAAAGGGCTGTACAATAGGGAATGTGTGGAGAAGCAACTTACCTGCATTTCTACAGATCTGTAATTTTGTATGGAGATAATACATTCCTCCTGGTATCTGATGGTATCTAATCTCTGCCAGGTGGTGCTTTGCTGGAAGAATGCTCGTTGATAAACATGGCTAGACTGGTTGTCTAGTTACAGAGTTTTCTTTGTTTCCAGCATTAGCACACTTCTTCAGCTGAAGTACAATTTCTTCCCTAGAAGAAGAAAAATTATCCTCACCAACACTCTTTTAACTTAGAGCTTACAGACTTAAGTTTTAGCTCTCTTGGGGAGGCAGGCCTTTCCTACATACCTGATGTGTTAGGTAGTGTTACTGAGCTGTTGTTTTCAAATCTTTGTTGTGAGGGAAGGTTTTCTAGGTAGAGAAGGGAGGGACATATTGCAAAATGGATAAGGTATAAAAGCATAAGGCATCAATTAAAACTTTTTTTTAAAAATTATATAAAGATTGCAACAACTGAAATTGTAAATAATAGGTTCAAAAAAAAACTCCAAAATGGAGCATTTGATTCATCACCATTTAAAAAAAATAAGATAAAGAACAGGTGATTAAAAAGAAAGGAACTTGGGGGACTTTCCTAGAAACATAGAAACAAACATTTCTCTGAGAAGGAAGATAATAGTTCTAAATTTATAATCCTATGATAAATATCACCAATTAAAATGCTTTGATCACTCACAAAACCAATACTCACCTGTGGAACAAGCATTAGCCTACCTTTCTTGATTAAATTATTAACTGCAGTGTACTCCTCAAGTCTCCCAGCTATTCTGTGAGATGCGGCACTTCCTTCATTCATCTCTCCTGTCAGAAGCTCCAATGGCTTATAAATCCAGGCTGACTCACTTCCTTCTACATTTCCTTAAAGTCTCAGTTCCGATGGGGGTTTCATGTGGTCTGTGAGTGAGTCTATCTCTTCTGGTGCCGTGCCACATTTATGGCTTTGTGGAGAAGGAAGAATTTCCATACTTCAGGTGGTAAAGAAATGAAAATAAAAATAAACTGAAACTCTTGTGCATAGAGAGCCCCATTATGTCTATTAACCAGTGAGAACCAGCTGTCTTAAAATCAACATCGTTAATAAATGTCTAAAAATACTCGTTTTCTTATCATAAGTACAGGTATTCAGATCAGGTACCTCAGAGACAGCCACAGTGACTGCATTTATAAATTCCAAGCCAAGTGGGGTCCCAGAGGGCTAGCACAGGAACACTAAAGCTATCATTCTTTGCTTCATAATCCGAAGGTATCTAATACTTTAAGCTTCATATTGTATAGATTCTTTCCTTATGAATGAAAAAAGTTGTCATATCAAATTATTTTAAAAATCCATTGTGCCCAGTTTTATAATCAAATATTTCCATATTGCACTAGGCAGATTTGGAAGCAAGGTGTAAATATATTTACTGAGGTGTAGGTGAAAGAATGCTGGACCCAGAGGGGGAGGCTCTGGTTGTGCTTCCTAGAACCGTGTGACCTTTGACAAGTCACTCCTCCTCTCTGGGTCTCAGGTTCCTTATCTATGAAATGAGGGAGTTGTATTAGATAAAATCTCACATATCTCTAAATCTATGGTCCTATGAACTGAATGTGTATGTATGTATGTATCTGGCATGTAAGCAATTTTTTCTTTGCTTTTTTTCCTCATGAATCCTCCTCTTGACCTCCTCTTTTGCCATGGTTTTCCTTTCTAATACTCCGGTATTTGATCACTATGTAAGATATGCAAGTAACTCAATGGTTAACCTTTCTGCCAGATTCTATTCTGGGCACCGCTCATCCTGAATGAATAGAAAGCATTGCTTTTAGCCACCATTTTCCCTCATTCCCCTCTATTGCCATGCAGTAGAGGATGAGACAAGCTGGTTCCTCGAAAAAAAAAAAAAAAGAGCCTGGATATCACCCTTATCTTTGCCTTAATCAGCCACACTTGACCATAGAGTAGAAGAGGCCATATAGTACCTCATGGGGAATGAGTAACAAAAAAAAAACTGCATTTTGTAAGTGATTCCAATATAATAATGAGTTTTCACACAGGACAGATGAGACATGTTAATGCTAATCTCTTCAGCTTTAGAAGGCACAAGGTCTATTCAGATATATAGACTTGCTGAAAAGCAAGCCTTTGGGAAAGAAATGCCACTGAGAATTTAGGTAAAATCTGAATAAACACTGAATGAATAGGTTTTTATAACTGACTCTTTAGTGCTTCTTTGTTATTTCAATGGATCTGTGATCGTATCAACAGAGATACTCCCTCCAACAGTGAGAAATGACATCCATGCTTCTTCATCCTGTGTAGCTCTTGTCTGGGTCTCCTATAAATTGCTCTACATGATCCACCCAACATTATGAGGGCTTTCTTCTAGTTCTCTTGATATCATGAGTGTGTGTTGTCAGTAGAGTCCATAGGCTATCCGTGTGTTTTCTCTATCATGGGTTCACATCCTTTTCTGTTCTTGCATCTTTAACATCATTCACATTGAGCCATTCTTCACTGGTTATAGTTTGCAACCTGCTTATTCCCACTATGTCCTCTCCTTCCCTCAGCAACTGCTTTTTGGTGGTCTGCAACCTTACCTTTCTGAGCACCATGATATTCCGTTATTTGCAACTATGTGATATCATTGAAAGAAATGATGAGGCTTGAAAAGAATGTCAATGAAACATTTTTTAAAAAAATAACCAGAAGGGAGCAGAAGGATGTTCAGAAGGGGACACAGACAATCAGGGCAGTGCTAGTACTGCCATGTAAAATTTGATGTATGCTTTAAAAAATCTGTATATGGTAGATTCATGGCTTCATATATAATCCTCTTTGTCTATGGAAATGTTCATATTTGATGACTGTCAAGTTACTCATTTAAAACTCTTACTTAGAATAAAAACAAAAAATTAAAAGTTGGACTTTAATTCTTTGTTCTCATATTGTTCATTTTGGTAAATAGTTCAAAAGGTAGAAGAGAGCCATAGTACTGTGCTATATAATTCCTTCCTTCGGGAAGAAGTTTGGGTTGATTTAAAGCACTATGCAATTTCCCAAATGTCTGTTCTTGTCCCCATACTTAATTCTTGACTCAGTTCATGCTCTAGGCACAGTTTCTGTCCAAGAGATACCAGCTCTAGGGGTTGTCCATCCAACTATATACCATAGTCATTCCTCATCCATTTGGTTTTTCCTGTGTGGATAGTCGGATCACAAAATTCCTTTGAAAGTTTATAGATCTCATTTGAGATGTTCTGCAGTATTCCAGGGCTTCATGCAATCAGCAATATGTCATCCACGAGCAGGAGCATCTGGAAGAATACCATGTGTAAGAAATCCTTCTTTCACCTGAACTCTGTGCTGGACACAGGGACCATGTCTTAAATATTTCTGCGTCTCTCACACCACATCCTTTGTGTATTCATTCACTCAAGCAGTATTTAATAAATAATAATATATAGTAAAAATAATGATAGCTAATAATAATAGCTAATGTTTATACAGAATTTTCACTTGGACAAAGTTCTTTATGTATATTATTTGCTTTAATCTTCTCAACATCCTTATGAAGTAAGTACTATCAATATCCCCATTTTACAGTTGAGGAAACTAAAGCTGAGATAATTTAATTGACTTACACAGGTTGTAAGTGCCTGAGGCAAGATTTCAAACTCAGGTCTTCCTGATGCCAAGTTCAGTGCTCTATTCCCAGTACCACCTAGCAAAGTTATGAAGTGTCTACCATGTGCCAGGTACTAAATACAAGGGTAAAATGTGACCCTTCTCTCCTTGTAGAGCTTACAGTCTGGCAGAGGACGTAAAACTCATCTTTATTTAATGATAATTTTATATTTACACATGATATTATATATATCATATATTTATAGATAAGAAGTACAAAGAGTGTTACATCAGAGAGGGAAAGTTATTGACAGTTAAGAAAGGTTTTTCAGAGGAGATAGCATTTGAGTTGTGCCCTAAGGGATAGGTAGGAATTGAAGAAATGAAGTAAAAAGAAAGGATTTTCCAGGTACGGGAAATAGCTTAAGGAAAGCCACAGAGCCAGGAAAGGAAGAAAGGAAACAGAATTTGTTAATCACCTTCTATATGCCAGGCATTGCCCCTTTATAAATATTATTTTCATTTGATTATCACCCTGTAAGGTAGGTGCCATTATAATTCCCATTTTACAGTTCAGGAAACTGAGGCAAACATAGATCAAAGGACTTGCCCAGGGTCACACAGCTAGTAAGCATTTGAAGCCGGATTTGAACTCAGGTCTTCCTGACTCCAGGCCCAGTGTTGTATCTGGATGAAACCAGAGGATGAGTTTTGGATGATAGAGAGTTGTCTTGCTTAACTAAAGCATAGAGTGAGTTTAAGTCAGTAACATAAGATAAGGCTACATTGGTAAAGTGGTGTCTTGTTGGGGAGCATCTTGAATATTAGGTGAAGGTGTTCAGAATGATTTGGTATGTAGTAAGGAGCCACTGAAGATTTTTGAGGGAAGGAGTGGCAAGGCCAGATTGATGCATGGAGAGATTACTGTGGCAGTTGTAAGAAGGAAGGTTTGGAAGGGTGAAGAGTGGAGATGGGAAAAGCTTATGACAAAGTCATTAAAGTAGAGTGAAGAGACGGCATCGAGCATCGCATGCTAGGGTGAGAACTGAAAGGACGAAATTCAAATACAAGAGATCCAGAGGTCTAATCAACAGAACTTGGCAACTGATTGGCCTCGAAACCTGAGAGAGAGAGCAGAGAATGACAAGGTTCTGAATATAGGAGACTGAGTAAATGCTGGTGGTGCTGACAGAAACAGAGTCAAAAGTAGGAACTGATAGAAGGTATTTAGTAAATGGTTATTAAAAGAAACAAATTTAAATCTTGATCAGCATCATTCAAGGAAGGAATTATAGCCTAGTGCTATTGTAGGACATCTAGGTGGTGCAGTGGGTAGACTACTGGGCCTAGTCAGGAAGACTCATCTTTGTGAGTTCAAATCTGCCCTCAGACATGTGCTAGCTATGTGGTCATAGGCATGTCACTTAATCCTATTCATTCGCCTCAGTTTCCTCATCTGTAAAATGAGCTGGAGAAGGAAATGGCAGACCACTCCAGTATTTTTGCCAAGAAAACCCAAATGGGGTCAAAAAGAGTTGGGCATGAGTGAAATGACTGAACAAAAACTATATTGTTCCTTTCTACCTTCTGAGCTGCTCACCAAATGAACAACTTGAGAACAAAGAATTAAAGTCGTAAGTAACCTAGAGACAGTTAGTAATTGCTATTGATAAAAACAAATCCCATTTGATCGAGAAGCACTTTAGGTAATGAAAATGGAGCATATTTGAAAAAACTCAAGAGAATGCAGATTCCACAGAAACACAAATCATTTCCTGCTGTGGATTCAGAGGGCTGAGTACTGATAGGTTAGTAGCCTAATAAATCTCCTTGTTGAGTTAAGGTAGCATCAAAGATAGGACCAAAATGTAACATATGCTAAGAGAATATATTAGATGAATTTACATGCATAGCGTATTTGATTTCTCTAAATCAAATCGAGTGAATGAATGAAGTATTTTACTGTAAACCAGCCAAGAATACCTCCTTCACAACCTAGCCTCCAAGGGAGAGTCAATAAATAAGAGGAAATTTCATTTCTCCAAGAAGCTGTTTATCTAGGATACATGCATTACCACAAACCCTCATTACCATGTCTAGATAAATAATGCTTGTAATTTCTGTGATTTAAGGTTGGCAATGTTTTCGCTCATGTTTCAGAAATAAAGGATTTTAAAGACATGTTTAAATTTACCTTACTTACCGGCTTGCCCTTGTAAATTTTCTCCTTCCTAATTCTTTCATGCACACTACATTGGAAAAAGGTCTGGAATTAGACTCGAGGGACGTGGGTTTGAATTCTTCTAAGGAAAACAAGCTATGTGACCTTGGGAAAATCCATTAATATTTCAGAGCTTCCATTTGCTTCATCTGTAAAATGGAGGTGCTAGTACCTGCCTCACAGAGTTGTTGTGGGGTTGAAATGAGAAAATGCATACAAAATGTTTGCAAAACTTAAAAGTCCTAGATGAGGGGTCTTTTACCTTTTTCAGTGTCAGACTCTTTTGGCAGTTCCGGTGAGGCCTAAGGAACCCTTTTCAAAGTATATTTTTTTAAAATTCATAATTGGAAGGAATACTCATTTTGGGTAGAGAGAGATTAATGAAAATAACAAAAGAAAATAAGGGGATTTTTTCCCATCTAAGTTCACAGACCTCTCCCCCACCCCACCAAAATCTATCTACTTATCCCCATGAACCCCAGGTTAAGGAACCTTGCCCTATAAAAATGTTAATAATAGCAACAACAATTATTATTATCATAGTGTAATTATTACTTTTCAGCCAATTAGATCTCAGGGTGTGCACTTTATAAGGATCTTAAAGGGCCTCATTTAGTTTCCTTCTTAATAAAAGTTTATATGTCTTAAGTACTTCAGGGAAAGAAATTGCAAAATAACTTATCTTCCCATCTCTTGAACTGCCTGGCACGTGTAGGGCCTTGCCTAAAGGAAGTGCTGCTCAGGAAATACTTGCTGAAGCAAAATTAATTGAATTGAGCTCAATCCAATTCAGCAAGCAGCTACTTTATTAAGCAGCCGCTACTATGTGCCAGGCACTGCCAGACTAGGTTGTGAGGATTCAAAGACAAGACACAGTGTCCCAGTCCTCAAGGAGCACTCATTCGGAGGAAGGACACAGTAGCAAGTGCATGAGATAAATACAAGTCATGTGCAATAGAAAGTCAAAGGAATTTGGGAGGGTGGAAGACTCTAGCAATTAAAAAGATCAGGAAAAGGCCCCTTGTAGGAGGTGGTACCTGAACTGAACCTTAAAGAGAGCTGGAGATTGGAAAGAGGAGAAGTGAGGAGAAACTGAAGTCCAGGCATTAGGATTCCATGAAAAGAATCCGTTCCTCTCTCCCTGTTCCAAGCAGGAGGGAGAGTTTGTGTCTGGGGAGCAATAAGTAAGCCAGTTTACTTGGACTCCAGAATTCATGAAGGGAAGCTGGGAAATCAGGCTAGAGAGAGAAGCTAGAGTCATATTGGCAAGGATTTGAAAGGCCAAAGAGAAGTTTGCCTTTGTTTCCCCACCTAGGAGCAATAGGAAGCCGATGAAGCTTCTGGAATTGGTGGTGACGTGGTCAGAAGTTTGCTTTAAGAATATTGATTTGACAGCTAGATGGTAGATGGATCGGAAAAGGGAAAGACTGGAGACAGGGAGACTATGGCGAGGGAAGGGGGGGGCAATTATAACAGTTAAAGCCAGAAGTAACCAGGGCCTGAACTAGTGTGGTAGCCTTGGGGATGGAGAGAATCCAGAATAAGTAGTTATACAGATAAAAAGTATGGATGTGGTAAAGAGTTATTCAGGGATACAGCAACACAGCAACATAGTCAGGTAAGCATCGGGATGATACTGCAGAAGGTTCAGTTGTCTCTTCTGTGGGTTTAGATCCTCTAGTTCATTAATTCTGTTAGTACTAAATTAACTAAATAAAATGGGTGGCACAGCAACAACCCTGACACCTCTTTCCCCCCCTTTAATTGGCTTTAGACATATTGTGATAAAAGAGGCGCTTTTTAATGCTCCTCTGCCTCAAACTGGTTGCTGAGGTACCTAAAATCCCTACTTTAAAGCTTTATTCTTCAGGCTTTTCAAATCTTGAAACACCCAGATGCAAATATCCTTCAAAGGAATAATAACAAAATATTTTAGTGGGGATTTGGTGATCTGATTACTTCCCAAATTGATGGCAAGGAAAGCAAGCCCCTTACGGATTGTGGTGGGGATAGGTTATTTATTAGCATAGAGTACGGGGCAGGCTGAGGAGGGGCACAGTGAGAGTCCCTGGGCAGCATAAAATCCCTGCACACTTGCAGGTTGAGGGATGGAAGGCCAGTGGGGATTGGGAGGGGGAGGTTGCCTTGAAGTCAGTCAGAGATGGTAAAAGGGGAAAGAGGAGAGGACCAGAAACTAATTTCCCCCTCATGATAATCTTGCCTCGGCTCTCTTCCTCCTATTCAATTCTGGGCCCAGTTCATTATCCATTTGCTATGTCTGTCTAAGATATGTAGAAGATACTAATGGGCTAATTCAGTGGGCCGCCCATCTAACTGCGTGTCAGTGTCTGGACAATAGATAATCTTCATCTATTTAATTTTTTTTCCTCCTGTGTGTACTATCAATCACAAGCAGGAGCACTGAGAAGGCTTTGTCATCCCCTGAATAGCCTTTATATTGAAATTTCCCGACTTGAATCAAAATATTTAAAATACTAAGTCACCATATTTTACCTTGAATCTGGTAAAGAAATAACGCTGGGTAGGAAACGGGCCAGCACCTGCAGATAAAACCCAGACCCAGTCTCAGCTGTTGTTTCTCTATTTTCTAGTAGGACCACCACACCCTAGAGATCTCTCTCCCCCTCTCCCCTCTCCCCCTCCCCCTTCTTCTCTCTCCCTCTCTCCCCCTCTCCCCCTCTCCATCTCCCCCTCCATCTCCCCCTCCCCCTTCTTCTCTCTCCCTCTCTTTCCCTCTCTCTCTCTGCCTCGGAATTATTGCCATGGGTCCTTGCCTGGACTCTGCTGCTCTCAGACCTGATAAGAGCTAATCCATATAACGCAGTGAAAGGCAGCATGTGGGTAGAAAGCTAGCCTCAAAGCCAAAAAGATGGGTTCAAATCCTACCTCTGACCCCTGTGGATTGTATGGCCTTGACTAGGTCATTTAACTTCTGTGCTCTAGGCAACTCTCCCAGACTAAGACTGGTAGAGAAGGTGTTGTCCTAATGGGTAGAGGGAGTTTCCCCATTTGGGAGTTCCATATACTAAGGTTCAACCCTTATCGTTTAAGGTTTGCAAAGTTATATACATATATAATATATATGAGTGTGTGCATATATATAAAATATATATGAGTGTGTGTATATATATACATACATACACATACACATACACACACACACACACGTGTATATCTGTGTATATTCCGTACAAGAAGGAAGAAGGGAGTAAGCATCTATAAAATGCCTCCTGTATACTAGGCACTGTGCTAAGCACAGTAAAGTATCATTTTGTTTGATGCTCATAACAGCCCTAAGAGGTAGGTGCCATTATTATCCCCGTTTTGGAGATGGGGAAAGTAAGAGTCAGAGAGGGTAAGTAATTTACCCAAGGTCTCATAGCTGGTAAGTGTCTGAGGAAGGACTTGAACTCAGGTCTTTCTGACTGAAGGCTCAGCTCTATATCCGCTAGGCCAAGCCACCTCTCACTGTATCTATCACATCAAGCTGTCACGTCATAGCCAGGAGATATGGGGAAATCTGGATGCCTTAGAAGGTAGACCAGAACAGGTAGCATCTGTACAGAGAAGCTGCCCTTGCAAGAATTGTGGAGGCATAGACCAGGGCAGCTAGGTGGCAAATGCCAGGCTTGGAGTCAGGAAGACTCATCTTCCTGAGTTCAAATCTGGCCTCAGATACTTCCTAGCTGTGTGACCCTGGGCAAGTCATCCAACCCTGTTTGCCTCAGTTTCCTCATCTGTAAAATAAGCTAGAGAAGAAAATGATAAACCACTCCAGTATCTCTGCCAAGAAAACCCTAATGGAGTCATGAGAAGATGGACAGAACTGAAAAGGACTAAACAACAAAACACTAAAGTCAGTAAAGAGAACCTCAGATGAGACTGGATTTGGGAGCCCGGGTTTGGAGGGCTTTCCCTCCCGCTCTGCCTCCCATTATTTCTTTACACATCCCTCTCTGCTCCTGCTTGGAGTTACCCCTCAATCAATAATCACTCTGAGTAATATTTCTTCCATAGTCATTTTTCTAGCTGTTTAGTCACAAACCTATTTCCAAGTGCTGATTCTGGAGAAAATTGCTTTTTACAAAGAGGAGAAAAGCGCTCATTTGAGACTCACTTTATTCAAGTTACCTAAAAAGTAGTCTATTTTCCAGAGGTTGTTGCCTCAAGATGGCTCAGATTATAGAATCATAAAATTTTAGCACTAGAAGGAGGCCTTAAAAATCAGCTAGTCCCAGAGCCGCAACATCAAGTCTGATGCCTGAGGCAAGTTTTACAAATCATGCTTGGGGAGAGGAACAGAAAACGGGCCCTCAAATTAAATCTTAAGACAAATTCCATTGGAGGAGTTGGGACAAAGCCTGGAACACAGTTGCCCTGGAGCAGGAGGAGCTCGTGATGACTTGGAGAGGGGGAGGGGAAGGAGGCCATCTGGTGGCTTCTGATTTTATTTTAATTAATTATTGTTGCTGGCTAGTTGCTAAGCTCTGTTTCTCTACTGCTAAAACAGGGTAAGTTCTGTTAGCATCCCCTAAATTGCAGAATTTGATCCAGTCCTACAACGCTGGTTATAGTTCTGTTAGTTTGAGACAAGGAAGCTGATATTCCATTTCCCACCTTTTTGTTGAATTTGGTTAGAGCTCACAACCCTTTCCAGTTTTCCTGCACATGTTGTAAAATGCTAGCATTCACTTTCTGGCTTGTTTTCCCCAGGAAATGACTGAGTTTCATATTATCTGGAATTAATGTGACATTTTCTTTCTCTTACAATGTCCAGTACCATGAAGAGCACTGTTGGAAACCTGGATAAAAATCACTTACCGGCCTCACCCCAACCAATTGTGAAATGAATATGAGGCTTTGAGGTGGCAATAGGTGATCTGACTATGGTTTCTACACATTACCATTTTCCTCTGATTAGGTTTCAGCACTGGGCAATGTCCTCTGGCAAGAACTATTTGTTTCTCATTCAGGCTGTTAATGCAGGGTTGCATATAAGGTAGGGTGATCAGGGTTTTTAATGGAATTGAATTCTAAAAAGGAATCGAATTCCAGAATAGAATTTTTGGTGGAATTGGATTCTACAGGATGTGAATAGCAGCTTTAGTAACATAGAAATAACTAAGCTTGGGCAGCTAGGTGGCACAGTGGATAGGGTGCTAGGCCTAGAGCCAGACAGATTCATCTTCTGGAGTTCAAATTCGGCCTCAGACACTTACAAGCTGTGTGACCCTGGGCAAGTCACTTCACCTGGTTTGCCTCAGTTTTTTCATCTGTAAAATGAGCTGGAGAAGGAAATGGCAAACCACTGCAGTATCTTTGCCAAGAAAATCCCAGATGAGGTCACAAGAGTCAGGACTGAAAATGACTGGCTTTGTGCTTAGCACTGAGAATACAAAAAAAGGGAAAAGTTCCTGTCTTCATGGAACTTACAGTGTAAGGAGGGGAGACTGTATGAAAATGACTAGGTATAGAATGAATTGGAGATGATCAGCAGATGGAAGGCACTAACATTAACCAGTAGGCATCAGCTTGATCTTACAACTTCTAGATTCTGAGGCTGACTCTATTTTAACCCTTTACTTCTCCTATAAGAAAGGTTGGTGAGACGAATTACTTTCCATTTAAGAAGGGATCATTCACTCTGACCTGGTGGGAGAGGAGGGGAAGGTTGGAAGGATTTGAATGGTTGCAGGAGGTAAATTAAGAATAGAAGGATGTCACAGTCAGGGAGACAGTATTCAAATAACTAGATACACATAAGCTATATACAGAGTTAATTGGGAGTCACCTCAGAGAAAAGTACTCACATTGAGGTGGGCTGGGAAAGACCTCTTGCAGATGGTGGGATTTTAGCTGAGACTTGAAGCAAGCCTGAGAAGCCAGGAGTCAAAGATAAGGAGGAAGAAAATTCCCGATGTGGAGGATGACCAGTTAAAATGTACACAGTAGGGAGAGGGAAGGTCTTATGTGAAGAATAGCAAGGAAGACAGTATTATATATGTGGTGAGGAGAAAGGTATAAGAAGACTGAGAAAGAATAAGAGGCCAAGATGTGAAGGTTTTTAAACATCAAACAGAGGATTGCATATTTAGATCCAGAGGCAATAGGGAGCCACTGGGGTTTGAGGAGAGGCGGTGGCATGGTTAGATCTGCTCCTTAGGAAGATTAATTTGACAGCTGAGTGGAGCCTGGACTGACATGGGCAGAGACTTCAGCCAGAGATCAACTAGCAAGCTAGATGGTTCCTTCTTGAGGTGATGAGGGCCTGGAACAGGGTGATGTGGGAGTATCATAGAAAGAAGGGGAGATAGATGAGAAATGTTACTAAGGTAGAATTGAAAGAACTTGACTGCATGTTTGATATGGGGTGGGTGGGGGAGAACTCATCACCAAGGATGAATGACCACCTTTTCATGTGAGACAGGGGTGAAGCAGAAGATAGTGATGAAGGGAATCTGAGTGATGTGGGATGGGGAGGAAGGATGGAATAGGGAGTTCTTAGTGAAGGCCTCAATTTTTTCAATGAAATATTGATTCAATTATTCAAATTATTCAATGAAATCTTCTGAGAGGGTTGAGGTTCAGGAAGGATGGAAGATGGAAGAGGGATGAAAAGGTTTGGAAAAGCCATCGTGATGAGTTGGAGAGTGAAACAATTAGGAAGGTATAAAATAAGATGATGGAAATGATCCAAGGTCAGGGCTTGGTACAGGCATGATTAGTAATAGGATAAGCATTCAAGGGACCAAAGTGAAAAATACAGTGTAGAGTTAAATAGGGAAGGGAGGGGAATGTCAGTTCAGGGGTTAGGATGTGGGAAAGAACTGAAAGTGAAGGAATTGGAAATCAAAATGTGAATGAAGAACAGGGTTAGAGGTTGTAAAGCAGAAGGGAAAATGGAATGATAAATTATGCTCATATAAAGGAATTTCAGAGTTCCTAAACATGCAAGTGGAAAACTGGTGAGTGACAGCAAGATCAAGGGTATGACTCTCTACTGAGGATGAGTAGAGGAGTATGGTTACGGAAAATGGGTAAATTGAGGAACTGGGAAGTTAGGGTGTTTGAGAGAATATCAATATGTCTAGTGTAGTCTCCTAGTATCAGTTGGGGAGGGGAGACAGAGCATGAACATCCAGGCACCGAATTCATTGAGTACTTGTGGTATTAAGACCAGAAAACAAATGTAACAGTTCCTGCCTTGAAGGAGTTTACATTTTATTGGGAGAGACAACATGCATCCATATAAGTAAATGCAAAATATATACAAAATACATATGAGGAAATTTGGGCAGGGGTGGTTGAGGCATTATATCAGGTAGGCATGTTAGAAAAGGCCTCAGTTAGGAGGTGGCATTTAAGCTGAGCTTTGAAAGAAGTTTGTGATTCAAAGAGGGAGGCAGAGAGAGATGGGATGTCTGGGATGGGGAATAGCAAGGAAGTCAAATTGGCTGAAGCATAGAATTCATGAAGGAGGGTAATGCCTAATCTATGTTGGAAGGGTAAATTGAAGCCAGGTGGTGGAGGGCTTTAAAGATTAAATTGAAGAATTTGTATTTTATTCTAAAGGCAAGAGGGAGCCATGGAAGCTTTTTGGGCAAGGGGGATGGCACGATCAGACCTATACTTTAGGAATATCAATTAGGCAGGTGTGTGGAGAATATATTGAGGAAGGGAAAGACTTGAGACAGTGAAAGTAACTATACTTTAGCAATAGACCAGGTGAGAGATGATGAGGGAGGGGAGCTTGGGCAGCTAGGGTGGTAGACATGAGGGCAGAAGTGGGCAAAGAGGCCTATTTCCAAACGCTAATCCGTTTTGAATCTGGAAAGAGAAATAGTATAGTATACAGAAATGTCATCGTGCAGTCGTGTCAACTCTTCATGACCCCCTTTGGGATTTTCTTGCAGAGATACTGGAGTGGTTTGCCTTTTCCTTCTCCAGCTCATTTTACAGATGAGGAAACTAAGGCAAACAGGGTTCAGTGACTTGCCCAAGATCACACAGCTAGTAAGTGTCTGAGGCTGACTGCAGGCCTGGTGCTCTAACCAATGAGCCACCTAGCTACCCCTCATTAATAATAAACACCATCATAATCTTACCAGCTCACATCTGTCATCCCATCCCTCCTAACTCTCCTCTCTCGGACTGAAAATCCAACTCACCAATGCCAAGACCACTGTGACAAATGCTGGCAACAGACGATACCTTGTTTGCAGACCAATGTAAGATCCAGGGGATTTTGGCAACAATTATGGAATTTTCTCAACCCTGATTAATTTCTTACCTAATCAGTGAAGCAGGAGAAAGTGGCTCCCTTTAATTATACACAAGGATCTCTTGTGTTTTTGGTCCCCTTCTGATTGTACTCAGTGGAAAATATTTCTCAAATCTCAGCTTGCAGAAGATTGATTTTATTGGGCGCCATTAGAGATTGTCAGATCCATCAAAAATAAGACCGCGTAGTCAGGCTGTCCTGCTCATAAAGAGAGATTCTGGCATCCTGCCCATGTCAGCCCAACTCCTAGTATAAAAGCTTTTAAGTAAAGGGCATGCACGGGTGTTCTCCCAGCAGGGTAGAGTACAAGCTCAGATTTAGTCAGACCATTCAACAATTAATGAATTACAAATTAATGAGCAATTAATTTAAACTTTGAAAATGTTACCTATTTTCCTTTCCTTTCCTATTACCATGTTACCTATTTTTCCCTATTTCCTTTCCTTTTTTACTTCTGATTTTTTTTAATTTCATTGAAGATTTTATTTTTTTTACAGTGATATAAATTCCCAGTGATACTTTCCTCCTAAACAGAATCAGGACCTTGCCTCTCAACAAAGAACAGTTAAGCAAAACAAAGCAACACATTGGCCGAATCTATCAACATATATGCCTCATTCTTTGGCTACGATCCATCACCTTTCTATTGAGGGGGAGGAGGCATATTTCACTATGAGTCCTTTAAAGTCAAGATTGTACACGACGTTATTAGAGTTCTGATGTCTTTCCACATTTATTTCTTTACGCCATTATTGTGACTCGAATTGTTTTCTTGGTTCTGTTTATTTCACTCTTCATTAGTGAATATGTTTGCCCAAGTTTCTCTGAATTCTTCCTATTTCTCATATTACAGCATTCTATTACATTTAAAGACTCCTCTCTCCCTTTTTTTGGCTAGTCTCCAACTAATCAGCATCCACTTTTCCTCTAGCTCTTTGCTACTACAGAAAGTGCTGCTATGAATATTTTTATATACAATGTGTTCCGAATGTCTTAGTGTAGTCTTCAGCTTTAGTAGTTTTAATAGCTTAAGACTGCACTGAAGCATTTGGGGCGTTCTGTATATGGGACCTTTCCTACCATGTATAACATCCGTGAGGTATATTCTGAGTAGTAATATTAGTAGGTCAGAGGGTGCATACAGTTTAGTGACTCTTCTGTAAGAGTCCAAATTGTTTTCTAGAATAAGCAGCCATGCATTTATATATCTGTTTTCCCCACACTTCCTCCAACATTTACCCCTTGACTTTTTGTCTTACATGACAATATGATGGGTTTTTTTTCAGTTTTCTTTATTTAATTTTCAGAATTTCAAATTTATATTTACTGGGGGGGATTATATTTATTTTCTAGGGTTTTTTTTTGTTTATTTCATGCTCAATTCATTCACCTCTTCTTTATGCTGGTTAAAGTGTTTTCAGAGATACATATTTTCCTCTAAGGACTGCTTTGGCTATATGCTACAAGTTTTATTGCATTATTTCATAATTTTTATAATGTAATTTTTGGTTTCTATGAATTGTCCCCTGACTTGGTTACCTTTTAGGATGATATTATTTAGTCCCAATTTAAACCTGAATCCTTTCTTTAAATTTCTCCCATTTATTATATTTTTTGTGGTTTGTAAAGGATGTTTAATATTTTGGGGTTTCTGCATTTATTTATATGTTCGTTGTGCCCTAGTACATTTTTGTAAAGGTGCCATACAACACTGAAAAATACACATGCTTATTGTCATTCAGTGATTGTGGAAAGTCTATCCTAAATAATTTTTCTAAAATTGTGTTTATATTCTTAGCTTCTTGTTTACTTTCCCCTTTAATTTGGCTAGTTCTGTAAGGTGTACATTTAAGTCCACCATCATTTTTGTTTTACTGTCAAATCCTCCAAGTACTTTAATTAATGTTCCTTTAAGCACTTATATGCGTGAAGTGGCAAAACCTCTATATTTGGTGTTGAAATTCTTTCATTATTTATGGTATCTTTAAGCATAATATAGTTTGTCTACTTATTTAACCACATCTATTTTTACCGTTGCCTTGGTTGAGATCATGATTGCAACCCCCTTTTTCGTTGTTGTTTTATTCAGCTGAGGCCTAATCAGTTTTACTCTGGCCTCTCATTTTAGCTCTGTATGAATCTATGTTTTAAGAGTGTAAAGACACAGAAATGAAAGGTGGAGTATTGAGCTTGAATATCGCCAAATAAGCCAGTACTGGACCATGGAGTTCAAGGTAGAAAGGAATATAAAACTAGGTTGGCATCAGGTTGTGAAGAGTTTTGAATGATAAATGTAATTTATATTCTTTTGTTGTTCAGTCATGTCCAACTCTTCATGACCCCACCCATTTGGGGTTTTCTTGGCAAAGCTCCAGCTCATTTTATATGATGAGGAACTGAGGCAAACAGGGTTAAGTGACTTGCCTAGGGTCACACACCTAGTAACCGACTAAGGGCAGGTTTGAACTTGGATCTTCCTGACTTCAGCCCCAATGTTCTTTCTTCTATACCACCTAGCTGCCCAGTTTATAATCTATCCTAGAGGAAACAGAGAGTCACTGGTTAGATCTGTGCTTTGGGGAAATCACTTTGACAACCACTTCTGTGGTTGAAATTTATTTTGCTTCTTATTCCTTCCCCCAACACTATCCCAGGATGGTGAGGCCTTGAATCTATGCCATGAATCAATTGAAGGAACTTGAGAGTGAGAGCTGTGTAACATAGTGGAAATATTACCAGCTTGAAAGTCAGAGATCCTAGGTTCAATTCTGCTCCTGTCACTTCATATCTATACAACCTTGGAAAGATAACTTCAGTTTTCTCAGATGTAAAAAGAGAAAACTGGACTGGATGGCATCTAAGATTCCTTCCAGTTCTAAATCTTTGGTTCCACATTTAATCTGGAAAAGAGAAGACTTGTGATAGTTTTTGCCCCTCCCCCCCAAGTATTTGAAGAGCTTTCATATGGAAAAGGGATTTACCATATTCTGTTTGCTCTTAGAGAGAAGGACAAGGAGCAGTGGGTGGGAGCTGCAAAGAGGCAAATTTAGACTGATTTCAGGGGGGAAAAAAACCCTCTCTGACATTTAGATATCCAAAGGTGGAATGGGCTGCCTGGGGGTTTCTTCTGATTGGAGATCTTGTGAGCCGAGGCTGGATCACTACTTGGTCAGATATGTTGTAGAGGGGATCCTTGTTCAAGAATAGGTTAGACTAGAATTGTAGCATATATTGTATGTGTATATGTGTTTTACATACACATATATAATTTATTATACATACATATGTACACACATATAAAATCCCCATATGTATATATGTACATCTCACTATTCCTTTTAAATATATAATAAAGTTATCATGTAACTTTTTTCCCTTTTTTCTCCCCCCCTCCCCAATGGCTACCATTAGGCAAAAATGTAATATATACACATTAGTATATATGATACATGCTAATATATACATATAATATATACATATATATGCTAATATATACATATTAGTGCCTAATGGTAGCCATTTCAGGGTAGGGGAAGAAAAAGAGGGAAAAAATGAAATGTACATGATAACTTTTTTACATATCTAAAAGGAATAATAAGTTATATATAATAGATTTGCAGTTCCATGGGCAATTATATTTTTTTTATTCTACTGTGTTATGGAAATGCTTGTTTTATTTCATAAATTAAAAATAAAATAGAATTAAAAAAAAGAATAGGTTAAACTAGCTAATCCTTTCCAACTTTGAAATTCTGTGATTTTGCGATTCTGTCAAGGTGAATACAGGGCAGGAGAGTTAGGCAGGAACAGGAAGAGAATGGGAGTGGTGGGGACAGCTTGAATTAGTGAGGGATTGGAGCAGCTAGGTGACACAGTTGGAGAGAGTGCTGGGCCTGGAGCCAGGAAGACTCTTATCTTCTAAGACCCTTCCCAGAGTCCATCCAGGCGGTCCTGGGCTGGAGACCTGCTTCACTCTGCTATTTCATGGGTCCCGCAGCTCCAGAATTTGTTCAGAGCCATTTTTTACAGGTGTTTGGAGGGATTTGGGGGAGAGCTTAAGCGAGTCCCTGCCTTCCATCTGCCATCTTGGCTCCACCCCCAAGACTTTCACCTTCTTGAGTTCTAATCTGGCCTCAGATACTTCCTGGCTGTGTAACTCTGGGCAAGTCACTAGCTTGCTTCAGTTTCCTCTTCTGTAAAATAAGCTGGAGAAGGAAATGGCAAACCACTCCAGTATCTTTGCCAAGAAAACCCCGTTTGGGCTCATGAAGAGTTGGACACTACTGAAAAATGACTGAACAAGAATAGAAAAGGAGAAAATCATAATTGAATTCTGACTCTACAACTTCACAGCCCTTAATGTGATCCCCCAGGTTTGGCCCATCCATGGGGATGGACCTATATCCATCAGAATGGTGGCGTATAAAAAAGAAACCCCAAAGGGCTCCGACATGAGTGTCCCAGACTACTGGCCTCTGGGAGGCTGAGTAGCTTTCATTTCTGGAGTCACCTACTAACAAGGAAGTCCCGTCCAGCTCCAGGTTAGTTTCAGGCTTTCGTGATTTCTTCTGTACTGCTCAGGTTCTCCAGAAGCTGCAGTCAAGGACAGATGTCAGAATCCTTCTGCTGGGGAATGTATGGACAAGCACATTGTGTTTAAGCAGTATGGGCAAGACTAATATGAGAGACCTGGAGCTCTTTGCTGTTGTAATACAATGGAATCACGTATTAACTCACAGCCCAAAGAAGGGATTCTTGGCCTGGTATTGAGTGAATCAGGCAGTCTCTGATAGCCCTTCTGAGATGTCTAGCATTCAGTCAAAGCTATTTAATCACCTTTTTCCTATATAAATGAAGACAGTGTAATTATACGCATACATTTATCTTTGTACATGCATGTATATAGGTGTGTCCACACACACTCTCTCTCTCTCTCTCTCTCTCCCCCCCCCTCCCCCTCTCTTAAGGCAATCAGTAAATGAGAAGATCTCCCCCACCCCCATTTGAATAGGCTTCAAGTAAGGCTCCAGGTGGGGCCCATGAAGGGAGGTCTGATTATATCTTCGTTCCCAAGTAGGCCCAAAACCCCTAGCTACTGGGTGCTGGGCAGTTGTGGGCGTGAGGCCTCCAGGGTCCTAAGGGTGTTGCTAAGACCAGAGCCAGTAGTAGGCACCTGGGTTCTGGTTGGTCTAACGACTGTATAAAAAGGCAGAACACATCTTGGAGATTGAGATGTGGTAGAGGCAGGAGAAGCAGAAGCAGTGGCAGCAGCAGCGGCAGTGGAGGAAGAAGAAGCTGAAGCAGCAGACACTACTGAGAGCAGGACTGACCGGCATGCAGACCAGAGAGTGCTGAGCAAGGGCTTGAGGCCAGGGGGTAATCATCTTACAGGAGGGCCCTAGCACTGGGGGGAAGCACAAGTATGATTTGGTTTCATGTCATCATATTTTTCTGTAACCTCCTGGTTACTATTGTGAGGCAGACTTATTGGGCCTGGAAGCTTTTGGCCAGGATATCAAATTGGGGGCATTGGTCTGTGGGTCTGCTACTTTGGAGCTTGAATAAATGCTTTAATTCTTCTGCCTTCTACTTAGAGAATTCCTTATATCCTGTGATTCTGAACCATTCAGGCATATTTATGATTTTCTTTGAAATCATGAATTCTGCCTTCATGTTATGCACACACATATATGTATGTATATATATTGATGAGGCAGAAAAGAGTGCTTGAGGCAGATGGAACAAACAAGATGCAGGATGGGAGGTATGAGATAAGTTGCAGGATGTGACCAGCCAGAAAACTGATCAAAGACTATGTATGCATTGAAGCCCCTCACTGTGGACTTATCTGTGTGCTTTCACAAAACAATACCAGTTCCAGAACAACTCCCCCCCTCTCCTTTCCTATTCTCTTTGATGATAAAGGCACCTCTGTACTACCTGATATCCCAGGCACTTTGTAGTCATGCTTACTCCTCCCATTCTCTTATCCCCTTTCCCCCATTCTATAAAATTGTATTTAAACCATACCTTTAATCTGGCTGACTACTTTTGCCTCCTACGTAAAGCAGGGCCTATGCTCTGTGTCTCCCATGTGGAAGCAGGCCTGCTTGGGCATATCACCCCAATAAATGCCTTTCTGGAGACTGTCCAAATTAATTCTTTCAGGATACTGGGACCCACATGTCTATTCCTCATCATTTCAGGTGGCACCCCAACATTCTTGGGGTGTACTATGAACTCATCATTTCTGGTAAACTGAACTCATCATACATATACATATATACATATACACATTTTATACCCACACATGTATTTGAGAATAGGACTAGATGTATGATTCCATTGATATAGGGAACCCTAAGATGAGCCTACAATCAAATAAGGAGTATGTGTGAGAATCAGCACTTGAATCCTGGGCTTTCTGATTCCAAGTCCAGGCCTATATCCACTAACCCAGGGGTGGGAATCTGCAGCCTTGAGGCCATTCGAATTCAGTCTTGTGTGAATTCACTTGGATTCAGTTAAAGGGCCCCACTTGGGGACCTAGAGGGTCTCATGTGGCCTTAAGGCCGCAGGTTCCCCACCCTTGCACTAACCCATGCTCCTCTAAATTCTAATTTTCCCTATTATTAGCAGCCATGAATAACAATTACTGAATAAGCCCAAGATTGAAAAGGCCACTGTGAAAGGAAAAAAAAACAATCATTGTTTCCAGGTCCATTCAAGATTTGGGATGATGTTGACAACCGAGAGAACAACTGCTGCTACCTGCTGGACCTGGGATGAGTCTCAGTTTCCTCGTCTACATGGAAAATGAAGGGATTGGACTACAAGATTTTTGAGATCCCTTCCAGTTCTACAGTCTTTTATTCAGAAAGGTTCTAACTGTAATAGACTGGATTTCTTAGGAACTTGTTCCCTTGGGTAGAATTGGATTAGGACTCACCCATTCATTTCATAGAAGTTGCTTTGACTATCTCTTGGTTACAGATTGGTAACCAATGCAAGAGAAAATCAGAGCTTTGCCCATGCATGAGCAATTTAGAGACCATAGTAATTCAACACGTGCCCTCCTTTAGCAGAGTATAAGGAGTGAGGAGAATCCAAGTTCAAGTATAGGCCAAAGATCAGAGAATGCAGGTTCAGAATCCAGGCAGCTAATGAGACTATATGGTCTATAGACTGTTCCTTCCCTCTCTCTCCTCCCATTTTGTAAAAAAATCTATAACCCAACCTATCCTGTTTCTTCCCCAGGGTTTCAAATTCCATTTGTCTTTTCCCAAAAGACCAATCTGTTTCCCTTCCTCTCTCCCTCTGTAAGATACAATATTTTCACCCAGCAAGAGTGAGTAATCTGTTTCCATTCTTCCCAAATGCTGTAAAAGAGAAAATTTAACTGAGGCCTCTCTGGTAGAGCAGAAAATATATTCTTTGGGTTGGTCTAGATGACCTCAAGATTCTTCCAGCTCTGAAATTCTATGCCTCTAAGTCATTATAGTAACTATTTCTACCTCCCACTCAACTGAATTTGTTTCAATGACTCCTTAATGCCAGGTTCAACTTCCATCGCCTTTTGTGCCCTTTCCTGCAAGGGAAAGAGGAATAGTGAAGTGGGCGCTCCCAAACAATCATCAGACCATGTGCCTACTACCTCAAGATGTACTTGCCTCCAGCCCTGATCTCCAGCCTCCATTGGGAAGAAGATTGGTGCCTTCTACTCAATGATGAACATTCTCACATCCAGTCATACCCTTCACATCCTGCTATTCTGAACCCCTGTAGGTCATCATCCAAACTCCATTCTTTACCCCTCCCCTCCCATTTCCTTATTCCCATCCCCCCCAAACCTCCCACCCTAAAGTTTCAACCAAAAACTACCCGCTCCTTCCACTGTGCCCTTTGGAATACCTATTCCATGGGCAACAAATTGTCCTTTACCCTAAAGCTTTTTATCTCCCATTCCTTCCATCTATTAGGTATTACTGAAAACTTCACCATAGTACAACCTCCCTGACTGTCCTTTCCCATTCTGGATGCACCTTCACTCATTCCCCTCAACTCACTGGTTGAGGTAGAATAATTGGAATACTCTTTCTTCCCATACCACTCCCAGGTTCTTCTCCTCCTCCATCACTCAGTAACCTCTTCTCCTCTGAGGTTCATGCTATTCATATCTACAACCCAATCGAAATCCTAGTAGATTTTGTCTACAGACTGTGCTTCATTTCCTTCCTCAATGAATTCAGTACATGACTCAGAAATTTTCTTTCCTCCCTATTGCCTTCATATTAGGGGACTTTAACATACTAATGCCTCAAACACTTTAACCACTCAGTTCCTCAAACCACTTACTTCCCATGACCTATCTCCACCCTACCTCAGCCACACACAAAGATGGTTGTACCCTTGATCTTGCCATCTCCCACAAATATGTCCCCTCTGTGTTCAAGAATTCTGAAATCCCCTTATCTGGCTTTTACCCTCTCCCTCTGCCTTCCCTTATAAAACCCTACTCTTGGTCTACACCATAATCTCTAATCCCTTTACTTGAATCCCAATTCTCTCCCAGGCCATCTACCCTGCACTAGCCATTCTCTCCTCTCTTCCTCATCTTCACCCCTTGGTGAACTAGTTCAGCTCTACACTGTCTTCCTCTCTTGAATCACTACACCCCTTATCATGTCACCAATTATATGATCACAGTCCCAAGCCTCACTCTTGTGTCACTCCAACCACTGCCATTTTTGCTCCTACACACATGCTGCTGAACAAAGGTAGAGAAAATTTTGCAACCATTCTCATGGGATTCACTGCAAATTTATAGTGCACAACCTCAACTGGACCCTTACTGCTGCTAGGCTGCCTTATCAACTCATCCCACTCTCCATGGCAGCTCTTCCAAACCTTTTCATTCCTCCTCAAATCTTCCATGGCTCCCCCTCCCCTTCCTCTCTCAGCTAAGAACCTTGCCTCATATTTTACAGAAAAAAATTGAGGTCATTTGCTATGTACTCTCTCTTTTCCCCTTTTGCTTATCTCCTATTACTTATAATCCTTTTGCCACTATCTCCTCTTTCACCCCCAACTCACATGTTGAGGTGGCCATATTCCTTACCAAGGCTAACTCATTGACCTGCTCAAGTGATCCTATTCTATTGCATCTCTTCCAACAGATTGCCTTTATTGTTATCCCTGCTCTATCACTATTTTAAATCTCTCCCCATCTATTGGCTCATTTTCTACAGCCTACAAATGTGTCCAAGTCTACCCTGTACAGAAAAAAATAACTCATCTTGATCCTTCCAACCTCACTACCTATTGTCCTATATATTTTCTGCCATTTATACCTAAACTCCTTGAAAAGGCCATCTACAACAGGTGCTGCTATGTTCTCTCTTATTCTCTCCTTAACTCCTTACAATCCAGTTTCCAAACTTATCATTCTGCTGAAACGGCTTTCTCCAAAGTTATCAGTGTTCTCTAGCTGCCAAATCCAATGGCCTTTTTTGATGCTCATTTTCCTCAACATCTTTGCACTCTTTGACACCAGTGATCACCCTCTCAACTACTCATTCTCATTCATTCTACATATCCAATAAGTTGCCAAAGATTTCTGTCTTTCCAAAATCATTCCTATATGTCCCCTTTCTTTCCTCTCACGCTCTTCTTAATCTCTTACAATCTAACTTCTGACTTTATCATTCCACCAAAATGGTTCTCTCCAAAGTTACCAATGATCTCTTAAATTCAATGACCTTTTCTCAATCCTTATTCTTCTTGATCTCTCAGGAGTTTTTGACACTGTTCATCACCCTTTTCTCTTTGATAACTCTCTTCTCTCTAGGTTTTCAGGACACCACCCTTCTCCAGTTCTCCATTTAGACCACTCCAGGGCATATGGGGTGCTCAGGGAGGACTGGCACCTCTGGTGTAAGGACTTGCTGAGCCCATATCAAGGATGTTCATCCAGCACTGATGTTCACCTGTCACCAACTCTCACCTATGGCTCCAAGAAGCTGTAGCATGCACAGCAGCCACACCCTGGTAAAACTGTCTCAGAGGATGGACTAAACCAGGTTGAGGGGTAAACGACAGGTCTCAAACCCATCGGTGAGTTAGGGAAATGACTACACACCAAACATGTGAAGACTATCCCCCAGCAGAATGGGGGTGGGGATGAGAACAATTTGTTCCAATAGCCATGAAGGTGACTGAAGTGGATGCCATGGAGTATTAGAGCTTGGCCAGACATGGAAAACACCAAGATCATCCACTGCATCCTGGGCTATTGCCTTGTCTTGACTTTTGTCCTGCCACTTGACTGGAAGGACTCTGAAAGAGAGAGTGGGGCTGATAACTTTGCACAATCCTGCCTCATTTAAATCCAATTCACCAGCAAGTCAAGACATAACTCACCACAACGTGATGCCATTGGTCCTCTTTGAAAAATGAAAAGTGAACAACAAACCCCTCCTACTCATTCTCCTTTACTGGATCTTCATTCAGATCATGTCCTTTATCTGTAGATGTCCTTCAGGGTTCTGTCCTGGGCCCTCTCCTCTTTTCCCTCTATACTCCCTCACTTGGAGTTCTTATTAGCTACTATGGATTTAATTTCCATTTCTTTGCTCATGATTCTCAAGTCTATCTGTTCCAACCTCTCTGCTGACCTCCAAACTCACATCTCCAACTGTCTTTTAGACAGCTTGAACAGTAGACATTTTAAACTAAACATGTCAAAAATGGAATTCATTATCTTTCCCCTAAACCCTCTACCACCTTCCCTATTACTGCAGAGGACAACACCATCTCCCCAATCCTTCAGGCTAGGAACCTATGAGTCATACTCAACTTCTCACTATATCTCACCTCATATAGCCAACCTGCTGCCCAAGCCTGTAGATTTCCTCTTTGAAACAGCTCTCAAATATGCCCCTATCTCTTCTGACACAGTGGTACCACCACTCCTGCACCAACAGGCCCTCATCACCTCACATCTGGATCATTGCAATAGCTACTGGTGGGTCTGCCAACCTCAAGTCTCTCCTCACTTCAATCCTTCCTCAGTCCCTAAAGTGATTTTCCTAAAGCACAGGTCTAACCAAGTCACCCTCCTGCTCATTAAACTCCAGAAGTTCCTTATTGCCTCCAGGATCAATACAAAATCCTCTGTTTGGAATGTAAATCCTTCATAACCTAGCCCCCTTCTACCTTTCCAGTTTTCTTACACCTTACTCCTTGCCTCATAATCTTTGATCCAGTGATGCTGGCCTCCTGGCTGTTCCCTAAACAAGATTGTCCAGGCATTTTCTTGTTCTTCATCTTCATCTATTGGCTCCCCTGGCTTCCTTTAGCCACAAAGGGCATCTCGGCTGAGATGGGAGAGGGGGAGAAGAATCATGAGAGTTTGGAGGAAAGATGAAAATGTTTGGAAGAGCAGCTGTGGACAATGTGATAGTGAGTTAACAAGGCAGCCTAGCATCAATGAGAGTCCAGCTGAGATGGAGCAACATAAATTTATAGTGAATCTAATCAGAGTGGTTTCATGATTTTCTGTACTTTTACTAAAATCCCCTCTTTCACAGCAAGGCTTTTGCAGTCCCTCTTAATTCTAGTGCATTTTTCTCTTCATTATTTCCTATTTATCCAGTACATCGCTCACTTAACATTTTGTTTGTTTGTTGTTTTCCCCATTAGACTGCTAACTTCTTGAGAATTCTTTTGCCTTTTTTTTGTATCTCTAGATCTTCTGTCTGAATGCCTGGTAAATAGGCACTCAATAAATGTTTGGTTGATTGGTCTAAATTATTAAGTAGCAGGGAAATTTTGTAGTATACAACTAACCCACTTTTCATACAGTAAAATTTTAATGCAAAAAATCCTCAACCCACTAGATGTTAAATTTTAGTGCTGATAACATAATTTGTGGTCCCGTACCCATGGGCGAACTTATTAAAACCACACCAGCAATAACAATAAATCCAACCTTGATAGTAAATTCAAAAACATTCAGGCCCATCAAAGTTATTGAAATGAGAACTTACCTTTTCATCTAAATAGAAATAAGCTTTAACCTAAACCTAGTTCAACAGCTTCATTTTATATATAAAGAAATTGAGGCCTAGAAAGGGAAAGACCTTTGTCCAAGGTTACATACTTAGTAAGCTAAAGAACCAGAATTTGACTCTGGATCTTCTTATTTCAATTCTATCGGTCTTTTCATTACATCTTTGACTCATCATCAATGAAATATTAAATTATGTTGAATGGCCTCTGTTTAAAAAGGTGGAGGAATTTGTAGAACACCAGATAAAGAATTCCATCCAAAAAATTGAATTTATTGGAAAAGTTATTCAGTCTCTTAAAGGTTAACCCTAAATTGTCTAGAACCCCTTAGCTATGCAGATAGATTCATTCCCTGAGGGTTATGGGTACCAGAAGTTTCTTTAACTATTAGGTGAAATACCACCGGGGAATTCTGATTTGTGGTGAGGCTTCAGGCTGATTACTGTAACTCAGTCATCTGGGAGTCAGTTAATAGCTCTGTTATATTTTATGCCTGACTTAATTGGTGAAAGGCAGCTAGGTGGCTCCATAGTGCACAGAGTGCAGGGCCTGGAGTCAGGAAGCTTCATCTTCTTGAGTTCAAATTTGGCCTCAGACCCTTATTAGCTGTGTGACCCCTAGGCAAGTCACTTAACCCCGTTTGCCTCAGTTTCCTCATCTGTAAAATGAACTGGAGAAGGAAATGGCAAACCACTCCCATATCATTGCCGAGAAAATCCCAGGTGGGGTCGTGGACAGTCAAGTTAACAGCAACAAACCTATGCGCCTGGCATGATGCTAGGCATTTTATAAATATTGTCTCATTTGGATGAGGGGGATGTTAATGAGGGGGGCAACCAAGTGGTGCAGAGGATAGAGTGCTGGGCCATCCTCTTCCTGAGTTCAAATCTGGCCTTGGACCCTTACTAGCCAAAATAAACCAATACAAGAAAAAGAGGAAACTATGGACCTACATCAGTGCCCAGGGATGTCTACAACACCCTTTGTCAAAACTAATAGTATTAATAATATTGCTGCTTAGGCAGTTAGATGTCACAGTGGATAGGACATTGAGCCTAATGTCAGGAAGATCTGAGTTCAAATGTTACCTCAGGCTCTTACTAGCTATGTGACCCTGGGCAACTCACTTAACTTCTGTTTGCCTCAGTTTCCTCAACTGTAAAATGGGGAATAGTAGCAACAGCTACCTTCCAGGGTTGTCGTGAGGATCAAATGAGATCATGTAAAAGCATTTAGGCACCTTTCCCTTCCTGTCCCCCTACTTCAACAGGCTAGGGATGGGCAAGATGATTTCTGGTGAACCCAGATGACCCTTTGTGAGGTCATGACATTTTTGAAAATGTATTAGAAATCACTGGAAAAAAGAAAACCCAACGAGTAGACAAGGAAGAAATCTGTATGGAAAACAAAGATGATATTCAAGAACACTGCAGCTAAACAAATTGGATAAAGAAGAGAGAGGAGAAACTAAAAATACCCTGAGAGGAACATTCACAGATGACTTAAATACATGCTCAGTTGTCCTAAGAAATCTTTTAGCAGGAAAGTCAGAGCAGCTGGCCCTACAATAATGAGAAAGAAAAAAGGTATTGATAGTCTTTTAAAAATGTAGCTGAAATGTTCATTAAAGGCTAGTATTCATTCTCTCCTCAAAGCCTGCTCGGCTGCCTTGGAATGCAGCAAAGATTACGAACACAGACAGATGCATCCTATTGGCCAGTCTTGGGAAACAGAAACAAATCTTTTCTTAGGATGGAAGTGAAGAAAGTGTACTTGTACTTGGGGTTATAATGGGCCTCTATTTCCACTAAGCTGTATACATATGATGTTTATTAATTATAGCTATAATATGTCACATCTTGATTTGATAGTTTTATGAAGATGATTTCTACTAATTAATTATAGATGTGCATTGCTGCTTGGGAGTTCAGTATTTGGCCTACCTGTTACGTCAATGTAGTAGGCAGGTAGGTGGTGTGTCACTGGACACGGAGTCAGGGACACCTGGGTTCGAATCCTGCCTCAGATGCTTACTAGTTGTGTAACCCTGGTCACAGTCTCACTTTCTCCATTTTTAAAACAGAGATAATAGTAGCACCTACCGTGCAAGGTCGATCCGAATATGAGAAGTAATGTTTGTAAGGAGTTTTGCAAACCGTAAAGTGCTATGTAAATGCCAGTTATTATTATCGTTACTGGAGAAGGAAACTGTAAACCATTTCAGTATCTTTGCCAAGAAAACCCCGTGGACAGAGGTCCATGGGGTCATGAAGAGTCAAACACGACTGAAAAGGCTGAACAAAAACAGTTATTATCATTAAAATTATTTTTAATCTTTTTGGTATATGGCTACTTATTGTTCAGTCTTTTTTGTTGTGTTGGACTCTTTGTGACCCCATTTGGGGTTTTCTTGACAAAGATACTGGAATAGATTAACATTTCCTTCTACAGCTCATTTTTACAGATGAGGAAACTGAGGCAAACAGGGTTAAGTGACTTGCCCAGAGTCACATGGCTACTAAGTGTCTGAAGCCAGATTTGAACAAGGGAAGTTAAGTCTTCCCGACTCTAGCCCTGACACTCTATCCGCTGCACTACCTAGCTGCCCCATATGACTTCTATTTCCAAATTTATGAATTTAAAATACTTTCTTAAGGTGATAGAGCTATCATTCATGCTTAAAGAATATTAAACACTTTTTCAAGGCCTATGAATAATTTTCCCATACATTTTCTTCAACAAGAGGTATTTTGAAAATAACTGGAGGGAAGATGACTTCAGCAGAGTGAAAAGAGGAGAAACAATTGCCACAACGTGTACCTGGAAAATTCCAGGTGGCTTTTGAAAGTAATTCGTGGAAATTCTCATTAAATGCAGATGCTTTAGATGGTTTTTGTTCTCAGCCTCAAGAAAAATCCTTTAGAAATATTAAAACTCTTCCTTTTGTCCATGATAATTGTGTCTATATCTCCCTTCCTTCTTAAAATATGTAAGGAAGACAATTCAAAATTCCAAAGGTGGAAAAGTAGATCATCAGATGAACAAAAAGCCAATATGATTGATTTAATCATAGAAATGAGTATGAATAATTTACTAAAACAGACACAAGACATCATACGAAGTGCTGATCACCTCATTGGAAATCCAAAACCCTGAGAGTAGAGAGGCAGAATGTTTGGTGGGGACCCTTATTCAAATAAAGGTGAAAGGAAGAAAAAGTAAATGATAAGATAAACGGGGTCTATTAGGCTAGGAGGGGAGCTGGAAGAACTCAAAAGATGAATTCCTGATATGAATCTCTAAGCTAGTTTGGAGGCAGGATATAGTTGTGAGAGTGTACTTTCAGCCAGCTTCTAGAGGACTTTCTCTGATACAAGCAGAACAGTAGTTTGCTGAAGGCACAGAATGTTCTATGCAATCCATATACCACAGTTTATCCATTTTCCCAATCCATGGTCATACACTTCATTTCATTGAATATTTTGGTACTAAAGAGTTTTCTGCAATAAATACATGTGAGCTTTCTTTCTGTTTTATTAATTCCCCACATATATACTTAATAGTGAGAGCACTGGGTCACAGGAAAAGAGCAGTTGAGTTGCTTTTGGTTTCTTTACACAATTCTAAGTTGTTTTCCAAAATGGTCAGATGAATTTATAGGTCCACTGATAACGTTTCAGTGCATTTGTCTTTGGGCATCTTGGTGATACAGGGGATAGAGGGTCATCTTCCTGAGACTCATCTTCCTGAGTTCAAATCTGGCCCCAGACACTTACCAGCTATGGTGACCCTGGGCAAGTCACTTAACCCTCTGCCTCAGTTTCTTCATCTGTAAAATGAGCTGGAGAAGGAAATGACAAACCACTCCAGTATCTTCGCCAAATGTCAATATAAAATTTAAATCCCCCCAAATGGGGTCACAGAGACTCAGATGTGACTGAAAATGATTCAATAACAAAAGCCTCTATCTTCCCTAAAATCTAACACTGACCTTTTAAAAAAATCATCTTTGCCAATTTCCAAGTTTAATGTGAAACCTGTTATTTCCATTTTTATTTCTCATCTTAGTGATTTGAAACATCATTTCCTATGGTTGTTTCTGTTAAAAAGTGTTTATATCCTTTGACTATTGATTGAAAAATTCCCTTTGTATCCCCCCCCATACTGTATTTGTATTTTACCATGTGTTTTTGCTAATTTGGGGAAATTTTCTTTGATTTCCTGAAAAATATAATCCAGATTCTTTTTTTCCCCCTAAGTTCTCAGGCAGGTTGTAATTCAGAGGTTGCCGGGTTGAGATTTATTCTTCTGGTCTATCCCTTGGGTATTTCCCAAAGCTTGAATAATTCAATGAATTTTTTGAGTCTGTGTTTCTAGCTGCTTTGCCTTGTATGTAATTCAGTTTTCAATTGTAACAAGCTTACTGTTGATTACTTCCATGGATCCATTGAAGCTTTCTATTGTTTTCTTCACATCAGTCTTATGTCTTTATCATTTCCACTTTTTTTTCCATGTATCTTCCTTCTTGTTTAATTTCCTCAGGTGATTTTTTTGGTGGTTGTTCGTTTTTGCAAGCCCTTTTGGTTTTTGGCCTTCTGATTTTTCTTAACATTGCCAATTCTGCTTTATTTCTTTAAACGTGCTATTTATCTACCTGAAATGTCTCTGAGATAATTAGTGTGATTTCTTTGACCGTATCCACTGCTATGGATGGTGCTTCTGAATCAATTGTTCTAGGATATTTAAAATGTATGTTGACATTCTTTTGCCAGTCTTTATCGTTTTCTTTTTAAGCTGTTTTTCCTTTCTTTGGTAGGTTTTTTTTTTTCATTGTTAGCGGGTACGTGAGAAGCCTGGATTTCTTTGATCCTCTCATTCAGCCACTTAAGATGACTTTCCTACAAACTCATTACATACACAGAAAAGAAACTCAGAAAGACTCATAAGACAAGGGCAACTGGAATATTAAGTCAAAGTTAAAGCTCTGTGTTCTTTCCTTTTTCTGATATATACACACATATACATACATTCGAATAATTGTACTTGAGTAGAAATTAAAACAACATTTATTTTTCAAGTTGAGGATGAGAACAGAAAAAAGCTCATTGGATTTAGCAAATAAGAATTTGTTACTGATCTTGAAGAGGGCTCTGTAGAGTGACAATAATACTAGTGCGATGAATGAAGTTTTCTGAGGTATATAGTTTCTGGGTAATCAATTTATTAATTACGGCTATCAAATAATAAATTAAGTCATTGGCCTTCTCTCATAAACCAGCGATGCCCCTGGAGAACAGTGAATGTTTAAAAAGCCTTTGGAAAAGGGATGTGGAAGAGGGTGGAAATCAACATTGATTACTTAACAGTCCATGAAGGGGTACACATATTAATGAGGAGGTGGGGGAAAAGTCTTCAGCTCCTCCTGCTGAGAACGTGACTGATGATCATGAGGCTCGGTCACCTCCAGCAATCTGGACAAAAAGAATTCATCTCTACCCAGGCTACTCAGGCTGGTTTTCCCCTTCATAAGCTGGGTCAGCCTAAATTCTAATGGAAGGGTCCCAAGGACAGGGGCTTACTTCCTAAGGGCAAGACCTCACCTAGACTGGATTCTGTTTATAAGGTCTTCTAGTTGGATGAGGTCCCATCCAAGATGGAGGATTTGAACAATCTTGTCTATCAGCAATATTCTTCAGAGGCTGGCTGAATAACTTACAGGGGTTGGTTTCTTGATGAGGAAATAGGAAGGGAAAACCTTAATCTTAATTTAATAATTGCTTATTAGTATAAAGCAATCATTTCTCTCAACAGTTGATAAGTATATAGTGATTTAAAGTCTAGGTTCAAGCCTGTCTCTGACTCATAGCCAACATACAAGGGACAGTGTGGTATTGTGGGTAGAGTGGAGTGGTGGACTTGAGGTCAGGAAGACCGGGTTTGAATCCTGTCTCAGACCCTTATTAGCTGTGTGACCTAGCGCGAGTCTCAATCTTTTGTCCTGTTTTCCAAGGACCTCTGAAGTCCTTTCCCAGAGCTACTATCTTAAGAGACCTTGAGTGAACCACCCAATCTGTCACGCTTCAGGCAAATAAAACTTTAGGATGAGGAATACTTACTGATGAGTAGGGGGAGAGGGAACTTTACGCCAGGAGTTCTCTTACCCCAATAGTCCTCATCCCTTTGGTCCTGGAAACCTTTTATATTCTTAAAAAATTATTGAAGACTTCCCTCCCTTGAAGAATTTTATGTAGATTTTAGCTATCAATATTTAGCTATCATATTAGAAATTAAAATATCGGTATTATTTTGAAAATTGCTTTGCCCTCTCAGACCTTCTGAAAGAGTCTCAGGGATCTCTGGACCACACTTTGAGACCCATTGCATTACACTAGTAATATGATGGGTGCAGAAAAAAATAAGGGGATGGTGGTAGATTACCTTCTCCTGATGCCCCTGGAGATTTGCTAGGAAGTCATATGTCAACTCAATAGCAGCATAGCTCACACCATATCTATGTTTATTAAAAGTACCATCATAGGGGATAGAATCAAAATGTTTCTGAAGGCTAGAGGTCACAATGAATAATGGTTGGGTGAAGAGAAAGTAAAGGCAACATACATAGCTTGTCATTTTGTCAGGGAAGAAAATGCTATTTATTAGGCACCATTTCCTCCCCACAGAAATCTAATGTAGTTGTTTTTGTTGTTGTTCAGTTGTGTCTGATTCTCTGTGTCCCCATCTGGGGTTTTACTGGAGTGGTTTGCCATTTCCTTCTCCAGCTCACTGAGGCAAACAGGATTAAGTGACTTGCCCAAACTCACACACAGGTAGTAAGTGTCTGAGGCCCAGAAAGATAGTCTTCCTCATGCTATGCCTAGCACTCTATCCACTGTGCCACCTAGCTGCCCTCATAGTAATTACTTAAGCCATTTTGGCTCTTTGGTAAATTGGTTGTCGAATGCTTTGAGAGTTCTTTTAAATGTTTAAGTTGAAGTGAATGTTGAGGCTGAAGGTCTGTCCTTATTTAAAATTGGGTTCTACATCTGCCTAACTTCAATCTCTATAGTAACTTTTGGCAAGTCTGTCAAGTAATTAGGATAAATATTATTGTTTTGCTGATTTACAGACTCACCTTTGTTCTTTCCGACTTTCCAAATGTTTCCTTTCCTATTCAACTCTGTTCCAGTACCATATTACTGTATTTCTAATTGCCTGCTAGATAGCTCCACCTGGATATCCCATAGGCACCTTAAACTCTCCACCAAAATAGGACTCATTATCTTTCCCCATAAAATTACTCACTTCCCAAACTCCTTATTTTTGCTAAGTGTACCATCATCCTTCCAGTCACGTAGGTACACATACTTGGAATATCTCCAACTCCACAGTCTCCCTCACCCCCATATCCAATCAGTTGCTAATTTAACCTTCACCTCTATCTCTTGTATATATAGCTCGTTTACTTGCTCCATAACAGTCCTACTTCAGCCTACTTCATCACCTCTTGCCTCTACTATTGGAATAGCCTTCAAATAAGTCTCCCTGTACTCATCTTTGTTTTCCCATCTATCCTCCATGTAGCTTTGTTGTTTGCTTGTTTTCAGTTGTGTCCAATTCTTCATGACCCTATTTGGGGCTTTCTTGGCAAAGATACTGGTGTTATTTGCCATCTTCTTCTCCAGCTCATTTTTACAGATGAGGAAACTGAGGCAAACAGGGTTAAGTGACTTGTCCAGGGTTACACAGCTAGGAAGTCTCTAAGGCTGGATTTGAACTCAGGAAGATATGTCTTCCCAATGCCAGGCTCAGCACTCTATCCACTGTGCCACTTAGATGCCCCCTCCAAATAGCTACTGAACTGATATTCCTAATGCAGGAGGGTGACCACATCACTGCCTGGTTCAAGAAGCTTCAATGGCTTCCTATGGTGTTTAAGATAAAATACAAAATCCTATACTTGGAATTTCAAGTCTTTTCACAATATGGCTCCAATCTACCTTCCTAAGCATGATTATTCTTAGTCTGTCTGGCACATAGTAAATATCCTTTGGATTGAATTAAGCAGCCCCATCTCTTCTGGTTATTTGATTGTAAGTTGAAGTTAAAAAAAAAAACAGCCTTTGCCTTTCATGTACATATATATTGTTAAATTCACTAGTGGAATGACAAATTGAGGCCTATTTTCTGGAAAACAACCAAGACAAATTTTGATAATATGCATTTCGGTAAGTTGGAAAGGACTTCAAAAGGTCATGTGGTCCAGTCCCCTAAAGTATCCAGTCTATTCCAGCATCAGTTCTAGGACATTATTTTATGTGTGTAATCTAAATATCTCTTGCTGCTTTTTAAGGCCATTTCCTCTTTTCTATCCTAAACATCATCAGTTGGTTTTAATAATGGTAATTGTAGTTTATTGTAATAATTATTGTAATAATCTATATTATTGTATATATATATATGCAGATCATATATGCATATATATCAATATATGTGTACCCATATATAGGAATAATTTATATTATTGTAGTAATCTATACTTTAAAACTCGTATCAAGTTAATTCTCAAATCTTCTGCTCTCCATATTAAGGACTTTCGGTGTAAATTACTGTCCTGTATTTGCCTTCTTTAACTATTAAATTTTCTTTTTTTCCCCTGAAATAAGAAGACTCAAACCAGGCTCCTATAATAGCCCAATTGGTGCCAGGTTGTAACGAAGTTGTAGTTAAGCTGAATTAAGAGGTGTACCAAATTTGAGAGTTGATTTTACGTTTTGTTCTACAATCTCAGGGAGTTGTGAAACCTCTCAATTGTGACTTTAGGAAAAACACCATCTAGGGCAACCTATGTAATAGTGCAAACAATACCTTCATAATTAAGGAGACACTGTATGTCTTAAGATTTAGAAAGATATAAATCCTGTTTTTTAAAATTCAAATGAATCTGTGACCTCATCAGTTTAGGAGGTTTTAATAACGCCATTTAGAGGATGACTATGAAAAAGCCACAACAACTAAAAACATTTAAAATGAACCATTTATTAAATCGGACTATTATTCTTAACAGTTACATAAGTTACACAATTATGTTTCAGTCAGAATATTTCACAGGGAAAAATCCAACTCTTGTAGGCAGGCAAATAGTACCACACACAATATGTATTTTAAGGGATGGAGTGCCAGGGGAAGGGAAACTGCTAAACACTCAAATATAAGGCCATAATTATTTAAAAATTAAAAAAAAGATAAAAAAGCTCAAGCATTCTTTTTTTTTTTCTTGAATTGTATTCAGTACTACATACTATTGTCCTTTTAGTGTACTCACATAATCAAGGTAGTGATCTCTTACCAGGTTTAATGCATTTCTTGACATTATTTAAAATGGAATAAGGCTCATTAATACATACAGCTGCCCTTGGAATTTCAATCTCAGTTACCTTCATTAACTTAAAATTCACAAAGTGCACAATTAAGAAATGTAAAAAAACAAAACAAAAACAAACTGAATTTGCTACTCTAGTAACAGCTGCCCATGCTTAATACTTAGTGGTCTATATGAACAAAGTAATGTTCTTTCCAGGGGAAAAAAAAAAGCAAGTAAGGAAAGCCACCATAAAACACTTAACTTGAAAGATGTGCTAGTTTTCTTGTAAACTGAAAAATAGGACCAAAAAAAAAAAAAAAGGATGAAGGGGGAAAAAAAATATAAACACTAGTAATGACCAATCATTTTCAAAGAACAAGCACCACAATGGACATTTGCATTCAGTTTGGTTGTGTATCAATGGATGTTTCTTTACTCCAGCCAATCCACTTCATCAAACTCTGAATCATCTTCAGAATCGCTATATTCCACAGCAATCCGGCGGGACAAGATGGTGGCCACATCGTTTTCAATGCGTTCGTGTTTAGCCTCTTGTTCGCGCTGTTCCTCTACTTTTCGTAGCTGAATACCTGGTGTGCAATAAGTCAAAGTCATTGCAGGTTTTAAACCAAAGCGCCAAATGTGAACTTTTCTTGAACCCATTCACTGGACGTGAAAAATGCTAGCAGGAAAACGAATGGCCAGATGCTCAGAAAGAAGAATGTAAGGGGACAATTTTTAGAGATGTTAGCTGTTTTGCGAACATGCCATGTGCTAGATTGGTACAGTACTTTGCCAAATGGCACCTTTGGTGGTCTCAAAGAATTTAGACATTTGGAATTTCTGTAAAAAGCTCATGAACCCCAAAGATCTAGCCTAATGGGTATGAGTATATATAGATATTGTGTGTACATACACAATACATACACAAATGTGCATATGTGAGTATGTGTGTACTCACATGTATGTGAGTATGCACATGTGTCGATGTATACACATGTCTGTATATGTATATATGTGTGTGTGTGCATAATATGCACACACATATATAATCTCCCTGATGACTAAGCCTATATTCCACATCAGAGAAGTCAAACATGGGAGCCATGGGATGCCTGAGTAAGGCCCAAAACAGATTAAAAGATATTTAATAAAAAATATAATAAAACATAGATCACATTTCACTGTAAAGCTAAGTCAATCTTTTGCAGCCTGCAGCGATCCTTATGTGTGGTTTAGTGGCCCATTTCTTTTTGAATCTGATACTATCACTCACTTGAAGCTTAGGCTGCTCCCACAGAGGATCATCCATCCACTACTTTTTCCTCTAAGCTATCCAGCTTGGGAAGTCCTTTTTAGTGATATGGAACTAATAGGCTGGCCACCCCAGTCCAGGCCATTTCCATCCTTGGACCCACCCAGGGGCAGGACAAAGAGGAACATACCTAGTTTACAAGTACAAATGTATTAAGGGTTTTTCTATGTCTGGTACAGGAAGACACAATTCCAATAAAATCATGGGGGAAAAATGAATTTTTAAAAATCATCATGCCAGATTAATCGTATGTCCTTTTTTTTGACAGCATCAATAAACTGGTAGATTAGAGGGAATAAAGGAACTCCAGCTTACCTAGCTTTTAGCAAAGCAGCTGATAAAGGCCCTCATGCTATTTTCATAGGAAAAAAAAACTCAGAGATAGGAGAAAGGCCATAGTAAAAACAGCTGCATTCAGAACTAGTTACATGGCCATACCTAAAAAGATTTATGTCAGCTTGTAAAGGAGGTTTTCTTTAGAATACTCCAGGGATCTAGCTACCTGTGCTGCTTAACATTTTTATTTAATATCTTGGATAAAAGCAGAGATGACATGTTTATCAAATCTGCAGATGATACAAAGCTGAGAGAGACAGATAACACGCCTGAAGACAGAGTTAATTTTCAAAGAACTTGACAGGCTAGAATACTGGGTCACACAAAATAGCATTAGAAGAAGCGAAGTGGTGCAGTGAATTAAGTCCTGGGACTGGAATCAAGAAGGCCTGAGTTCAAACACTGTCTGAGACACTTGTGACCCTAGGCAAGTGACTTAACCTCTGTCTGCTTCAGTTTCCTCAAATGTGTAATAAGGGTAATAAAAGCCCCACCTTGCAGGTTGGTATAAGGGTTGACTGAGATACTATTTGTAAAGCACTTAGCACAGCATCTTCCATATAGTAAATCTATACCATACTACTAGTGTATAGTGTGTGTGTGTGTGTGTATATATATACACACTGTACTACATATAGGAAGTGCTATATAAATGCTAGCCACTGTTATCAATATTATTATTAAGATGAAATTTTACAGAGACAAACATCATCTTAAACTTGGGTTCAAACATCAATTTCACAAGATGCTAAGGGTTTTGATAGTTCACTTGGAAAATACCTGGAGCTTTGGTGGACTGCAAAAGCTCGATATGGCAGCCAAGAAAGCTAACGTGACATTGGGCTACACACTAAAAGAAGCAGAGAAACCTCATGTGGCGTGCCTCCCCTTAGAGGTGTGCACAATATGGGGTGCCACATTTCAGGAAGGAGGCTGATAACCTGGTGAGTATCCAACCAGGATGGTGAAGGGCCTTTAGAATACGCTATTTGAGGACTGGTGGAAGAATTGGAGATGTTTGGCCTGGAAAAAGGAAGCTTGGTGGGGGGATGGATGGTATCTGTTCAAATAAATGAATGGTTGTGAGGGGGAAGAGAGATTAGACGAATTTCATTTGGCTGTGGAAGAATGAACCAGAAACAGTGGGAGGAGGCTAGAGAGAGGTGGATTTAGGCTTGATGTCAGGAAATACTTCCTTAACAATTAGAGGTATCTCTAAGTGGGATGGTTTGTCTGGTGGGGTGGTGGAGTTCAGTGGCTCCTCCCACCCCGTCCCCTTAGAGACCTTCAAAGTTTGGATGACCCACTTGTCAGGAATGTTGTAGAGCATATTTTTGTGCATTGGGCTAGAAGGCCCCTTAAGTCACTTTGAAATCTTAAATGCTGTGATTTTCTGATGCTCAACTAATAGACCTTTTGAAAACTGAGTAGGAATACCTACCACAATGTAGCACATAGTAGGTACTTAATAAATGCTTCCTGATTGGGTGCTTGCTTGAACAGACTATAAAGCAGCAATTGTTAAGGAACACTTATCTGCCAATCAATAAAAAATTATTAGGCACCTACTATGTGTCAGGCACCGTGCTAAGTGCTAGGGATACAAAAAGAGGCAAAAGACAGCCCCAGCTCTCAAGGAGCTCACCTCACAATCCAATTGAGGAGACAACAAGCAAACAATATGTACCAACAAGAAACACACAGGAAAAATAGGAAATAATTTAAACAGGGGAGGCAGTAGAATTAAGAGGGGTTGGGAAATGCTTCCTGTAGATAGAAGATGGTATTATAGGTGAGCCTTGAAGAAAGCCAATAGGCAGAGATGAGAAGAGGGAGAGCAATTCGGGCGTGGGGGACAGCCAGAGCAAATGCCTGGAACTGAGCTGTACTGTGCAAAGAATCGCAAGGAGGCCAGTGTCACTGGATGAGCATAAAGTACAAGAAGCCTGGAAGAGTAGGGGGTGGGGCTAGGTTAGGAAAGGCTATGAATGCCAAACAGAGGATTTTATATTTGATCCTGGAAGTGACAGGGAGCCAGTAGAGTATGCTGAGTAGGGGGATGTCATTGTCAGACCTGCATTTTAGGAAAATCACTCTGGCAGCTCAATGGCAGGTGGATGGGGGAGACTTAAGGCAGGCAGACACAGAATATTTACAATCCTTTACAAACATAGGCATGCTGCTATCTAAAAGTCTGAGTTTCCAATAACAACATTACATCTCACCTCCCTCCCCTTTCTTTTTTTAAATGAGCAATGGTATGTTACCTTTCCGTATTGCTTCCAGAAGTACGCTCCTGGCATCGCTTATTACTGGCAGGGTTGATGGATGGCGCTTTGGCTCCGGAGCAGGAATAACTTGTGATGGAGGAGATGGAGGCATTAATGGAACATGAGGCCCAGGGGCAGTAGAGGGGGGTGGGTGCACTCCAGAAAGAGGATGAGAAAGAGCTGCCACAGTGACAGGGGACGATGGCCGAATGCCGCCGGGAGGTGGCAGGGGAGGTGGTGGCGGAGGTGGAGGCAGCCCTTGCGCTTCCCCTGGTGGGAGTGGATGAACGGGCACAGTTTCACACACTGGGGCAGCTCTAGTGACTGGAGGGGAGGGCTGCACTAGAGGCGGCGCTATCGGAGGAGGAGCTGGGTGAAGGACTCCAGGTGCGATCTGTAGAGGAGCTGGCGGGGGCGGCACTGCTGGAGCTTGAAGAGCAGCAGCTGGAGGTGGAGGTGGGGGAGGTCCTGGAGGGGGAGGGGTTGAAGTCATTGAAGCTCTTAATGAAGTGGTTGACAAGGCAGATGGAAGAGGAGGTGGAGGAGGTGGGGGTGTGGGGCTCACAAACACTGCTGTTCTGCCTGCGGCTGGTGACTGGGGCCGGCTTTCTACCAAGCCTGGAGCAGAGCTGAAACAACAATGATATGCCCCAATCAGTTAATAAAAACGGAAGATCTAAAACACTTTCAAATGCACTAGCTAACCGGTATCATTTGCCAGCAGTGATAATATTTACAGGTTCCTCTAAAAACTGTAAGATTTTTTGTTGGTAAGTAGCAAGACAGGAAAAGGATAGAAAAGCATATCAGTAAGAATATTAATAATGATAACAATGACAAGCACAAATCATATAAATATTATTCATCCTTGATAATTATAATTTCACATTAGACCAGTTTCATTTAACTCTCATGCAGGGTCCAGTTAGGAAATAAATTCTTCTTACATTTATATACTAAATTTTAGTAACAAAATGGATTAAGCCTGCACTGTGACAAAGTCAAATTTATGCTATGACTATATTTGTAGAAATCCTGGTGGCCAAGATAGGATTCTATTCAATCATGAGTATTTGGTGCCAATACGTATATTCTTAATTAAATCAATGACACTTATTATACACAGAGTTTGGTTGTGACAGATTTATAAGAACCACATATCTTCCGAAGAATAGAACCTACAGTGAATAGAACATTCACTTTTACTCTAATTTGCAATGCAGGTCATCTTCCCTTAGAAAATTTATAATTTGTTAGACTCAGTAACTGACAGACTAATTTAAGATTCAAAAAACACTTGAGAAAGACTATGAACAGCATCTGATTTTCTGCTCCCAATCCCGAAAATCCTTTTTCCAACACTTCATTGACATCCGTCACCATGTCTCAACTATTTTGCTTGATTTGCATTTCTTGGTCCTTTAAAATCAAACCCTTTACAAGATTCCGCTTTCCCCTCCCTTAGACAGCATGCTATTATTCATATGCACTCAGCAAAATCCTTCGTAAGAAATGTAATTTTTTTCATCAGGGTAAGGTTTTTTATTGGAATACTTTACTGGAGAAAAAAATGCAGCAGCTCTTCTCAAGGGAAATATTTACCCGTGTACTTAATTCTGTTACCTGATGCAAGTAGGTGCAGGTTTTCCATCTCCTGCTGCATGCATTGGAGGAGGTGGAGGTGGCTCATGTGGTCTCACTAAGACCCTTTCCTCAGCTCTGTTTAGAAGTTCACTCATCTGACTAAAGGGTAATGCAGAAAGTGAGTAAGAGGCATCCATATGATCCACATATGCCTGAGGTCTAAAGAACAGAAAATATTTAGTATGTTAGTGTCATCTTATTTTTTGGTAACAACATTGGGAAATGAGTTATTCTATCTAAGTGACGACTTTCAAAAAACTCTTTTGTTGGAAATCTTTCCAAAATATAGGGATCTCAAAAGTCTTAAAGCTCTAATGGCTTAATACTGCAGGAAAACTGGAGATTCCTGGACTTTGGAGCCATAACAGTAGGTGGTTTCCTGCAAAGTGCTTGTATGAACAGTCTTAGATCTCCTTAATCCTAAAAATTCTCTAAGGTCTTGATCCTTCTACCCCATTCTCTCCTCCCCCTTCACTGATAAATAGCTTGAAAAAGTTGCCTACATTTGCTGCCTCCACTGCTTAACAACTCACTCTTTCCTCAACCCCTTTAATCTAGTTTTTGCCACTAACGCTGTACTAAAATCACTCTCTCAAAGGTCTCTAATGATCCCCAAATGAGCTTCTAAACAATCTTCCACTTTGACTTCTCTGCACCTTCTGACACTGTTGATCGCTCCCTCCTACTATACTCTTTCCTGCTTTTGATTCAGACATCCCCACCAACCTGACTCTCTTCCTGCCTCTTCTATAACATGCTTTACCTCTTTCTCTAGCTTCTCCTCTTCCCTACTCCTTAAGGTGAGCGTTTCCTGGAGTTCTGTTCTTGAGCCTCTTTTTTTTCTCTCTCTACATTTTTCCCCCTGGTAATCTTACTTCCTATGAAGATGGCTACCTAACATGTATTTCCAAGTCTTAGTACTTGTCTGGGCTTTAGACTCAAACCTCTGGCTGCTGATAGGACAATTCCATCTAAGAGTCCCAGAACATCTCAAATGCAACATGTCCTAAACTAGGCTTGTCAATTTTCTCCCTACCTTTTGCCTCCACCATTTCTATCTATGGTGTCACTATTCACTCAATATCTTATGCTTGAAACCTGGGCATACAGTCATATCACTTTGAAACTGCTCTGGGCCTCAGTTTCCTCATATGTAAAAGGGGAATAATAATACTAGTTCCACATCAGAATTCCTCACAACTGGCCTATAGGATGCATCTGTCTGTGTTTACAATCTTTGCTGCTTTCTAAGATGGCCAAGAGGACTTTGAGGAAAGAATAAATAAATGCCTTTAATGATATTCCCTATCTCATTCCATCTCTTTTGGAAGCTTGCCCCCTCTGTTATTCCTTTTCTTTTACTTATCTTTGATTTCTCCTTATTCATTTCCTCCTTTCCCATGACCTACAAACATAATCAGGAGATTGGATCACAGGGAAAAAAATAGAGCTGGAAGGGACTTCAGAGAGTATCTAGTCTACCTCCTTCATTTTAAAGATGAAGAAACTGAGTCCTAGGGAGATAAAGTGATTTATCCAAAGTCACACAGAAGTGTCAAAGGTAGGGTTTTCAACCAGTTCCCCTGACCCCAGAAGCAGTGTTCTTTCCCCTATGTCACCCTGCCTCCTTTCTCCATTCTTAAATAACCCTTACCTGACTCTGCTATTTCCTCAAGCTATCATTTAGTATCTCTTTTTCCTTTTGTAGTCACATTCTTAGGTGGAGCCATCTACATTTGTCACCTTCACTTTTTCACATCCTATTTTTTTCTTATTCCCTTGAAATCTGTCTTCCTACTCCGATGGAAGCTACTTTCTCCAAGGATACCAATATCTCCTAAATGTTAAATCTAGTGACCTTTTTTCAGTTTTCATTTCATTAAACCAGGAACCTGGATCTGTGACCATTAAAAAATATATAGATTTTCATAACTGTACAGCAACAAATATAGCCTATTTTGTGTATTTAAAAACATTCTGAAAAGGGGTCCATAGGCTTTGTTAGACTGTGAAGGGGATACATGATATAAAGAGATTAAGGACCTCTGCACTAAAACTTTCTAGAATATTTGCACAGTCAACCACCTCTTCTTTCTGCATGCATACTTTCTTCAACCTTGCCTTCCATGACAGGATTCTCTCCTGTTTCTTCCCTTACCTCTTTGACCATATCTCCTTTGCTTGTTCCTATTGTTGTACTGGCCCCTTTTCTCTATACTCTCTTTCCCTTGGGTTCACTTAACACCTCTACGCAAATGACTATCCAATTTACATATTCAGCCTTGAATCAATCAATACTCATATATTAAGTGCTTACTATATACTTGCTTGGCACTTTGCTAAGCACTCAGGATACAAAACAAAATACACGAGGAAAAACAGTTTCTGTCCCCAAGGAAACTGCAGGGGAGATGACATGTTTATAAAGTAAGGAAACCTTAGAAGCGAAGGTACTAACAACAGTTTTCCTACGGAAGGTGGCAAATGAACTAAGTCTTGTAGGAAGCCGGAGATTCTGAGAGGCAGGCATGAGGAGGGGAAACATTCTAGGCACAAGTGGTACACAAACATATAAATAAGGAGATGGAACAGTGTGTGTGTGAGGAAGAGCAAGGAGACCAATATGGCTGGATCGTGGAGCATACGGAGGAGAGTAATTTGTAAAAAGATTAAAAAGGGGGTAGACTGTGAAAAGTTTAAATACCAAACAAAGGAATTAATATTTAATGCTAGAGGACTAACAGTGATACAGTGGAATTTGCTGAGGGAGGGGAGGTTGACAGAGTCAGCCATGCTCTTTAGGAAGGGTACTTTGACAGCTGTGCAGATGATGGTGGAGTTGTTGTTTGTCCTTCATTCTCCAAGAGGACCATGATATCAGGAAGGTGATGCCATGAATTAGCAAGTGAATTGGATTTCAGTGAGGGAGGGCTGTGCAAAGTGACCAGCCTCACTTTCTTCTCCGGAGCCATCTTTGAGTGGTAAGATATAGATCAGGAAGACTGACCCCCAAAGATGATGGATTGAAATGAGGAGAGACTTGAGGCAGGGGTACTAAGTATGAAGGCACTGCAATAGTCCAGGTGTTGAGGACAAGGTGTTGAACTGGGGTGGTCACTGTGTAAGTGGAGAGAAGGCAATATACGAGGGATGTGGCGGCAGAGCCAAGATGGCGGCTGGAAAGCAGGGCCCAGCGTGAACTCCCTGCCGAGTCCCTCCAAAAACCTATAAAAAATGGCTCTGAATCAATTCTAGAACGGCAGAACCCACAAAACAGCAGAGGGAATCAGGGCTCCAGGACAGCCTGGATGGTCGGTCTCTGGGTGAGGTCTATCCCACATGGAGCTGGGAGCTGGGAATGGAGTGGAGCAGAGCAGAGCCCAGCCTGAGCAGCGTGGACCAATCAGACCAGGAGCCAGGCGGAACGGGCCCTAGCGCCCTGAGTCAGTGAGCTGCGGCAGTTACCAGACTTCTCAACCCACAAACACCAAAGACAGTGGAGAAGGTTAGTGGGAAAAGCTGCGGGAGTGGAAGGAGTTCACGGTTCAGCTTCCAGCCCCGGGGGCAGCAGAGGTGGGGCAGCTACAGCTGCTGCTACTTCTGGCCCCAGGCCCACCTGGTGGGAGGAATTAAGTGGCAGATCAGAGCAGGAGTGCACAGCCTGCTGAAGATCTAAGCCCAGTCTGGGTTGGGGGTTCTTGGGGAAGGAGTAGTGCTGGTGTGACAGAGTTGGCACCTCCCCCCCAAACGTGGAACATAGAACTCTTTAGTCTACAAGCAGTCATACCCCACTGAAAAACTCAAGGGTCAAGTTAGTTGGTTGGGAATATGGCTAGGCAGTGAAAACACACCCAGATTCAGTCTCAGACTTTGCATTCTTTCTTTGGTGACAAAGAAGACCAAAACATACAGCCTAAAGAAGTCAACAAAGTGCAAGAGCCTACACCAAAAGCCTCCAAGAAAAACACGAACTGGTCCCAGGCAATGGAAGAGCTCAAAAAGGATTTGGAAAAGCAAGGTAGAGAAGTAGAGGAAAAATTGGGAAGAGAAATGAGAAGGATGCGAGAAAACCATGAAAAACAAGTCAATGACTTGCTAAAGGAGACCCAAAACAATACTGAAAAATACACTGAAGAAAACAACACCTTAAAAAATAGACTAACTCAAATGGCAAAAGAGCTCCAAAAAGCCAATGAGGAGAAGAATGCCTTTAAAGACAGAATTAGCCAAATGGAAAAAGAGGTCCAAAAGACCACTGAAGAAAATACTACTTTAAAAATTAGACTGGAGCAAGTGGAAGCTAGTGACTTTATGAGAAATCAGGATATTATCAAACAGAACCAAAGGAATGAAAAAATGGAAGACAATGTGAAATATCTCATTGGAAAAACCACTGACCTGGAAAATAGATCCAGGAGAGATAATTTAAAAATTATTGGACTACCTGAAAGCCATGATCAAAAAAAGAGCCTAGATATCATCTTTCAAGAAATTATCAAGGAGAACTGCCCTGATATTCTAGAGCCACAGGGCAAAATAGAAATTGAAAGAATCCATCAATCGCCTCCTCAAATAGATCCCAAAAAGAAATCTCCTAGGAATATTGTCACCAAATTCCAGAGCTCCCAGATCAAGGAGAAAATACTTCAAGCAGCCAGAAAGAAACAATTTGAATATTGTGGAAACCCAATCAGAATAACCCAAGATCTGGCAGCTTCTACATTAAGAGATCGAAGGGCTTGCAATATGATATTCCAGAAGTCAATGGAGCTAGGATTAAAACCTAGAATCACCTACCCAGCAAAACTGAGTATCATGCTCCAAGGCAAAATATGGATTTTCAATAAAATAGAAGACTTTCAAGCTTTCTCAGTGAAAAGACCAGAACTGAATAGAAAGTTTGACTTTCAAACACAAAAATCAAGAGAAGCATGAAAAGGTAATCAAGAAACAGAAATTGCAAGGGACTTACTAAAGTTGAACTGTTTTGTTTACATTCCTACATGGAAACATGATGAGTATGATTCATGAGACCTCAGTATTAGGGTAGCTGAAGGGAATATGCATATATATATATATATATATATATATATATGTTTATGTATATATATATGTATGTGTATGTATGTATATATCTATGTGTGTGTATATATATATATATAGATATAGATATATATAAATGAAAGAGAGAGAGAGAGCAGACACAGGGTGAGTTGAAGATGAAGGGAAGATATCTAAAAGAAATAAAATCAAATTAAGGGATGAGAGAGGAACATACTGAGAGAGGAAGATAGGGAGAGATAGAATGGGGTGGATTATCTCTCATAAAGGTGGCAAGAGGAAGCAGTTCTGTGGGGGGAGGGGAGAGGGCAGGTGAGGGGGGAATGAGTGAACCTTGCTCTCATCAGATTTGGTCTGAGGAGGGAATACCATACATACCCAACTGGGTATCTTACCCCACAGGAAAGAAGAGGGAGGAAGATTAAAAAAAAGGTGGGGATGATGGAGGGGAGGGCTGATGGGGGTGGAGGTAATCCAAAACAAACACTTTGGAAAGGGGACAGGGTCAGGGGAGAAAATTCAATAAAGGGGGATGGGTTGGGAAGGAGCAAAATATAGTTAGTCTTTTACAACATGAGTATTGTGGAAGGGTTATACATAATGATACACATGTGGCCTATGTTGAATTGCTTGACTTCTTAGGGAGGGTGGGTGGGAAGGGAAGAGGGGAGAGAATTTGGAACTCAAAGTTTTAAAAACAGATGGTCAAAAACAAAAAAAAAAGTTTTTGCATGCAACTATAAAATAAGATACAGAGACAATGTGGCATAGAAATTTATCTTGCCCTACAAGAAAGGAAGGGAAAAGGGGATGGGAAGGGGGTGGGATAATAGAGGGGAGGGATGACTGGGGAACAAGGCAATCAGAATATATACCATCTTGGAGTGGGGGGGAGGGTAGAAATGGGGAGAAAGTTTGTAATTCAAACTCTTGTGAAAATCAATGCTGAAAACTAAATATGTTAAATAAATAAATTTAAAAATTAAAAAAAAATTCTCTTGATCACTTGGGGACAAAGTTAATAGCCTAGCAGGTGAAGCAGGCTAGTGAATCCTGGGTGGCCAGCAGATGCTCCTGCAGGCAAATCCTCTTACCTCCCAGCCTCCCTTACAGCATCACTTCTCACGGAAATGGTACCATATACATAGAATATAATATTCAGGACTGCCAAGTGAACTAGTATATGTTTAACTGCCATGACCAGGATTACCAAACCAAAGCAAGCAAGATTCTCACTGATAGGCTAGATCAGGGATTCTTAACCCAAGGTCTATGAGTATTGCTTTTTTAAAACATCTTAAGACTTATATTTCAATATGATATTTCTTTAGTAATCCTTTATATTTTATTTTACGCATTTACTCTGAGAAGGAGTCCATAGTCTGTACTAGACTGCCAAAGAAGGCAGGGAATGAGAGAGTGAAGAGGTGCAACTGTGTCCCTCTCTCCAGAGCTCTTGAACCAGTTAGCACTAGATATCCATACACATCCAGTTGTGTGCTGGAGCAGGCTCTTACTGGCTCTTTTTAAATTCAGAGTGAGCATTTACACCTTAGCAATCAGCGAAGGCTGATCAGGGTTTCATTGTTTTGTTGATTGTCTAGACTTAAGAAAATGATGGAGAAAATTTTAATAAATGCAGATTAACTTAAAAAATATACGAGGGATGTTTGGTGGAAGTTTAGAAAAGACAAAATTTGACAACTGCATGGATACAATGGCTTAGTGAGAATGAGGTGTTGAGGATGACACCAAGAATCTGAACATGGTGACTAGAGAGATGGTGGTACACTGAATAGGAATAAGGAATTTTGGAAAATCGGTAAGTTTTAGGGGGAAGGATGTGTTGATTTTGGACAGGTTGAGTTTGAGATGCCTATGGGACATCCATTTAGTAATGTCCAATAGAGGGGCAGCTAGGTGTCTCAGTGGATAGATCACTGGCCCTGGAGTCAGGAGGATCCAAGTTCAAATCCAGCCTTAAGATACTTACTAGCTATGTGGCCCTGGGTAAGTCACTTTACCCCAACTGACTCAAAAACAAACAACAACAACAACAAAAAAAAAAAAAAAAAAACCCTCAAATATCCAGTAGGCTTATTGGTGATGTAGGACTGGAATTCCAAAGACAGACTAAGTTTCATATATAAATGTATTATCAGCATATAAATGAATTATTATCATAGAGAAGAATCTGTGTATTAGTGTGTGTTTGTATGTATGTAAAACCTAAGTTTGTACATCTCTAACTCCAATTCCACATTACTAACTGCCTACTAGTTATTTCTGTCAGGATATCCCACCCACATAACACAACAGCTCTAAAATGGAATTCATTATTATCTCCATCTCTCCTCCAAACTTCCTTCGTTCTATGGAATGTTCTTTCATCTTTCCAGCCACTCGGGTTCCCTACCTGGGAGTCATCACTGTCTCTTTCCCTCCCTTCACTGTCCATTATTGTCATTTAATGAATTTCAGTACTTTTAATGTCAATTCCCATCAGTCCCTTTCCTTAATGAATGCACAGAAACAGAATCTTCCATTTATTAAAGTTATCTTAAAATGCTTACTTAATTTATGGAGACATAAATTCTATGTATAGTATTGAATTTTTTAAAATGATTTTTCTCGGGGAAAAAAGTCTGATTTTCATCTTTTGCACTTATCGTTCACAAAGGGTCTCAGTCACAGTGCCATATCCCTCATAGCCATTTTATTTTCCAACACAGGCCCTTGAGAGCTGGGGGAGAAGGACTGAAACACACATGGATGTTCCATAACTCAGAAGGCAGGGTTGGTAGTTTGGGGAAAACTCTAGTTATGCATTTATTTTAACATAAGGGGAAAGGTTTGTGGGAAGAGAAAAGGCATCAGAATTTGCCAGTTTCTGAACCTCTTTCAAAGACCACCAAATCAGTAGTATTTAAGAAACAATGCTACCCCCACCATGAAGCTCCTGGGGACTCTCTCTACTGGTAATGTCAGTATGACAGTGCTGGAGACAAAGGCAAAAAAAAAACCCCAAACTCCATGATCTTTAGGAGTTCATGTCTCCATAATTCCCACCAGGATTTTTCTAAAGAACCATAATTCTAAGAGACAACTTCCCCTCTCCTCCTCCTCTTGGATTCTTTCAAATCTCAACTAAAATCCCATATTCTATAGGATGTCTTTCATGATCCAAAATGCTAGTGTTTTTCTTGCAACAATTATTTCCAGCTGAATTCCAGATGAATCTTCCTGACTCTAGTCCTAGCACTCTATCCACTGTGCCACTGAGCTGCCCCTTGTTGGCTACCCTGCATTAAACTGTGAGCTCCTTGAGAATGGGGAATGTCTTTTGCCTCTGTATCTAAACTTTATTCAGCACACTTCAAAGCACATAGTAGGTGCTTATTAAATGTTTATTGAATGACCTTTATAGTTACTACGTTTATAGTCATGCTTTTGCAAGAAGACTTCTTATTATAAAACAACACCTAGAAAGAAAAAGGAACCTTGGTTCAAATTGAGAGGCTGGGCCATTAGCAACTTCACTTGGCTTATGTAAGGGATTCACATCGTCTTCTGCAAGCTCTGGACCTTGCGCCAATTTCTGCCATTCTCTCCTCCGGTCATGAGGTGCCCTTGGCACTTTTTCTGGTTCAAGGGGCCGATCTAGATTTTTCTGCTGCAACAGATGTATGGAAACAAAGCCAAAAAGCAATTGAAATTTATAAGAGTTCATAATGAATCAAAATAAAATGCTCAAAATAACATGGAAAATTATAACGTCCCAGGACTCTCCTAGACGTTACAACTAATTTACTGAGCTAATTCTTGACTGCTTCATTTGTTACCCCTGGATTCCTTGCATATTTAATCTAGCATCTGACTGTATCCCTCACGCAAACACAACTAGCCTTTGTTTTCGATCCTGATAAGTGAAAACTATTTCCCCCATCAGCTCACCATAGTGCCTAGAATTTCTACTCTTAGTACTGTCCCTTAATTAGATATATATATATAGTAGCTAGATTGTGTAATCTGTTAAGGAGGACAAGTTAGCTATGTAAACACACTGGGAAGGATTAGTTTATGTGAGGAATCCATTGCTATCCAGTGCCACACAGCATAGCAAGGCCTTTGGAAAACTGAATACAGAACATGTAAGTTTTCAAAACATAGCTGTTCTCACAGACTTTTTGGTCTCGGGATTCCTTTACACTCTAAAAAAATTACTGAGGAGCCTTCAAAGAGCTTTTGTTTCTATGATTATATCTATTATATCTATTTACCACATTAGGAATTAAAATATCTTAGTAATAGGATGAGAACTGTTTTGACCCTGCAGCTCCCCGAAAGATCTTGGGTACCCCACAAAGATCCCCAGGCTATACTTTGAGAACCTATAAGGTAGGGAAAGGAACATAGGGCACTCTCTGGCTCCAGTGGGAAAAAGTAGTTAGAGGGACATCCTGAATGTATTGGGAGCCTAGAATGGCTTAAAAGGTAAGGAGAGAGGCAACAAAAACAATTTTCTAACTATATAATTTTATCTCATGCTGGCCTTGATTCCTCCTGCCTTCTGTATTTTCTATATTCATGGAAAAAAGAATTAGGGAGAAAACACATAGCCAGAAGCCTTAATTAATGATGGTTTTCATTCAACTTTCTTTTGTTTGTACATTAGTCATTTGCCTTTTAAAAAATCCAACTTTTATCAGAAAAAGGCAAATGTCAATAAAAAAAGTTATTTCAGAGATTTAGTAAAAGTAAAACTAAAAAAAAAACAAAAACAAAACTCTCTGCCCTTACTCCACACCTGCCTGGCCTTCTTAAAGAGCCCAAGAACTTCTGAGTTCTGGTCTAGGTCATTCAGATCAACCTCCCTCACCATCTACAGCTGTACAAAGGGTGAGACACTGAAAGATTGTCAATCACCAAAGAGGGATTCCATTTTGCCCCTGTGTATTAAGGTCCAACCATTTATATATTTAAGTATGATTCTCAGTATGGGTTGAAACAAAAAGGACTACTTAGATAATCTAGAAAATTAAATAAAGAGAACACCTCATTAACTCCAAATCTTAATGTAGCTGGTAATCCCTGTTATTCTATGATTTACCAAAGTTTCCTTGTTCACTTTTGCATTCTTTTTAGTCTTCCTAACCTACACTTCACAGTCAAAAGTACAGTCTAGAAGTACCCTACTCTTTCAGCAGAATTTAGAATTACATAGTGGAGGTGACAATTTTGAAAAATGTTACAGAAAATTTGTGATATTTGTTATATGCTAAGTTCACGTTACTGGTATGTTGTTGTTCCATATTAAGGACGGGAACCCCTGGTTATATATTTGCCAATATGTTTGTCCACTTATCAAAAAAAAAGTTTGAAAAGATTCATTTACATTCTCTAATATCCCCTATATGGTTGAAAAGATGATCATTTTTGGTTACATCATTAACTGAAAATGTAAAAGGGAATGGAATTTCATATGAGTAAAAAAAAAATTCTCACGGTAAGGTAAAAAGAACTGATTTTTAAAAATCTGTTGGAAATAAAATACCTTCTGCTTTCTTTTTTCCTTTCTCTTGTCTTCGGTGTCCTGTAACATTTTTTCTTTCCATAGATCAAAGAAATATGAAGGATTGGTATAAAACTTCAAACCCTCTTTACCATCATCCCTGAAGTAAAATAATTCAGATAAAGCACATTTTAGAACCCAAAGAGTATGAGCATAATGTAACACGAAGAAGCATGGAAAAAGGAAATTACTGAACAATTATACTAAAAGCAATCAATTCATGAAGATAAAACACAGAGAATACATCAAATAAACCAAAACACGAAATAAGGGAAATAGTTGCTTCCATACAAGGTGATACTAAATCAGATACTTTGAACACTCAGAACTCAGGAGGGGGGTGTGGAAAAAGGAAAAGTATTTATTTTAAAATCAACTGAAATGGTCTGCTATAAATATTTGATTTAAAATATGGACAATCAAGACATTTACCACACTGAATTTTCTTATTAATGGGCGCACTGGGATTTACAAATGGTGAAAAGATGATCTCTCCCTCTCTCCTTTAGAGGTAGAAAACCTACAAACTATTTTAAATAATAAAACTTTTTTTTTTAAAGGATAATACCTTGTTTTATTTTTTAGTGACCACTGGATACATAATAATCCTGGTCTACTACAGTGGCTGGGTGTTAAGGAAGGAAGGGTGAAAGGAAGAGAGAGACCTTCCTAAAATAAACATTGAGGGCACTCTATAGAGAAAGTCTCTATCAAAAAAAAAAAAAAGTTTCACCTAGCATTAATTGTCCATGTGGGTTAAGTTTGATTAAGGTTAGTAAACATTCTCCTTCATAATGCCACCTACCTGTAAGGAGTGAGTATGTTGAGAGGTGGAGGCTGCTCACAAACATTGTAAGTTTCTTGTAATGGAATTGGCAAGGTCTTTCGGTCAAACAGCTGCTGATCTTGAGTTGTGGAACTTCGGAAAGCTTTTCTCATTGTGATATCTTGTAATGACACTGGAATAGAAGAGACAAAGTTGGAGGATGATGGAACATTTTATTTTGTTTTACATCAATAACTAAATATACTTTAAACACACATTTGCCTCATGGGCAGCATGGCTCAGTAAGCTTTGTGTATTGGTTTAAAGTTTAATTTTTGTCAAAAATCATCTTTATAGCTTATAGTTTCCCAGTTGATAGGGAAACTAATATTCTTTTTTTGTTCTTTCTCATTACAATGATCTCTTACTCTTTTTATTTTCATCTACCCTTTGTTCCTCCCTTCTTTGTCCAATCTTGTTCTGTTTTTAGTCATTGGTGGCCCTCTAAATATAGTTTTTTGTTCAATTCCCCTTAACAACCAACGCAATTAGTTGAATTTTATTATTATTCTATTAAACCCTATAAAAGTATCCCTTTAATAGTTAGATGTGTATAACATAATTTTAAATTAATTAAATATAAAAAGGTCACTTTTATGAAAATATCTGAAGCTTACTAAAAGTCCACAGTAGGAATGGTAATCGCTATCGTTAAGAAATTTGATAGCATAAGAAAAAAGTATGTGTATACAAACACACACATGACTGTAACAAGCTCTTTGAAAGCAGAGACCATGTTTCCTTCTTCCTATCACTCACAGTATCTCATATTTCTACACAGTAAGTGCTTAATACATATCTGTTGAATAAATGGAATAACTCCACTTGATTGAATACTACAAAATGTATGAGTAAGAAGGAAAACAAACAAGCAGACAAATTCTAACAAAAAAATCCATCCTGAGACTAACAAGTGATAACCAAAAATTATAGGTCATTTTCCTTAGAGGAAAAACTAGATGTAGTAAATATAGGGGTGGTGAAAAGATATAACCTTAATTGTTTTATGTTAAAGTGCCTCTATTAAAAAAATCACAGTACTGTTCATCATAGTTAATCTGAATGTTTCTTTTAAAATTACTACATGTATTAAATATTTAAGCAATTTTTATTCATTAAATTCCAATGAAAATAAATGGTTACCTTTTTTTGTAATACAATGTAATGAAACTTTGCAAATCAGCATGGTCCATAAAATTTATGCATTCCATTATGCTGACCCTTTAGTTCTGTACTTGTAAATGTTTTTAAACATGGTGATTTAATTCAACAAATATTTATTAAGCACCCACAAGGTGGTCTGATTCCTCTTCCCAAACACCAATCCCTTTCAGTGGTTTGAATATATTCACATGACAAATGAAATAAATAAACAATGCAAAAAGGATACATTTTAGGGTGTTAATTTTAACTTTTTGTTACTGTAAACTTGATAAATAAATCAATCCTTATTAAGTGCCCACAAGGTGGTCTGATTCCTCTTTCCAAACACTGGTCCCTTCCACAGTTTTGATTATATTCACATGATAAATGAAATAAACATTGAGAGAAATTAAGATTTCTATGCACAAAAAAAAATGAAAGAGAGCTTGCATGTGAAATTGTGAATCTCTATTACATACACCTATTAATATACATGTATGCACACATGTATTTCTATTTTCTATACATTAATCCAAAGCTATCTTGCTTATCTGAGGCTTCCTCTGAACTTGCCCAGTGGTGATATCACTGGGTTAAAGACAATGCATGTTAAATGGCCGAGTGTATTTGCTCAAATTAATTGGTAGGATGGCTGAACCAATTCACAGCTCCATCAACAATTCCTTCCAAACCATGCTACCTATATGATTTTACCTTCCTCATCCCTCTCTCACTAGATCATGGATGCTGCTCCTGGTGATCTGATAGTGAGGCTTTGCTTTAGTTTGGTTAGAATCAGGCCTATATAGCCATTTCCAAACCATACCATAACTCCAGTACTCCCTCCCTTCATGTGCTGCTTTCCCCATTAAAATATAAGCTCCTTAAAGGCAGAGTTTATCTTTCTTGCCATATTTGCATCCCCAATGCTGGCCCTAAGGGATTAATAAATGTTTATTAATTGGTTAATTTGTGCACCTGTCCTCCCACATCTAGTCTAACGATTGCCATTTTCTTCCTTTAGTGTTCTTTGTCACTCTGATGCCTTCTGACCATATCATTCCACTGAAACTGCTCTCTCCAAAATGACCAATAATCTCTTAATTGCCAAATCCAATGGCCTTTTCTCAATCTTCATTGTTTTCAACCTTTCTGCTCTAGCATTTCTAATGCTATTGCTATTAGTTGCCTACATCTCTTGGATATCAGACCCTTATCAGGGCTATCTGCTTCAAAATCAGCTTTTAGATTCTTCCTCTTTTTCACAATGCCACATATTTTCTAAGGAAGCTCTATGTAATTCTGCCACATGTTAATGACTTGCTACATTTGACAGCAGACCTGCATTATGTATCATTGTAGGAGAAAGGAATAAATGTGGGATAATTATTTCTAACAAAAGCACTATTAAAAATTCTATACACACACACATATATATGTATATATATATATATATGAAATTGACATACTTGCATTTACAGTTTCAAATGTAAGAAACTTAGACCAACTGCCAGAATTGGAAAGCCTGATACTCATTTATCATTATTATATACAAGTATGTATCAAGAGTAACTTTGCCTTATACTATGTACATTTACTGTTAGAATACTTAAGATATTTTAAAAATACATTTTAGATAAGGGTTACATAATATGTGAAACTATGGCTATGTATTATTTTTTATAGTTAGCAATAACTTTACTACATACTCAATGAAGCTCAAGGCTCAAAATGCTTGAATCTTTCCTCCTCTCCTTCATCCTCTCATATTTAGTTACCAAATTTCATCATTTCTATCTCCAAAAGCTCTCTTGGATCAATCTTTTCCATCCGAAATGACACCACCTTAATGATACCCTTAACCTTATGTCTAGATTACTTCAAAAGCCTCCTAATAAGTCTCCCCAACTCTGGTCTCTCTCTTAAGAGGTCTTGCCTGGATATCATTATCAGATGGATCCTCCTTTAATCTGATCATGAACCTACACAAAATCTGTCAATGGCTTTCCAAGTTCAAATTTATACTGGCTGTTAAAGCCCTCCCTAACTGGGCCTTGGGGCATCAAGGTGGCTCAGTGGATAGAGTGTCAGGCCTGAAGTCAGGAAGACCTGAATTCAAATGTGACCTCAGACTTTACTAGTGTGATCCTGATCACAGAAACTACTGAATAACAAAAATCTGGCCCTACTCTATCTTTCTACTCCTTCCTCCCTTACACAAGCTCTTCCACTACAGCTAATTCATTCTCCTATTATGCACCAACGCATTTTGTGATATTCTTCATGTGCCTGAAGTGGCCTCCCCAATCCTTTCCATATATTCAAATCCTATATGGTCTTTGTTGTTGTCGTTTAGTTGTTTTTAGTCGTGTCTGACTCTTCATGACACCATCTGGGGTTTTTTGGGAAAAGATTCGAGTATTTTGCCATTGCTTTTTCCAGTTTATTTTACAGAGAAGGAAACTGAGGCAAACAGGGTGAAGTGACTTGCCCAGGGTCACACAGCTAGTAAGTGTCTAAGGCCAGATTTGAACTCAGGAAGATGAGTCTTCCTGACTCCAGGCCTAGTGTTCTATTCACTGCATCATCTAGTTGCTCTAGAAATGAGAAAAGTTTGTTGTTTAGTCATTTCAATCATGTTCAACTCTTTGTGACCCCATCTGGTAGCTGTCATGTGATCTTTGCTCCTCCTTAAAGCCTTTCCTAGCAACTCCTTATCCTCTCTATTCCCTCAACTCTTAAACACTCACTACTCATATTGACAATTACATTATACCTCAAATTTTTATTTATCTATTTCTTACATATATGAGCTATGTTTTTAAAAAGTTCATAAGACCTTTGACAGAAGTGACTAGTTCAATGAATGTAAATCTCTTTGCAACCTTAATGAGCCACATACCTGTGAACTATCATTAAACTTCAATACTCACCAATATCTAACCATGGTAAACACTGAGTATGTACTTGATATCTGAATTGGATTCTTGAAATAACCTATGTAATTTTAGCCTGTAAGTGATGGGGTGCTTATGCTTAGAACCTAATTCTAACATCACATTTCCCTTTAGCCTCTGCTTGGGTTCCCGTGCCTGAACTCCAGTTCTAAAATCACACCTCTCCCTAGCTTCAAAGCATTGGTCCTAGCAGTCTCTCTCTTGCTAAAGGGCAGCATGCCCCAAAGTTATCTCTGCTTCTTCCTCAGTAAGCAGCTATGCCCAATTATAGATTGATTCCCAGGTGTTGATAATTGACTATATGCTGAGTCTAACATATATCCTAGACACAGTCAAACGTATACTCCCTTACATTAATCTTGACTAACAAGACACTTGATGGAACTGAGCCAGTATCTCCAGCTAGCTCTGACTTCTTGCTGACTTAGTGACGTTTCACAGCAAAATGACACCTCCACTTAGACCTCCCCACCCCGTGGGCTATTTCCCAGTGAACTCTGGGTAAGATGCCTGCCTAGTAGATACAAAAAGTGCATGTTCCTTTAAGAACTGACCACCCCTTAACCACTCCCCAATCCCAACCCAAAACACCTAATTGATAGGGCTTCACCCCTAAATCTTGTACTTAAACTTTCCCTGTAGCCCTGTATGGTTGCAGGTTCCCTAAGAATTCTTGCCTGCTGTAAAGCGTCATAAATCTTTGCCTCCTTGACTTAAAGAATGCTTGGGTCCATGAATTCATTCCAGGCAACCTGGGAACTTTGGTTTGGGATTCCTACATCCCTGGGTTTCTTTTCTCCCTCAACATAAGTACATCATGTAATTAAAAATCATGTGTAATTACAAGTTTGATTTGATTAGCCTTTATTCATTTGTTTGGGATGACACTAGAAGCTTCCTGAGAGCAGGAATTGGTTTTAACCTTTGTCTGTTTTAACCTTTGTCTAAATAGTAGAATAAAGAGACCACTGGACTGAGTCAGATGACCTGGGTTTGGATCTCAGCTCTGACATTACTAGCTGTCTGAATTTGGGCAAATCACTTAAGTTTTCTCGGCCTATTTCTTTAACTGAAAAATGGGGATAAATGATACATTCACTATCTCCACCCAGCTGTAATGAAGACAATGTTTTGTAAAATGTATAAATACAACACACAATATTATTTTAGCTATTATTTAAACATCTCACTTAGAATTAAGAGGTTTAGAGATGGAAAAAATGGTATTTTGAATTGGTGTTAGTTTTTTAGATTTAGTCAATTCTGTAAAATTTCCCCATAAAGTCACCACACACAAGTTCTACTCTGATGCTTCATTGTGATGATCATGTGATCTTGAACACAATGGTAGCAGAACAAAAACTCTGGCAGGTTCAACCCACTGGGCCAGACCTCATAGACGGGCCTTGTGTTTGTTGTCCAAGGACCAGCTTACCTAAGTTCAGAGATGACCAAGTTGTCTGAAATGGGAATTTACCAGCAACTTTAAAGCTCCAATATGAGATATAACAGTCTCCTTCTCTCCTCACTGAGTTCAGTGCCTGTTTTTCTTTCCTTCCTAAATCCTGCACTCATACTACAGAGACTCAACATACATATTGATACACCATCAAACAGCCAAATCTCCTGGTTACTCAGCTTACTCGTGTATCATGGACCTATTCAACCACTCAGGGATGGGCATGCCCTTTGATCTTGCAATCACCAAAAAGGGTTCCACTTCCATGTTTAAGAACCGTGAAATTCCCTTATTTGACCACAAGCTTTTGTCATTCCACCTCTCCCTCTGCCTTGAAACCTCATTCTCACTGTTATTTCTGAACCCTTGACCCCTCAGCTCTTTCCTAGGCCATTAACCGTATATGGACTATAGTCACATCCCTTCCTCATCTTTACCTTTTAGCAAACCAATGAAATTCTACACTGTCCTTTTTTCTGAAGTCTGATACCCCATTGTTTCAACAATCCAGCTAGCAGCTTCTGTAGGGGTGTAAGATCCACCCACAGCCAGCACCCAGAAAGCTGCCAACAGCACAGGTTCTTTTGATCTGCTTTACTAAGGAAAGCAAGGTGAAGGGGTTGACAAGCTTACTTTAATTCAGCATACAAATATCATTCACTTAGTTCAGAGGAAAAAGCCAGCACCCTGAACTTCAGAGCAAAATACAACCAAATCACAAACATCAACAGACAGACCTTGTCTGATTCAAATCCCAGTACATAGTTACCAGAGTCCAACAAAGTCTCATCATCCGGGTTTACAAGCTGGAGGACTCCTTAGCTACAGCTGCCCAGAGTCTCCTCATCAACACCATCTCGAGAGCCCTTAAACAAATTACAAACAGACAGACCCAATACAATTCATAGTTACCAACATCTAGGTTCAGCCCGGGAGCTAAGAACAAAGGGGCCAGCCCAGTCACACGAGCCACCACTGCTGTGGGTAAGAGAGCTCCAAAAAACAGACAGCCAACCCCTGGTTTTTATATCTTTTTCAGCATCAGGGATGTCACACATGCAACTCAACCACGTGACCTAGAATCATCACAAAGAGGCGGACTTAAACCCACATGGTCTAAAAGCCTCTGCTCTCCCAGACATGTAAACTAGGCCCTCCCTGGAGTTAGCCCCACCTTGGGCCCCACCTTAGTTGCCAATCCACACCCACTAAGGTTTTACACCTAATGAGTTTGGGCCTGGGGCTTAGCACCTAGTAAGGCTACTCAAAGCAAACAAAAGCCAAAGCCAAACTCTTCAAGGGCACTAAGTGCTAAGGAGCCCATTTTGCTTACCAACACACCCATCATTCTTTGCCCTGCTAAGCACCAACCTTGGCTTACTCTCACCATCCAATGCCTTAGCTCCTATGTTGCTGAGTGAAACTGGAGAAACTCATGAAATTGTATATCATGGGTCAGCACATAAAAACAACTTGATGGTATATAGTATCAACTGGCTCCTCCCTGCAGCTCAGCATCCTTTTTTGCCACCCTAATCAATTTACTATCCCATTCGCTACCTGGGCTTTTCCAAAACTTTTCATGCCTCTTCAAACCTCCCCTATGTACCTCGCTCAACCTTCAAGTAAAAACCCGTCTCACATTTTACTAAAAAAAATTTTAAGTCATTTGCCGAGAGGGTCCTCTTATCTTTTCCTTGTCTCATGTCAATTAGGTACTTTCTACCATTACCTCTTCCTTTCATCCCTGTCTCACAGGAAGAGGTGGCCCTTCTCCCCCCCACCCCAACTCATTTCCCTCTAGATGCACAAGTAATCCCATTCCAACCCATCTTCCCCAGCAGATTGCTCCCTCTAATCTTCAATTTCTCCCATCTACCGATCACTTCCCTACTGCATACAAACATGCCCATATCTCCCTATCTTCAAAAAAATCCCCACTTGTCTCTCTATCCTCACTAGGTATCACCCCATATGTCTCCTGCTTTTTGTGGTTTCTCCATGAGGAATCCAAAACAATTGGTGCCTCTATTTCCTTTCTTATCACTCTCTTCTTAAGACTCCCAACTCCATCAACTGAAACTGTTCTCTCCAAAATTATCAATGATTTCTTCATTGCCTTTTCTCCATCCTCATTCTTCTTGAACTCTGTGAAGCCGCTGATGTTATTGATCACAGTTCTCCCTGATATTCTCTTCGAGGTTTGACTCTGCTCTCTCCTGGTTCTCTTCCTTCCCGTCTGACCAATCTCCTTTGCTTCATACAAGTCATGGTTGTTAACCAGGTGTGTCCTCCAAAGTGCTAAGCTCTTACTTTTTCCTTAAGACTAATTCACTTTGTGATCTAATCAGCTCCATGGATTCAAATATCACCTCTACTTACCCAGCCCTAACTTGCCCTAACCTCCAGTCTCACATTTACAAATGCCTAATGGACATTTCAAACTAGATGTCCTGTAGGCATCTTAAACTCAATTATGTCCAAAATTAACTCATTATCTTTTTCCCACAAGTCCTCCCCTCTTCCTAACTTTCCTGTTACTGTCAAAAGCACTGTGATCCCGTCGGTCAGGCTCACAACCTAGGCATCATTCTCAACTCCTCACCCTCTCTCGTCTCCTCCACCCCCATCCAATTTGTTACCAAGCCCTGTGGATTCTATCTTCATAATATCTATTGTATATGCTCTTTCCTCTGACACTGCCACCACCCTGGCACAGAGCCTCATCACTTCATGCTTGGAATATTATAATAGCTTTCTGGTTGGCTTTCCATCTGTCAAGACTCTTCCCACTCCAGTCTCTCCCTTCCCTCAATGGTCAAATTGATCTTCCCTAGAGTCTAGGTCTGAATGTGTCATTCCACCCCACCCCCCAACCCCCCATTCAATAAACTCATTGTCTCTCTCTACTGCCTCCAGGAACAAATAGAAAATGCTTTATTCAGCATTCAAAGCCCTCCATAATCTGGCCTCTTCCTACCTTTCTAGTCTTTTTATACTTTACTCCCCGCCCCACCATTAATTCCCCATGTCAGTGATATCGGCTTCCTTCACTGTTCCTCACACAAGACAATCCCTCTCCCAACTCTGGGCATTTGCATTGAATGTCGATACCTGGAATTCTCTTCCCTCATCATCACACTGTTCTGACTTCCTTCAAGTCACCGCTAAAATCTCACCTCGTACTAGGGGCAGCTAGACGGGACAACGGATAGTGCGCTGGTCCTGGAGTCAGGGAGACCTGAGTGACAGTTCAGCCTCAGATACTTTTCCGCTGTGTGATCCTGGACAGGTTACTGAACCTCCATCTGTTTCAGCTTTCTGACCTCTAAAATGCGTACAATAACAGCACCTTCCTTCCAGGGTTAATGAGATAACATTTGTGAAGCGCTTTGTAAACCTTAAAGCACAACCTATGTTTCCTAGCAGTAGCTGTCAAAGATGCCATTCCTGATTCCCCCTTGATTCCAGGGCTAGGGAGCGAGTTGGCACAATGCTGCCTCAGACACTAGCTGGCGACCCTTGTTTTCTCACTTCTAAAACTGGGATAAAATGCAGGGTTGTTGTGAACAGTGAGATAACATATGGAAAGTGCTTTGTAAAATCTTAAAGAACTATATAAATGCTAACTATCGTGAGCTGTCGTAGCTCCTTCCCCCCCGCTGACATCCAGTTTATCTTGTACGTAGTTGTTTGTATGTTGTTTGCCTCCTTATTTCCTTGAAAGAGACTTTTTTTCTTTCTTTGTATCAGCGCTTAGCCCAGTGCTTGGCACACAGCAGGTACTTAATAAATGCCTGACTTCAGTTGTTTCAGTCATGTCTGACTCTTCATGATCCCATTTGGGGTTTTCTTGGCAAAGATTCTGGAGCGTTTTGCATTTGTTCTCTGGCTCATTTTACAGATGAGGAAACAGACAAACGGGGTCAAGTGACTTGCCCAGGGTCACACAACTCGTAAGTGTCTGAGGACAGATTTGAATTCACAAAGATGAGTCTTCCTGACTCCAGGCCTAGAACTCTATCCATTGTGTCACCTACCACCTGCCCTAACTACTAAGACTACTAAGTTATAAAGGAGTTGCGATTCATATTAGTATAAAGAACTGAAATTAAATTTCCTCGCTGTGTTTAAGTATTAGTGGGAAAAGTCAGTTTTATCACTAGAGTCACTTAAAAAGGAGAGATTCAAATTTATCTTCCTTTTTTTCCCTCTGGTCTTATAAAATTAATTTTTTTGACTTTACGTTCCTTGACATTAGCCATATGTTAACTTCATGGTGCATCTAATGCTCAGTTTGACTTTTGTGGACGTCTGATTTTCATTTAAACTTTGAAGTTCACAACATCATCTTATTCCTAGATAGGCTCATGGATTTAAAGTTTCCAATAGAGATTCATGTTGGTGAAAATCAAATGACTAAACATATTTTCATTTTGGTATCACTGTCTCTCTTTTGAAAAAAAAAATAAATTTTACTGACTCTTGGATTTTATATCCATCATTTCTAGATATAACATAATGACAGCCCATGTCCCCAAACACATCTCCCTTATAAAAAGAAAAACAATTCTGACCCTCTAACTGATCTTTTAGTTACTCAGAGTTCAGTTTCCCTTTAGTGATGCTCATTTACATTGTTATCATCATTATGTTTTTGCTTATTTTGCTTATGTGCACAGAGAGGAAGAAATGGATATGAAAGATGTTATCAAGGAGAAAGAATCAACAGGGCATTCTGAATTCTAGCTTGAGGGAGGTTTAAAGCTGTAAGTGTCTTCTAGAATATTTTAATAACATAGCTGAGTCAATTTTCCAAGGAAAGAAAATTACACAGCCTACCGTGTATAGCTTATGAAAACCCTTTCATATTTTTGCCGGTTTAAAGCCCTATATAGCAAGGTATTGACCTCCAGTTGAGGGGAAGAGAAAAGTCTCTTTTAGAATTAAAGATTTTATTTTATATTGGGAAAAGATGGTCTCACATTCTGAGCTAGGATCAGAATTATGTACCTATCAAATTGCTTCTAATATATATCAGTAAACACATTTTGATGATTCATGTTAGTGATAGAAACTAGCTAGGAGCCAATTTAATAACATCTTTATTTGAGGTTTTTGCTTCTTGTCACTTACATCTTGGGTCAAACTGTCAAAGGAAGTTGGTCCATTCCCTATTCATCTGCTTTCTGGCTTCAAGAAATCTTCTGATATTTTTCCTCTTAAAGTGTGGCTCTTCTGAAGTTTCATATTTGAACCAAAGAAAATTACTCACCAGAAATTATTTTTTTTTTCCTCTGAAGACAGTGACTATTATAGAGCCACATTCAACAACTCTCAAGAGAAGGAAAGTGAAAATTATGTTCTTAGCTCTTATATTTCTTTTGGCACAGAAAGAAGCTGGCATTTGGGAGACAATAGCATTCAAAGGACTCCATCAAGGCTTGAAGGCATGTGATATGCTTTCACACTAAAGGTTCTAAAATTATTTTAGCTTGTAACATAGCTTCTGAATCTCATGCCGCTGGCTTAATATCAAAATGTGAAAAATTTCAGCCTCAAGCCCTGACAATCTGGAGCCTTCAAGAGCAGCACTAAATCCATTTAAAGAGGAGACTTCTTACCAGTTTTTAAAAAAAACTCTATTTGACTTGCTCATATAAAGCACGAAAATTCTAAATTAAGGCATTTATAAAAATAATTTACACCCATCTAGAGATATCTAAAACAGTTTCACAGAATTTTCACCACTAAGATTAAAGTATGTAAATGAATTGGAAGAAGGGGAGGAAGAGAGAAAGCTTACTGGAAAAATTTCCCCCTGATGTTACAAGTTTACTGATAACTCATGAACTGTGTAGTGTACATGAGGAAAAGCAAATTTTTAAAAAAAATTCTTGTCATACCCTATTCTATCTTGTGGGCCTCAGTCCTCATTTCCTGTTTCTTTCAATCATCCATGTAGATACCAGGGCTTCTACTCAGCACAAAACTCTTGCTGTTTGTCCTACTGATGTGCATGGAGGTCTGACCCATTCCTTATCCCCCAGTCCCAATTTCTAACCCTTTTCCTGTCTAAAAACAATAATCAAATCAGTATTACCATTGCTCCTGGAAAGGAAATGACAGTCTATTCCCTTATAACTCTACTCACAATCTTTACAACTACTCAGACCAAACCCCACTTCTCCGGCCACCATTCCCCTGTATCTCCAGCAGCTATCACAGGGTCTAGAGCATGGCAGGTGTTTAAAAAATGCTTGTGGATTAATTGTTGTGGGTTCATTGATGAATAAACCACATATATCAAGAATCCTTGGAAGGAAAACCTCCATAGCAAAATTATATATTTAATCAACATATATTACCATGAGTGAACTTACATTCTTCTTCCTTGGGATCAAGTTGGGTAACACTGACAGACAAACGGTCTACCCGCTCTTGTAAAGAATTGACTCTGAAGGAAAAACTGTGTGCTTCGTTAAATAGTTCTCCAAATATATCTTCAGCATACTTACCTACAAAACACAAAATATAAATAAGGCAAAAAATGAGCTAGAGATTTTAACATGAGTATTTGATAATAACTGAACATTAAAAAGAATACCAAATTTGACATATATTTGAAGTATCATAAGCTGTAAATTCCAAACATTTTCCTGTTTTCCAATATCACTTTCTGGCTATCTCTACACCATGCTGTCTCCACTCAAACAACTATCTCTGCCCCCTCCCCAACAGAAAATTGGATTGGAATCACCTTGGGCTTTGATAGGTTAGCTTCATTCAGCCCTATTCCAGACTTACACCTGATCTAGGCCTCCAAAGCACTTCTTGGCTGTCCCTGTGCCGTTGCTCTGTATATTCACCCCTCTTGCTTTCCACTTCCCTTTATGTTGTCTCCCCCCCCACCCCCACAGTAAAAAGCAAACTCTTCATGGGCAGGGGATATTTTAATTGCTTGTATTTGTATTAGCACTATACCTGGCACAAAGTAGGCACTTAATAAATGCTCTGAAGAATTTAATAAAAGTCTCTGAATTCCTTGAGAGTTGGGACTATCTTTTGCCTTTTTTTTTTTTTGTATCCCAAACACTTAGCCCAGTGCCTGGCACATAGTCAATAAACATTCATTAAGGGCCTACTAACAACACATTACTATAAGGACCAAATTGAAGGTCCTAAAAAATTCAAGACAATACATGTATACCAGTACAGTTACTCTCAGAGATCTCCCTACGAAACATGCTTAGGCTTTTATGTTCCATTTTCCATGTTTCCATTTTCAATGGACTAGATTAATTCTGCAATTGTTAAATTTACTTGTCTAGCTAATTTAGGTTAAAATTTAGTTTTCTTACAAAATCCCAAATATCCTAGTTGAAAAGGAGAAATCAAATCTAATGCTAAAAATCTCATTAGTCAATTAGCCTGGGGATTTATAATTGAAAATAATCATTACATTTGTAGTATCAAGAATTAAAACATTTTCATGTAATATGAGATAAATCAAAATACCAAATAGTTGCCAGATTATCTAAAATTATGTTTTTAAAGAGATATTTTAGGCCTGAAAGTGTTATAGATTAAATTCCATGAAACTAATTGCATATTTCGATCTACAATAATACATTACATTGCCTTTTCTACAGGAAATCAGGATCATCACAATGAAAGACTCCTGAGTTATAATAGGGTTGCTTGCCCTACATATATGGACCCAAAGTGCCAGACCTTTTGAGTTCCTGTATTTGGATTTTTATATTTCTTGGGTCTTCTCTCTTTGCTGTTAGCTGTCTTTTCTTACTACTAATTTTATCTGATTGTAGATGTCCAATAAAAATAAAGAGGTGGTGAAACCCTCTCCTACAAATAAAATATATTAACTTTATTTAGTGAATGGACTTCATGATTTCTATTTTGGCTTACTTTCTAATTCTCAGATAAATTCTGGGTAAGTAAGGTTGCTGGATAGTTGGGACCTTGATAGGTAAATTTTACTTTGCTACAACATAGTTTCCAGGTGTCTTGGGCTCTTTCGGGGTAGGATCCTCTAATTGCACAAACTAACCTCCTAGAACATGACTCAACTCTTTTTTTCCACCTAAGAATTTAATTGTATTTGTAGAGATTGGCTCCAACATTATACTTTGCCAAAAGGTGCTATAACACTATATGTTTTAGAATGAATATTTCTTAAGTTTAAAATGACAAATTATATAAAATTTATCAGCACTTCACCCTAGATTATAAATGCTAAACTGTACTAAACTGAGGCAGCTCTATCTACTGGGGTAGTGGAGAGAGTGCTGGGCCTGGAGTCAGGAAGACCCAAGTTCACATACAGCCTCAGGCACTTGCTGTGTGTTCCTGGGCAAGTCACTTAACTTTTATTTGCCTCAGTTTTCTCAACTCTAAAATGGGGATAATAACAGCACCTACTCACAGGGTTGTTGTGAGGATCAAATCATATTTGTAAAGTACTGCTAAGGCATAGTGCCTGGCACATGGTAGGCACCATTTAAACACTTATTCCCTTCCTTTCCCTTATATTAAGTGAATTTTAGATGGGGGATACCTGTATTCTACCTGAAATATTTTGCTACTGTTCAAAGAAAAGTGTTATTGTATGCTACCTTACATCCAGATAGTGTTTCTAATTTTCAATTCAATTTCTGCACACAGCATCTTATTTGATCATCACATAATTCCTGACCTAGCCATGTATTTTTAATGGATTAAAATTATGTATGCAATGTTATATTAATTGCAACAGATGTTTAAGCTTGCCAACTACCCTTAAAAGTTACAACCTTACCATAGTGATAATCATGAGAATCATTACTCCTTGGGAAAGCTAATAGACCAAATTGATACTTTAGTGAACAGGTCTGGGATTTCAGCAATGTGGGTACACCCTCTGGTAGGATAGTTGGCAGTTTATCTATGCATTCTCATCCTATGCAATTCTTGTTCACATCCTTGTATAAATCCATCATGGAGAGGACATGCTACCTGCTTGAGGCCTTTCCAGAAGTGTCCTAAAACATGGCTATACTAGGGCAGCATATAGGCTAACCTTCTGTTAGCTCAAAAAAGATAAAGTTTGTAAAGTGCTTAGCACAGTACCTGGCATATAGTAGGTGCTTAATAAATGTTTGTTTCCTTGTTCCCCCCTCCCCACTATAGCTAAATGACTGGCTCACCTCCTTTACCTGTCACCATGCCACTCCTTGCAAATAATTTGCCATTGCTAATATGCTACAGCATATTTACACCTACCATATATGTCTCTCTTCCTATCACGTTTCTGTCCTCCTTTTGGATTCATTGGAAACTGTTGTATTCCATGAATTACCATCTTTGCAGGAAGAATACTGGTGTTAAAATGACTAAAAATATGGATCACCTTTATTAACAGACCATCTATATTATAGTCTGGACAACAGGCATTTTTTAATTCGCTCTATTGATGTTCCAGGTATTTTATTTTTGTCTTACAGGCTGGTCAACAATTCTTCTTACAAATACATGTATAATTTTTTTTAATCAAGAGACAAGCATCTGGACTCTTACCTATGTATTTTCTTAAGGTGACAGCAGCTGTGATATTAATACCTACACATGAAACATATTTCCCTTTAGGCACAACCAACTTGAAACGGATTTTAGTAGATAAGCTCTTCACATTTAAATATATTTCCATTGTTGATACCACAGCTTTCATTATATGACATTCAACTGAATCCACATTGATCAAGTTCAAGGCATAGAGCCTGGACTTAATACACAGAGAGAAAGACATGATGCAGACCCTTTTCTTAAGGAACCACTTATGGCATAATGAAAGGTAGAAAAGGATTGGCCAGGTGAAAAAGATGAAGAAGGTAGAGATCATTTTCGATTGGTGAATATTCAGGGAAGATGTCACAGAGGTGGAATCAGAGTTGGATCTTGAAGGAAGGAGGAGATGGAGGCGGATGGAGGTGGTGGTGAGAGCCCATTCTAGGCATGAGGATCAGCTTGAGTAAAGAGAATGGAGTGGTGGAAAGATCACAACTGAGTAGTCCAGGCTGGCTAGACTGGACAGTATGTACAAGACAGAAAGAGTAACATAAAACTAGGAAGATGTTCTTACAATAATCCAAATGAGAAAAGATGAGTGTTAGGACAAGGCCGGTGGCAGTCGAAGTCGGGTGGGGCCAGATGCGAGAGATATTCACAGTCCCAAACCAGAGGATTTGGTAACTGATTGGATGTGGATACAGAGGCAGAAAGTCAAAGATGACTCTCAGGTAGGAGTCACAATTTACTGGTAGGATGATGGTCATAGCAGGTCCTATATAAATGCTTATTTCCTTTCCTTCTATTTCCCTATCAACAGAAATAGAAATTAATAAATCAACAATCATTCACATGTTAAGTATATACTTTTTTTTTTTTTTTAGTCAGCCTTTCTGGAGGATGAGCTGTGAGAACTGATCCATGGCCATCTGGAGAATAACTAAGCCAAGAACACTGTGTCTTATCTTTACAATAAAAGGCAGACTTCTCATTCCAAGATGAATCCTCCTTCTTTTCAAAAGGCTGCTTTGAGTATTACTTTAAAAATAATTCCAGTTGGTTAAATTTGTGTGTTGAAAGTTGTCTCATAAAAGAACATTATCTAGGTCTTATAACATTTTCATGTGATGGAGAATTAGATACATTTGCATTTCCTTTCAGTATTTTGTTCTGACAGACAAATAAAAGTCAACAGACATTTTGGACTCAATATTTCTCCTCACCTAATCTGTTCCTACTGCATTTTTTTTTCCTGTTAAAGATGGCTTTATTGCCTTTTTGTGTGTGCTGAGAATCGTCACTATGATCCTTTAAAGCTTTCTTTCGGGCCCAGAGTACTAAGAAAGTGTGCCAACTCCCCCTTCTTTTTAACCCTAAACTTACCTAGTTGTGAGGCCCAGGCTTTCAATACTGTTCACCCACTCACACTATGCTAGATTTTATTTGTGGTTCTGCTGCTGCAGCTTTCTCTCCACCCACTCTCATTCCACTCACTCTTAGGTTGCTTACAATTTGGATAGTTCTTTCTCTGCAGCCTCCCAGTTAGGTTAGCTTTGGGGAACACATCATGACCACTGGAACTAATGAATGCAGGGGTGGAGGAATCAGGGTCACCCCTGCTATCCCTGGTTAATCATAATCATAATCCCTAACTCCTTTTGTTTATGAAATTCTACGATTCTATTTAAAGGCAGCTAGGTGGCAAAATGGATAGAGTGCCAGGAAGGTACTAGGATAGAAGTCAGGAAGACTCATCTCCCTGAGTTCAAATCTGGCCTCAGACACTTCCTAGCTGTATGACCCTGGGCAAGTCACTTAACCCTGTTTGCCTCAGTTTTCTCATCTGTAAAATGAGCTGGAGAAGGAAATGGCAAAGCACTCTAGTACCTTTGCCAAGAAAACTCCAAACCGGGTCACAGAGTAGGACATGACTGAACAGCAACAGCATTTATACAAGTGTCATAAGGTTTGCAAAGCACTTTACAAACTATCTCATTTTATCGTCACAACAGTCCTGGGAGGTAGGTACATGTCATCATTATCCCTATCTGGTAGGTAAAGGAAACTGAGCCAGAAAGAGGTTAAGTGAGTTGCTTAGGGTCACACAATTAATAAGCATCTGAGGCATAATTTGAACTCAGGTCATCTTGATTCCAGGTTCAGAGTTGTATTCACTGTAATAATTAGTTATCTTATTGCTAGTTATACCTACTCTGAAACCCTGGAGCAAAATCTGGGAGGAGGGGGGCTACTGAGTAATCCTGCCCCCGGTCCTCTAGATAATTATAAAGTATGCAATCATAGGTTAAAAAAAAAAGATCTGGATTTAAGACTAGCCTCTAACACATGGTTTGTGTGACCCTGGACAAGGCACTTAGTCTCTCAATGCCCCCAGACAATTTTTTAAGAATAAATTACAAAACAGTTGCTGATCCACCTTGGTAGGGTTTTTTTTTCCTCTGTTCTCCAGAAAACCCTCATCCTTTAAATTTATAAAGCTTCAGAGAAGCTAGATGATGTGAGGCAAGACCCAGGTTCATATTCTGTTTCTGACACTGGCTGTGTGAACCAAAGCAATTTATCTCTGTGAAATCTTGGGCTTCCTCATCTGTAAATTGCAAATAAAAATGCCTCTCTCTACTTCACTGGGTTGTTAGGAAGCTCAAATGAGAATTCATGTGAAACAGGTTGCAAACCTTAAAGCCTCATATAAATGTCAGCTACTGCCATTATCCATATGGCAAAGGAAGAAACACGAAAGCTAGGGAATCAGCTCATTCACCTAACTGCTGTGGTAGGATAGTTTTTTTTTTAAAATACAAATATATACATGTTATAATAACTTGTGGTTACAGAGCATTTTAAGGTTTGCAAAGCTCATTTCTAAACATCCTTTAATCCTGATTCCTCCTAAGAAAACAGGAATATTTTTCAAACTGAAAAACATCACGGTCTCTATACCTATAACAACCACCAGCACTACATAAATACTTGTTGAACAAATGAAAGACAATAATAAAGACAAAATTTTTATCTTTTTTTATAGCTCATTTTTCAATCATGCATTAAGGTTTACAAAGCACTTAACTCACAATAATTCTGAGAGGCAGGTAGAACAAGCATTATTATTTCTAATTTACAGATGAGAACACTAAGATTAAGGTAGGGTTCAGTGATTTCCTCAAGGTTATACATAGTTAGGAAGTGGAAGGGCTAAAATTCGAGCCTAAATCAATAATTCTTGCAATTATTGTCTCTAAACACTGAGTCATAATAAGAGCTCACATGTATAAAGGGCTAAAATGGGTGGGGAACCTGTGCCCTTGAGGCCTCCTGTGGCCCCCCTAGGTCCCCAAGTGCTGCCCTTTGACCAAATCCAAACTTCACAGAACAAATCCCCTTAATAAAAGGATTTTTTATGGTCAGATTTCAACATAATGTACAGTATTTAGTATACAGACTTTCTTGAAATGAAAAGTTATTGCTATATATTCTGAATCCTCTCCTGTGTTCTGCTGTGCACATTTTTTTATTTTTTTATTTTATATTTAAGTTTAATATTCATTAATTTTATTTATTTATTAATATTTATAATGTTTCTTTTTCTTTTCTTATTATGTATTTAGGCCTTAGTATCTCTCTAAAAGAAAAAAAAAGGATTTACTCTGTAAAACTTGGACTCAGTCAAAAGGCCGCACCTGTGGCCTTGAGGCTGCAGGTTCCCCACCCCTGAGCTAAAACAAACCTAGGCAGGTAGGTGTCTCAGTGGATAGAGTGCAGGGCCTGGAATCAGGAAGATTTGAATTCAGCTCTGGCCTCAGACACTTACTGTGTGGCTTTGCAGGCAGACAACTGTGTACAAAATAAATTGAAGACACTAAGATTAAGGAGGACTGGGAAATGCTTCTTGTAGAAGGTGGGAATCGAGCTTTGCCTTGAGGGAAGTTGGGGAGGCAAGGAGACGAGATATGAAGAGGAAGAGAATTCCAGGCATGGGGGAACTTTTGGGGGAAAAGAGGACTTGGTCAGTCTTGCACTTGAAGATGAATTTGATGAATGAGTAAAGTATGGACTAGAGAAGATAAAGACTTGAGGCAGGGATACCAACCAGTGGGCTATTGCAATAGTCCAGGCATGAGACAATAAGGGCCTGAACCAGGATGATGGCGTCAGAGGAGAGAAGGGGGAATATACAAGAGATGTTATGAACACAGAATTGATAGAACTTGGCCACTGATTGGATACCCGGTAGATAAGAGGGAGTGAGGAGTCCAGGGTCATACCTAGTTTGCTTTAAAAATGTTACCTCATTGGGCCCTCACTATAGCTCTGTGAGGGAGGTAGGATTATTACCTGCCTCCTTATAGATGAGGAAACTGAGGTCAGAACAGGTCAATCGACTTGCTAGTAGGTACCTGAAGTGAGATGTGCAGACATGCTCCTGAGATGTGATAAAAACAAAGGAAAAGATGATTGTCTGATAGGAAACAGTATAAAGCAGGACTGGTCATAATGTATAAATACAGGGTCAAAATTTCAAAAGGAAGAAAGTGAGGCCAGAGCAGGGGAATCAGAGTTTACAGTGAAAATAAAGATTAGATTTGGGAGGTCTGAGGTACAAGAAGGAAAAGAATACCAAGAGAATACCAAAAGAATGTCATCAGAGAAATTACAGGATTCTTGATTGTGGTGGCAGAACATCTGCAGGTGGTGGTGAGATTGAGCGTAGGACAATTCCTATGTGTGGCTGAGGAAGAATGAAGTTGGGAGTTCAGGAGATCAGGTATTTTAGGTGACATCACGCTGAAGTATATTATAGGTTAAAGTTCCCTAGAAGGGCAAGTGATGGCTGGCAGAAGAATATGAACCAGATGTTGAATTCCTTGAAAAATGAGAAATAATGAACTGGGGACTGGTAAATAAATGCCAGCAAGGTCTACGTAAGGTCATACATATGGACTGAATGAATCTCAAAGGAAGAGAGTTTGATGGCAGCAGCGAGGGTGACTGAGCAACAAGAAGTATGCCCTACTTCTCCTGTGTTGTTGTATCAGGAGGCATGGAAGAGACAGTGGCCACAGATAGTGTCTTTTAGGTGCAACCGGGTTTCTGTGATTGTAATAAGACAGAGGATGTGAAAAGATGTCTAATACAAAGCAGAGTCTGCTAAAACTAGAATGGTAGCATCCGAGGACAGGCAGAGGTGGATGGAGACATGGAATGTGTAGGCTCTCTGAGGTAAATGGGGGTGATACAACAAATTATGTTAGAATACATATAGTCATGTGAAAGGCTTATTCACGTCCACTTCTTTATTTTAAGTCTTGATATGTTTAGCTCGATTAACTGTAGCCTCCTACAGAGCAAAATTATTATTTTAGATGATGGTACACAATACGAGAAAGGAAAACTAACTGAGGTAAGGCCAAAGTACCAACTCTAGCAAAAAAAAGTGATCTTTAACATCTATATAAAATGGATGGAAGGGGGAGGCAGAGCGTGAGCTTCAAAGTGCCCAAGCTGGAAACTTTTACCAAAATTTTTTATTATATCTAAGAGAAGGAACTCACTATATTAAGCATATTATTGGACCCTGGGACTCCCAAGATTTCCATTTTTCTGATGTTTTATTTCTATCAGTAGCCCGTAATAATGAAATGATGCAATTGAAAAATGTAGTATGATGTAGGTAAAAAATTAAAATGCAAGAACATTACAGAAATAAAAATCAATAAAATTCCAATTTCATCACAAAGTCACCAGATGGGGCTATAAGCTGCCAAGCATTTCCAAAAAAGAAACAGGTAAGAAAGGATTTTGATTCTGAGCTTCTCCTGGGGAAAAGTAGGTCAGGAAGCCCTTCATTTCTAATTTGAACTCTACTTGTGAACAAGAGGTTTAAATAGGTAAGCATATCAATTATTTATCTGTTTATATTAACTGCTTAAAAACCCCAACAACATAACAGAAATGGTTCTCAGATAATTAGTGCCCCTCAAATCTTAATTACAATGATCACATTCTATTTGTGCTGATAGAAAAGCATTTATTCTATTCCTATTTCTAACTGTATTCAGTTGCTCCAATTTTAAGTTAATACTTTATTAAGGAAAAATGTTATTACTAGGAAGCAACAGCTAATTCCAAGTATTCTGTGGTATAGAGTTTCTTCAGTTAATACAAAACTTTACAAAATTAGTCCCTAAGATGACTGCTTCTTTCATTTAACAGAAAATAAATTTTTTGACCCAATAGCTGCCTTTTAGTTTGCCAACAATAATGGAAGTTCTCTAAAGAAATACTAGATTTTTTAAAAAGCTTTTTGTTTTTTCAAGAAAAGACTTTAGACAACTGATGAGAAATAAACCTTATGATTTAAGAAAAAACAAAACTATCCTTTTATTTGGTTCTTAGTATTTTTTCAATTACTCAATCAACAAGTACTTATCATCAAATGCTTGTTCCTTGTGAAGCACTGGGGCTAAACACTGAGAGTACAGACAAAAGTAAACCTTCCCTGCCCTCAAAGAACTTATGTGGTGGGGAGGAAAGAGGGGGAACAGAGACAAAAATGAACCAATATGGGCATATACAAAGCAGATACAAGTCAGCTGTCAACAATTGCTTAGTAAGCCCTTACCATGAGCCAGGCACAATGTTAACAGTAGGTATAAAGTAGCCTTGGGGCAGGGGAGAGAATGCACTATCATGTAGGATTAGGAAAGGGCTTGAGAAGAAAGGCATACTCAGCTGAATCTTGAAGGAGTCTTCAGATTCCAGGAATCAGAGGTGAGGAGGAAGAACATTCCAAGTATGAAGAACAAACAATATAAGGGCATGAAGACAAGAGATGAATGTCAAGTGTGAGGGGCCACACGAAGGTCAGTACAGCTGGACCATAGAGAACATGAAGGGAAATAATATGTAATAAAGCTAGAAGGGTAGGATGGAGCTAGGGTATGGAGTCATTTTCTAAGTCAAACAGTTCACATTTGATCCAAGAAGTGAAAAAGAGTCACTGGAGTTTATTTTATTGTGGAGGGGGTGGGAGACATATGGCCAGACCTGTACTTTGGGAAAATCACTATCGTGGTTGAGCAGACTGCACAGGTGCCAAACTCTTGGTCCTAGAACAGCCCAAACCAGATTAAAATGTAATTGGGAAATGGTTAATAAAATTAAAATGCAATATATCGTAGACATTATTTTGTGGTTTTCTAAGCATTTCTATTTGAGCTTGACACCACTAAAGTAGAGAATAGATGGGAGCAGATAGGGACCTGAGAGGGGGGACAATTAAGAGGTTATTATAATAGTCTAGGATTCTAGGTGAGAGCCAATGGAGCCTGAACTAGGTTTGGCAACTATGAAGATGAAGAGATGTTTGTGAGCGATGTCATGGAGATAGAAACAATAAGCCCTGGCAACTGATTGGCTATACCAGGTGAATGCGATTGAGGAATGGAGGATATCAACAAAGTTGTGAACCTTGGGAAATTCAAACTGGCTTGTCAGGCTGTGTGGTACGGTTAGAGAGGCAGACAATGAGTTCTGTTTTGGACATGCTGAGTTTGAGATGCTCCAGGGACATTTTATGAGGTGTAATCATAATGTGTTTTTTTTTAAAACAGCAAGTCTTAAATCTATTTGGGTATTGGTTACTTAATATAAGCCAGTATTTCTCATCTTGTGGTAGTTCATAGAGGAGTTCTGGGAATACTGGAGAGATACAGAGCTCCCAACATACTAGCTTAACCACCCCACCTCTTATAGACACATATATGAGAGTAATTAAATTTATTTCCCATCAACTTGTTGGGTTTTGCTCTAAAGTACCTAGATAAATACATAACATACAAAAGAAACAATATATTGTGCCTATACATATTTATTTGATCTTAGAATTGGTCTATCTGAAAACTCTTTAGGACTCACAAGGGTTAAAAGAAAAATTTGAAGAGTAGGAGGCTAAGTAGCAGTTTTTCTGACTCATTTGACAACCCACTGAAGTTCTTCTGGTTTAGAACATGTAATACTTTGGGAGAATCTCAAAAGAACTTGTTAATTTTATTCAGTTTTATTTAACTATGCCAAACTATTTCAATGTTTGTTTTGTTCCCCTTCTCCTCTCCTTAAAAAAAAAAAACTCATACAGAATTGTCTTCCAAAAAAGCGCTCAACTATGTTTTATCTTGAAATTAAGTGCATTGACAATCAAAGATACTTACTCAGACTACTTAGTTGTCTAATTATATTTGCCAAGGATATATTGGTTACGCATTCCAGTTCATTCTTAATGCCTCTGGGCAGTGCTGTATGGCACAGGTGCCTGGGGTCAATATTTCTCTTCACTAATGGCATCCCGAGATGAATCTGAAAAACGCCAACTCACCTGGGAGGAATGAAATACAGTTGAAGAAGATGATTCACATATCAAAACTCAAATTTTCAATCACATCTGAGTAATGCTGTCTTTCATATGCAAATGAAAAATAACAATCTTTGCTTGGAAGAAATGCATGAATTTGGATGTTCATCTAACCAAAAAAAACTCAGATGAGATCTTCTACCTTGGAGTCAAGTCGTTTAAAATGAATTCAACTTTTATTAAACAAGATAGTGCACCAGGCTGCATTGTGGATACAAAAGTAAAAATGAAGGTCTCTTCCTTCAAGGAATTTGGAGTCCATGCAAGTTTGTGTGTGTGTACCCCATCCCCTCACACACAGAAATTTGAGGAGGGAGAAAGGATTGAAATCTGAGAAAACCTGGGAAGATAAAGGATTCTGAATGGCAAAACTGAGGAGAGACTGTATTCCAGGAGTGAGGATAACTTGTGTGAAGGCGAAGAGATGGAGATGGAATTCTGGATTAAGGACCAACGAATGGATTACCTTGACCAGAATACAGAATGTGTGAAAGGAACTAACATGCAATAAATCTAGAAGGGTAGGCTGGAGCCACATAGTGAAAATCTATAAATGCAAAGCTAAGGAATCTATTTGATTCTAGAGGCAAAAGGGAGCCCCTCAAGATTTTTTAAGCAAGGTAGACACACAGTCAGACCTGTGCCTTACTTAGGAAGATTATTTTGCATCAGTTCATATATGTCTTTCCATGTGTCATTGAAATAATCTATTTCCTTTTTTTAACAGAATATTAGTATTTTATTCTATTCACAGACCACAATTGGTTCAGTCATTCTCTCACTGATGGGCATTGCCTAACTTTCCTGTTGTCTGGGTTGGGTTTTTTTTTTTTTTTTGCTACCACAAAAAAGCTGATAAATTTTTGTACATATGGGACCTTTTTCTCTTTCTTTGGTGTACAGGACTAGCACTGACTGATGATGAAGTGTGCTATTCACTTCCTGACACAGAGGTGATGGACTCAAGGTGCAGAGAGACATCTAGTTTTTTGCATATGGTCAATGAGGGAATTTATTTTGCTTGACTATGCACATAGGTTACAAGGAATTTGGTTTTCTTTTTTTCCCCCTCAATAGGGTAAGGGTGAGAAGGAGAGGAAATAGATTTTTTTTTTAGTGGAAAGAAATTTTTAAAGGAATATTATTTTGGCAGTTGTCTAGAAAATGGATTAGAGAGAGAATGAAGCAGCATAATTCTCAATGATTACTAAAAAGTTTCAATACAAAACCTCTTATTACTTTCAACATTATATGAATTACTATTGTTAATTAACCCTGTGACCTTGAGCAAGTCACTTAGCCAAGTCCCTTCCATCTAGAAAGTCCTAAGACTTTAAGAGTGCATAGCAATTCATAATCGTTTCATTCTAGTCACTATCAGTGATGCCTTTCTAAGCTAGCTCATTTTCACTTATAGTACACAAAAGGAATGATCTCAGAAGTTGGTGTGACCTTGGGCAAGTCACTTAGCCCCAACTGCCCTGCCTTCCCCCCTGCAAAAAAAAATAAATTTAAAAAAATTTAAAAAAAAGAAGTTGGTGTGAGATTCTTCCTAAAGAAAATGCTTCACAATCATCTAACAGAGAAATTCAAGCAGCTATGCCAGAGGTATAAAATTCAAATTTCTACATGAAATGTACTAACATACCAGTAGTATAAAGAACAACCATTGTAAGAGTGTTATGCACTTTTTAAAATCACCTAAAAATTAACCTAATATTTCTTTCATGGAGCAAAGAAATGCTCAAATTCCTCCCTAATTTGCTGCATATTTCCCAACAAAGGTTCACTAAAGAATACTTTGTGAATTACAAAATTTTTAGTGGCACTAATTAAATGTCAAATTAGATGTTCTGAAGACAAGGTCAACATAGGGTTGAATTCTTTAATGCATTAATAGAAATTTCTGAGCCACTGTCAAAATTTAATAGAAATTGTTATTTTTTAATTTAAACCAAGCCTCCCTAATCCTCTTCCAAAGTAATTACAAATTTGTAATACTGGAGTAAAATGACCTTGTTTCTCTTGGATTCTAACACATGTTCTAGGATAGATTTTTCTGCTATGGGTCTTGGACTCTCCTTCAAATGTCAGGGGTTTGAACCTGAGTCTCAAAGACCTCATGTTTTTGTAAAGCATGCCCAGGACAGGAATGAGGAAGACAAAAATCTTGAGTCTGAGAGTTGAGACTGAGGGAAATGGACACAGAATTGGAGGCTAACTATTAAGAGAGAAGAGCCTGGAGTGTGTAAATGATTGGCTGGCGAGTTGGCTTTGTTCCTGGAAAAATTCTAAAATATATCATGAAAGGGATCACCTGGGAACATTTAGAAAAGAAAAGCAGGGATTGCTGGTTTCAAGAACTATCTTCTTTTATGACAAAGTCAATAGACTGGTTGGACGGGGAAATGTAGTTTCAGCAAAGGGTATGTTAATGTTCTTCATGTTCTCTTTATGGGCAAGAAAAAGAGAGAATACAGTTAGGTGGATTTACATAACTGATGGAAGGATGGGACCTACAGAGTGGACATCATCGTTGCATTAAGGCTTATTTGAAGAGAGATTTCTAATGGAGCAGTGGGCCTCATAAATCTGTCCTTAGACCTAAAAACATTTTTGTCAGTATCTTAGGTAAAGTGATACATGGAAGAAACCTATGAATGGAGACTAACATGTTAGATAATGGAGCTGGGACAAAAAAAGATTTTGCCAGTCTGGAATAATGGTTTGAATCAAATAGATGAAATTTAATAGGCAAAAATATAGTTATCTTTGAAAACATCATGGGAAAATAATGCTGTTAATAAGATGAGTTTTGGTTTTGGGTAGGGTTCCTTTTTTGGGGGAGGGGTCAAGGTAAGGTTTGGCAACTACTAACAGAGTTGCATAATTTCCTAAATATAGGATATTAAAATATCCTTAATTACCATTAGTATAAAATCATTTTAATTATCAATAAGACTACCTTTACTATTTAACATTCAGTACATACTGTAAAATATTAAATTATGCTTCACATTTGTTAAGGCAAGAGTTTTCACCTTGGGGTTCATGAACTTATTTTTAAAATATCTTAGTAGTATTTTAATACAGTTTCCTTTGCAATCCTACAGATTTTATTTTAGGCATTTAAAAACATCAGATTTCCATTTGAGTCTTTGACATACAAAACATAAAAAGAAAACCAACTCGTGCTAAGGGATCTTCTGTTGATCCGTGAAATAACAAGTTTGTAAACATGGAAAAATCAAGGGTCAGACAAACATCACAACTGAGTGGTTATGTGATGCTGAAGAAATCAAAACATATAACTCCAAGTCTTATTTTCAGATTTGAAGGGCCAGCCTGTAAAATTATAACAAAAAGACCCTTAAAATAAACAGCTGGCAGGAAAATGCAAATAAATGCTTTAAAAAATTCATAAAAATCAAATGAGGACTAAGACCACTCCTCTAGACTGCAGAAGAAACAAAGTTATAACCACAAATACTTTATTACTATATTTAACATCAAAAAGTAACTCTCTTAAACTTACTCTTTGATGAGCTAATTTGCCATTTACTGTCATTTTCAAAGAACATTCTGGAATTAACGTTACAATATTATCAAATTGTAATAATTTAATGCAATTTTATAATTTGTCCTAGCACTGTAGAATCAAAAGTTAAATTGTGGGGAAAAATATGTTCCTTCTAATTAAAACAGATGAGTATTTCTTGATTCAGGTGTGTTTTTAAAAATCACTTTGGGTTTTATGTAGAAACTAATGCTTACGGTTTTTTATTATAAGTTTCTTAGTCCCCAAGAAGTGAGACTGCTTAATTATGCACAATTTATTGAACAATTAAATGTGAACTTTCAGCCTCAGAATGTTTGAAGAAAATTATTTTCTTCAGTGAGAACTTAATAGTTTCCATCCATAGTCTGTACACAACTCTACAGAATGGTACATGAACTCTATATGGATGACAAACTTCTTTGCAGTCCTGACTACCAATCTAGAACTAATTTAAATCTGAGAACACAAATACATGAAATAAATACATCTTTAAAGAATGAATATTTTGATGTTTTAGTTTTTCTTGAAGAAAATATACTTGTTTCACAGATTTTTTAAAAATTGGTTTAATTCTAAATATGGATATTACAGCGTGCTTGACAAGACACTGAAATGTCAACTTTACAATCTATTACTAAAAAGGCACATAGAACGATCTGTTCTCAGTGTGTGGTAAAAATGAAATGAGGAAAAGACATTTGAACTTACCTGCCACCAAGCAACAGAATGTCTGACGACACACACCAGGTGTATGTATCAATCTCCTCTCTGCCACAAGCATCAAACTTCAAGTGTGCATTAACTTTGGGAATTCTATGTACAGAGACAGAAAACAGCCAACCTAGTCAGTCCCTAAGTTGTAACAGTATGAACCATCCCGAACATCTACAGCCACTCAACTGCTTTGAAGTGATCTGGCCCTTTCACAAAGAGATCAGAATTCAACACAGGCACTCACCTTCACCATAGAGCTACCTTTACAAAGAAGACACAGAAGCTACAACCTCTCCCATCTCCCCGGGTGACTAGAACCTCTCTTTCTTCCTCAGAAACTTGAAAGAAACACCCTGCAGGCAAACTGATTAAGAAATAATTACATATGCCTTTGGTTCCAAGACACGATGACTAAATATTAAATTTTGAGAAGCCAGAAATGAGAGGAGCACATTGCTATATGACTACAGCAGAAAGAAAAAATATGGTAGAGGCAACAAACCACATGGTAGGTTTGCAGTGGATCACACTGGTGTGAATGTTAGAGAAGGACATGGATGCTAATAAAAAAGTCATGACAAAAGCTATCAATAGAACTGAGATTCAGTACAGTCAAGTCAATGACCAGATACCTAATAAAGAGGAGTATCTAATTATGTAGTTCCATATTTATCTAAAAGTGAAGGATAATTATTTCAAAGTAATACAACTGCTGTTTCAAACTTGGACAAGCATTATAGTCATAAAATCCTTCTAATTTTTTATGGTATAGAAACACATATACTTGCAAAAAAAGTTTACAAATATCATAAATACAGATTAACCCAATGGAGAAAATACCATTTTAAAAATGAATTTAAGTTGTGATGCATTTTAATATCAGCCATTATACAAAGTCAGTGTCTAATATAAAAGAATTAAAACTTACCAAAAATACTTTTGTCAGCTAATTATCACTGCTAACAAAAACAAATTTTAAATGTGAAAATCTATTAAATGGACTGTTCTACATATGTGGTACATAGACAGCTAGGTGGTGCGGTGGATAGAGCACTGGGCCTGGAGTCAGGAAAAAACTGAGGTCAAATATGGCCTTAGACACTTACTAGTTATATGACCCTGGGCAAGTCACTTAGCCCTGTTTCCTCATCTGGAGAAGGAAATGGCAAACCATTCCAGTATCTTTGCCAAGAAAACCCCAAACGGGGTCATGAAGATTTGGACACAACTGAAATGACTGAATGACAAAAACATGTGAAGACAGTGCCATTGACAGTAAATATTGTTGGGTCTTCTGATTGTTTCTCCCATAGATAACTTTTCCTAAACATGCTATCTGAAGTGAAAACAATACATCATACATAATCTGACTGGGCAGAACTCTAGCAAGCCTACCACTTCCCTAGTCCTGGACTCCATGCCTCTTAATGCAGCGAAAGAAGACACTATCGTTCTTGGATGCCATCATATCACTTACTTATATTGAGCTTACAGTCCCCCAGATCTTTTTTTTTTTTTTTAAACAAACCACTTCTATCTAGCCATGCTCATCTTCGTTATGCTGACTGTAAAATCAAATGACTGGAGATGAGATGAAATGCTCCAACATCCAAAGATTCTATGATTAAATGGCTTACCCAGAAATTAAACCCATGATTTTGGGCACTTCTGTATTCTATCCTAACCAACTAAAACTAAAATGCCTATCTGGGTATACAGAGAAATTGATCTGAAGTGCTCAACAAAGTTCTCTTAGAAAAAGACTAAATTCTTTAGGTCGCTCACAGAAGACTCTGACTAGGCAAAAAATAGCACTGTGGTCTTAAGAAAGAAAACCCCAGGAAGGAAAGTAGTGATTCATTTCCCAATGCTATTTTAATAGCAAATGATGAAACTATTATCAAGTCTGACTTTACTAGTTAAGCGATAAGTGTAGTGATTCAAAGGAGCTCTAGGAAGGTCACTCTGCCCCAAATCTTCCTCCCACATTTTGTCCCATGCCATTGTAAGAATCCAGGAAGCATTTTAGCTCATAAGAATTCCCCTATTAAGCTTGCAAAAATCCTGGAGAGGCCAAGTGACTTGGAGAGTTAAGAGAGACACCTTGAGTGGAGGGAGGAACCATATTAGCAAAGTGAAACTTCATTTACTTCACAATTTTACAATCTAGAACTAGTTCTGATGAGAATTATTTGAAGCATAATCATGCCTAAGTGACTTTATTCATGCCACAACCCATACATCCTCTTTGTGACCTTAAGACTCTGTCCTGGGTCTTCTCCTCTTTGTTCTCTGTCATCTCTCTGTCAGTGACTTAATCAACTTCCATTATTTTAATTATCTTCTTTGCAAAGGACTAACACATCTATATATCCAATACGAATCTCTCTCTTGAGCTCTCGTCCCATATTACTAATAAACTATTGGTGAGTTTGAATCGTATGTCTCCTAGGCAAACTCAACATGTCCAAAACAGAATACACACACACAGAGGCAACTAGGTGTCATAGTGGTTAGACCATTGGACCTGAAGTCAGGAAGACCCAAGTTCAAATCTGGCCTTAAATCTAGACACATACTAGCTATGTGACCATGGACAAGATACTGAACATCCGTTTCAGTTTCCTCATCTGTAAAATGCGGCTGATGATAATAGCACCTACCTCCCAGGCTTGATGTAAGGATAAAATGAAATAATATTTATAAGAAGTTTTGCAAACCTTAAAGTGTGAAAAAATATTAGCTATTATGATCATTATTGTAATTACTGTTATCATTATTATTCCCCATCATTCTCCCTCCCCCAGACACTGCTTCTAAACTTTCAAATTTCTGTTGAGGATACCACCATCCTTCCAGGCACTCAAGTTCAAAACCTCAAGGGTCATCCTTGGCTGCTCACTCTTAGGAAATCTCTCTCCCCATCCTACTTCAGGCTCTCTCTTTCATCACGTCTCCCGCCCTGGACTACCCCAAGACCCTCCCAGTTAGTCTCCCTCCCTACCTTCAGGCCTTCCCTTCTCCAATTCATCTTCCACACAGCTGCAAAAGGGACTTAACTAAAGCGTGGATCTGACTTTGTCACATTCTTGCTCAATTAAAACTCCAGGATCTATTTCCTCCAGGATAAAATGCAAAGTCTTTTGTATGGCATTTAAGCTTTTTCACAATCTGGCCTTGTCTTATCTTTCTAGCTAACTGAGATCTGGCAAAGACCTTGGCTTAAAAAGGCTAAGCCCTCCCACTGCATCAGGCCATCTCTAGTCATCCTGATCTATATCTTGCCATTGGACCCAGATGGCTCCAGAGGAGAGACTGAGGCTGGTGACTTTGCAGAGCCCTCCCTCAAATCTAATTCACTTGCATGCCATGATATCTCCTTCCTGATGTCATGGTCCTCTTTGAGAACAAAGGACAAACAACAACCACTACCACCTTTGGTATTGTTCCTCACACTCAGCACTCCACTGCCCATATCCACATCCTTGTATAGGCTTTCCCCAAGTGGGGAATGTGTTTCTTCCTCACCTCCACCTTTTGGGATCCCCTACTTTCCTTCTAAGCTCAGCTCCAGCACAGGCACACACATGTTCATGTTCTCTCTCTCAAACACCCTGAGTCAGACACTGTTTAGTTTTTGTCTTTGTATCATTAACACCTAGCTCTGTAGCAAAGGGCTTTAATAAATGCTTATGGACTAATTTTTAGAATATTGTACTCAGTACTGGGGATACAAAGACAGAAAAAAAAACAATTCTTGACTTTCAAAGGTTGTGTTCTATTGGTTGTTTACAAAGTACTTTATACCTATCAATCCTCACAACTGGCTGTGAAGTAGATACCAGAGGAATTATTAGCTTCATTCTGAAGGCAAGGAAGTTGAAGTTCAGACAGTATGATTTGCCCACAGCCACACAGCTAGTGGTGCAGTGGATAGAGGGCCGGGCCTGGAGTCAGGAACACTCTTCCTGAGTTCCAATCTGGCCTCAGACACTTACTAACTTTGTGACCCTGGGCAACTCAGAAACCCTGTTTGCCTCAGTTTCTTCATCTGTAAAATGAACTGGAGAAGGAAATGGTAAATTGCTCTAGTATCTTTGCCAAGAAAACTTCAGTAACTACAACAACCCAACTAGTTGGTAAGAGTTGAAGGTACATTACAAACCCTGGTGCCTCCTGACTCCAAGTCCAACATTCCCCACCTTACAATGATGCCTCTACAGTTATGTCCCTATAGTTTTCTGGGCCTACAAGCAAAGCCTTTAATCTAATCAGAGGAATGAAAGGGACCATTAAATGTCATTGTGCATTTTTCTAGCTGTAGACAGGATGATACCCAAACCAGCCTCTCTTATTCTATTTTCACTTCTGTCGCCCATTCTCCACTTTATATTTTCTCCCCTTAGCCACAGAGAAGAGACTTAACCTTAGTTTCACTTAACTGCCCCTTCTTCCATTCACTCTCTACAATGTAATCTGAAACGGGATGGTTTTTACATGTGGATTTCAAGCTAGGATACAAAACAGGCCACTGCCATTCACCTTCCACTGCTTCTGCAATAATAATAATATTAACATCTCTTTTATATAGCATTTTACAAAGTACTTTCTTCACCATAAGACTGTGAAATAAGTAATACAAATGTCACCTTCATTTTACAGAGAAAACCCAGGATCCCTCTTCGACCCCAGTAGTAATTGTATATCAGAGAGCTAATACATGTTGGAGATGGGGTTCAAACTGAGGTCTCCAGGCCCCAAGTCCAGTGCTATATGACACTGTAGAGAAGATTGCACTAACCTTTTTCCTCTTATAAGGGAAACGGAGGAGAATAGGATGTGTCTGCATAAAGAACTAAGAAGTCCCTCTCTATTCATAGACAGGGAAAAAGGAATGGGTGGCCACTGTGACAATACTGTGGTGGGCAAATTTTACTTTATCCCTGCTGGTTAATTTATCATCAAAAACCCTCTGAATGGGGTGCAGTAAATTCTCATATTTATTATTTACATACATTTATTAACAAGATAGATGGTTCTTAATGATGCTATTTATGTCTGCTCTCCAGAGTTAGCAGAGCAAAGTGGTACTTTCTATTAATACATTTCACTAAGAATTGAGATGTGCAGCAAAAAAAAAAAAAAAAAAAAAAAAAAGGGTATTCAGTGTTAATTTATGAGGAGCAAGAGAAAACATTTTTGCTTGAAATAATTACACCTGTAATTCTTGGCTCCTCTTGAAAATAGAATCATTTTGTTATTGTTCAGTAGTTTCAGTTGTGTCCGACTTTTTGTGACCCCATTTGGAGTTTTCTTGATAAAGATACTAGAGTGGTTTGCCATGTCCTTCTACAGCTCATTTTAGAGATGAAGACACTGAGGCAAACAGGGTTAAGTGACTTGCCCTGGGTCCCACACCTAGTAAGTACCTGAGGCTGGATTTGAACTCAGGAAGGTGAGTTTTCCTGACTCCTGGCCCAGCACTCTATCCACCATACCATCTAGCTACCCTTGAATAGAGAATCATAGAATTTTGTAAACAAAAGGTGTCTTGCATGTTGTCCAGGTCCAATTTGCTGGTTTTACTGAGGAAACTTAGACCCAGCAAGGCTAAGTGACTTGCCAATCACCGATGGCACAGCTAGGCCTGGAACTCAGTCCAGCATTATTTTTACTTGGATTTATGTAATGTTCAGTATATCTTTCTCTCCAAACCTTCCTCTCTTTCCTAAATTTCATATCACTGTTGAGCCCACCACTACACTCCCATTCACCCAGGCTCACAACCTTGCTGTCATCCTCATCTCACGTTTTCAATCCACTGTTGAGTCTCCCCATCTCTCAAGTTCCCCTTCTCTGCACTCCCTCAGCTGGCACCCTCAGGCAGGCCCTCATCATCTCATGCCTCATCTACTGCAATATCCTTCTAATTAGTCTCCTTGCCTTAATTCTCTTCCCACCACAATCCATCCTCCACTCAGCAGATCTGACCACACCACTTATCTGATCAATAAACTCCAAAGGCTCCTCATTACCTGCAAGATCAAATGTCAAATGCTTTGTTTGATTTTTTTTTTAAAGCCCTTCATAACCTGGCCTCTTCCTTCCTTTCCAGTTCTTTTGTATTTTCCTCCCCTCCATGTAACCTACGATCCCTAATACTGCTCCTCACACATGACCCTCCAATCTTTCAGCTCTGTTTTTTCACTGGCTGTATCCCATGTCCAGAATGCCTTCTGCTCCCTACTTCTACCTCCTGGCCTCTTTCAAGACACAGCTTAAATCTCAGGTCCTCCCTCCCCTCCCCTCTTGCTAATGACTTTTCTCTGAGATTACCTGCTGTATATACCTATTGTATATATCTTGACTGTTTGGTGTTCTGTTTGGCATTCAAAGCCCTTCAGAACACAGCCCTACCCCCACCCGTTATATTTCCAATTTTCTTACATCTTACTCTGCACCATGTACTCTTTGATCCAGCTGACTAGCCTCCTGGCTGTTCCACTAACAAGACACTTCCATCTCTCATCTCTGGGCGTTTTCTCTAGTTATTCCCCCATGCCTGGAAAGTTCTCCCTCCAAGTGCTAACTGAAATACTGCCTTCTACAGAAAGGCTTTCCCAATCCCTCTTAATTATAGTGCCTTCCCTCTGTTAATTACTTCCAATATATATTATATATAATTATTTCCAATATATAGTTTGTTTGCTTGTTGTCTCTCATTACACTGTGAGCTCTTTAGGACAGGGACTCTTTTGCCACTTTTTGTAGCCCCAGGGCTTGGCACAGTGCCTGGAAAATAGTAGTGACTGATTGCATGTACATATATTTGCATGTTATCTTGCCCATTGAAACTGAGTTCCTTAAGGTCAAGAGACTATGTTTTTACCTTTTTTTTTTTGATCCCCTGAATGTGGTACAATACCTGGCACATAGTAAACACTTAAATGCTTATTGATTGACTGATTTGAACTTATTTTTAAAAACAGTTTGCCATTCAGAGAAATTTTGATAAATAGAAGGAAAATAATTAAATGATTCCCCCTATCAACCCAAACAGATGAACAAACATACTGGAAAAGTAGCATTAAAGTACATCAGTTTCCTTCTTGAGCACAGGCCCACCTACAGACTCCCATCTGTACGTGGTTTATTCCAAGAGTAGAAATAAACCATGCATATTTCTCCTACACAAGGAGTATGCCATTAGGATGGCTGAGTTCCTGAAACAGCTAAGCCATATACAGGACAAGACCCAGTTCATTTGCTGATGCTATGTGCCTTTACTATGGGTTCTCCATGACCCAGGATTTGGGGCAGGTGTTCATATAGCCCAAAATAAGCAATGAAATGATTGAAATTGTCTTGCTCCTGCCTCACTAGACGAACACTGAAAACGCATTTGACTAGGAGCTGTCAGATGCCATATAGCCATATATAACTGATAAGTGTGGGGAAAAAATCATTTGTAACACCCCCACAGGCAAAGCTCCAAGGGCCAGGGGTGGGGAACCTGCAGCCTCGAGGCCACATGCTATTCAAACAAAACAAAAGGTACCGTGGCTTATGCCATTTATTAAATGCTACTTTGGGTAGCAATGTCTCTGACAATAATATCCTCTCCATTAAAATACATATTATTGCATAAATGCAAGTCAAACTATAGTTTTAAACTAAAAATAAACACTGATTTCAACCTTGCACATAGATTCAAAATTGTGTAGACCAAAAACATTTTCAAATGCTTGGGAAACTTGCATTCTAATAGCCTTTCTGCTCTTCAGTTGTATCTATATTTCCTCTTAAAGTTACAGAGGATCAAAACATTTTGTCCCTATGCTAAGACAATGTAAATAAAAAGAAACATTAGGATTAAAAAGATTCAATGTTAAATGCAGAAGTGGGGAGGCAGGGTGAGACAGCAGTTTGTTGGAAAGAAATCTTGAGGTTCTGATGAACTGTAAAATTCAAAATGAGTGGGCCAACAAAGCTAACTGTCACCTAATGCCCGGACTATTGCAATATCTTTCTACTAGATTTCTCCGGCTCAAATCTCTATGCTCTCCAACAATGATCTTGGACTTCATTAAGAAAAGCATAGTATCCTGGAATGAGCAGGTGATGGTTCGGCTATATTCTTCTCTGGTCAGACCACATTTGGAATACTGTGCAGAATTCTGGATACCATATTTCAGGAAAGCTATTGATAAGGTGGAGCATATCCGGGTAACGGCAACCATTATAGTGACAGCCTCTACTATATACAAGCACCACTGATTAAAAGAACTGGGTGTATTTAGCCTGGAGAAGAAAAAACTTAGGGGGGAGAGAGACTTGATGGCCTTTTTCAAGCATCAAATGTTTGTCATGTAGAAGAGAAAAAGGGATTGGTTTGCTTGGCCCCAAAGGGCCGAATTACTAGTAATGCATAGAAGTTGAAAAGAGATTTACTAAGCTAAGCTTAAAGTAAAACAAAACAAAACAAAACAAAACAAAACAAAACAAAACTTCACAACATTTAGAAATATCAAAGAATTGAATATCAAGGGAGGTTACCAGATAAGGAGTCCCAGTGAAAAAGGGAATCCTTAGAGATGGTGAGGTCCTCCAGATGTTGTTTGCTGATTACATCAAGCCGTAGAACACTACAGAGAACCAGCACCACTCAAGAATTTGGCCTGACAATAGACATTGGGAAATATGAATGTATGAAGAACGTCACTTGTGCAGGTTATACTATATGATTGGATTTCTGAGTCAGCCCATCAGAGTGAAAGATTGTGCATGTGTGTGTATGTTTGTTGGCCAAACAGTGCAGAACAATAAGCTGGACCTATAACTGGTGGAAGAGAACAGAACAGAGTGCCGTTAAGAAATTGCCCGATGCTTTCAACTATTCCAAGACGCTCCCTGAACCAAAACACCATCTTTTTAATAACAGTATTTTTCTGGTGATGTTGTTTAGTTTTAATAGCTTAAAACTGCACTAAGATTTTTGGGACACTCTGTATAGCCAGGTTATATATAGCCAGGACTTATGGAATGTCACAACCTCCAAAGAATAAAAATTGTAGGTTATCCAAAGGATAATGGAAATATTTACAATACGTGTAGTAAATAGGTGTGACATGATAACAATGTATAATTCTTAAGCAAAAAGTGGCCTAAAATATATATATACACATACATGTGTGTACATAGACATGTCCCCATGTTTACACATACATACAGACATATACACCCACATACACACGTATAAGGCTGGTCTTCACCTTCTACCTCTGTTTTCAGTGTAAAACCTCTTGATCAAATCTAATTTCCAGACAAATATATTTTTTACCAGCCATTGTTATAGATACACTTCATCCTTGGCCAATGACATCTTATTCCTATATGTTAACCAATGGTTTAGAAATCCAAATTTTCTAAACCACTTGAGTACTTTTCAAACCAGTATCTCGAAGTCCAAAGATGCCCTAAAATCTTCCGTTATTTGTCCAAATCCCTAGTAGTGGGAACTACTAGTTCCTACTAGTAGTATCATTTGTCACTATATGAATCAACAGAATTTGTTAGTGGAAGTCAGGTTTGATAATCATATTTCATCTTTATTTCAACTTTTCCTCTTCCCCAAACGAGTTCTCCCTCCTATTTTCCATTCTGTATATGGTACTAGTGCTTTCTCAGTCAGCCAAATTCAAAACCTATGCATCATAATACATAATACATTTCTTATGCCCAATCATTCAGTGCCATTGAATATTCATATAATACAGATATACACATGCACACGTTGTTCAGTTGTTTTTTCACTTCTGTACAACTCTTCATGACCTCATTTAGGGTTTTCCTGGCAGAGATACTGGAATGGTTTGCCATTTCCTTCTTCAGATCATTTTACAGATGAGGAAACTGAGGCAAACAGGGTTAAGGGACTTGCCCAGGGTCCCACAGCTAGTAAGCATCTGAACTTGGGAAGATGAGTGTTCTTGACTCCAGGCCTGGCACTCTATCCACCACGTGACCTAACTGTGCCTGTACGTATGTATATGTGTGCGTATGTTTGCATCTCCCTTCCAATACCAGTTGTCAAATGCAAGTTCTTATTTCCATTACCATGTTACTGGTTGCAACAGTCTCTTAGCTGATTATCTTCACTCTAGTTTTCCCCTTACTCCAATATTTTCTGCAGACTGATGCCACATTGCTATTTAAATAAATTGCAGTACAGTGGGAAAAGCTTTGGATGGACAGTTAATGGGATTCGGGTTCTATTCCTAGGCCTGCAACTAACCTAATGTATGACCCTAGGAAGAAAAATAAATCAAACAATGTATCTAAGCTGCTCTGCTTTTTTATATACAAAAGGCCAATGCTATCATTTGATGATTTATTTCTAAGGAACCTAACCTTTTAACTCTAATATTCTATTGCCAATGTACATAGTTCCCTGAAGAAATGTGCCCAATGTGTTATGACAGTCAGAAAGGCCAGCAAAATTGCAGGTAATGTGAGGAACAGTGCTGAAAAACAAACAGAAAGAATCATCCTAACCTTGAACTAAATCATGGCTCTCCTCCTAAAATACCATATATGGTTATGATGGTAGAAAACCTCCAAGTTTCCTAAGTTCTTATCACTTTAATGTATGGTTTAAATTTTTTTTCTAACTCAATTACTCGACACTTACAACATAGAAGCTGTTATTTTTCTGCCATTCACATTTATTATCCAGAAAAGCTTTCACTATACACTTTCTCCTTTACCTCATTTATAAAAATGCTCAATTAAACTCTTCCTTGCTATGGCGATCTTATTGCTGACAACTTTCCATCCAGAAAGGTGCCTGCCTACTCTTAAAACTGGAGAGTTCCTATGCTCAAGCAGCTTACATTCTGTAGGAGAGACAACACGTAGCCGCAGAAGTCTATATAAACTAATGCAACGTCATTTTTGGTGGCACACGCTACTAACAGCTACGGGTATCAAGAAAGCCCTCATGTGGTGAATGGATCTGAGCTTTGAAGGCAACTAGGGTTTTTAAGAGGCAGAGGTGAGGAAAGAGTACTTTCTTGGCATAGGAGACAGTCTCTACAAAGGAAGAGGGATAGGAGAGGAAATTATGTGTGAGAACAAGAAAAATGACCAATTTGGGTGAACTACAGAATGGCTATTGGTCAGTCCTGTCAGTCATGTCTGACTCTTCATGACTCCCCTATGAGGTTTTCTTGGCAAAGATACTAGAGTGGTTTGCCATTGCTTTCTCCAGCTCATTTTACAGATGAAGAAACTGAGGTAAATATGATTAAGTGACTTGCCCAGGGTCACACAGCTAGTAAGTGTCTGAAGGTGAATTTGAACTCAGGTATTCCTGACCCCAGTCCCAGCATTCTATCCACTGTGCCAACTAGTAATATTTAATAAGGTGAAAAAGGTAAGTAGGAGTCAAGATATGAAGGAATTTCAACGCTAAACAGAAGTCTGTATTTAATCACAAAAATAATAGGGAGCCACTGGAGTTTATGAATTAGGGGAATGACATGGTCAGATAGATCTGTGATTTAGGAACATTATGTAGGCAGCTATATGGAAGATGTGCTGGAGAGGCAAAGACTTAAGGAAGTAAGACCAAATGCAAGGCTATTGCAATATTACAGGAGTGAGGTAATGAGAGCTTGCACCAGGGTGGGCATCTAGGTGCTTAAAAAATGCTTGTAGATTAACTGTTGTGGGTTCATTGATGAATAAACCACATATATCAAGAATCCTTGGAAGGAAAACCTCCATAGCAAAAGTATATATTTAATCAACATATAATACCATGAGTGAACTTACATTCTTCTTCCTTGGGATCAAGTTGGGTAACACATGACAGAGAACCTCAAAAGACTCAGCAAAAGAAAGGACTACTATTGACTTCTGTTGATTCATGTGGGCACAAACAACACTTCTAGAAAGGCCCTAAAACCCATTGCCAATGGTTATGCGGTCTTGGGCAAGAAAATAAGACCATAAGGGCAGAAGTTGTATTTTCCTCACTTGTGTTTCCCACTGCAAGGGAAGCAGAAGAAAACAATTAATTTGGGAAATAAACAGTTGACTGAGAAGGTAGTATCTGAGAATAAGATGTGGATTTCTGGATTATTGCTTAGAAGAAAAGGAGAACAAGCGTTTGAGTGCCTACTATGTGCCAGGCATTGTACTAAGTGCTTTATAAATATTATAGGGTTGACAGATTCCTGACCAGTGATGAAGTACACCTAACACAGGCTGGTAAGAATGGAGTTGCTCAAGGTAGGTGGTGCCAAGATGGCGGCTGGAAAGCAGGGACTAGCGTGAGCTCCCCACCAAGTCCCTCCAAAAACCTATAAAAAATGGCTCTGAACCAATTCTAGAACTGCAGAACCCACAAAACAGCAGAGGGAAGCAGGGCTCCAGCCCAGGACAGCCTGGATGGTCTCTGGGTGAAGTCTATCCTGCACGGAGCTGGGAGCAGAGCGGAGCAGAGCCCAGCGTGAGCAGCGCAGACCAACCAGACCAGGAGCCGGGCGGAGTGTGCCCTAGTGCCCTGAATCAGTGAGCTGCAGCAGTTACCAGACTTCTCAACCCACAAACACCAAAGACAACAGAGAAGGTTAGTGGGAAAAACTGCGGGGAGTGGAAGGAGTTCGAGGTTTGATTACGGCCCCGGGGGCAGTGGAGGTGGGGCAGCTACAGAAGCACAGCTGCAGTTGCTTCTGGCCCCAGGCCCACCTGGTGGGAAGAATTAAGTGGTGGATCAGAGCAGGAGTGCAGAGCCTGCTGAAGATCTAAGCCCAGTCCGGGTTGGGGGTTCTTGGGGAAGGAGGAGTGCTGGTGTGGCAGAGCTGGCACATCCCCCCAAGCGTGGAACATAGAACTCTTTAGTCTACAAGCAGTCATACCCTGATGAAAAACTCAAAGGTCAAGTTGGTTGGCTGGGAATATGGCCAGGCAGCGAAAACGCACCCAGATTCAGTGGCAGACTTTGGATTCTTTCTTTGGTAACAAAGAAGACCAAAACATACAGACAGAAGAAGTTAACAAAGTCAAAAAGCCTACAACAGAAGCCTCCAAGAAAAACATGAACTGGTCCCAGGCCATGGAAGAGCTCAAAAAGGATTTGGAAAAGCAAGTTAGAGAAGTAAAGGAAAAATTGGGAAGAGAAATGAGAAGGATGCGAGAAAACCATGAAAAACAAGTCAATGACTTGCTAAAGGAGACCCAAAACAATACTGAAAAATATACTGAAGAAAACAACACCTTAAAAATAGACTAACTCAAATGGCAAAAGAGCTCCAAAAAGTCAATGAGGAGAAGAATGCCTTGAAAGGCAGAATTAGCCAAATGGAAAAGGAGGTCCAAAAGACCACTGAAGAAAATACTACCTTAAAAATGAGACTGGAGCAAGTGGAAGCTAGTGACTTTATGAGAAATCAGGATATTATAAAACAGAACCAAAGGAATAAAAAATGGAAGACCATGTGAAATATCTCATTGGAAAAACCACTGGCCTGGAAAATAGATCCAGGAGAGATAATTTAAAAATTATTGGACTACCTGAAAGCCATGATCAAAAAAAGAGCCTAGATATCATCTTTCAAGAAATTATCAAGGAGAACTGCCCTGATATTCTAGAGCCACAGGGCAAAATAGAAATTGAAAGAATCCATTGATCACCTCCTCAAATAGATCCCAAAAAGAAATCTCCTAGGAATATTGTTGCCAAATTCCAGAGCTCCCAGATCAAGGAGAAAATACTGCAAGCAGCCAGAAAGAAACAATTTGAGTATTGTGGAAACCCAATCAAAATAACCCCAGATCTCGCAGCTTCTACATTAAGAGATCAAAGGGCTTGGAATACAATATTCTGGAGGTCAATGGAGCTAAGATTAAAACCAAGAATCAATTACCCAGCAAAACTGAGTATCATGCTCCAAGGCAAAATACGGACTTTCAATGAAATAGAGGACTTTCAAGCTTTCTCAGTGAAAAGACCAGAGCTGAATAGAAAATTTGACTTTCAAACACAAGAATCAAGAGAAGCATGAAAAGGTAATCAAGAAACAGAAATTGCAAGGGACTTACTAAAGTTGAACTGTTTTGTTTACATTCCTACATGGAAAGATGATGTGTATGATTCATGAGACCTCAGTATTAGGGTAGCTGAAGGGAATATGCATATATATATATATGCATATATATATATATAAGTGAATGTGTATGTATGTATATATGTATGTGTGTGTATATATATATATATATATATATATATATATATATATATATATACAGAGAGAGAGAGAGAGAGAGAGAGAGAGAGAGAGAGAGAGAGAGAGAGAGAGTGGGCACAGAGTGAGTTGAAGATGAAGCACAGATATCTAAAAGAAATAAAAGCAAATTAAGGGATGAGAGAGGAATATATTGAGAGAGGGAGATAGGAAGAGATAGAATGGGGTAAATTATCTCGCATAAAAGTGGCAAGATCAAGCAGTTCTGTAGGAAGAGAAGAGAAGTCAGGTGAGGGGGGAATGAGTGAATCTTGCCCTCATCAGATTTGACCTGAGGAAAGAATACCATACATACTCAATTGGGTATCTTACCCCACAGGAAAGAAGGAAGAAGATTAAAAAAAAGGGGGGATGATAGAAGGAAGGGCAGATGGGGGTGAAGGTAATCAAAAACAAACACTTTCAAAAAGGGACAGGGTCAAGGGAGAAAATTCAATAAGGGGGGATAGGTTAGGAAGGAGCAAAATATAGTTAGTCTTTCACAACATGAGTATTGTGGAGGGGTTATACATAATGATACACATGCGGCCTATGTTGAATTGCTTGACTTCTTAGGGAGGGTGGGTGGGAAGGGAAGAGGGGAGAGAATTTGGAACTCAAAGTTTTAAAAACAGATGTTCAAAAACAACAAAAAAGAAGTTTTTGCATGCAACTAAAAAATAAGATACACAGGCAATGGGTTGTAGAAATTTATCTTGCCCTACAAGAAAGGAAGGGAAAAGGGGATGGGAGGGGAGTGGGGTGACAGAAGGGAGAGCTGACTGGGGAACAGGGCAACCAGAATATATGACATCTTGGAATGGGGGGGAGGGTAGAAATGGGGAGAAAATTTGTAATTCAAACTCTTGTGAAAATCAATGCTGAAAACGAAATATATTAAATTTAAAAAAATGTGCATTAAAAAAAGAAAAAAAAAAGAATGGAGTTGCTCAAGACTGAAATTTTGAAGACACAATGGGCAACAAAAGTGACATTCGTCTGAAAGGTCAATGTGGATGCACAAAAATGTGCAGAAGATGGAAGTAAGGCCAAGTAACAGAAGAACTAAAGCTCTGAATGAATTGAAGATGGTGAGGAATGCTAAGGACACCAAACAGGTTGTGGTTTTTGCTTTTTGGTTTGTGTATGTTTTTGTGTGTGTGTGTGTGCGCTCGCTAACAATATTGGGAGAAAAAGGAAGATCAGAGAAGGAATAGGACCTTTGCTTAGGGTGGACAGCAAGTTGATAACTGATAACAGAGAGACGGAGAGCTACTCCATTTGTATTTTCCTTCTGTTTTTTATTTTCTACAAAGGGGAAAGACCTTTACATTGGAAATGACAGAAAATAATTAACTTAAGATGAGCAAGGAAATGGCAAGAGAGGCTCTAGCCGCCTTTGATGAGTTTAAGTCTCCTGGTCCAGATGACTGAAACAACTGGCAGATATAATGGCTGAGCTATTTTCCATGATATCTGAAGGACCATGGAAAATGCAACAAGTACCACAAGACTGCAGAAGGGCAAATATCCTGATTTTTAAAAAGAGAAAGAAAAAAGAACAAGAGTAGAGTCTTCAAACTATAGGCCAGCAAGCTTGATTTTGATTCCTATGAAAATTTTAGAATGGATCACTAAAAAGATGACTGGTGAACATGTCAAAAAGAGCCAACACGGCTTTATCAGGAACAGGTCATGCCATATTAACCTCATTTTAATTTTTGACAAAATTACTTAATCAGTAGCTCAAGAGGATTCCAGGGCTATAGTTCACCTTGATTCTATTTTTTAAAAATAGTTTATTATTTTTATTTTTTCAATTGACAAACATTTAAAGAAACCCAGGAGTAAGGGGTGGTATTTACAAAGATGCTAATTTAGGCTTGATGTCAGATAAAACGTCCTAACAACGAGAACTGTTCAAAAGCAGAATGGTTTGCCTAGAAAAGTGACAGGTTTTCCTTCCTTGGAGGTCTTCAGGGAGAGTTTGGATGACCACTTGTTGGGCATGTTATACCGGGAATTCCTTTTCTGTATGGGTTGGACTAGATGGCTACAGAGGATGCTTCTAACTTTCAACTACTGTGATTATGGGGGCCATTTTTAGTTGTCTTGATCTATATCTTGCCATTGGACCCAGAATGGCTCTGGAAGAGAGAGTGGAGCTGGTGACTTTGCACAGCCTGGCCTCACCTAAATCCAATTCGCTTGCAAGTCATGACACTGCCTACTCTATGTCATGGTCCTCTTTGAGAATGAAGGACAAACAACAATCAACTATGACCATGTGGTCTTCTGAGTATATAACATTCCCTTGCCCTTTTTACCTATTCTGTTGTTTTTTTCTTGATAAGTTACGTTTGTCCAGAGTCATATTCTAGTCATGGGCTTCCTCTCACCAAGTCTCAGTGACATTTTTCTTCTTGTATTACAACCTCTACCTCCTCTTACTTTTTGACTATTCTTTGTTCATTTGTGCATAGATAATTGAAAGCCCTGGGTTTTACGAGTCAATCTCGTCTTGTAATTTGTGTTATTTTTACCTGAGTTTTATGATCTCCTATACTTTTCATTAAATGGGAGAGTGATATGAAATATCATTTTAATTATCCCTCTCTTTATAATTTTTATCTACATCAGTGGTGTCAAACTCAAACAGAAACAGGTGTAGGGTCCATACTGATTTAGAAAATGACATTTTAATATTATCTATGTTCTACTGCACTTTTATTTATTTTGTTAAATATTTCCAATTTTAATTTAGTTCAGGCTACACTCAGGAATGTTGCAGGCTACAATGTAATCTATCTACTATGTGTCTTTTTAAAAATATGAACCTCACTATAAACAATGTAGAATATAATTCTAATCTAAAAATCTACCACTGACTTACTGATTGCTGTATATTATACTTGGAACATGCCTTCATCTGACACACCAGCTTTTCACTCTGTAAAATATAAATGCTATTTGCTATTTACCTCCTAGTATAAGAATTATAGTACTGAAAGACAGCCAAGATAAATTTGAGGGGACAAGATATAAGCTATCATAGGCAAATGTTCATAAGAAGTTTAAAGTTGGTAATTCACAGCATGCAAAACTTGGGCACAAAAGTATTTTCATGTCAATGGAATTAAAGAACAAAACAGAAACATCTACTCATCCAAACAACGAACGGAGGACATATTTTTAGAAGTATTACAGCCAAGCAAAAGCAAACTGCCTGGCAACATTTACAGGTTGACTCCCATTTAACTAAATCCTCCCCCTACTGATCCAAATTTCCCCCAAAGCCCAACTCCAATTTCACTTCTTGCACAAACCCTTTGTTAACTTCTCCAATCCTCATTCCCCTCCCTTTCCTACTGAGCTTCTGCTCTACTAAAATCTGTACCACATAATTTAGTACTTCTTATGGAATATGGTGCAGTGGGTAGAGTTCGGGGCCTAAAGTCAGGAAGACCTGAGTTCAAATATGGTCTCCAACACTCACTAGCTGTGTGACCCTGGGCAAGTCACTTAATCTTGTTTGCCTCAATTTCCTCATTTGTAAAATGAGCTGGAGAAGGAAATGGTGAACCATTCCAGTATCTTTGCCAAAAAAATTCCCAAGAGATGGACATGACTGAAACAACTGAACAACAACATGGAAAATTACAAATCATCATATAAATGTAAAAAAAAAATTTCGTCAGTTTTCTCTTTCCTCAACTAAACTGCACACTACGTGAAAACTAGGAACATACTTTTGATTATTTCTCTATCCTCTCTAGCAGGGGCCAGCAATCTATGGCTCACGGGCCACATCTGGCCTGCCATCTGCTTTGGTACAGCCAGCGTACTAAGAATGTTTTTTCATTAAAATGTACTCCTCATCTGTAAAATGAGCAGAAGAAAATGGCAAACCACTCCAGTATCTTTGCCAAGAAAACCCCAGATGGGGTCAGGAAGAGTTGGACATGACTGAAAAACGACTCAACAACAACAAAATATCAATGTGCCATTCTTAGCTCATGAGCTTGTCCCATAGTTTGCGAAACCCTGCCCTGGCATTTCACTCAACAATATGCATAGGGCAGGTGTGACAATCCATAAATATTTAACTATCTGACTGCCCTCTCTACAGCACGCACTGGGGACAGTTCTGAGAGAAGACGGAGCAGAGTAGATGGCTTAGTCTTAGAATCAGGATGACTGGGATTCAAGTGCTCATTGTGACACACTAGTGGTGTGAACATGGGCAAGTGACTTAAGCTGCTGGGGCACCAGGCAACTCTCTAAGACTGCAAATTACAGACTGCAAATCTTCAACAGTGGATAAAGCTTGAATACCAGAACTTTCCCATGCTGATGAAGTCACAAGTCTAAAGACCTAAATGGACTATGGAATGCTGCTGGTGTTTGCCATGAAGCCTGTGGTACTTTCAGGTAGGGAGGGTAGCTGATGAAAGGTATACTTTGAAATGTCTCATTTTGAGAATATTCCAATCTTATAATAACCCCTTCCCATCCCCACCCCCTTTTAAAACAAGTCAACGACTGATGAGAATATAATGACCCTATAACCAATATCAAATAAACACCAAACACCTAATCCTGTAAAACTACATGGATTCAATGACTGATTTTGATAGACTTAGCCCTTCTCAGCAATGCAAGGACCTAAAACAATTCCAAAGGACTCATGACGGAAAATGCCATCCACATCCAGAGAAAGAACTATGGAGTCAGAAACCAGAGCGAAGCAGACTATTTTCTTTTTTTTTTCCTTTCTCATGGTTTCTCCTATTCCTTATAATTCTTCTATGCAACACGGCTACTGTGAAAAAGTGTTTAATAGGAATGTATGTGTAGAGCCTTTATCAGAGTGCAATGCGATCTTGGGAAGCGAGTGGGGAGGAAGGGAGAGAAAATTTAAAATTTATGGAAGTGAATATTAAAAACTATAAATAAATCAATAATTTGAAGAGGGGAAAAAACTATATGGCTTCCCATTATAATTACAACCTATTGCTTTGTTAATTTTAAATAAAAAGGAAGGATATCAAGTGAACATGAATATGTAGAGAATCCACATGAACTCTTTATATGAGAGATAAGTGGGAAAGGGAAGGGGGAAAAGAATAAGCATTTATATAGTGTCTACTATGTGCCAGGCACTATGCTAAGTGCTTTTATAACTATTATCTCATTTGATTCTCACAACCCTTTGAGGTAGGTACTATTATTTTAGGAAATTAAGGCACAAAGGTCAAGTGACTTGCCCAGGGTCACAAAGCTAGTAAGTGTCTGAGGCTAGATTTGAAATTAGTTCTTCTTGACTCCAGGGCCAGAGCTCTATCCACTGCATCACCAATTGCCTCTGACTACACACTAAAATTACAATCTTACTTATCAATACAGGATATAGTAATAATACAGTATAATAATATATTTGGGGAAGGTGCCCAAATCTGCAATTTCACAAGTTTGGGGTCCTCTCAGTGTGGAAACTCCCTCCTCCAAAACAGACTGGCAACTCATTTTTAGCTTGGTGTTTTAGAGAGTTACCGAGGACGCTGAGAGTTTAAGTGACTTGCCCCATGTTACAAAGTAAAATCATAGTATAGTATGTGCCAGAGTACAGCCTGAACCCATCTTCTGACTCCAAGGCCAGGATTCTATTTACTACTGCCTCTCTAATAATACATTAATGATTCCCATTATGAAATGTAAAAACATGTATTTGTCAAAATAGTAACATCATAATAACACCTTTCAATAGCTCTGCAATTCAACTGATTAATGCAAACTGCAACCATTACATGTTTTAGCAAATACTTTGTGAGTTCTTGTTGCCAAAGAAATTCATTACCTGATCAGCAGCCTTCTGTTACTGAATATCTCTGGGCCTTAGCAAGGCTGGTCCTTGGATGACAGACATATAGAGTCCAGTGTTGGTCTGTAACTGTAATAATGACAAGAACAATAATTTAAATTTCTGGAGTATACAGAGCGCTTTCTTCACAACAACCCTCTAAGACACAGAGTGGATTTTTTTTCTTATTTTACAAGTTAAGGAAATTAATACATAAAAGTAATATGACTTGTCCATTATCATACACCTAGAAAGCGCTAAGAACTGTAATCTCAGTCTGCCTCTTCTGATGACATGTCCAGTCCTTTTCCCACTATACCATGCCAGCTCCCAAAACTCTCCAGGTTTGAGAGCTGGCATCAGTTCCAAGAATGCAGAATAACCTCTATGCCATGAGGTGGTATTAGAAGAGAGCTTCAATCTGACAGCCTTATGTTTCCGGTTTCATCTTGAATATTTCCAGGTGGATATGTCACTGACACCTCAAATCCAGCGTGTCAAACTGAGCACGTTATCTTCCCTTCTAAACTAGTTCCTTCCTCTACACTTTGACTATTTCTGTTCACTGGCATGGCTATCATCCCAGCATCCTCAGCTTCTAATTTTGGAATCAGCATTGATATCTCCCAGTCTTTATCTTCTCAACAACCCAGTGAGGTAGGCATTATCTCCATTTGACAGATGAGTAAACTGAAATCCTATTGTTCCTACTTCTGCAATCTCTCTTATATCTGGCCCATCCTTTTCACTCCCATGGCAACCATCCCAGTTTAGGCCCTAACAGATTATTCAAATAGCTTCCTTGCTTCTCTTTTTGCCTGCATTCCATCTCTAATACATCTTTTACATCCCAACCTGAATATTCTCCCCCTCTATCCCTCCTTCCATTCTTATCTTGTCCTCTTCTTCCTCCTTACCTTTGCTCATGTTGTCACCTATGCCTGCAACATGCTCTGCCTAACCTGACCCCAACAACCATCTGTCATAAGACTCCCTTCAAAGCCCAACTCAAATATCTCCTCCATGAAGCCATTCCTAACTCCCACGATGAAAGTAATATCTCTCTTATACAGATTTTGATAGAATGCTGCCTGGATCTTTCCTTTGCTTTTTACCAACTCAAGATTATCTCCATTCTACTCACATGCTGCTGAAAAGAGCTAGAGGAAATCATGCAACTAAGTGTTCCGGATCCACTACAACTTTATGCTGTCTAATCCTAACTATGCCTTCACCACAGCAAGAAAATCCTTTTACTCTTCCCTAATTCTCTATCCCACACCCCACAGAGGATCTTTTCCCTTCAAGCTTGTCATACCATTCTTTCTTTTTAAAAATTTTTTTCCATCTTGTTTTAAAAATTTTTAATTAAGTTTTTTATTTTTATTTTACAACACTCAGTTCCTAATGATTGTGAGTTCCAGATTTTCTTCCCCCCCCCCGCCCCACCCCGAGACGGCATGGAATCCGATACATCTTTTACATATAACTTCGCATTAAACTTATTTACACAATAGTCAAGTTGTAAATAAAAATTATGACCAATGGAATGAATCATGAGAAATAAGAAATAAAACCAAAACAAAAATAACAAAAGAGGAGAAAAAAACAAAAGAAGAAAAAGAAAAGGAGAGCAAATAGTTTGCCTTAATCTGCATTCAGACTCCATAGTTTTCTCTGGATGTAGATAGCTCTCTCCATCATGAGTCCTTTGGAGCTGTCTTTGAGCCTTGTATTGCTGAGAAGAGCCAAGTCTATTAGGGTTAGTCATCACAGAATTAATATATCTGTGGTTGTGTTTAATATTCTCCTGGTTCTGCTCTGCTTGCTCAGCATTATATCATGTAGGTTTTTCCAGGTTATTGTGAAGTCTGTATCTTCCCCATTTCTTATAGAACAGTGGTATTCCATTACTTTCATATACCACAACTTGTTCAGCCATTCCCCAATTGATGGGCATCCCCTTGATTTCCAATTCTTTGCTACCACAAAAAATGCTGCTCTAAATATTTTTGTACATACAGGTTCTCATACCATTCTTGACCTTCCAACCTCTAAGCTAAGGTCCTCACTACATACTTTACCAGGAAAATAGAGACCATTTGGATGAGCTCCCTCTTCTTCCTACCATGACTCTCAAAACCTCTTGACATTCATCTCATTCTTTCCGCCTTTACTTCATTCTCTAATGAAAAGATGACACTTCTCTTCACCAAAGCTCTACATGTACTATTGATTATAGCTCATTCCAACTTCTCCAGAAGATCACCTTCCAAATTATTCCCCTCTAATCTTCAATTTTCTATTTATTGGATCATTCCCTTGATGCAAAAATCAAAAACATACCCATATCTCCCATCATGGAAAAAAACAGAATGTACCACCCCTTCAAGATTATCATCCTATATGTCTCTTCCCTTTAAGTTAAACTCTTGGAAAAAAAAATCTACACTGGCTGATTTCACTTCCTTTTTCCACACTAATCCTCTGATCCAATGCAATCTGGCTTCCAAACTCATGCTATAATGATGGTGATGATTGTGACAATAATAACTAGTATCTACATAGTGCTTTGAGGTTTCTAGTACTTTAAAACATTACCTCATTTCATCTTCACAACAACCCTGGGAGGCAATGCTATTTTATCCCTATGTTACAGATGAAGAAACTGAGGCTGAGGGAGGCTAATGACTTGCCTGGGGTCACACAGCTAGTAAGTGTCTGAGTCAGGATTTGAACTTAGGTCTTCCTGACTCCAGGACCAGAGTTCCATTCACTGTGCAATTTAACTGCCTCTGAACTTAACTGAAATTACTCCCTGCAAACTTACCAGTGATAACTGCCAAATCTGATGAGCCTTTTCTCAGTCCCCATCTTTCTTGACCTCTTGGGAGCCTTTGACACTGTTTATCATCCTTTCTTCTTGGGTACTGTCTTCCCTCCTACCTGTTCCACTGTTCTTACTCTTTCTCCATTGCCGGCTCATCATCTATGTCATGTCTATTAACTGTGGATGTGCCCCAAGGCTATGCCCTGAGCTGCCTTCTTCTCTCTCCCTAAACTCTCTCACTAGTAACCTAATCAGTTCCTATGGATTTAATTATCTCTATGTAGATGATTCCCAAGTCTATAGATCTAAATATACACTCTCTTCAGAACACCATCTGAAAACACTTACAACTACTTTTTGGATATTTCAAATTACATGTCCCTTAGGTATCTTACACTCAATAGATAAAAAATGCATCATCTTTTGGGCAAAACCCAGCCTTTTTCCAAGTTTCCCTACCTTAGTCAAGGGCACCACCATTTTCTCAGGCCCCATGTCATCTTTGACTTCTCACTAATCCCTCACCTTACCTATCCAATCAGTTGCCAAATATTATTTTTTCTACCTCCCCAATATCTTTCATGACCTCTTCATTCTGTTGTAACAATCCAGCTAGCAGCTGCTGTGTGGGTGTAAAACCAACAACAACCAGCTCACAGAATGCTGCAAGCCCAGGTTCTTTTGATCTGCTTTACTAAGGAAAGCAACGTTAAGGGGTTAACAATCTTACTTTAATCCAGCATACAAATATCATTCACTTAGTTCAGGGGAAAAAGCCAGCACCCTGAACTTCAGAGCAAATACAAACAAATTACAAACATACATTTATAAACAGACCAAATACAATCCATAGTTACCAATATCTGAGTTCAGCCAGGAGCTCAACAACTGGCTCAGAGTCACACATCACTACTGCTGCAGCTCAGAGCTCCGAAAAAAGAAAGTCAGCCTCTGGTTTTATATATCTTGTTCAGGGTCAAAGGCGAGTCACACATGCGACTCACCCACATGACCTAAAATCGTCATGAAAATCCGACAAACCCACGTGGTCTAAAAGCCTCTGATGTCACAAACATGTCACTCAAACCCATGTAAACTAGGCTTTCCCTTGAGGCAAGGAGGCCATCAAAGACTCCTAGTTTAATCAAGGAAACAAAGGCCAAACTCTTCAAGGGCACTTGGTTGAATAAGTGCTAAGAGCTCATCTTGATTCCCAATACACCCTCCCTCATGGCTACCATCCTAGTTTGGATGCCCATTACCCCTCTCGCTTTGACTACTGCAACAACTTCATAAATGTTCTCCCTACCTCAGTCTTCCCTCAACAATCAATTGTGCACAGCACTTCCAAAATGGGTTTTCTGAAGTTCAGTTCTGACCATATCACTCCTCTACTCTATAAACTCTAAGGACTCATCACTGTCTTTTGGATAATATATGCCACTACTTGCCACTACACCACTGTAGGCATCAATCTACATTTTCAACCCTGTTATATATAATTTAGCTTTCTGTATTCTATGGACCAGTCTATAAGAGCCTTCTTTTTGTTCTTTATTCATGATACTCTATTTCCTATCTCTGGCTGTTACCTGTATTTGATACATCATTCATCACTTCCACCTCCTCCTCTTCAAATGAATCCCTCGTTTCCTTCAAAAGTCTGTTTAAGTGCTACCTTCTACATAAAGCCTTCCCTGAGCTCTCCAAATTTGTGCTGTATTTATTTTTTGTGCACATTTCATCTCCTCAAATAGAATATAAACTTCATGAAGGCACAGACTGTTAAATTTTTGTTTTTGCAACTCCAATACTTAAAAGTGTCTGGCACATAGTAACTGCGCAACAAGTCCGTGATCATAGGTATCTCATTTCCCCTTGTATCATAATTATTTGTATATATGTCCTCGCCCCCAGCTCCCTTTAAATTAAGAACCCCTATTGTAGTTATCTTTCTATCACTAGTACCCAGCACATAATAGATGCTGAAGAAATGGTTCATTATTTGGGTAGATTTGTGTTCTTATCAATGTGGGTGCTCCTTTCAATGGAGCAGAAGAGCAGAATGCAGTACATCCATGCCTTTTCGTCATGTGCAGCTCATCCTGTCCATATCTTCCCATAAATCCCTCATAAGGGGTTTAACCACCATGCTGGGAGTCTTCCTCTACGTCTCTCTTTTTTTCCTTCAACAAAGATTTATTGACACTTCTTATGTTAGTGCTAAGTGTGAACAGAGTTATGGTAATCCTTACTGAAGAACAGTGAGAGGCAGGGATGGTGGAGAAGAAGGATATTACCAGTATATGAAGAGCCCTGAAAGCCAGGCAAAGGCTTACAGATTCAATTCTGCAGTCAATAGATGGCCATTAGGTAGATAATGGTTTCCTGAAAAGATATGTGACATGATGAAAGTGGTGCTTGAGAGTGAATGAATCAATGCGTGGGGAAAGCATTAATGATGCAAAACAGATAGAAATGGTGACGGGAAATTTTTTGATGCTATAGTTACAAACATGGTAGAAACTCTACAGTATTGTGCAATGGTAACAGTTCATGTATGTATAGTCCTTCAAGATTTACAGAGAACTTTTCCCACAACAACCCTCAAGGGTAGAGAGTTTAAATATTATTATTCCCAGTTCTTCTTGATATCTTGACATTACTTAGCTACTAATTATTAATTAAGCTATTAGTGGAATACTCCATCAGCTCCTTCACTCTCACTATATGACTAGTCCATCTTCTTTTGTGGACTAGTAGCATCCTTTTACATTGTTTCCTCTACACAATTCCTCATTGTCAGCATCTGTAGCATAAAGCTTTATTTATCTGACATCATTAGGGCAGCATGGCTAGACGTGGAATCAGGTGATCTGAGTTCAAATCCCACTTCAGATAGTTACTAGCTTAACCTTTCCTCACCTATAAAATGGAGCTATTAATAATTATACCCTACCCACCTCACAAGGTTGTTGTCAGTGTCAAGTAAAGTCATATACAAAGTGCTTTGTAAAACACTGAATACACCAATAAAATGGTGAGTTCATAGGTGTGGGCATTCTTTGCAATGATGTAAAGCAGGGCTGTCCAACCTTAGGTTTTTATTGAAACAACAGACAATATATTTTCATTTGCCATTTTAGTGACAACTCTGCACTAGCTCGGCTTCCTTTACTAAAGCATTTATGTAAATTTCTATGCTTGTAGGTGGGCCGCATAAATCGCACTGTGGGCGACGTGCGGTCCGCAGGCTGCATTTTGGACAGCCCTGATGTAAAGTACAATCCATCTATAGGTGTCTATACTTTACATCTCTTGCCTATGTCATCCCAAAAGTTTACCTCAGCAGGGTTTACCCAATGTGCTGAGAACCTTCCTTGAATATTCTTCACATTGTGCACGTTACAGTAGAGCTGCTTATCAATTATGCCTTACACTTCCCATGTCCCCAGAATGCATTTCTTTCACTACTTTTCCTACATAATTTTCTGTTTGTAACCAGTTCTAAATGTAAAAAAAAAATGAAATCTTAAACCATTATATAAACTTAAGTTATTACTATTCTTATGGTTCCCCTTTCTAACAAAGGCTAATTTAGAGTTTCCTTAATCTTTAAAGACTAGTCAGCATTTATACTGCAGTTTGCTACTTTATTACCCTGGCTACCTACTTAGGTTTAAAATATCCATTTAATTGTGATGTAAAAAGTGAACTTTCACAATAAACATATATATATATATGTGAGTATATATGTATATACTCACACACACAAATATAAACACACTCACATGCACACATGTAAACACCCCATGCTATGCACTGGCAGAAAGGCCAATGAGAAATGAAAGGAAATATGATACTACTAGAAAAGGAAAGTGGTCCTAGATTTTGAATGAGGGCCCTCAGTGGCAGCCTGAGGAATTAGAACTTGATTCTACAGGAGAATAGGAGCAGTGGTGATGTAAGCAGAGATGTACAAAAGGAATATTATTATCTGCAAGAAGCATGAATGGTGGATAGGAGAACAGAGATACTAGAGGCCCAGATAATATTCAGGAGGATATTGAAGTGGTCCTAATGGGTCTCAGTAGGGTAGCAGCAATTGGAATAAGAAGGCGGTGACATAAGTGAGAAATATTGTGGAGGTGAATCAATAGGACTTGGCAACTAATTATAATGAAGTTAAAAAATATTTTTAAATGAATTTCTCTTTCCTTCTCATACCTTGAGGTGTATTTTTTTCCCATTGTATTTATCAGAATTCCTAAATCTTTTAAAGTTGTCTTTACAGCACTGTTGTCATTCTATAAATTGTTCTCCTAGTTCTATTAATTTTACTTCTATTCATTTACTCTGCCTTGTTTTTAGTTGATTAGCTTTTAATAAACAAAATTATTTATTAAGCATTTATTTTGTTCAATAGTCTTTAGAGGCTAGTGAGCTAGAGTGTTTATTTCCAGCCTAAACATAACTAAGCTACTGTGCTATTCTAGTAGGGATAGTCTTTCTCCTCTCTAAGTCACCTACATCCTCTACCATCAGCTGGATTTGCTTTTCAATGTCCATTATACTGTTGATTTTTTACTTTTATTGTAAGGAAAAGGGGTTTTTTTTTGTCTCCTCTGTTTTCTTGTCTCTTCTGTCTCTTATCTTAGCACAGCACCTGATACATAGTAGGCATTTAATAAATGCACATTAATTGACTGATATCCCACCTCCTTTTTTCTCTCTTCTCTCCTCCTTCCCTGCTGTTGCACTTTTGGCTTCTGATGCCAGCCTTGACAAGTATAAGAAGCCAGTAATAAAAACAACAATTTTTTGAGTACCTCATATTTGCTTAGAGCTGTGTTGGAAGTGATGGAGTTGGCCAGTCTAACGGCAAGCAATCCTATAGATTTCAAACCTACCTCTTGTAGGTATTCACAACACAATAAAATAATCAAGGTTCAAAATTCCATGCCCGGGGCAGCTAGGTGGTGCAGTGAGTACAGCACTGGCCCTGGAGTCAGGACGACCTGAGTTCAAATCCGATCTCAGACACTTGACACATGTACTAGCCATGTGACCTTGGGCAAGTCACTTAACCCCAATTGCCCTGTCCCCCCTCCCCAAATTTCATGCCCAAGACATCCACAAAGCATAATTAAGTTCAACATTATACATTAATAAGGTTTGGAAGGTAGCTATTTTTTTAAATTATTTACTTATTTTTAACATTCATTTTTTTAAACACTTTGACTTCTGAATTCTCTCCCTCCTTCCTACCCCTCTCCCACCCACTGAGAAGACGAGAAATGTGATATCAACTATACAATGAGCCCTGTCTCTTCATTATGTGGCCAAAGTATTTAAGCTTCAGCTTCAGCATTTGACCTTCTGGTAAATAGTCTGAATTGATTTCTTTAAGTATTGACTGACTGAGTCTCCTTGCTGTCCAAGGGACTCTTGGCAGTATTCTCTAGCACCACAATTTGAAAGCATTGATTCTGTGGTGCTCAGCTTTCCTTACAGTCCAACTCTCACATTCATATATTGGTACTGGAAAAACCACAGCTCTCGACTATATGGACATTTGTCAACAAGGTAATGTTTTTGCTTTTTAGTATGCTATTCAGATTTGCCATAGTTTTTCTTCTAAAGAGCAAGCTTCTTTTTAGTTTCATGGCTATAGTCACCATCTGTAGTTATCTTTGAGCCTAAGAATATAAAGTTTGATACTGTTTCCATTTCTTCTCCCTCTATTTGCCAGGAAGTGATGGGACAAGTTGTGAAGATCTTTTTTTTTTTTGATGTTACACTCTCTTCTTTCACAAGAGGCTTCCTAATTCTTTTTTACTTTCTGCCACCAGAGTGGTATCATCAGTGTATCTGAGATTGTTGACATTTTTCCCAGCAATCTTAATTCTGGCTTTTGATTTGCCCAGTCCAACATCTCACATAATGTACTCTACGTATAAGTTAAATAAAGTGACAATATACAGCCTTGTTGTACTCCTTTTGCAATCTTAAATCAATCAGTTATTCCATGTTCTCTTCTAGCTGTTGCTTCTTGGCCCACATAGAGGTTCCTCAAGAGACAAGAAAAATGATCTAGTAGTCCTATTTCTTTGAGAATTTGCTCCATTTTGTTGTGATCCACACAATCAAAGGCTTTAATGTAGTCACTGAAGCAGTAGTAGATTTTCTGGAACTCCCTTGCTTTCTTCATAATCTAGCAAACGTTGGCAATTTGGTCTCTAGTTCCTCTACCAGTTTGAAAACCAGCCAGCTCTTCTGGTAATTCTTGGTTCACATATTGCTAAAGCCTAGCTTGCAGAATCTTAAGCACAACCTTGCTAGTTTGTGAAATAAGCACAACTGTTTGGTAATTTAAACATTCTTTGGCATTGCCCATCTTCAGGATTGAGATGTAAACTCATCTTTTCCAATCTAGTGGCCATGTTTAGTCTACTCCTATATAATATGCCCATCTGCCATGATCATTTTAGCTACCCTTCTCTCCATCTATTCTAGCTCCATTATCTTCTTACTACAACACTCCTAGAAGCACACAGAGTTACATGATAGTTTTATCATCCTCTATTATTTCTAATGCATTTCTAGGATTGAGAGGACTGTATTTAGAAAAATGTAGTACTTTCAATGATTCCATGCTGAAAAAGCCCATCCTTTTCACAACAGCTTTCCCCAGACATTGGTATTTGCCAACAATGTGATTCAAAAGAATCAAAATTACAAATAAAAGAAGAATTATAAACCATTAATAACCAATTAATAACTATTAATCATAATTGCTCTCAGGAGCAAAGAATATTCAAAATCTCTAATAATAAGATAAATGCAAATCAAACTCTGAAGTTTTACCTCATATTCAACAAATTGGCAAAAATGGCAAAGGACAGGAATAGTCAATGCTGGAGAGAGTGTGGGAAGATAAGACTAGCCCCCATATACACTAAAAATCCATAGCAGAATGTGTGTGTGTGTGTGTGTGTGTGTGGTAACACAGAACTAAAACCAAAGTAGAAGCCCATCCTTTGGGGAACAGCTAAACAAACTATGGTACACAAATGTAATAGAATATTACTGTGTTGTAAGAAGTGGCTATGATGAAGATGGAGAATCACAGAGACTTACAAGAATTGAGGCAGAGTGGCGTAGAATCAAGAAAATAATATACACAATGACTACAACACTGTAAATGGGGAAAAAAAACCATCACAAAAGAAATGAAACACTGCTGAATGTCAAAGAAAAGGTATGGTCCCAAAGAAGAGATATGAGAAATCATTTCCTTCTCCCACTCCTCTGAATGGATGAGAGGTGCGCAAGTGCAAAATATTGCAAATATTTTCAGATTTTTTCCTCAATATATTGATTAGCTTTGCTAATATTTTTCTCTTATTTCTTTCCTTCAAAATATTCTTTGTTATATGGTATGGCTCTCTGGGAGGAGGAACAATATTGGAGGAAATCTTAAAAACATTTTAAAGATAGCAACAAAATTTATTTTAAAAAAATAAAAGTAAATTCAGAATCATCTACACTAGAAATTATAATTGCTTGTACTAAAAAGATACTTTTCAACTTTATGTGTAAACCAAATTATATACATTATGTTGCAAAACCAAGAAATTCCCTATAGATGATTTTTAAAAACCCAAATATATTCCTACCCTCTTCCCATACAACGAAATGCAATGGGAAACAGTTTTTTGTGTGACTTGGATATTTCCAGATATTTTCGATTGTCTACTCAGAGCCCATCATATTCAAAGGCAGTCTCATTTTTCCTTAACATTGTTTTCCACCTGCCCACACTGAAGCTCATCTGTCATTTTTTTTTCTGCCCACTGAAAAACTGAAAGATCTCTTGGTAGTTTATTCCCCATCATCCATCTATTTCTTTTTCAGAAGAATTTAGCATTTTAAGAAAATCTGGAAATTTTACTGAGTACTCCTCCTCTTGAGATTACTAACTAAATGCTTCCTAAGGCCAGAGATAGCAACTAAACTAAATTTTCCACTACTAGTCATTAGCACTTGAATTAAATCTTTATTTTACAAGAAAATCCCAACCTGAGCCTCAGTTTCCTCATCTCTAAAAATGGTGGTGATGATGGTGATGATAACAGCACTTCACAGGGTTTTGTGAGAACCATATGAGAACTAGTCCCACCAAGTATAAAGTGAATATTTACGAGGGGAAAAGCCTTGTGCCATGTTAACCCTCAGATTTAAGTAAGCCAAGTACTTGTTTCTATTACTAGATCATACTCCTGATATTTTGCACCACAAGCAAATGAGTCAGATTACTAAGATACATCTATATTGATTCTGGAAGCATTTCAGCTGAAAATATTTATTGACATCTGTTACAAAACAGGCATGGATGCAGCAAATCACATAATTTGTGAACTTAAAACTCATGATATTCGTATAACAATGTTTGGGGTCATTGCCATGATGATGTAACTTCTGTTACTAGTATTTTTTAACACCATTCAAGGGGTTTTGTTAAAAGAAAATTAATTAGGCAGAGTTAACTCTATTCAGGACGCAGTAAAAATTTCATCTGTGTTCATTCAATTTCTGTCAGTCCAGCTATGGTCAGAACCTCTTGGGGACTAATTAATGCACTCAGGGATTTTAGGTGACTTGCTCAAGTCATACAAATCGTAACAAAGTTGATTTGAAGGTATGTTTGGTACTGTTTGTCCCAGGCCTTAAATTGCCTCCTTAACTCTATGACCATGGCATGTCAATTAAATTCTCAGGTAGATGACTGAAAGTAAGGCAGTGCTTTCAGAGTTCTCAGAAAACTATAAACAAAATGAAACAACTACATTTCCATGAGTTCTGAAGGAACAAGGGAGGGAGAGGAGAAAAGAAGCATTTATTAAGCACCTGTTATGTGCCTGGCATTGTATTAAGTGCTTTACAAATATTATCTCATTTGATGCTCATAACAACCCTGGGAGGTAGAGACTATTATGATCCTTATTTCCACATTAGACAAGACTGAAGCAAATAGCGCTTCATTGACTTACCCAGGGTCACACAGCTAATTGTAACAATAATAATTGCTAACATTTATACAACGTGCCAGGCACCATGCTAAGGGCTTTACAGTTGTCTCATTTGATCCTCACAATAATCATGAGGGGTAGATGATGCTATTATCTCCATTTTACAATCAAGAAAACTGAGGCAAACAGAAGTTAAGTGATTTGTCCAGGGTCACACAGCTACAAAGTGTCTCAGGCTGATTTAAACTCGGGTCTTCTAGCCTCCAGGCCCAGCTCTCTAACCACTGCATCATCTAGTTGCAACATGAAACTTCCTCATACAACTGAAGGTTGAAGTCTTTCAACTGAATGGCTACACAAAGCTGAATAGAAAAGGCTCTAGACATAATCATATTCTACCTTGATTAGAAGTGTAAGAAATTAAATGAAATCTATTTATTTTGAATATTCTGGGGAACAGACTTCCCTTCCCCCATAAATAAAACAGATTTATAGCCCTAGGAAGTGCAACTGACAAAAACAAAAGAAAAGCCTACACTGAAAAGCAAAATCTCAGAGCTCTGCCATAAATTCTGCAGATACATCATTAGAGAGAGAGAGTTTTAGACATCAGTCATTCAGTCCTCATGGTTCTGGAATCAGTACCAACATTATGTATACTTGAGATAATACATGGATGTGGAGTCACTGAATCTTATACAGACTGAGAAACTGCAGAGTGAATATTTTTTAATCTTATCTATAACCATATAATCATGTACGATTTTTCAGTATACTGAAATGAATAAAAAGATACCAGAAGACCTCTTCTTTTCATTTGAGAGTATGTACTAAATCACAAAACAAAACTAATGTTTGCCAAGTAACAGTTTTGCTTACAGTAAAGCCCAAAGAGTAATTTGTGAGAAAAGAATGATGTATTTTTTCTTTTCATTTTCATAATTTTGTGCCCTGTGTAATGTGTTATCTATTTTTATTGTAAAGCAAAGAAAAGTAGTTGGTAATATCATACTGCTTGAACACAATTTACATATGTGGAAATGAAGGGAAAAGTAGAAAACTCCTTTTTCCCCCCCTCCTACTTTTTTTTAAAGGTAATTTTTCCATTCTTGTTTAGTAGTCCTGCTAATATAGGTCAGCACCCATATTTGTCTTTGATTGTTTCCTAGAGCACTGAGGAATTAAGTGATTTACATAGCAGGAATGTTAAGGTAAGTTCTCTATCTAGGAGGTCAGGAGTTTAACATTGAAATCACAGGTCCAGTCCCTATCTCCAGTACAGTAGTACTGAAATGTAATTTGATTGGTACTAATTGTTACTTGGAATCATTTTGTTCTTGTGCAAGTTGCCTTTTTTTGTGACCAGTGTACCTAAATCCAAATTATACACATACCTGATAAAGTTATAATTTATCTTAATTTCTTCTTGTATTATGTTAGTTCCTTGATATGTTATTTTGTATCACATTAGCTACTGAGGTAGTATGGTGGTAGAGTGCTGGGCCTAGAGGCAGGAAGACTTGAGTTCAGATATGGCCTCACACTTACTAGCTATGTGACCTTGGGCAAGTAACTTAATCTGCCTTCCTCAGTTTCCTCAACTGTAAAACAATAATAATAATAATAGTGGTACCTACCTTCCAAGGTGGTTGTGAGCACAGTGCCTAGTGCACATAGGTAGTAAACACTTAATAAATGTTTATTCTTTTCCTCTTCCCTCCCCAGAATAGAAATTTTATGTTAAACATCAGTACAATTAGACTTAATAACTACTTAAATTAATTTTAGTGCATAAAGGGTCATACTAACACTTTGATAGTTTCTAAGGCCCTGTTAGGATTTTTTTGTTCATTTCCAATCACTTTTTTACTTTTTTGTATTATCTTTACGTAATGAATGGCAAAGTTGATTTGAAGGTATGTTTTGTACTGTTTGTCCCAGGCCTTAACTCGCCTCCTTAAATCTATGACCGTGTCAGGTTACCTAAATTCTCAGTTCTCCAGGCAACTCTCTAATAGTATTTATTGTAGATGAATTGCTGATCTGCTTTAGCGTGTTGGTACTGATTATTTTTTTACTGATTTTTTTAAATTGACATTGTTTTAAATGTATGCTGATTAGGAAAGAAAGCTATATAAAGGCCCAGGTTTCTTGTTGAGGTTCGGTCTTTACACAGAGTTCAAGGATATTAATAGGAGCTAGTTTTTTAAAAAGTCTGGACTATGACTTTATAATAAGATTTTCAACCTCTGTAATTTGCCATTTCTTCGCTGCTATCAAGGATTTCATGCCATAAATGTTAACTACGATCTTCCCCTTACCCCCCCCCCCAAAAAAAAACCATCCAAATACAAGGATTGGTGAATGAAAAATAACCAGCTTACTTCAAGTAAGGAAAAAATATGCAACACAATATGAAAGAAGCCTTCAAGCATACTGAGGACTTTAAAATAGGGTCTGAGCTGGGGAATAGTTAACTAGCTGTGGAAAATTATGAGACTTTTTATTTCTAGACATTTCCTGTATTCGCTTTGCAATAGTATTCACAAATTTGCCAGGAAGTGTTCATTTGTTAATGTATAGAAGAGCCCTGCCAAACCTGTAACTAGTCCTATAGTCTCCCTTTCTGTGATTTTTAAAGATGTAACTTAGCCATACTTTTCTGACTTTTTGGCAATTTTTAAATCTTTTCCTCTTTAGGAGAGAGAATTTGATCAGTCTCTGCTTTGGACAGTTTTTTTTTTCTTCCCTTTAGGTGTCAGACAGAACTGAGAGTTTGAATTAAACTCTGAGATGGACTACAAAGTACAAATAGGTTCAAAGAATCTATAGATGGGTATATTATGGTAAAGGCCTAAATTTAAGTGACATAATGGAGGGAAATCATGTTTTTCCATAGTATATTCCTTGGTAGCACTTTCAAAATACTGGTTGGATTATGACTGTGACTTTTTTTTATCATTTTATGTTTGATCTAGTAAAACATTGCTAATTAAAAATAATTGGGGGAGGGAGAGAAGTTTAGTCAAGTAGAATACATAATATAAATAAAGTCATCATATTCTACTTATCAAACAAAATACTTTAGATCAGTAATTTGAGGTCAGTTAAATTCAACAGACATTAAGCACCAGGCCCCCTTTAAGAGAACTTATGGGTGGATGTGAATGAGAATCATATCAGATAAGCAAGACTAGTTGGGGTGATGCACCATTGAGCAAATGCCCACTTCAATAAGATTATAGCTTTATTGGCATATTGGGCTATGTGCAGGGCATTATATAGACACCAGACAAAAATTGACTCCCTTGCCCCCAGTGAGGAGGATTAATGTGTTACTCTACTTTTATTTTGGGGAACGTAGTTTGTGATACAACACCATTTGTAGGCACCTTCCCCTAAAAACCCTAGAACTTTAGCTGTTTCATCAGATGACTGGAAACCTGACATTTCACACATCACCTAGGAGTGACTTGGCACAGTTGGGCGTACTAAGTTCAAAACAGTCAAAGAATATTTCCACTTACGTGAGTCATCACTGATCTTCTTTCTCCTCCTGCAGAAGTCAGCAGACAATTGTGTCCCCCTCCCCCCACCCCACCATTTCAGTGACTACCTGGTTGTATCCTTTGTCCCCATGTTCTTGGACCCTAGTTGTTTTATTTTAGGCCTTGAGATTTCCCTTAAGTGAATTAAGATGAGCCATAATGAAAGATTTCTTCCTCTGTGTTGTTTTTTTTTTTAAATAGTCTTCTTTTTTGTAAAGCTGCTTCCAAGTCTCATGAGGGGATGGAGACAACCTGATTACTGATCAAGTGAGAGGTCATAGAATCATCATAAGATCACGGGGCCATAGTTTGGGGCGCCATCAAATCTAACCGCTTTATTATACAGTTAAGGAAACTCACACCCAGAGAGAGGTTAAATGGTTGGCCCAAAGCTACATAGGTAATAGGTTCACTAAGCACTGGGGGTACAGATAGAAAAGCTAGAGCAGGGGTACTTTTTTGGATCATGGATCCCTTTGATGGTCTCATAAGATAGCCAATATAATAAAAATGACAATTCTACTTAAATTAATTTACTTATTCAGTGCCATACCAATGAAACTATGAAAAAATTATTTTATAGATCTAGAAAAAATAATAACAGAATTCATCTGGGAGAACAAAATGTCAGGAATATTGAGGGAATTAATGGGGGGTGGAATGTGAAGGAAAGTAGCCTAGGCAAATCATATGACGATAGCTTTATGTTGAGACTAAAGCTTTCTCTTTGTAATTTCACCTTATAATTCTAATTGTCTCTTTGGAAACAAAGAGCAAATATTCTCTTTTCTGCAGGACAACCTTGGTATATTTGAAAATTTTTTTTGTGATGAAAGTATTTTTAAAAGTTGTTTATGTGCAAGCAGTAATAAACAACAACAATAGGGGTCTATCTTTTCTCCAAGTTAAGCATCTAGATAAGAGGTACTTAACCCTGGGCCCATGAATTTTAAAAATATTTTGATGACTGTATTTTATTATATTAGTTTCATTTAGTTTTCACCAGGTTGCTAAAAGGAGCTATGATGGGGGTGGGGGTGGGGGTGGGTGGCAGGGAAGGGAAGGTTAACCCTCATCAGGTGATATTTGTTGGTGTTGCTACTCAGTTTCCATATCTTGGTAGAAAACAGGACTGTAACCTTAAGCAGAGGGCTACAAGATGAATGAAGATTGGAGTCATTCCATATTATCACCTCCATTTTAATTAGTCCTTTTCTAGTGCTATATATGGATCTTCCATGGTCAAATTCACAAATGTTTGCAAGCATCATGACTTTCATCCTTTGTTACTTCTAGCCACAGAATACATTGTATTATTTATGAACCTTTCTAGTGTTTAGGGGATATATGCTACTCTGTGTGTGGGGGGGTAGTATATAAAATAAATGGGACTTTAGTAATTTAATTATCTTTTGAAGTACTATTTAATGTATTTTTATAAATTCCTCCTTGCTTGAAAACCTCTAGATCCTTCGAAGAACAGACATTTCTCAAAATCAAATAGCATATAGAGGTGAATAGTTACAATGTAAGAAAGGGTGAGAAGGTGGAGTTTAAGGTTGTGAAATAGATATTCAGTCATTTATCACCTTAGAACAATTAATTACAAATATGTCAAAATAAAGAACAATGGTGATGGGGAAGAAATCATTCTAGGGAATTCTTCTTACAGCAGGCATTCTTAACTGGGGATCCATGAACTTACAGAGATATAGAAATATAAGTATAGGTAGATATAGCTGTATATAATTTTTATACAGCTAGATATATAAAGTTTTACATAACATATAATTTTATATACGAAATGCCGTGTTATATATATATATATATGCATATGTATAGTATGTGTATAGCACATGTGTGTGTGTATATATATATGTGTGTATATATATATACATATATATATATATATATATATCACTGTATTTCAATAAAATTGGTTTCCTTTGTAATCCTATGCATTTCATGTTCTGCATTAAAAACATTATTCTTTGAAGGGATCCAAAAAGCTTTGCTAGACTACCAAATTGGTCCATGACACAAAAAGATTAAGAACACTTACCTTACAGAAAAACCAAAATCTGAAGCATCCAAAAAAAATGAGTGATGCATAAATTTTGTAGGGCAAAAGGAAGTGAGAAAACCCCAGAAGAACAAACAAAAACAAAAGACGTGGTAACAAAAATGTGTTTACTTCAAGGACATTCAAAAGTGGTAAGCTTAATAAGAGGAATGAGAGAAGACTTAGCATCTATACAAATGTGCATAAAACCAATGAAAGAGGAACAGAAAAGATAAACATGAAATTTAATAGCTTGGAAAATCTTAAAACTGGTAGATTCTCTGAGAATAGAATGGCCTTGATTGGAGACAACAGTGCAGAGGTGACAAAACAAAAATGTAAAACAAAATAAAACTATAAACCTCAGCATGCCAATAGGCTGCTTTGATCTGAAATTTCTACAAATAATGGAACCGGAGATTAGGGCACTGTGGGAAAACCTTTTGATCGATCTCACAGGAAAAGCATAAACAAAAAGTCAAAATGCTACATTTCAGGCAACAAGACAAGAAAGTTTCTTGGAAGTATCAAAAATAGAAAGCAAAATGAAGATGTAGTCAACAGAGTTCACAGAACATCATCAGAGAGGAAACCTTAATTTGTCACCCAGAAATGTAGCTGTCAAGACATGAAAGCAAAGAATGATTAAACATTTGGTATATAACATGCCGTTAGATGTAAAAAAAAAATGTTATTATCTTTTTGAATTTTCACTTTGTTAGAAAAACTCTGAAAATCTGACTAGGAATGAGAGAAAAATGTACTTAAAAGGGGAAGGGGCATTAATAAAAGCTAGTATGAATAATTATACTATTATTTCTTATTCATATTACTTGCATTTGGATAGTGGGGGCAAAGAAGAAAACTAGGAAGTAGCAGAGGAAAGTCTGAATAGTGTTTAAACCATGCTTCTGTGTGTTTTATTAGGAAGAGTTATATACTGTAAAGAGTGCTGGGTCTGGAGCTGGGAAGACCTAAGATTTTTATTTCTGCTTCAGATATTTACTCATTTTAAGACTGTGGAAAGTCACTTAACAGCCACAGTTTCTTCATCTGTTTAATATGGATAATAAATCTATTAACACAGTTGTTGTGAGGATCAAAACAAACTTTAAAGTGCAATGAAAGTGCCAGTTGTTAACAGAATTTATAAATTTAAACAAAAGATCTTACATATGAATATGTCAACTAGCCAGTAATATAATGCATATAGCCTTGCTTTTTAAAGTCACTGTGCACAGAATGCTTAATTGGTAGGTGTAGTCAGGTGACTCAAGTTCTTCCTCACTTTTGATTTTAGTTGAGTTTTATGCCATTTCTTTCCCCCGGGCTTTCATAGGGTAGGTTGCAATGTTTATTTTTAAGATTATTTCTGTTCTAGTTTTTATTACCTGTACTCAGTTCCTTTGTGTAAGGCCTCTCATTTAAAAAAAAAAAAGGTAGAGTATTTGTTTATATCATGAATTTCAGTAACTATTCATGTGACCACTGCTTATGTGCTGATACATTGATTAGCATGAGTACAGGAAGAAGATAAAATAAGCAATTATATGAAGTGTTTTTATAATGTGTTGCCATGATTTCTTTATTATAGAGGTAATTATCACCATCTTGGTTTAGTGCCTAAAACAATTAAAATAATTTTTACCTTATTTTTCAATTAAACATTTTTTTAAAGTGACATGACATGGACTTAATGTTTTAATTACATTTTGAAATTGCGGTAGAGTTAGAATTTGTGTGTTAAGGAATGGATTAGTTATTAGAAAAAGATAAAGGCCTATCTCATTTCTCTGTATTTATTTAATGTTAAGATTCACACTCTTCTTTATGATATCTAGAAAGGATATCTGTCCTTGAAAAGCAGGTCCCCATCTCATCTTCTGTGTCAGGTACTGTGCTGGATGCCGGGGGATACAATGATCAAAAATGGTGTTTCTCCTCAGGAAACATGTTCTAACAGGGTTTGTGTATATGGAAGGAAAGGGAGGAGGAGGAGGCGTGAAATCTGTGCACAAAGAAGCGATTGGAAGTAAGATGTGATGTAGACAAAGCCTGCTAAAAACATGAGTAAAAGATCTGCTTCAGTGAGATAGGTTGAGATGTGGAGAGGAAAGTCAGAGACTGCTTGATGTAAAATAAGTAGTACCTAAACTGGATTTAATGGGAGAGGAGAATTTGGGGAAGTGTAGATCTGGGGTGCATTCTGTCTAGAGGGGTGGCCAGGAGGGAGGTGGGAGAGTGAAGGGCCAGATTGCAGAGTAGTGCTGATCCAGAAATGAAAGTAAAAGCTTTAGTGGTGGAAAAAGTTACAAAGAAATCATCCCTTCACCTTCTGGAGCAATTTGTCCTTTTGGCAGTGAAAAACAACCTACTAAATTAATTCATTGTCATGGTTTAACCATCAAGAATTCTGTTTAAGCCAAGTTAATTGTGAATAGATTCATTATTCCTAAAAGTTAAGAATACTAGATTATTTCCGTGGATTGTTTTTCATTATAGATAAAATTGAGAATTTATGAAGAATTTGTTAACTTGACTGGTGATTCATGGTATCTAAGAAGCAAAAAGGTCTTTGCCAAGAAAAAAATACTGCAAGAGATTACCTTTTGCATATCTTGACTGAGAGCAAGTCAAGGACAAATCTTTAGATTTCAAATCTGTCTCTTTTTATAATACCATGCTGCTGTAGCCAAGTTATTGACCAGTCCTTTCTTATACGTGATGATTTTAAGTCCCTTCATTTCCTAGTTGCCCTCATTAGGACCTGCATGAGCTTGTGATATCCTTCCCTAAATTGTGATGCCTGAAACTGAACTCAGTACTCCAGTAGTGGTCTGACCATGGCAGAGTACAGGGGGACTATCCCCACCTCTATTGTGTTTTTATTAATATAGTCTTCAATGGAATTAGCATTTTTGGGAGGGGTTTCACATTTTTGCTTCTTATTGTACTTACAATCTGCTAAACCACACAGGTATTGTTCATGTGAACTGCTGTCTAGCCAACTCTTCCCCAATCCTGTACTTACAGAATTGATTTTGCAATCCCAAATGCTTATTAAAAAAACTTGAACTAAATTTTAACTTCATTAAATTTTAATATATGGGCATGCCTATATGCCATCCTACTTCTTGAATAGGACAGTTTGTTTAGTGAATGGCAGAACATATTTACTTCTTCTACTGTACAGTAGCTTTCCATTTCATAATCATACCTTATGTCTTTTCATTCCTTAGCTATATGAGCATGTCCTTGAAGGATTTTCCTTCCTTCATTCAGCAAACATTTACTAAGGCCCTGCCATGTGGAAGGAAGACACTATGCCAGGCTTTTGGGATTGAAAAATAAAACATAACATAATCCCTGTCCTTAAGATGTTTGAAAGCTAATATGGTAGGGGTGGTGTAGAAGGAGATAAAATATATAAGAGCAAGGAAGACATATCAAGCCAACTTTTATATGAGGTGGAGAGAGGTCTGTGATCCATAGGGATCACGGAAAGCTTCATAGAATAAATTAGAGTTGAGCTAAGCCTTGAAGGAAGAAAAGGATTTCACAAGTGGACAGTCATAAAATTTGTATTCCCTTTTGGTCTTTGCTTCTTATTTGTTCTTTGAATACTTTTATTTTTGTCAAAGTCACTATATATGCATAGGTTGAAGAGAAAGATCTTTACTTCCACCCTATTAAATTACAGTAGATTGAGACTGAAATAACTCATTTATGTGCATGATCCTAGGAGGGGTGAAAAAACCACCTTTCCCCTCCAGGTTCTACAGTGTCTGAATTAATAGAATCTTTGAAATGCTTCCGTTTTGCTGGACTTGAGACCAGCATATTGAACTGAAATGGAATTACTGCAATACCAAAAAAAAATTTAATTCAAGAGAAAAATAAAATCTTTGTGTAAAATCAGAATTCTAACATACACATTCTCCCTGTCCCCAAATCCTTTGAAATATAATATTAAAGGACTCCACAATCTGGCTTCAGCTATGTCATCTCATACTACCCCCCTTCAAAAACTCAATGATTACATTAAACTCCATGAATTTGCTACCTTTTGTTGCTCTCACCTTTGCTCCAATTATCTCCCTGTCCCATCCTGCCTGTGTCACTCGAAATTCCACCTCCCCTCAAAGACATGTCTTATTTATGGTTTTATTCCTTGGCAAAATAACTTGTAGATGATGAGGAGGAGGAAGAGGATGAAGAAGAAGATGAAGATGATGATGAGAGCTAGCATTTATATAAAGCTTTAAAGTTTGCAAAGGGTTTACATGTATTATTTCTTATTTTTCTCACCTTAAGTCCTGTTATTCCCAGTTTACAGTTGCTGAAGCAGACAGATTGTGACTTACCCAAAGTCACACAACTATTAAGTATTTAGAGCTGGATATGAACCCAGGTCTTTCTGACTCCAGGTCCAGTGCTCTATCCACTGTACCACTTCACTAAATTATAGATATTTTAAAATGAAATTCCCTAGTAATGTGGATTTTTTTATATTAGTCTAGGCCACTATTTGTATTGGGCCACTATTCAGTTCAAGTTGCTGCCATTAATCTGCTCCTCTAAAGCAGTGGTCTGTAGACTTTTTTTTAATAGCAACAAAAATTGTGTATGTGTGTGTGTGTGTGTATCCATTTATATACATATACAAATATATAAATTATATGTGTGTACTGTTATAATAATATGCATATTATAAAACTTACACAAAGATTGACTTTTTAAAAGAATGAGCTAATATTGAAATTTTATCTGATCCTAGAGTTGATAGGGTGCTACCGGGGATGGTTGTTGTTTGTTCTTCATTATGGAAGAGGACCATTTATTGTGTAGGGGAATGACATGATTGACTGAACTTAATTAGCAAAGCTATTGCAGTAGTTTGGGCAAGAGGTGATGAGATTCCAAATTAGGATGGTGGCTATGTCAGTGGAGAAAAGAGAACAGATTGAGAGGTGTGGAGGTAGAACTGACAAGATTTGGGAACCGAATGGATATGTGGTTGTGGAGTGAGAGAAAGTGAGAAGCTGTGGATAATGCAGGGGTTATGACAGCCTAGGTCAGGACTGTCCAACCTTAGGTTTTTATTGAAGTAATAGACAACATATTTTGATTTGCCATTTTAGCAAGAACTCTGCGGTAGCTCAGCTTCATTTAATAAAGCATTTATGTACATTTCTATGCTCGGAGGCAGGCCGCATAAATCACACTGTGGGCCACATTTTGGATGGCCCTGGCCTAGGTCACTTGAAGTATGTTCTGGTCAGGATGAGGAAATTTAGAAGATGGGTAGGTCTGGAAAAGGAAAAATAATGAAATGATATTCGTTATCATGCCTATTCATCCACTGTGTACTGCAACCAGAGTGAAAAGGAGGAGACTTATTTATCAGTCATTGCCCCCAGTGCTGAGCTCTCCTTTCCCCAGGGCACCTTCCAGCAGCCATAAAGTGATCTCGGGTGCAGGAAGTGGGATGGAATTTCACCAATAGCTTCTTTGCAGCTGTGGTGAAGAGCAGTAAATTCAGGTTATAGGCCCTAAGTGCTTGTGAGAGGTGAGTAGCTGGCCCTGAAGGGGGAGGATGGGAGCAGGAATAAGGAAATGAAGAAGAGAATAAACATTTGAATAGCACCTAATATGTGCCAGGCTTTATGGAGGGAAAGGAGTAGAATGGGGGAAGAGTATAGTTACAATTGTGTTGGAAGCTGTAGGATTGGCCATCTCTCCCTCCCTCCCTTTCTCTCTACACACACAGATTGCCAATAGAACGTTTTAGGAAATGTTAAAATTATAAAATAAAGCTTGGTTTTGCAACATAATGTATATCGTTATTGTTATGGTGATGCTACTACATTTGGCCACCATGCTCATGAAGTAGCTCAACAGACAAGGATCTTTGCACACAAATGTTTTTAAAGGCTTTCTTCTTCAACAGAATCTGTTTGATCTGTTCCAGCAAAGCCTCATTAATATGAGTTGTCTTGTTGGCTACAAGATGAAGACAATCTTTTGTAGCTAACCTTATAATGGCATCCATTAAAGCATTATTCTACTTGCATTTATAAATTAGTGCATTATATGTGACCAATATAAGTACCTTTTAGGACTACAAAGAAAGGACAAGTGAACCTGTGGATTAGAAAGTGCTGATTGTCATTTGAGGTCACTTACTACTTCTTTGGACATGGAAAAAATCATTTAACTTCCCTGGGCCTCTGATTCCTCATTTCTAAAATGAGATGGTTAGACTCAATGGCCTCTGAATCTGGGATCCTATGATCTAAGCGAAATTGTCACCCTTTGATGAATCTGGAAAGATATCTTAGAGGAGGTGGGATTCAGGAATTATTTGACGATATGGGGAATTTGTTAAACTCCTGGATGTTCCAGAGTATGTCTTATTGACTTTAATACCTAACCCAGTCTTGTACACAGTAGGTACAAAATTGCTGGTTAAATCAAAATAGGCAGGAGAAAGAAGGAAGGTGTTTTCATTCACATGGAAAAGATTTGTAGATGGTAGTGGGACAACCAATATAAGAGATCTTTGAGCAGCCCTCTCAAATTAGTAGAGAGAACAGACAAGGTAGTTTGAGATAGATATGTTGAAGATTAGGACCTGATCCATAAAGTGATAGGGGAAATTTTTCTTAGTCCTTAAAATGGAAGGCTAAGAAGGTGACTTTAGAGGCATCATACTATAAATCTTGTAAAGGGGCAGTGATCTTGGAGAGAAGGGCAAAGACAGGGTTATCATTTTCAAGGTGAGACATGGTGTTAGGGCTTGCACAAAGACTTTGGTAATAGTTATATTAACTACATAGTCTGATGACTATGGGGTTAGAAAGTACTTCCTGGCAAAAATCTTATGGAAATGAATGTTGAAAAATAAAAATAAATAAATTTAATTTTTTAAAAAAAGGAAGTACTTTCTGGGTTGTAGAGAAACATTAGGACAGTCTCATGAGTCAAATCAAATTGTCTTTCTCTTAGATACCATACCTAAATTAGGTTTGCAAAATAGTACCTAAGTTTTACCTAATTAGAATTTTTTATTTTCACTAGGCTGCTTTCTCCCTGGGCTCTCCCACATTGATAATATGTAAATATGTAGCAGGGATAGTACTTCAGGGATAGTAAAATAAAGTCGCTTATTTTTCCAAAAAGTTTTTGCTAACTATTTGCCAAAGGATAAACAGCTATCTTTATAGTTTGCTTGAAGAGGTTTGTTGTTGCTGTTTCTTAATCTACTTTACCATGCCTATTCATCCACCGTGTACTCCAACCAGAGTGAAAAGGAGGAGATAGGACTCTTATTTATCAGTCATTGCCCTCAGTGCTGAGCTCTCCTTTCCCCAGGGCACCTTCCAGCAGCCATAAAGTGATCTCGGGTGCAGGAAGTGGGATGGAATTTCACCAATAGCTTCTTTGCTATTACAGCTAGTAAGTGTCTGAGGCAATATTTAAATCCAGGTCTTTCTGATTTCAAGTCAGCTGTTCACTATAGTATGTTTAGGAAGTTTTCTATTTTAGGGCTACTGAAAATTTCTTTGGTCTTTCTGAAAAGGAACAATTTTTTTTCTTTGTACAAAAGATAATAAAATCTAAAATAATTTAAAACATGTCATTTTGTTTCTCAGAAAACCCTTTCCTACAAGCAATTAATATCCTATTTTTAATATTTTCCTTTCCAAATATTTCCATCTCAAAAATGTTTCTAGATGGTGTGAATTTTTATGATGAACTATTTTACCCAAAAGTTTTCAATCAGTGAACCCTTTTAATCTAATTACATAGGTTTAGACATTGTGTGGGAGCATTTTAAAAAATGTACAAGGGAAGCAAAACAGTGACCTAGATTGCTGAGAAGAGACCAGTAACAAGCAATAACTTTTCTGTTAGAAAAATGTCTTCAGAAATCAAGAAGCAGAAAATTTATGACCAGCTTGCCATTTGAAGTCCAAAAAGTTGAAATTTTTGCCCTTTCCAAGTTAAAGAATGAACAACATAATTCTTATTTTCTCTTGTCATTTCAGGACCTCATGAAGGAAGATCGATATAAGTAACAGTATATGCGTATGTGATAAGTAACAGTATATATCTATATGTGTATATACATACATGTATACCCATATCAGATGATGATTCTACTAATACAAAATATTTATATTTTTTCTCTTCTACTTGCTTTCCAGTAGGATTTGGAAATTTTATGTAAGCAATGAAGAAACTTGGATTTTGTAATTCCATTTCATTCATAACCCTGGAGTCAGCAAAAAAAAAAAAGGGAAGAAAATTCTACATTTTCATTTCCTATTAAAAAAACTTTTGAGATGATCTATAAATGAAGTTGTCTGTAAGAAATTGGTACTTTTAAAATATGACCAATTGCAATTTTGGATCTTTTCTTGTATGTTGTTGTACTTTGTTTCCTGGAAGTTTTGTCATATACCTTAAATTTTCACTCTCACTCATACACAGAAAAAATAAGAATCAAAGGACCAAACTATACAATCAACACATGAAGTTTATATTTTTTTTGTTTCAATGAAAAATAGGATTTAATAATGGTAAGTGACTAGAGAAGTTCCTTCTCAACAGGGGACATCAGATAATTTAACTCCTTATTCTTGCTAACTACGTGCTAATCTGGTAGTGTAAGTACTACTTCTTACTATGATCAGTTTCTTCTATAGACCCCAAATACACATTATTTCATACTTCCTTCCACTATGTTTTGCTTAACTTTTTTTTCTTTTTAACTTTGCAAAGTAAGTCATAGGGTTATTAGGGAAATGATTGTCATATGAAGAAAAATATGCACCAATAAATCATTTTTTAAAAAATGCATGAGTTAAATTTTTGCAAAATCTATAGGCTAAAAAAACACTAGTTAAAGGCAAGACTCTAACTCAGATCTCCCTGACTCCAAAATCAGCACTCTAACCACTCTAACACACACTACCTCTCATTGTACTTACTGGCCCTAATCATTCTAAGGTTCACCAATAAGCAATTAAAGTAGCATAAATTCAGTTTGGCATAGTTCTTCAGATTATCTAATTTCATCTGGATTAACATTGGACAAAAATAACTGGTGTTATTTTTTTAATTAAAAATACTGTATAAGATATAAAGTATTATGGCTCCCTAATTTCCCCACCCCAGTCCAATCCTCCCTCTATTGGGAGGGTGCTACCCTTAGTATCAGAAGGTATTTTATCTGGTTTTGGTCCTTCTGACAAACTGTATCCTTTCTAACCTTCTCTTCCTCTATTTCACCTATTTCCTGGAGATCCATATAAACAGAGCTAAGTTAACTGCTATAAACACGAGGTGAAATATACATTTTAAAAAAGACAAAATCACTTTCTTCGAGCAGCTTACTACAATATAGTAAGGAAATGACCACCACTCAGGTAGCTAGCTACAATTAATGATAAATGCTAGACTATTCAAGATAAATGTATCAGAGTTGTGAAACAAAGTACCATTTCCTTGAGGACTGAGGAGGAAGGCCTCCTAGTAGAGGAGCTGGTACTTAATTTGTACTTTAAAGAAGTTAGGAATTTAAGAGAGGGAGGGAAGGCGTTCTAGGCATAGGTTACTTCCTATATAAAGACACAGGAAAGTGAGAGCACACTTTAGGGACAGAAATGTGTACAAGTTTGGTGGGAACAGAGAATCGGAGGAAGGAAATAACATGAGATAAGACTGTAAATGTGGAGTGGTTCTAGATTGAGAAGAGCCTTGAAACTATTCAGATGAATTTGAACTTTATTTGGTAGATGATAGGGAGTCCCAAAAGATTTTGAGCAACAAAATCCTGGAGGACAAAGGGAATGGGATCAAGGGTAGAGAATCTGCTTACTGAAGAATAGGGATCTCTCTTCTATGACCTGGGGGAAGGAGGAGAAGTGATGGTGCTGAGGTTTTGTTGTTTGTCGTTCTCCAAGAGATGCAACATCAGGAAGGTAATGACTAGAAAGTGAATTGGATTTAAGTGAGGCAGAGCTGTTTGAAGTCATCAGCCTCACTCTTTCCTCCAGAAGCATCAAAGTTCATCGGCAAGACAAAAATCAAGATGACTGGCAATGGCCCGGGATGCAAAGGTTTTAGGAATATAAGAGAAGGGCATGATGATGCTAAGGTTTGAGGAATAAAAAAAGGGCTGAGGGGATTTATGTCAGATAAGTTCAACCTTCTTATTGAAGAAGGAAGCTAGGGTTATTTTACTGTAAGGATGAGTGTGTGTTTCTGGGGGGGGGGGGGGTGATAGCTAGAGGAAAGAAAGAAAAGGTTTGTAACAGCACCCAGGGTGAGGAATGAGATAGGGAACTGATAGGGGTGGAAAAGAATTGTCAAACTCAAATTACCATAATCATTCTCATCTTGTCCTGCAAACTATCTTTTCCTCACTTTCTTCTTAGGAACTTTCTGTGTCTTGGGTCCTCTGGAGAACAAGCACATGTGGCCTCCAGGCCTCAGGTTCCCTACCCCTGTCTTTACCTCTTCCTTGAAGATTGCTATAAAAAGATCTGCAATCTAAGGAAGTAATAGCAGCCAAAGGTAGAGGAGTCAAATACAAACCAAGGTTTCACAATCAAATCAATAGAGAAAAAACAAGAACAAAAACTATACCAAGATTCCTCTGGTCTTGAGGAGGGGGAGTGTTCACAAGAAAGCAAAGTGTGGATGTGATACTAGCACAAAATGTAGGCCAGAAAAAACCTCCATGACAGGGAATGCTGCGAGTATTCAGGGTATGGGAGAAGTGAAGTGGGGAGAAAAGGCTTTTCTAATGAGCCTGCAATGTTGCTCTCAAATAGAGATTCTGTTCAGAGTTCCATGACCCTCTTGTGCCTCGTCTAATAAACATTTCCTGTTGTCTGAGCAAAATACTTCTGACTCCCTTTATACTGAAGAACAGGGGATAGAAATTCAAAATTCTGTACAACTCTATATTTGAAGTATTCCTAAAATTAGGTTTTATTCACCAAATCAATAGAAGATGTGCACATATACAGGCATATCCCATCTAGCAGTATTAACTGGCTGTACAAAAACCTAGTAAGCCAAATAGTATATAAGTTTATAGAAACAATTTTACAAGCATTACAAATATCTAACAAGTCAAATATCTGAAAGGTTTTTAAGAGGCAGAAAGGTGATGCAATGGTTAGAGCTAGGCCTGTGGTCAGGAAGACCTGAGTTCAAATTCAGCATCAAACACTTAACTATATGACCCTGGGCAAGTCACTTAACCTCTGTTTGGCTCAGTTTCCTCAATTATAAATTTGGGATCACCACAGTACCTACCTCAAAGAGTTATTGTGAAGACCAAATAAGATAATATTTGTAAAGTGCATAACACAGTGCCTGGCACAGAGCAGATATTAGATAAATGCTTCTTCCCTTATGACTTTACGCTGAGTCAGTCAAGAAGCATTTATAAAGTACTTACTATGTACCAGTATTCAGAATACAAAAGCTAAGCAGTAAGAATACAAAAAAGGAGGACAAAAACATAGTCCCTATCCTCAAAGAGCTCATAGTCTCAAGGGGAGATAACATGCAAATAAATACAAGATACCGACAATGTAGATGGAAGGTTATCTCAGAGGAAAGGCATTAGTAGCTTTCCTAGGGGAGAAAGGGGAAAAAAAGCCTGAACCTCATGTATGATAGTACTACAAAATACTCAAAGAAAAATATCTATATCATAGGGAAAACACAACAGGCTTTAACATTTTAAGAGAAGTAAAGTCCAGAGAGATAACTTGAGATAGTCAAGAAGTCAAATCTAACTCTAATCTCTTTAAATAAAATGAACTATTAGCACAAGATGATTAATATCCTTTATACCAGAAGTATCAAACAAGTAGTGGCCCCACAATATTAACCAGATTAAAGTGCAATTTAACAATATGAACAACAGTGCAATCAAATATAGAGAGCATTAATATGTGGTTTTCTAAGTCAACATGCAGCCTGCAGGGATCCTTATGTATGGTCTAATGCGACTTCTTTCTGTTTAAGTTTGACACCATTGCTTTATACCATAGTTCAACAAGCTTCCATTTACTTGGTTCCTTCACCTTAAATATTTTTAGTTCAACACATTCTTGAAATTGAACACTTAAAATATCTATTGCAAATATGAATTTTATTAGTCAATATTTGCTAAAGAAGCAACTCCTTAAGCAAGGATAAAAGGACATATTTCTCAATATTGTCAATACAAATGATATCATATCCTTACATGCTAAAGGAAAAAAAATTCTGGGTGAACTGAAAGCAGTAAATCCACAAGTAAGTCTGCAGCCTTCCCTCAGAATGAAGTATTTTGCATTACCGCAGAATCTATTATACATGTACTTAAGTAAAGTAGTTGGCTGGATCTTTAGAAGTTTTTACCAATCAATAATTGGGCTCATTGTCAGCTCTTAAGAGTCAGCAGGGTAGCAACAACTTCAAAATGCAATTATACTTTAGCCCCTTTTCCCCCTGGTTCTATACTCTTGGCGCTCCAGTAGCCCTTAAAGCAACTCACTGGACTACTCAGTCTATAAAGCTAAAGAGTTCTTTATTGAATGTGAAAGACAAGAGATGTGCCCCCCCAGAGTTCCAACAATAGATTTAACAGCATACCTTCGTTAAATTGTCCCATAATGAATGGATTGTAGAAAGTTGAAAGAGAAAAAAAAAAGAAAAACAATCCCTAGAACCACACTTACATGAGAAGCTATTTTTAATCTATTATATAAGAAGAAAGAAGAGACAGCAAACATCTTGTTCCACCTCAGATGGAGCAAAGGGTTATTACCTTCCATTCCACTATATCTATAGCTATCATGGAAGAGATTTCATAGCAAGCCTATACCTGAATAGGAAATACCTTCTAAATATATATTTGTTGTACATACTGTGTAAGGCATTGTGCTAGATGGCACATAAAGGTAAAAAAAAAAATGATACATTCCATGCCTTCAGCAAACATATCCTATTGGTGGTTACAAGTACAATGAAGAATCACTGTGGATTTTTGAGCACAATCAGCCTTTTGATATAAGCAGTTTATTTTGGCTTCTAGAAAAAATGAATTAGGGAAAACACCAGTTAGGAGGTTATTCCAATAGTGATAGCTAGGTAATGCAGTAGAGTGCTGGTTCTAGAGTCAGGATCTGAGTTCAAATCTTGCCTCAGGCACTTACTAGATATCTGAACAAGTCACTTGACCTCTGTTTGTCTCAGTTTCCTTATCTGTAACATGACCATAATAAAAGTCCTAATTTTGCAGGGTTGTTGTGAGGATCAAATGAGATAAAAATTGTAAAGCACTTAGCCCAGTGCCTGTCACATAGCAAGTGCTATATAAATGTTAGCTGTTATTATTATCATTTTTAGTCAAGTTAAAAAGATAAGAGGGGTGGACATAAGGCAATGGCAGTGGGAATAAAAAATACGAGGATGAATAAGCATGGTATAGTAGGGAAAAAATTGTGGTTTATAGTCTTTTTAAACTTGAACGATGTTTTTTCCAGGAGCCACAATGGTGGAATAAGGCAGGAACTTCCCTGAACTCTCTCACATTCACCTCCAAACAACTATAAAAAATAATGCCTCAAAAAAATTCTGGAATGGCAGAACCAATCAGCCTAAGACAATTTAGAAAGTTGGCAGGAAAGGCCTTTATCCCTCAGGTAAAAGCGGAGCAGATGGCCAATGGTTAGGCCCCACGATCCTAGCACAGCAGGCCAGTGGCAAGGCCCCACAGACCTGGTGCAAGAAGCTTGGGATAGTGCCCCCCTCCACCCGAGGAACAGAACCTAACTTTAATATAAAAATTAAAACTCATGCAATAGGTTAGAAAAATTAGCAAAAACTCAAAAAAAGAACCATAGGAAAAATCAAAATACAAACTCAGAAGAAGACAACAATGTCAAAATGGCTACATGCAAAGCCTCAAAGAAAAATGTGGATTGGGTCTCAGGCCTCCAAAAAAAAGAATCACTGGAAGAGCCCGAAAAGGATTTTAAAAAATCAATTAAGAGAGGTAGAAGAAAATTTGGGCAAAGAAATGAGAGTGATGCAAGAGAATCACGAAAAAAAGAGTTAACATCTTGGTAAAGAAAGCACACAAAAGAATGGGGAAAATGTGTACAAAAATTCACTGAAAAAAAAAGCTCCTTAAAAAGCAAAATTAGCCAAATGGAAAAGGAGATACAAAAATTCACTGAAGAAAACAAGTTCTTAAAAAGTAGAATTGCCTAAATGGAAAACAAAGTACAAAAGCTCAGCAAAGAAAATAACTCCTTAAAAATTAGAATTGGACAAGTGGATTTTAATGAATCCATGAGATAACAAGAATCAATCAAACATAATCAAAAGAAAAAATTAGAAGAAAATGTGAAATATCTCAGTGGAAAAACAACTTACCTGAAAATAGATTAAATTGAAATAGATTAAAAATTATTAGACCACCTGAAAGCCATGATCAGAAAAAGAGCTGGACATCACATTTCAAGAAAGTATCAAGGAAAATTGCCCCTGATATCCTAGAACCAGAGGGTAAGATAAAAATTGAAAGAATCCACCATTCACCTCCTAAAAGAGATGCTAAACTGAAAACTCCTACAAATATTATAGCTAAATTCCAGAACTCCCAGGTCAAAGAGAAAATACTGCAAGCAGTCAGAAAGAAAAAATTCAAATATCATTGAGCTACAGTCAGAAGTACACAGGATTTAGCTGCTTGTGCATTAAAGAATCAGAGGGCTTAGAATACAACATTCCTGAAGGCAAAGGAACTAGGATTACAACCAAGAATCACCTACCCCACAAAACTGAGCATAATCTTTGAGGGGGAATAAGAAAGAACATTCAAGAGAATAAAAGGAACAAAGGACTTTCAAGAATTCCTGATGACAAGGTCAGAGCTGAACAGAAAATATGATTTTCAAATATAAGATTCAAGAGTAGCACAGAAAGGTAAATAGGAAAAAGAAAACATAAGGGATTCGATAAGGTTAAACTGTTTACATGTCCACATGGGAAGACGATACTTGTAACTCTTAAGAACTATATCACTATTAGGGCAGTTAGAGGAAGTATCCATAGACAGAGGGCACAGGTATAAGCAGGCTTTGATGGGATGATGTTAAAAACACACACACACACACACACACACAACAACAAAATTAAGGGGTGAGAAAGAGGATTGCATTGGGAGAAGAGGGGTAAATTATCTCACAGGGGGAGGCATGAAAGACCTATTACAGTAGAGGGAAAGAGGCGGTAGAAGGTAGGAATCACTGGACTCTTACTCTCATTGGGATTAGCTCAAAGAAGGAATAACACACATACTCAATTAGGTATAGAAATCTATCACCCTATAGGGAAATAGAAAGGGAGGGGAATAAGAAGGGGTGGTAGTTATAGAAAAGAAGGCAGAGTTGGCAGAAGAGGTGGTCAGAAGCAAAACACACTGGTAAGGAGGAACAGTGTGAAAGGAAGAAGGGTGGGAGGGAGAGAGAGAAGGATAAACAGGTGAAAAACAGAATGGAAGAAAATACACAGTAAGTAATCATAACCATGAATGTGAATGGGATGAACTCATCCATAAAACAGAAGCAGATAGCAAAGTGAATTAAAAAACAGCACCTTACAATATATATATTTTTTAACTAGAAACACATTTGAAGCATAAAGACAGCACAGAGTAAAGGGTAACAGACTAGAGAAGAATCTATTATGCTTCAGCAGCAGAAAAAAAAAAAGGCAAAGGTACCAATCATGATCTTAGACAAAGCAAAAGCAAAAATCTAATTAAAAGAGATAATGAAGGAAACTACATCTTGCTAAAAGGTACCACAGACAATTAAATAATATCAGTACTAAACATATGTATATCAAATAGTATAGCATCCAAATTCTAATAAGTTAAATGAGTAACAGGGCAAAATAGACAGTAAAATTATACCAGTGGGGGACTTCAACTTTCCCCTCTCAGAACTAGATAAATCTAACAAAAAAAAGTTAAGGAGGTGAACAGAATTTTAGAAAAGTTAGATATAACAAACCTCTGGAGAAAACTGAATGGAATAGAAAGGAATATACCTTTTTCTCATTCTCAGTGGCACAAAAATTGACCATATATTGGAACATAAAAACCCCACAATCAAATGCAAAAGAGGCAGAGATATTAGATGCATCCTTTCCTGACCATAACGCAATAAAAACTGCATTCAATAAAGGGCCATGGAAAGATAGATTAAAAATTAATTGGAAACTAAATAATCTAACCTTAAAGCATGCATGGGTCAAAGAACGAATTAAAGAAAAAAGTTAATAATTTCAATAAAGAGAATGACAACAAAACAACATACCAAAATTTATGGGACGCAGCCAAAGCAGTACTTAGGGGGAAATGTATGTCTCCGAATGCTTACATCAATAAAACAGAGAAAATCCCCAATTAAACACCAAGTTGGAAATCCTGAAAATCAAAGGAAAGATTAATAAAGTTGAAAATAAGAAAACCATTGAATTAATAAATAAAACCAGGAGTTGCTTTTATGAAGAAACCAATAAAATAGATGACTGGCTAACTTGATTAAAAAAGAAAATCAAATTACCAGTATCAAAAATGAAATGGGTGAATCTATCACCAATGAAGAAGAAATTAAAGCAACTATTTTGCCCAAATATATGCCAATAAATTTGATGATCTAAGCAAGACAGATGAATATTTACAAAAATATAAACTGCCCAGATTAACAGGAGAGGAAAGAGAAAACCTAAATAATCCCAGATTAGAAAAAGAAATTGAACAAGCCATCAATGAGCTCCCCAAGAAAAAATCCCCAGGAGTAGACAGATTCACAAGTGAATTCTGCCAAATAGTTAAAGAACAATTAATTCCAATACTACATAACTATTTGGAAAAATAGATAAAGACAGAGTCCTACCAAATTCCTTTTATGACATAAATATGGTGCTGTTACCTAAACTAGGAAGAAAGAAAACAGAGGAAGAAAACTACAGATAAATTTCCCTAGTAAATACTGATGCAAAAACTTTAAATAAAATATTAGCAAGGTGATTACAGCAATCTATCACAAGGCAAATGCATTATAACATGAGATGTATACCAGGAAAGCAGGGCTAGTTCAATATTAGGAAAAAGTCAACATAATTGACTTTATCAATAACAAAAGCAACAGAAATCATATGATTATCTCAATAGATGTAGAAAAAGTTTTTATCAAAATATAATACCTATTCCTATTAAAAACACTAGAGAGCATAGAATAAATGGACCTTTCCTTAAATGATAAGTAGCATCCATGTAAAAACATCTGTAATGGGAATGAACCAGAAGCCTTCCCAATGAGATCAGGGTTCATGAAGCAAGGATGCCCATTATCACTACTATTATTCAATATTGTACTAGAAATGATAGCTATAACAATAAAAGAAGAAAAAGAAACTACAGGAATTAGAATAGGCAACTGTAGCTCTTTGCAGATGACATGATGGTATACTTAGAAAATCCTAAAAAACCAACTAAAATACTAGTTGAAATAATTAACAACTTTAGCAAAGTTACAGGATATAAAATAAATCCACACAAATCATCAGTATTTCCATATACTACCAACAAAGTCCAGCAGAAAGAGAAATTCCATTTAAAATAACTGTAAGCAATAAAAAACACTTGGGAGTCTACCTGCCTAGACAAACCCAGGAACCATATGAACACAATAAACAAAAAATTTTAAACAAAGTCAGATCTAGGCAATTGGAAAAATATTAATTGCCCATGGGTAAGCTGAGCCAATAAAATAAAGATAACAATTCTACATAAATTAATTTACTTATTCAGTGCCATATCTACAATAAAAAAAATTCATCTGGAACAACAAAATGTCAAGAACACCAAGGGAATTAATGAGAAAAAAAAGTGAAGTGTCCTAGCAATACCAGATCTCAAACTGTATTGTAAACTGGCAATCATCAAAAACAAACTGGTACCGGCTAAGAAATAGCATGGCAGATCAGTGGAATACATTAGGTACACAAAACAATGCAGTAAATGTCCATAGTAATCTAGTATTTGATAAACCAAAAGACACCAGTGCTTTTGGTACAAGAACTCATTATTTGACAAAAACTGCTGCGACAACTAAGAAATAGACAGAAACCGGGTAAAGATGAACATCTTGCACTATATACCAAGCTAAGGTCAAAATAGGTACATGATTTAAACATCTAAGGTGACACCATAAACAACTTAGGAGAGCAAGGAATAGTTTACCTGTCAGATTCTTGGGTAAGGGAAGAATTTATGACCAAACAAGAGATAGAGAGCATTATGAGATTTAAAATGGATAATTTTGATTATATTAAATTATAAAGGTTTTGCACAAACAAAACCTATGTAAAAATCAGAAGGAAAGCAGAAAAGTGGGGGAAAACTTTTTATAGTGAGTATCTCTGATAAATACCTCATTTCTCAAATATATAAGAATACTAGTCATTCCCCAACTGATAAATGGTCAAAGATACGAACAGGCAGTTTTCAGGTGAAGAAATTAAAGCTACCTAGAGTCTTATGAAAAAATGCTCTAAATCGCTATTGAGTACAGAAATGAAAATTAAAACAACTCTGAGATACCAATTCACATCTATAAGAATGGCTCATATGACAGAAAAAGAAAATGATGTTGGAGAGGATGTGGGAAATTGGGACACTAATGCACTGCTGGTGGAGTTGTGAACTGATCTAATCATTCTGAAGAGCAATTTGGAACTATGCCCAAAGGGCTATAAAACTGTGCATACTCTTTAATCCAGGAATAAGATTATTAGGTCTGTATCCCACAGAGATTTTTTTCAAAAGGGAAAAGGACCCATATGTACAAAAATATTTACAGCAGCTCTTTCTGTGGTGGCAAAGAATTGAAAATCAAGGGGATGTCCAGCAACCGGGGAATGGCTAAATGAGTTGTGGTATATGATTGTAACGGAATATTAATTGCTACAGGAAATGACAGGCAGGATGATTTGGGAAAAATAGGAAAAGACTTACATGAACTGATGCAAAGTGAAGTAAACAGAAAAGGAACACCATACATAGTAATAACAATATTGGGAAATAATCAACTGCGAATAATCAAAGTAAAGTGAGCAGAACCAGAAGAACATTGTACATAGTGAGAAGTAATATCGTAAAATAATCAACTGTAAAGGATTTAGCTATTTTCAGCAATACAATGATCAAAGACAATTCCAAAGGACTCAATTCCATTTTCAGAGAAAGAACTGATGGAGTACGAATGGCAGTTCAAAGCATTTTATTTTTCATTTCACTTTTTTTCATGGTTTGTTTTTTGTTGGGTATTTTTTTCGGTCTGTGTTTTCTTTCACAACATGATAAATATGGAAATATGTTTTGTATGACTGCACATATATAACCCATATCAAATTGCTTACCATCTCAGCAAAGGGGAAAGGAAGGGAGGGAGAGAATTTGGTACTCAAAATTTTTTAAAATGAATGTTAAAAATTGTTTCTACATGTAAATGGGAAAAATAAAATATAATGAAAAAAAGTTTGAACTCTACCACTTACTGGCCAAGGCATTTTACCTCTTTGGAGGTCAGTTTCATTTCTATAAAATTAAAGGGTTAGACTGGATGACATCTAGGGTCCAACTCCATCTTGCAATCTATGATCCTATGAGATATATGTAAAAGAAGACATCAAGATGAGTTGGCACATGAGTCAAGCAATCAACAAATATTTATTAGGTGCTTTTATATGTGCCAAGCACGGCATTAAGCACTGGGACACAGAGAAAAGAAAAGCAGTCCCTGCTCTCAAGGAGCTTATAGTCTGATGAGAAGGATCATATATAACTAGATAATAGATAATACAACATACATACAAAGCTGGAGGGGAAGGCTCTAAGAGCTGGGGGTCCAGGAAAGGCCTCCTGAAGAAATGGCAACTGAGTGAGTCTTCAAGAAATCCAAGAATACACAGGATTGAGGAGGGAATGAACTCCAAGAATGATGGAAGAGCCACTGCAAAGGCACAGAATTGCAACATTTGTTCCAGTGTATGCAAGGATGTGATGTATGCAAGGAACAGCAAGCAAGCCAGTATAGCTGGGCCACAGACTATGTGGAGGGGAATAATATGAAAGAAGATTAGAACGATAAGTTCTAAACATATGTCAGAGGAATTTCTATTTGATTCTAGAAGAAATTGGGAGCTACTAGAATTTACTGATCAGGAAGTGATACAGTTAATCCTGTTTTTAGGAAAATCACTTTTGTGAAAGCATGAAGAAAGAATTGGAGTAGAGAACTGAGGCAGGGAGATCAAGCGGGAGGACATTTGCAATTTTCCTGGAAAGAGGTGATGAGGGCCTGAACTAGGGCTGTATTTATATTAGTGGAAAGAATAAGATGTATATGATAGATACTGTGAAGGTAGAAATAACAAGATCTGCCAACCAAATAGTTATATAGGGTGAGAGGGGTTATGGATGATGCCAAGGTTGGAAAACTGAGTGACTGGGAGAATGATGGTGGGAGACAGAAATTCAGAAATGGGGGAAGGTTGGGGAGATAAGATAATGAATTATGTCTAGATATTTTGATATTCTCAATGTATAATAGGCTATTACAGAGATGTAGAGCTGGACCTCAGAATACAGAGTAGGACTAGACATCTAGATCTGGGAATCATCTACTCAAAGATGATAAATAAACCCATAAGAACTGATTAGGTCATCAAATGAGATAGCATAGAGATAAAAAAAAAAACACCAGACAATCTAGCCAAGGAAACTGTGAGAGACGGATCAGACAAGCAGGGGGAGAAAGAAGAGCAGTGTCACAAAAAAATTCAGAAAGAAGATATGATCAACAGAATGAAAAGCTGCAGAGAGGTCAAGAATGCTGAGGACTGAAAAAAGGGCATTAATTTGAAATCATTAGACCAAAGAAAAGAAGCAAATGAATGAGTGAACTAGGAGACTGGTAGTGCCATTAACAGAAATAGGAAGTTAAGAGGAAGAACGATTTTGGACAAAAGATAATTAATTCAGTTCTGTGAGTCAAATGCATCCTCTAATTATTTCTTGTGATTTGGAGGGGAGGAGATTTTTACTAACATTTTTAGTTACATTTTGTTTATTTCAACTGTGTTGTCTGTAATTTGACTATAAGATACTAATGAATAGAGATCATACCTTTGTAATAAAATATTGTACAATACTATACAAAGCTAGACATTTAATATTACTATCAAAGATGAATTATTATCAAATATGAGGGCTGGTAACTATTTCTACAAACAATGACAAAATGAAAAATGTTTTTGCCCATAATTAAGATGCAAGATTAAATCAGGCTTGACTGATTATTTTGGCTCAGTCCACCAGCCTTTTAAAAAAATCATTTGGTCAGCTAAATGAAAAGCTGTTCACATGGCACAGGAATCATTTCATTTCAGCATGATTCAGTCAATATTGTTTTCCATTCAAGGCAAGCAAAAAGGGATGAAATGTGTTGCCCATGTACTAACTGGGGAATTTTCCAGTGACCCACAGAGAGTGTCTGTGTCTGTCTGTGCTGGTGCCAAATAACCCTCATGTGTACATGAAATGCACTTGGTCTCTATGATACATGAGAAACCAAAAAGGCTGGAGGAATGCCTCTCTGAGCTACCAGTTAACAGCAAGAATGAAGTAATTCTTAAAAGAAAGGAGAAAGTACTGATCATAACAAGAATATATAACATACTGCACTTCTTAGGTTTCCAAAGAACTTATCCTATATTATCCCATTTGATACTCAAAACTTGATAAGTGTTATCAGTCAGCCAATAATCATCAAACACCTACCATGTACCAGGCATGGTCTAAGTGCTGGAGATGCAAAAGACAGTCCCTGATCTTAAAGAGCTCACAGTCTAACATGGCAGACAGTATGCAGACAATTATGTACACACAAGATAAACTGGAGATAATCAACAAGAGGAAGGTAGTAGCACTGAGGCATGATTCACCCCATTTTAGAGGCAGGTAGGTGGCATAGTGGACATAGCACTGGGCCTGGAGTCAGGAAAACCTGAGTTCAAATGTGGCTTCGGCTCTGACTAGCTGTGTGACCAACCCTGGTCAAATCATTTAACTCTGTTTGCCTCAGTTTCATTTGTAAAAATAAGCTGGAGAATGAAATGACAAACTACTCTAGCATATTTGCCAAGAAAACCCCAAACGGGGTCACAAAGAATCAGACACGACTGAAAAAATGACTCAACAACCTCCATTTTATTTCCCTTCACTACCATTCCTTTCAAGTCAAACTGACCTGCTAGGTGCTCATCATACACTACCACTCCACTTCCAACCTCCATGTGGCTAGGATATGGCTGTCTGGCATGAACTCTCTCCTCTCCCCTGCCTCACAGATCTCCTTACTTTCCTTCAAATCATGATTCGGATGTCACTTCCTAAATATCACCCTCCCCAACAACTTTCCAAGTTCTTAATGCTCTCTCTTTTCTTGAAATTACTTTGCATCATTACTCTGTACAACTCTGTGTCTCTGTATTTGTATGTATCTCTTGGCAGAATATAAGTTTCTTGAGGCCAAAGACTGTCTACTTTTATTTCTCTATCTCTAGTTCAGTGCTTCTTAAAGTTTTTTTTTTAACAGAAGTGAGCTAATGAGGAAAATGAGGTTCAGAAAGGTTATATGACTTACTCATGGCCAAACAGTAAGAGCTGGCAGCAGAATTTGAACCCCCATCTCTGTATACTCAAAGTCCAGGGCTCTTCCAGTTACACCACACTGCAAGACAGAGGGTGCTAGACCTATGTTAGGAAGCTGCGGGGTAAAAGAATATGATCCAGGTGACAAAGCTAAGGAGCGGTGAACTTTTGGAGCTATGTAATAAGCATGAAATTCTTCCCACAAAGATAAGACCTGAATTCTGAAAAGTAAGTAGTTTCTCATGCTTCAAGGAAGGAGGATTTGAAGAATCCACTGTGAAAGAGGCCGTATCATCAGCCGAAGGGTAAAGAGCTGAAGAGTGATAAATGGAGACTGACTGGGAGTTGGAGAGAAGGCAATATGTCCATCTGACATAGAAAATGTGGAAGTGTGTTGTCTGAGGCAGATTTCTAATTACTACCCACTTCTGTTTTAATTGTTATGGAGAAAACGATTCCAATGGGACAAAACTAGAAAGCACCACTAGGGATTATGGGATCACACCCCATCTCTGCTATACATTAAGTGATGTTGGGTAAAGTCTCCCAGCTTTAGTCCCTTCATATGTAAAAAGGAGATGAGGTGATTTTTAAAAGAGGCTTTTGGCTCTAGACTCAGCACTGCTGATTGAGTCAGTTTGTAAAGTTAAGGGCTCAGAAGTGGGGAAAGGAAACAAGTGTTTATAAAGCACCCCCTATGTGCCAGGCACTCTGCTAAGCACTTTACGTATGCTACCTCATTATCTCAGGAGAGCAAGCAGATCTGAGAACTGGGTAAGAAAAGAGTGTCTGGGAAGGGGATTTGGATTTCTAAACCAGAGCTTAAAATACAGGAATGATGGACTCCTTGTTAGGACGATAGCATACCTAAGGAGGGCCAGTAACATGTATTTGCTGAAAGACTTGTGAATCTGATCAAGAGGACTTTAAAGGGAAAGAGGAAGAAAATTGTTCATGAATACATGGCAAACTAGACATCATGGTATGACACAGAAAACATATCAGAAGGGAGGACCTACTGATATTCACAGGAGAAAAGATCCAAGAAAAAAAAACGGCCATTAAACACTAGGTTTCAGATGTCTATGTATATATAAAGAGTGTGGGCAATGAACAAAGTCAAACTAGAGATTTTAACAAAAGGAAGAGACTTGGGATGGGACCCATTATTGAGAAAAGACTATGAAATAGTATACCTTATTCAATACAAAACAAATATACAACTGGAATAGAACTATATATTAAGAATATGGTGAACACTGTGAAAAAATCCCAAATCAAAAGGGGAAATCTTGGTTAAGAGAATTTGGGTGAGGATAATTATGGATAAAACAAGTGATATTGTAGTGGGATTATATTATATCCCACCCAGATGGAAAGGGGGAAATTAATGATTAGTTTGGGAAATAGCACACAAACTTGGCATAGAGATATGACAAAGATGTGTTGGGAAATTTTAATCACCCATCCATATGCTGGAGCCTCCTCTCTCTTCTAAAAGCAGAAGATGTTGATAAAATTCTTGACTTGCCTTAAGAATAAATTTATTCTTCAAAAGGTGGAAGAAAAAACAAAAGGAACCTGAACTTCATTCCGAAAAAGGAAGCACTAACCATTCCAACTTCAAGAATCTGCTAGATAAATAAGGAAAAGCTGGACATATTCTGATACGCACTCTAGATTTGCAGACAGCAATTTTAAAGATTTAAGAAAGTGGACAGGTAAGATACCATGGCCTAAAATTCTACAGGATAAAGTGATCCAAGAGAAAGAGAAAGCTCAATAGGGAAATTCCAATATGATACTAAAATAATTTTCTAATGATTTTAATCCTCTGTCTACAAAGGTCAGTATGTGTATATGAGGAACTCCATGACCAACCTGGATTTTTAAAAAGAGACATATAAAAAATGGAAGCATGGGCAAACAAGTGAGGATAAACAGAAAATGCTGCTACAATCCCCTAAGAAGAGTAAAGCTTAGGAAGCAGCTAGGTGGTGCAGTGAGTAGAGCACTGGCCCTGGAGTCAGGAGGACCTGAGTTCAAATCCAGCCTCAGACATGTGACACATGTACTAGCTGTGTGACCTTGGGCAAGTCACTTAACCCCAACTGCCCTACCCCCCCCCAAAAAAAAGAAGAGTAAAGTTCAGAATAAGCTGAAATGATGGTGAATTTGTAGAACCATAAATGGAATTTTTTAAAGTTATATTGTGAAGAAGAACAAAATCAAAGAAGGGATAGGATTACTGCTAGTGGTAATGGTAAGAAATTGTAATGTACAATGGAGAAAATGGAATCACTCATCTCTTATTTTCCTTTTATCTCTACTAAGGAGAATGATCTTTATATTGAAATGGAATAGAAATAGTTAATAGGAACTTGAAGTTCAAAGCAATTGAGGAAGTCTGTCAAGTTCAGTAACCAGGCTAGGACAAACTATATGCCAGAGAATTTAAAGAACTGCTGGATATGATGATTGAGCAGCTTTCAGGGATCTTTTTTTTAAAAAATCACAAATGCTTCAGGAGCAGAAATGGGCAAATTTTATCCCAATTTATAAAAACCCCCAAACTAAAAAGGCTATAGTCTCAAAACTAGATGCTCAAGAACTTGACTGATTTAAGCATTTAGAAAAGAAAGTGGCAATCACTTAGGAGAGGCATGGTTTCATCGAGAATATGTCTTGCCAGATTAACCTCATTTTCTTGGACATAATTCCACAGAATACCCAGATTCTAGCAATGCATTTAATAAAGTCTCTCAATGCTACCTTTGTGGATTAGAAAATGATATGTGGGCTCAGAACTGGTTGAATGGCCAGACCCCAAAGAGTAATTATTATAGTATTAATGTCAACCTGGAGTGAGAGCTACAGTAGCAACTCAAAGATCTTCCTTGGATGAAAAGTACAGATGGCATGTTTTAACTCCACAAATAAAGGACTAGACCTAATATATTAAATTCAGTTGGGATAAATGTAAAATTTTATGCTTAAGATAAAGAAAAAAATCAATGGGACACAGAAAGGATGAAGAATGAAAAAAGAACAGATCTTTAGCAGGTTAAAAGCTCTGTATAAATCAACAATTTATGACATGGCCATCAAATTCTATTAACAAAGCCACAGAATTTGCAACAAAGAGATGATACTCTTACCACATTTTATCTTAGTAAAACTGATTCTTTTAGGGTAGATATGGGCAAATTGACATTGGCTCTAAAGATGAACGACCAAGGTGTTGAAAAGAACAGAGACAATGCCATACAAGGACTGGTTGGGGAAATTGGGCATACCTAAGCAAGAGAATAAAAGACAGAGTGGGGGTGGAGGAGGAATACGACAGCTTTTTTTAAGTATATGAAGGGTTTTCACGTAAGAAAGCAATTCAACTTGTTCTGTTTGGCACCAGAGGGCAGAACTATATGAAATAGGGGAGGGAGGATACATAGTTAAAGAGAAACAGATTTTGGTCTCACATAACAGAAAGCTTCCTAATAGTTTGAGCTATCCATTAATGCAATGGGTCCTTTGTCTCTTGCTGAGCACTTTTGGGGAATGTAGTGGTACAGATTTCTATTCAGGCACCAGTGAAGAGTAGGTTATTTGTGAGGTCATGTCCAGCTCTCAGATCCTCTAGTGCTATATATGCCTGCAGTGGCTATACCTGCTACAGGTGACTCATGAAAAGGAAATCCCTTCCCAGACTTGGCTAGGCTCCCACTATCATAACTGTCATGAAGAATATCCTAGATAGCTTGAGACTCACTCTCCTCACATGCAGGAAATCTGGCAGAACACGCAACATGACAATAAGTCAATGGCACTCGAAGATATACTAAGAATAAAGACAATAGCTGTTTCTAGAGAAATTTCTTGGATCAACTCATTTGGCAGCATTTTTCTAAGAATAAAGCAAAGTCTCAAAAACAGAGCCATCTGCATTCTGATACATAACATCACCATCAACTATTTACTAACTGCCTACTGTGTATGTGGTGCTTTATTGGGCAATTCTCTAGTAATGGGCAACTGGGGAAAGAAAATGGACAAAGGAGAACTTACCACATGTAATGAAACTGAAGGGGTCTCAACTGTCTGGGAAGAAAAGGTAGAAATGAAGACCCTGGAAAAAAAAATGGCTCCTAATTCATCATGAGGAATTTTTCTTGAAAACAACTGCCCCATCCAACAGAAAATGCTGCTACAATCCCCTAAGAAGAGTAAAGCTCAGGAAGCAGCTAGGTGGTGCAGTGTCTCAATATTTAAGGAATAGAAAAATAGCATCCACAGAGGAGAGTCATATCAGTGCTGGTGTTACATTCTCCAATTGCCCTCTCACCTCTTCTTTTGTTTCTAAGATCATTCCTCAGGCAAATTACTCAGGTTAAATACTGACATCATCATTAGTATGTTGAAATGGAACCCACACAGTAACTTCCAGGTGGTTGCTCTAACACTGGAGATAGGAAGGAGATCTAGCAAAGAAGACAACTTTGGGCTCACAGAGAGACCCAAGAATGCTGACACTGCAACTAGCTGTTCTATTAAAAAATGTGTGTGCAGCAATTACTAAAATTGGCCAGTCTGTTAAAGTGATAAAGCATTTCTGACATGCAACTTAGTATTACTGTCCTAAAGTTCAGCAGAGCATTGTTTCAAAAAATAAATCTACGTTAGTGTTAGGCAAAAGAGGTCGTTTTCAGACTAGTTGGAGAAGAAGGAGGAGGAGGAACAGCAGAGGAAGAAAAGGAGGAGGAGAAGGAAGAAGAGGAAGAAGGAAGAGTAGGAAAAGGAGGAAGAAGAGAAAAAAGGCAGAGCAGGAAAAGGGGGAGAAAGAAAAGGAGTAACAGGGAAGAGAAGGAAAACAAGGAGGAAGAAGAAGAAGAAATAATAAGAAATTTACTATGTAATTTACTATGGCTTAACTGACAGAAAAAGGCTAACCAGTAGTATGAGAAGTCATCTCAGAATCAATTGTCTTCATTCAGTCAGATCATTAAATTATTAGAGCAAAAGTAAAAAACCAAAATCACAGAAGACTTACGGAGAAAAGAAAGCAGGGAAGAGTTATGATTTGCATGAGTGCAAGGTGATCAAAACTAATGAAATCGCAGAGCCAAAGTATAACAAACTACATTGGTCCAAGCAGTCTTATTTGAGGATATGCTATCCTATATGCTAAAAAAAAAAAAGAAAAAAAAAAGGTTGAGAACCTGGCAGTTTTGAGTTGAGCTACAGAATGCTCATAGTTTCCCAGAATAGATGTAATTACTTGTGGGACCATAAAACTAATGTCAGGATTTTGCTAGTTTTGAGGAAGTGGAGGGAGCTGATTATCAAACATTGCCGTGGTGTCCTGATGACCTCTAAGAGCGGTCCCTTGTAGCTGTGTCCACGTGAGATGTGCTTGTTAGCCTAGGATTATATGAAGACGACAAGGTGAAAATAGTATGGATGTAAAAGGGAGACTGCATATACTAAGTCTGAGTTTAGATAAGGATGACTTCAGGCAGGGATCCTGAAAACTGTACTTTAGCCCTGTGGACAGGGGTCCCTGAAGCATTTCAGGAAATGAGAGAGTGTGGATGCAGGGGCTGATGGAGCTCAGCGTGCTCCTCTAAGATTTAAGACTCAGAGAGTGTGCAAAGGATCTCAGTGGTTCCCAGTCCCCACATCTTGGTATTTTCATGGTCCAGGATGAAAACAAGTCCTGAAGAGATATGCAATCTGAGATAGCAGGTTCTGAGTCCCTGTAAGGAATAGAGATTACTCCATGATAAACCGGCAAACCTAAAACTTGGACACTAACTAAGCTAAGTGTATTTATTACCTGGGACAATAAAACATGCTTTTCAAACAGGCCCAGTTCTTGTTCCCTAAACAAGCTTTGCATCTTTGTTTATGCGATTCCTTTCCACAATGAATGCTTCCTCCACCTTTCCCTCCTAGCTAAACCTACTGAACTACTCTATTGGATTGTTTATACTATGCAGAGGATCACATGCATATGTCTCACCCCTTCATATTACAAATGAGGAAACTGAGGCCCAGATATAGGAAGTAACTTATCTCAAGTCACACAGGCATGTAGTAGGGCTGTGATTTGAACAGAGGTCTTGTGACTCTAAATCTCATGCTCTTTCCACTACAACTTGTTGCTTCTCCCTCACTACACACAAATGGTGCTTACCTTACACTGCCTTGTATATTAGTTGTATATACACACCCATCTCCCAGAATCCAGGCTCTCCAGTGATGGGCATCCTGTTTACATAATTTTATCTGAGGGGAAGAACAAACACTGGGAGTTTTACAACTAACCACTGGCACGTCATTGGGACTAGTACCCCATTCTGACACATGATCTGGAAGATGTAAAGATACCTAGAATGCCAGTAAAATAACACTGCTATGCTATCAAGTGAGGTCTGCCTGCTGCTCCCCAAACTTGGTAGGGTATCCTTTGCCTCTTCGTTTTTGCATAGGTTGTCCCCACCATGTCTGGAATGTATTTCCTCCTCACTTCCACCTGGTAGATCCCCATTTCCTTCATGACTTAGCTCAGGTGCCATCCCTTACCCAAAGCCTTTCCTGATCCCGTAGTTGTTAATACTCTCTTTCTTCTCTTTGAATTATCTTGTGTGTTTACTTACCTTTTTCCTCATGCTTTATCCTTCAGTAAGAATTTAAGCTTCTTTTGTCTTTGCACTCCCACAAAATTCCTATTGTGCAAGGCACAATGCCTCACACATAGGAGACAGTTAATGTTTGCAGAATTGACCTATGATGCAAAGCCAATTCATTTGTTGAATGAATACATTCCTTCCCCAATAGCCCAATTTTTCATGACTTCTTGGTCATAGTGGAAAGAATATTGCACTTGGAGTCAGAAGACCTGAGGCAGAGACCCTATTCAAACTTACCAACGGTATAATCATGGGAAGTTACTTGACTTTTCCAAGTCTGTCTCCTTACCAACAGGGATACTACTTAACAATATCTAGCTCTAAAGTTTGTTGTGGAAAAAATACTTTTGCAGATTGGAAAGCACTATATAAACATCATCATCATCATTTCCAGTACTCTCTGAGGGATGGAGAAATAAAACACATGAATATCCTAGGAGTTTGTTTCTGTCATTTTTCAGTCATGTCCAACTCTTCACGACCTCTTTTGGGGTTTTCTTAGCAAAGATGCTGGAGTGCTTTGCATTTCCTTCTCAAGCTCATTTTACAGATGAGGAAACTGAGGCAAACAGGGTTAAGTGACTTTCCCAGGGTCACACAGCTAAGTAAGTGTCTGAGGCCAGATTTGAACCCACGAAGATGACTCTTCCTGACTCCAGGTCCTGTAACTCTATTTACTTCGCCACCTAATTGCTTCTATCCTAAAGGTGGGAGGCTAATAATACTGAACCATTCTCAGGCTGCTAGGTAGAACAGACAGGTCTAATATGATCCTTTTAATCAACTTCAACTACTGATAATTTACAATAAAAAATTACAAGAATCTTTTAAGAGAATGAGCTTAAAAATCCTGTTTCATTATGTAAGTGAGCTTCTTTCGCATTTCTTCAAAAGAGTAAATATTCTCTTAACTGAAAGACCTATGAGATAAAGTGCTACCTACATTAATAAATCCTCTGGTAATGAAGCTCCTTTATATGAAAGCTGATACTGTGTTTTTTTTAAAGCTGTTTATAATCTCTGAGGCTAAACACAGAGAGGGTTGTTGAGTGGAATAAAGAGAATAAGGTTTGGTTTCTTCTGTCCTGGTTGGGGGTAGTTGCACTGCTCAGATGGTATTCTACTGATCTTTCATATCTGGCTGCATTCAGGAACAAATTCCTGCCACTCATAGGGCATGTGGGTCTATGTTGATTGAAAGAAGGGCAAGAATACTGTGAGCTAGATATCTAAAGTGCATTTTGCCTGAGAGGGTAGGAGGTGGCTGGTTATACTGGCATGCCTCTGATGATGTCCCCCTTAGAAGGGGTTTACAGAATATTAAGGCATTTGATAAGAACAAACAAACAAATGCTAGGATTGTACAACTAGGCATTGGTACATCATTGGAAATTTATCCCATTCTGATTCATTAGAGAGAAGCTGTGGCAATGACTATAGAGAATCAGTAAGCTGTGCTAGCCAAGTTAGGAAGGTTTGCTGCCTTTTAAAAAATGCTAAAAATTTTAAATTTATATTAAGATGAATGCAGTTGATATTTTCCAACACATCTGACATTAGTATTTATTGAAATTTTTATTTCCTAACCCATTTTCTGTGACATTTAAGAAAGGATCCTTCCATATTATTTCAATAAAAAAGTTTCTGAATACACAATGAGTCCATGGAATACATCCTCTTTGTAACTTGAGGCATTACTGTTTTTTATTCTACCAGGTAATTCACTGATTTAACTCATTTCTGTGATTATAACAATCAGCATCATATATAGTAGAACCTCAAATGTGTATCTTTCTAGCCCTGATTTCTCTCCCAAGGTTCAGTTGTTTAATCTGACCAGCATAACTGTTTCCTCAAATAATAATAAGCTACTTTAATTTTTAATTGCTTCAATCATCAGAAACCCAGCTATTAATGAAAAAGAAAAAAAAAACACCTGTGAATCAATGAAATAGCCATCACAAGGTAGATATACAAAGGCCCATGGACTCCGTAACTAGTCTCTCAGGTCCCTGTGCAAAATCTGTTGATTTATTTTATTATATACATATGGCTACCAGACACTGTGCTAGGTTCTAAGGATGATGACATTAAATTAAATAATCTCTGCCCTCAAGGAGCATACATTCTATAGGAGAATACAATATATATACAACAAAAAGTATATATAAAATATACAAAATAAATAGCTCTATCTGGAACCAATTTAAATGAACACCATAGTTTCCTCTGCTTAGGCACTCTTCTAATTTGGTAACAATTTTATTTTGTTTTAAAAAGACAATGGTTTGATTACACAGACCAGATTCAGAAATGACTCCCGCATTGGGAGCCAGTCATTTCTCAGCTCTTAAGATAGAGTCCATTTCAATTTTTGTGATGTTATTCAGGGCTAACCTTGTTTATTGTTTCCCGATTCTCTTCCTGAAGTATTTATAATGTATAGGTATTAACAAGCATTTATCAAACCTACCACATGCCAGGCATCGTGTTAAGTGCTGGGGATATAAAGACGGACAAAAGTCAGCCCTTGCTTTCAAGGAGTTCATAGCTTAATAAGGGAGACAATACGTGAACAGCTATGTACAAACAAGATATGTACAAGATAAATTGAAGATAAGGGAAGGCACTAAGAATATAGAGGACTGGGAAAGGTTTTTAGCAGAAGCTGGGACTTTAACCGAGACTTGAAGGAAGCCAGGATACAGAAATAAGGGGAGAGAGCTCCAGACTTCGGAAGAATAGAGAACCTTTGGCCTCCTCCTATTCTTGTTATGGAGCCATATTTTCCAAAACATTTTTTGCCATCTTCCCCTTTGCACTAAAGTCACCAAATAATAATTACACTTTGATTTAATTTGGAAAGTCTTAACCAAGATCTTCATAAAATATCTCGACCTCTTCGTCTTCTGCAACACCTCTTGATGCATAAGCCTGCAATTATCTTCATGGTGGTCTTTTTGAAAATGCTTATCGTGAGTACTGCAAGATGAGATAATTGTGCCACAAGAAATGATGTTTTTATGTTGCATTTGGAAGTACGATGAAACCAACTTCACAAATTCTATTATTTGCATCTCTAAGGAGAAAGTGTAAGCCATTCTTCCATTTAATTGGAATTCTGTCTTCTGGTTCCATATATATCAAGACTATTGATATTCAAGTTTCATTTCCTTTGTCAATTCAGTCACTGGACAAGGATTTCCGATTTATAGTCCCAACAATTATTAGTATTCAGAGATTGTCCTAAAAATGCGGTGATTTGTAGCAGTCTCTGTTGCTGTCATCACAGAAACAGAAGAGGGGATACAAAGGGACTGAGGGCTATGTTATATTTTTGTCTCATGTGTTTCAACAACCAAAGAATCCACCACCAATGGCCAGTTTGCAGGTGCACTAAACTGGTCTTCAGAAAGCAGATACTGTGTGTCGTCCAAGATTAAAATGAAGTTGTCTCCTAATCTGGATTACACCTTGGTATGCTGAAAAAAATTTGCAGCTATGACTGATCAAATGCTCTGATGATAATCCTTAAAGAATCATGGAATACAGGAGATTTGCAAATGTCTCAGTAAACAAAAAGAAGGAATAAATTAGATTCCTCAAACTTCAGACCAGGTGAACTTAATATTGATCTCCAGCAAAAAAAAAAAAAAAAAAAAACCAAAAACAACAAAAAAAAAAAAAACAAAACCCCTCTAGAACTGATTATTAAGCAGTGGGTTTGTGAGGACTTTGAAAGGAAAGTAGTAATCCCTTAGAAGAGGTTCATCTGAACTAGTCATGTAAGGTTAACTTCATTTTTCTTTTTAGATAAAATGATGAGACTTTTAAAATAGGGGACTACTACAGATATTATGTTTGTATTTCAGCAAATCAACTGACAAAAATTCTCATAATTTCCTTGTGGAGAAGAATAAAGACTGGTTCTAGTGAGGTAGATTGGGAGGGTGAATGGGCAGATGCGAACAATGTGAAAGGATCCTCGTCATCTTGTAGGGAAGTCTCGATTAATATGCTTCAAGATTCCATTTTCAGTCCTATCTTATTTAATACTTTTTATCAATGATTGGATCTCTGTATCTGTTATTGTATGATACCAAGATGAAATTTAATAGGAACAAATGCAAATTTCTACAATGAACTTTTAAAAATTCAGCTGTGCCAACTATAGGATGGCTAGACAATATAGTTTGTGTGCAAAAGGAGACATGTTACTTAACTACAGACCAGTTTGAGTCAATAACTTGTTTTGGGTGTAAACAAAAAATCAAATGTGACTGGGATATATGGTGTCTGGAATAAGGGAGAAGATAAACTCACTGCAGATAGTACATTGTAATAGACATCATAGTGGATAAAGTAATGGGTCTGGAGTCAGGAAGATTCATCTTCCCAAATTCAAATATGACCTTATGTAAGTCACAACCTCATTTGCCTCAGTTTCCTCATCTGTAGAACAAGCTGGAAAAGGAAAGGGCAAACCAGTATCTCTGCCAAGAAAACCCCAAATGGGGTCATAGAAGGCTGGACACAACTGAAAAATCACTTAACAACAACAATAAACCATATCCAGAAGTCTGGTCAATATGCCCAATTTTAAGAGGGACACTGAAGCTAGAGACAATCTAGAAAGGGCAACTAAACCAATTAGGGTACTTGGAAAGCATATCATATGAGGAATAGTTAAAAAAAAAACCTAACAATTTTGGAACCTAGAACCCTTTAAATATTTAAAGAAAACAGTCCTGTGAAAGATTGATAAGACTCATACTATGTCTGGAAAGCCAGACTAAGACTAAAGGATAGAAGGTACAGAGAAGCAAATTTCAGCTCAAGATGAGAATAATTCTGGGGTTTCAACTTCCAATAAAACCATTTTTGTACTGTCCATTCCAGTCCAAGATCATGCTCTTTGGCAATAAGCAAAATGAGAGGTAAGTAACTCTACCTTTTGCCTTTACAGTATTACCATTATCCCATCCTTTCCTTCAGCAATAGTCCTGGTGCCCTTCTTTGATCCTCCTCTTTTCCCCAAAATAGCTGTTTCGGATTTTGCTTTAAGACTGAGTCTCCCTAACTCATCCAGGATGGAAGTACAGAGGCTAATCAAAGGCCCAAACCCAATTCTGATCAGTCAGGAAGTTTCTATGCATATATATCATTTTTCTAACTTGAGCTGGTTACTTCACCCCTTCTTAGGCAGACTGGTAGCCCTTCGGTATGAGGGGCTCACCATTAGTGCCTGACTTAATTCAAACACAAGATCAGCTTTAGCCCTACTGCAACTCAGAACTATAGAACTCAAGCTTATCCATTAGCTTTAGCCTCCCTTACAACAGGAAAGAGCAGGCATGCCACTCTGCCAGGCACCAAAATAGCTTTAAAAAAACCTTTTTTTGTCCTTAGCATTCATCATTCTGAGCTTTAGTGCTCCTAAAATAGTTTTATAGGATCATGCTACATTTTTGTATTAAGTCTCTAATACCCATCCTTCTTGGCCATGCTATCTTTTATGTGTCTTCATAAAATCCATATTCACAAATAAATTCCTCTGCATGCACACTGATCTCTTCCCTAACTCTGTAGAATTTGGATAGTGCCTCCTTTGCATCCTCATCAGAATTGTTTCAATATGCATTTTCAGCATTTCATTGTTGAGAGTTTTCTATCCTATTGGACTGACTTCTGTAAAACTGTCTAACGGCTTGAAATTGCTGATACAAGAACCTATAAAACAAAGCAGTCTGGGAACATTTACCACAGTGATGAACACCCTTACTACATAGCTAGATAGTCCTGAAGATAATCGCTGCATTGACAAAACAGACTATTCAATGACAATGATCCTAAGGAGTTGTAGAAAGGTTAAATTATGTCCTAAACACTAATAAGGCAAGGAAGATGAAGGCATGCTAAACATGACAATATTACCCAAATTAATTTACAGCTTTAGTGCTATGCCAAACAACCAAGTCATTATTACAGAGCTTGTCAAAGTAATAATAAAATTTATTTGGAGCAACAATAGGTCTATGATACCAAGAAAAATAATGGGGGGAAAGGTAGGAATGTATGGGCAATAACCACAATCTATATTGTAAAGCAGTGATTATTAAAACTACTTGATAGTGGTCAAAAGTTTTTAAGTATGTCAGAAGAATATATTAGATGTATGTGATTCAGAAATATATTTTTTTCAAATTCTAGCATTCAATAATCTCCAGAACAAACTACTTAGGGAAGGACTCCGTTCAATAAGAATTGCTGGGGAAACTAGAAGAGTTTGACAAGAAATAGATTTAAATGATCATCCTATACCACATATATCACAGTAAGTTCTAAATGGGATAGGGATTGGAGTAGTTACTGGAAAAGTGAGTTTATTGGCATAAATAGCTGTAGGTGAATTGCTTCGGTTAAAGTAATAGCCACATATATTAGCACCTTAGCTGCAACTTATAATCTTAGAGAGCTGTTTATAACACTGCCAACGTAATAAGACAGTATGTATTAGAGGAGGGACATGATTCTAAATCTTCCTGTCTTCAGGGTCAGCTCTCTATCCATTACACCAAGCTGCCAAATGTATGCTCAATTTAAATGCTAAATGGTCAGATAAAAAAATTGGAGGAAAAACAAACAAAGGTACACTTCACAGCCAAGGCTAAGAGAAAAATTCTTAAGCAAAAAGGAGATAGAAGGAGACAATTTTGATCACATGAATTTGGAAAGCTTTTGTGCATGCCAAAGCAAAATTAAATCAGTTAGGATAAGACAAACTGTTAATTGGGGGAAAATTGCATCAAATGTCTGTAGGGGTCTGATATCCAAAAGATATAAGGGATTAACACAATTATCAAAAATCAGGTACCACAGTTGGATGGATAAGTGATTGAAGGGCATGACCAATAAATTCCCTGAGGACAGAGACCATTCTATTTTGTTATATTCCCAGTACCTAACAGGGGTGGCGAACCTGCAGCTTCAAGGTCACACATGGCCTTCTAGGTCCTCAAGTGCAGCCCTTTGACTGAATCCAAACTTTACAGAACAGAAGGGATTTGTTCTGTAAAACTTGTACTCGGTCAAAAGGTCAAACCCAAGGACCTACAGGGTCACATGTGATCTCCAGGCCGCAGGTTCCCCACCCCTAGGCCCTAGCACATAGTAGACATTTAACAAAAGTTTGCTGATTGATTCTCAAAAGAACTGCAAACTATTAAGAATTGTATAAAAGATTTCTTCAAGTTGCTAGAAAAGCAAATTAAAATAATTGTGGGGTTTTACATGAAAAAGCGATGAGAAAATGTATTTTCCTTCATTGAATAGGTAAGGAGTTGCTATGGGTATAAAAAACTGAATATGCTTTTTAGACATGGTCATTGTGTCCACTGGTTTTGCTAAAATGATTTTTTTCCCTTCTTCTAAAACCCTACTACAAGGAAAGGCATACTGGGTAGTATAGGGTAGGGGGGAGAGGAATATGTGGAAATTAATAGGATGTGAAAACAAAAAAGTATCAATAAAAAGGGTCAGGGAAAAGATTTATATCAATGATAGAATAGTTTTGTGTTTCAGTTATCTGGAAAAATTGCTTACGAAGAAGAGTTTATTCCCTAACAAGACATGACTGCATTTTATTTGTTCTTAAAATTAGCCTAACATTCATTTTCCTAAAAAAAGTTATTTATAAAACCCAGTTTGCACATCATTAACTTTGTAACACAGTACCCTCACACCTGTGAAATAAACAAGGTTTTGAAAATAAATTAGCACATCCCATTTTTTAGCACAATCTCTACCAACACTTATAAAGTGGCTCTCAAAATAAACTGCAATAGAATCCTTTCATATTTACAAGTAGGGCTTTGAATCAGTTTCCTTCCATATATCAGGATGTGAAATTAACTAACTTTCAGAGGACAAGGTAACAATGAACTATTCCTTTCACCTTCACCTGTGCAGCACATCTTAAAAGTCTGGCTTGTCATTTTATCGAGGTACTGACTAAGCTTGCATCATACTATTAATCTTAGGATTAATTCTGCCCAAATCTCTAATTATAAAGCTTCTTAGGATTTATATCACATCATTCAATCCCTCATATCACATATTGGTCAAGAAAAAGACTCACAATTAATAATCAAAATTTATTTTATAGCTTTGTGTACTTTTCAAAATATTTTCAAATGAATCTCCTAATAGCCTTGTGAATTAAGGAGGGCAGTTGTTAGTCTCACTTTTGAAATGAGGAAAAAAGCACAGAGAAGTTTAAGTAACTTAAAATCAGTACTGTTCTAAAAAATACTTTGAAATTCTAGTTATTTCTAGGTACAATAAAAGTAAAAAAAAAAAGCTTTAAGAAAGGAAGGTATTCACAAGTCCCATGGTCTTCTGCCACTACCCCATTTCCATCCTTTCACAATTTCCATAGAACTTCTCAATGAACAGTCTGAGAAATGACATCTTAGTTATTAATAGGCTTAAGTTGGTAGCTAGACAACAAAATATACCAGGAATACACAATTAAGGAAATGTTTTGTGAATTTTTACTTTTAACCAAGAGTTCTTTGCTACTGGGGCTCCATGACCACGTAGAGTTTTGTCTCTCTGAAATTCACTTCCATTACAATCCTATTCTTTGAAGATCATTCAAGAATCCCTGGATCTTAAATATATCTGGAATAGATAAAATGAGAACAATGCAATAGACATAGTTTGGGGTGAAATGTGACAGTAAAGTGTAAAATGCGTGTGTTGTGTTGACAGAACCGTAAGTTAGACTAGAACCAAAAAACCAAAAACACAACTAAAGAGATTATTTCCATGCCTTATAATTACAACACTAATGCTTTATACTATGGAGATATGTAGATAAAACTCTAGAAAAATAGGACACAGAAAAAGCACATGTACCCTATTTTACAGTCCAGTTTTTTTTTTTAATTTTTATTTTTGGGAGGGGGGAAGGCAGGGCAATTGGGGTTAAGTGACTTGCCCAAGGTCACACAGCTAGTAAGTGTGTCAAGTGTCTGAGGCCAGAATTGAACTCAGATCCTCCTGACTTCAGGGCTGGTGGTCTACTCACTGCGCCACCTAGCTGCCCCTACAGTCCAGTTTTAAATATCATTGTGCTATCTCATTGACTCAGATCTAAGAAGCATAGCAGTACAATTCTAAGAAAGATGCAGCCAAAGTTGAAAATAAATTACTTTTTTTTCCTTCTTTTTGTAGAAGGATATTACAAAAAAAAAAAACTTTGAGATTCTGTCAATATAGTAATTAGATTTGGCTTAAAATAAAGCATTTAATGGAACATTTACTTTGATAGAAGTGGTTTACAGGGGGAGGGAAATGTAATAAGCATTTATTAAGCACTTATGTGTTAGGCGCTGTGCTAGGCTCTTTACAAACATTATCTCATAAAATATTTATGGCTGATCTATTTGTATCTGTCGCATCCAACATTATTTTACAGAAGTTCTTCTCTTTAAGAAAACATGGTACGATAAAATTAAACTCATCAAGCATTTATTAAGTACTTTTATTAGACCAGACACTGGGGATACAAAGACTAAAAAAGGCCCTGCCCTCCAGAAGCTTATATACTACTGAGGGACATACAGGTGCACAGATAAGGAAATACAAGGCATATGCAAAGGATATTCAAAGTAATAACAAGTGTGAGAAATCAGGAAAGGCCTCTTATAGGGGGTGGTGCTTAAGATGAGACCTAAAGGAAACAAGGCAAGTAGAGAGAACATTCTAAGATTGGGGGACAGACTGTACAAAGGGATGGATGTAGAAGATGGGGTATCGAGTACGAGGAACAGTTGGTCTGTTGAAGTAGGCCAATTGGGCTGGCACGTAAAGTGCGTAAAGATGATTAATGAGTAATCAAGCTAAACATATAGGCTGGAGTTAAATTATGAAGGGCTGGCTTTAAATGGCTAGCATTTATACAGCACTTTAATATTATCTCATTTTATCCTCACAACAACCCTGAAAGGTACAGATGAGTAAACAGGAGCAGACAAAGGTTCGGTGATTTGCCCAGGATCACACAGCTGGTAACAATCTGAGGCTACATTTGAACTCAGTTCTTCCTGATAATAAGCCCAGCTCTCTATCAACCAAATAGATTTTGTATTTCATTCTGGAGGCAGCAGGGAACCACAGACACTTCTTGAGCAATAAGAGGCAATAACACAGTCAGACCTATACTTCAAGAATATCAATTTGGCAGCTGAATAAAAGATAGATTCAAAGTGGGGGGAAGCTGGGCAGAGGGAAAACATTTAGGAGACTACAGTCTACTGGAGATGGAGATGATGATGATGATGATGGTGATGGTGGTGATAATGGTGATGATGGTGGCCTAGAGTGGCAGATTTGTGATAGAAGAATAAAGAGAAGCAGATGAATGTGGGAGGTTGTGGAGACAAACAATAAGACTGAAGAACTTCTGGGCTGTGAAAGGTAAATGAGATTGAAGTATAAAGGATGACTGCATTTGAGAACCTGAGGGATCTGGAATAATAGTGATACCCTCAACAGAAATAGAGAAGTTAGGAGAAGGAGGGGTCTTACGGAGAAGATGAGTTGAGTTTTGTATAAACTGAGATGTCTAAGAGATATAAGCAGGTGGAGATATCCAGCAGGCAGTTGGCAATGGAGGAAAGAGTTGTAGACCACAGAATCTGGGAATTGAAAGAGACCTCAGTCCCAGCCATAATTGAAAAAGAATGTCCACTATAACATACCTGCTAAGTGGTCATCAAACTTCTGTTTGAAAAGCTCCAATTTGGAGAAACCCACTACACCCCAAAGCAGCCCCTAGACTTAATTAATTTCTAACCATACCTTCCAGTTCTGTACCCTCTGAGGCCAACAGTACAAATCTGATCCCTCTTCCACCTGCCAACCCTTTAAGACTGAATGACCATTATCAAATCACCTGAATCATCTCTTCTCCAAACTAACCACTCTTCATGATGTGGACTCTTCACTATCCTACCATCCTTGTTGCCTTTCTCTCACCAGTTTACTAATGTCCTTCCTAAATTGCAGCATTGAGAACTGAAGACCATATTCCTTACAGGGGGTAACCATGAAAGAGTACAAAGTACACTTCCTTATTCAGTCAATTACCATTTATTAAGTGCCTACTATGTGCCAGGCACTGCTGAGGACTGATATGAAGAAAAGCAAATGATAGTTCCTGCTCTCAAGGAGCTCACAATCTAACGGGGGGAGACAACACGAAAACAAATATGTACAGACAAGCTATATAAGATGATTCTTGTTTGTTCTGTTTTGTTATACTGAGTCTATAGACCATTAAAACATCCAGATCCTTTTTTTTTTTCAGAAAAACTGCTATGTAGTCATGCTTCCCCCTTCTAATACTTGTGAAACTAAATTCTTTAATTGAAGTGTAAGACTTTATATTTATCCTTACTAAATTTTATCTCTTTGATTTAATCCAATGTTATGATTTACCCAGTATCTTACTAGAACATTACACACCCAGTGTGTGTGCTATCCTATCTAGCTTTGTGTCATCCATATATTTGATAGGCATGCTGTTAAATGCCTTTATCCAAGGCAAGGTTCAAATTTTAAATAGCACAGAGCCAAGCAAAATCACTGAGGCACTCCACTGAACACCTCCTCCCAAGTGGACATTGAACAATTAATAAGTCCGAGTCGAGTCCATCAATTCAGCCAGCCCGAAACTCATTTAATTATGTTATCCTTTAGTCTACATCTCTTTATCTTTTCCACTAGAATGTATGAGGTACTTCATCAAATGCTTTGCAAAAATCTGAGACTTCCTAGCACTTCACTGACCTACCAGTTTATTAACCCTGCCAACAAGGAAATAAGTTTTGTCTGTTATGACCTATTCTTGATGAAGCTGTGCTGATGCTTTGTAATCACCACTTCCTTTCTAGATATTCGCCAATCATCTTAATGATCCATTCTAAAATTTTCCAAGAAATCAGTCAGGTTCTTTTGCTTATGGTTCAAAGATTTTGTTTCCTTCCTCCCCACCCCTGCCAATTTTTGTGGAAATCAGGATATCTGCCCTACTCAAGTCCTGTAGTATCTCTGCCATTATTCACCATCTTTTAAAGAATCTTTGGAAATTATATCTGCCCATCTTTTAGTACTTATCTTGGATATCAACTTTCCATGTCGGCTATTATTGCTTTATTATTTCCAATGCAAAGGTCATTCTTCTTCACAGAGATAAAGGGAAAAAAAGAAAGAAAGGAGCAGCAAAAAAGACTTAGGAGTCATCTGCATAGAGATAAGAGTTGAACTCTTACTTAGTGTTGGGAGATGGATAATGATCCAACAAAGGAGATCAAGACAGTTAAGAGAATGACAATAGAATGACATCATGAAACCCCAGGGAAGAGAGTATATCCAGATGGAGGCAGTGGTCAACAGTATCAAGCACTTTAGAGAGAACAAAAAGTAGGACTGAGGAAAGGCCATTAAATTGAGTGAGTGAGAGAGATAGAGACAGCTATTAAGTGACCTTGGAGCTTCAGTCTAGTGGGAAGGATCAACAGTCTGTATGGGGTTGAGCCTCAAATAGGTTCATAGAAATCTTCCCATATTTATCTTAATTTCTGATATTCAATGTTTCTTACTGGGCAGTAATATTCCATTACATTCATGTACCACAATTTGATCAGTGAGTCTCTAACCCCAAATATCACTGAATATTTATTTTGTTTCCAGTTCTTTGGTGCCACAAAAAGTGCTGCTATGACTATTTTGGAGTATATGAGGCATGTCTTTTTTACTTCGATCACTTTGTGGTACATGACTAACAGTTAAACATCTTGATCAAAAGATAAAGGCATCTCAAGTTCCTTTTTCACAAAATTCCAAATCATTTCCCAGAATTTTTGGACAGTTTATTAATTTGGAAGCTAGGTGGTCCAGTGAATAGAGAGCTGCTTCCCTAGATTGTTGTGAGAACAAAATGAGATCATATTTGGAAGTGTTTTGCAAACTTTAAAGTGCTATACAAATGATTGTTATTATTAATGTGCTTGTCTTCTTGCAGCCCCTCTTAAATTATTTCCATTTTTTGTCATCTTTGCCAATTTGCTATATGTGAGATTTCAGAACTGGTTTAATTTACCTTTCCCTTATTATTATTGATTTGGGTCAGTCTTTCATATAGCTGCTAACATTCTACAACTCCTTTAAGAACTTTTACTCATAGTCCACATGGGAAAACTTATATGAACTGATGCAGAAGGGAGTAAGCAGAACAAGGAAGACAATATACATGGTTACCAGTGTAAAGGGAAAGAACAATGGGCTGAAAGTGATCAGAATACATGGAAAGAACAATGGACTGAAATTGAGCATCAGTATAAATGGAAAAAACAATAGACTGAAACTGAACATCAAATAGTTAAAATGTTCAGGCTTGGCTCCATTAAAAAAAATCAGAAAATTCATCTCTTTTCAATGAAGAGGTGGGGGACTGGCAGCATGGAATGTTGCACATGCTGTTAGGCACAGTATGAGTTGCCTGGCTTGGCTAAACTTTATTTTAATCTAAATTTGTTACAATTAAAGGCTTGCTCAATAAAAGAAGGAGGAGTGATACACTAGGAAACAAATGTGATAAAAAATCAAGTCATCAATAAAGAAAAACAAAAGGCAAGTAGAAAGTCATAAAATAATGTCACGAATATTGACAGCTTTTTCTATGAAATTCACTGTGAAAGGAGGAAAGATCAAAAATCAGGCTAATTGGAAGTGCTGATTCATAATACAAGAGGATATTTGGCTTTATAAAAGATTGACATTAGGGTTCTTTAAAAGAAAAAGCTTTCCTAGTACACTTGACATGATATGACTTTTCATTAGCACCTCTCTAATATAAATCAAGGTACTTCTAAATGGAAAAGTATGCTAGTGTGGAAAATTGAATTATCTCTTAAAATGAGATATTATGTTTTACCTTAGTTCTACAGGATGTAGTTTTTTTTTAATTTTAAAAAAGACTAGGAAATCATTTTTAAAAATCTGTATTTTTCATTAAAAGAGATAAGAAAGGCTTGAGATTTGTGAAGAAAGCACTCGAGAAAAATTTAAAACAATTTCAAAGATAAAATGGTGCCAATTTATAATAATACAGTCATTACCTACTACAGATTGAGAAAAGGGAACGTAAAAGTTCTGAACTATATCTGAATGGCTAATTCAGTTTTTTTAAAATATGAATTCTAGATAAAGCTCTATGTAGTTTCTAGGTCATGATTTAACCCTTAGGATTTAAGTAGATTTATATAAAAGTAAATCCATTTCATTTGCTTTATTTAAAATGTCTATTAATTCTCTTTTGACACAATGGATATATTTCCTCTAGATACAGCTCGTTACAGAAATCATACAGTGACTGTTTAATTTGATTTGTCCTCTCTTTAATTAACAGTATGGCTGTTAACTTTTATGTGTGATTCTTTTACTGAATAATCTCAACAATAGTCAAATGAATTCACAATGAAATAAACAATTAAAAAACTCCTAACTGTTTCAAAACAACCTTTAATAGTCTAAGAATTTGGACATCCATGTAACAAAGTCATTCACATAACCCCAAAATATTAAGTATAATGAAAAATGGGTGGTGGTGGTGATTCTTCTAGTCTTTTTAAACATGAAATTGCAACAAAGTTATTGAGTTTTTGTTTTTAAATTTAGTCAAATTTCCAAAACAGGAAATAGTGAAATACAAACTATCAACACCAGGTCATAATTAAAGAATTCAAACAACAGGCTACTTCAAATTACCCCCACTTTAAAACAAAATGCATGGTTAAATATACTTTTGATCAACAGAAATCTAGTATGCCGCTGAACGCAATGTCTAATCCCTAAGCTTCAATGATAAAGTTAACTAGTCCACCTTTCAATTGATGAGTTCTCTTTATAGCTTATCTCTCACCTGCTAGTTCCTGAAGGGCAGGGGAAAGGTCTTGATATTTTCTGCAGACTCTTCATTGAACTGAAATAAAGCTTTTATGCATACTTTATCCAAGGGTCTCTAAGCATTCCCTTAGATTTAAAGGATTTTTAAAAACATACAACACTAGAATAATCAATTTCATTGAGTTAGATGAAAAACATTTTTTCTCATTTGAGCTTTACCTTTCCAACATAAACTACAGAATAAATTAATCAGTCATGCTGATAAAGTCTAATTGAATTCTTTCATTTTCTATGCTAATTTAGCACTTTCCATTCTTATTCAACCTAAAATCTTTAAAATACTTTAAAAACAACAATAGCATATTTATATCTTATAAAATCCTTGTGAAATAGGTATTAACCCCATTTTGCACAGGAAGTTGAAGCACTGAAAGGTCCATATAAATCCCCCAGACATAAAACTCATAATACCATCTCCTACAGCAAGCTCCCTAACACCACATTCCCTCAAGAAACCACAACTATTTATCTTGCTATTGCACATACTCCCTCTATTATAAAACAGTTACTGTATGTATCCCAGTATCAATTGACAATGCCTATCTATACTCAACTCAGTTTAATCAAAAGTGTTAATAATAAACTTAATCTCTAGGCACACAAATAAAGCTCAGGAGGGGCAGCAATCACGAAACAAGGTACTTGGTTGTGGTACCTTTTCTTTAAAAGTCAGAAATAGAATAGACTCTCATAATGATTAAGACATCATTAAGATAATGACTAAAATCTGTTTCTTGGATTTTGAAAAAGTATTTCATCTTTTAAGGATATCCTTTGATATCTTTTAAGTGTATCTTTAATGAGGAACAGATAGGAAAAAATTAGATAATTCTATATAATAAGAGAAAATGATTACAACCAAAATAAAATTTTAAATAAGACGAAATAATCAATATAGCACTATAATCCTTTCTTAATCCCCCTTTTCTTTCAAAAACTAAAATTCCAAGGAAGGCTGAAATTATTAGCTACCTTGAACATCCAATTACTAAAAATCAAGCAAAGTTCTGAAAATGGAAAATACCAAATTTTCCTTTATAGCAATTTGAGAAATTTACATTGTAGGTGTTTTAATCACACTACGTTGGAAATCAGTCCCACCCCTCCCCCCCCACCTCCCCGCCCCGGAAAAAATACATTCCTATCTTAATTGAAAGACTGCATTCTCGTTAAAGAATGACTCGCTCTTGTCAAACACTATGCTATTTAACAATTAGAACCATAATATACAAGTATGTTAAAGACAATTAGATGTTTTAAAAAAGCAATTACAGAAGCCAATGAAAACTCTCATGCCATCTACCAAAGGGAGCATTAAAATACAACTCACAACGCAGATCTCAGGTAGCAATTGAATTAAGCCCAATCTCATCAAATACAATGCGTTATATAGGAAGGAATGTGTGAATTTGTTAAAGGACAAGTAGAATTTGTTTGGATCGGCATCGTTTTCAAGCCTTGCTCTGCTGGCAAAGAAGCGAGTGCAACAGTCTTGAGATTCCTGAAGACGGGGCATTTTGTACCACGAGTAGGGGTAAGGAACAGAATAATAAGACAGTAGTACTTAATTTTTTTAACTGAATTATTTGTCTAGGTAGAGCAATGAGAGAGTTTTCCCAAGAAAGGGAGCTTCTTCTCCTCTTAAGCCTTTGTCAGAACCCCACTTACAGATAGATACAAGGTGACAGAGACTACAGTAGCAACAGCTTAGGCGGTTACACTACTGCCGCTGCCGCCACTTCTCCTCCCCCTCAAATGAAGGGGATAAAGGCAATGAGCAAAGCAGCTGGACACAAACACGAGCGTGTACACACACACACACACACACACACGCTCGCTTTTTAAGGAGACTCACGGTGAAAGGAGGAACGAGGGTTAATGCACGCTTCTATACTGGAGCCTTCGCCAAAAGCTAGAAGGTGTGACAGCCGGAGAGGAAGGTCCAAGTAGAAGCAGCAGCAATGACACCTCAGGTGGGACCTGCACCCGCGCCCTCCCAACCTCCCTCCAGCCGCTGCCACAGGGCGATTACAGCAACCAACCACAAGACAAGCACAAACGCCAAGCTAGCTCGTTCAGCAGCCAGCTGCGCAGGGGTGGGCGGCGTGGGGGAAAGGAACCCGAAGGAATGGGGGGATAGCTACAAGGGGATAGGCAATGGGGCGGAGGGAGGGCGCTACAACACAGCCATCCAGTTTTTCCGGGGGCGTGGAAAGGCAACAAACACACACACACACACACACACTCACACACACTCACTCACCGTAAAATCGGGGGGCGGGGGGAGGCTCTTGTCTTACACCTCCTTCATGCCGGCTGATGCTGCTTGCTACTCCTTCTGCAGCCGATTCCTCCGAAGGCCCTGAGTAGGAGCTCGGGTTGGGGGGAGCCCCTTCGATTCCTGTTCCAAGCGACCCAGCCGGACCGGACCCGGCCCACCCCCTCCCTTCGCTTAACCTGCAACAGCCCTAGCTCCGGCTCTTTCAGGACTAACCCGGTGCAAGAAGCACGAGCGAACAACACTGCGAGCCTCCACCCTCCCCCCACCCCGCCCCCTAACTGGAGCGCGCGGAGCTCTACAAACGGGAGAGAGAAAAGGGTGCGTGAAATAGGGGGCTAAAAACGCTCCCTCTCTTTCCCCACTCCAAGTTCCTTTCCCTAACCTCCCCCTAAAGCAGTTATCCCCCGGTGGGGGCTCGACTGAAACGACCCTCCATTTCCTCCTCGGGCTCCGGTACCCAGGTGTATCCTCTGAAGATGCTGGAAACCCAGCCCCCAACACACCCCAATGGCATGAACGCCGTGCTTCCCCACCCCCTTTTCCAGAGACTGCGTGGTATAACCCAATCCTCGGTTTGGGGGAGGGGGCCAGAAAGAACTGAGGATGGGCTAGGGAATAAGGTAAGGCAATAGCCAATTGAATGAAACCAGCCACTGAGGGGCGGTGTCAAAAATTCCCCAAGAAAGACTACACCTCCCATGGTGCTTTGTTCACTCAACGCCGCGTGGTGAACTGGTATTTAGTTCAGTTGTCGGAACTCGTAGTCTTTTAATTAAGCCCGTAAGGTCCTGGAAGGTATAAAAAAAAAACCAGGTTTCCCTCCCCCCTCCCCCTTTCGCCCATTGAGGGATTAAATTTAAGACCTTCTTATTTTATAAATAGATCAAAGGCTAAATAACCAGTAATATAAAACTTCTGGAACTGGTTTAGATTCGGGTTTCGAGGAGGTTCGAAGGCGACTAAAGGTTTTTAGGACCTTTCCGATCGCGGCTCTTTTTTCCGCGAAGGCCTGAGCTACGCCAGGAAGAGTCCGAGCCGCAATCATGTCGGCTGCCATCGCTGCCCTGGCAGCTTCCTACGGTTCGGGCTCGGGGTCCGAGTCCGACTCCGACAACGAGACCGGCCGCTGTTCCCTGCCCGCCGCCGACTCCCTTATCCATCTGACGAAGACGCCTTCGGCCAATCTCTCTCTGGTGGGGACCGTGGACGCGGCGCCAGAGGTGGCGGTTAAGGTGAGCATTTTCTCGTCTCTGAGGGGTGAGTCGGCTCAGAGGGAGTGGGGGGGGTCGGGGTCTGGAGGCGGAAATTGTCCATTCGACCCGGGGTCCTCCGGGGCGGAAGGGTAGGGGTGGGAGGAGCGGCTCTGGGGAACGCAGTAGCGCACCGAGGTGTTTGCACGGCGTCTTCTCTTTGGAATGTGAGCTCCTTGAGGGCAGGGATCGCTTTCTTCACCTTTTCTAGTGTGCCCAGCACTTAGCTCCGGGGAAGCGCTCCATCTGTGCTTGTTGGTTGAGCTTTGTGTGGCGACCGAATGACAGTCTGATTCTGCTTCCTCGGCTGCCCAGGGGAAGGGTCCAGGGCATCGATGCCCCGAGATTTGGGAACAGTCCTGCCCCCAGTCCCAGCCCCTGCCCCTCTCGCTTGGCTGTCGAGGCATTTTTCCTAAAGCTCAGGACTTTTTAATCCTGTCTCTAGGAGCAAAGGCAGACTGCCCTCTTCGGCATTTAAAGCTTCTCATGACCTGACCCCGGCCTTCTTTTAAGTCCTTTTTTTTTTATGAACTCTATATTCTCCTTTTCCTCCATTCCGACCTCTCTCTTTCCTCTCCTTCCTCCCTGTCTCCATTTCTTTCTCTTCCCTCCTCACCCTTACCTCTCCTTCCCCCCCTACCTCTTTCTTCTTTCCCTCCCCACCTCTCACTTCTCCCCCCAACTTGAAACCTAGTAAGATACCTTGGGGTTTACGGGCTAGATTTCTTTTTTATGGACCAGGCCTTAACTCCAGATCACTCTGGCTCTCGTTGATTGGCCAGCAATGGGACCCAGCCCAAGCCTCACCTGGTCATCCTTTGGAGTCTGATGGCTACGAGAGAATATAAAAATAGCAATTGTTTTTGTTTTGGCCAGAAATCCTCATGGTCTTTCCCTTCCAGGTTGAGTTTTTTTTTCTTTTCTTTTGACTAGGTAAAAGAGGCTATTTTTTGCCTCGTTTTTCACCTAGCCTTAATCACCGAAGCTTTGCCCCAGATAAACCTGAGACCTGGGAAAGATCTTAGCTAAGGCCAAGGTCTCCCACTGAATCCCTCCATATCCAGTCTCCCTGATCCGTATCTTGCCACTGGACTTAGATGGCTCCAGAGGAGAGAGTGAGACTGGTAACTTTGCACATCCCTGCCTCACCTAAATCCAATTCATTTGCAAGTCACCACATCCCCTTCCTGATGTCATGGTCCTCTGTGAAAACAAATGACAAACAATAACCTGTAAGTAGTAGAGCTGCCCCACTGGGGACCCAATTGGGCAGTTCCAGTTGGGCAATGGAGCTCCTTCCTTCCTTTCCTCCCTTTCCTCCCTTCCCCCTTTCCTCCCTTCCCCTCTTCCTCTCCTCCTCACCTTTCTTCTCATCCTCTCCTTTCCTCTCTTCCTCTTCCTTCCTCCCTCCCTTCTCTGCCTCCCTCTTCTCCCTGTGTCCATATAGGGAATCATATACCCTTACCTGTGGGTCTTCTGCCCAAAAGAATGTAAATTTTAATCGCTGAAACCTAGCAAGATACCGTGGGGTTTTCAGGCTAGATTTTTTTTTATGGACCATCCATACCTTAAACCCAAATCACTCTGGCTCTCACTGATTGGCCAACAATAGGTCCCAGCCCAAGCCTCCTCACTTGGTGGGAGTATACAACTCAGCCAGATATATGTACAGCATATTTACAGACAGCTCATAACTTGAGGCACATTATGCTATTTTGCCTTGTGTACCGCATCTGAGTTCTGTTTCACTTACAAGGAAATGAGAAAGAAAATAGCTTAATTGTATATTGGTATGTATTCTGTAACATTTTAGACAAAGGTAGTTAACCTAGAAGCATACTTTTTTATATTTTGGTAGCTGTTTAAATATATTCTGTTTCCTTTGTAATCATAAGTATTTTACGTATTTAAAAATCAATCATTAAGCACCAACATGTGCCAGGCACATTATCCTAAGCAGGATTTCACAGGCTTCAGCAGATTTCCAAAAGGTTAGAAGTTTCTATTTTAGACATAGACTTCTAGAATTTAAAATTATTTTTTGTTTTGTTGATAAGAAAAATGAGGCCCAGGAAGTTTATATAGCTTGTAGTGAAAATGCTAGAACTATAATTTAGGTCTCCTGGCTCCTACTTAATGCCACTTTTACTACATCACACTGCCTCTCTTTCTCCATCATAAATTGAGAGTTTAAGTGTGTGTGTGTGTAAGCTAGGTGGTGGAGTGGATAAAGTAAACCTACCTCAGACACTTACTAGCTTTATCTTTATGACCCTGGGGAAGTCACTTAGCCTTTCTGTTTCTCAGTTTCCTCAACTGTAAATGGTTGTTGGGAGATAAAAATGAGATGATATTTGCAAAGCACTTTGTGCACCTTAAACTGCTATTTAAATGAACTATTATCAGATATTATTCTCAGAATGATGTTTTTAAATGCATAAAACATGTTGCATTACAAAGGAAACTAATTATATTGAAGTAAAGAGGTAATTTTTTCCCATCCAAGTTCATGTACCCCCAGAAGTCTCCAGGGATCCCAGGTTAGGGATCCCAGGTTAAGAATCCCTGTCATGTTCTATGACAGGGTTAGCAAGTAATAGTGTTAGTTCAAAAACCATTTTTAAAAAGTATGGTTAAGAACCAACCACAATTATTAAGAAAACATAGATGGACAGAAGAGTTGACACCATACTTGCCTTGGTTGAGTTTTGCCATTGTTCAACCATTAAAGATGGCAGTGAGAGAGACAAGAGACAGAGGAAGCACAAGTACAAGCGCAAGTGCAAGTGAGGGAAGAAGAGATGAGACCTCCTCCTCAAGCAGCTCAAAGCCTAGCCAAAAGATTCAGGAGAAAGAGGACAGGAAACAGGGAGTTTGCCCGTGACATTAGAAAGCTTAGATGCAGTGCTTCCTGGACCTGAGCCCTAGAAGGTGGAGGATGCACTGATGGCCAAGGCAGAAGTCAATGTGACAGCACTTGCATGGGATCCTGCACTGACTAGGATGGAGAAATGTTCAGCTCACTAGCTTGCTGCCATGGTAGGATGTGACATTCACAGCCTGTTAACAGAAATTCAAATGTATCTCTCCATTTTTGAAGCCATCATTGGTACTTTAATCAACTCAGTCCTTAAAATAGAGCACATGCTTTCAAAACTAGTAGAAGCTATGGGAAAGTTCAGTAAAGAGGAAACTCTACAATGCATTCAAAGCCACCCAAAACAGCTTAGAAAAGCTTCACCCAAGACTTGCATCAATTAAACAAGGTACAGTTTCAGTGTCCAAAACACTTGATGCAGTCCACACTAGATCGCATATTGGTGCTGCACCAGAAGGAATAGTTAACATAGTTCCCTCAGCTCCCCCTGAACGATGATAGCATGATAATCTGTGAATTAAAAAAAAGGTATGGTTAATTTTAAGTATAGACAAGATGAATTGTTTATGAACTCCTAATGGTTCCAACTTGAATGGTAGAGGGGATTTAATATTTATAGTAATAACTAACATCTATATAGCACTCAGGAGGTGCTAAGTGTTTTACAATTATTATTTCATTTGATCCTCACAACAACCATAGGGAGGTAGGTGCTATTATTATCTGCATTTTACAGATGAAGAACATGAAGAAACAAAGGTTAAGTGACTTGCCCAGGGTCACATAGCTAGTAAGTTTCTGAGGCTTATTTAAATTATGGAATTACAACTTGCTGCTTCTCCAGACACATCTGGTCAAAGGAGGAAAAAAATAGTCATCCTTTCTGAACATAGTTTTGTATTTATCTAGCAAAACCACTGTTGTATGTACCATAGTTAAAAATAGCAAGCCGTGTACTTACAGGGGCTACAAGCTAGTTATGAAACAGTACTATGAGGCATGAAATAGTCAAAGCAAAGATTCTCAAGGTGTGGACTAGGACCCTGGGGGTCACTAAAATTCAGGGCTTCTGCAAGGTCAAAACTTTTCATAATAATACTAAGATGTTTTCATTTCTAACATGGTAAACATCAATAGATATAATTGACACAAAAGCTCTTTAGGCTCCTCAGTAATTTTAAGAGTAGAACAGAGTCCTGAGATGAAAAAGTTGGAGAACCGCTGAATTAGAGATTAGTACAATTCAGTACTTGATTAAATACTAAAATGTATAGCAAATTATAATATCCCAAAGGAGAGATGAATGTGGACTGGAGTAGTCCTAGAAGAGTTGGATAGCATTTGAAGAAGTGGAAAAGGATTCCAGATGAATGGATCACCAGTGAAGATAATAAAAATGGAAATGTATATATATGAAGTATGAGAAGGGCAAAAAAGCCCAACTGACTAAGATATTTCAGTAGAGTGGTGGTGATAGAAACCAGATGGCAGGGAGTTAGGGAGAGAGTAGAAAGTGAGCAAACTGAAACAGTAAGTGAAAACTACCTTTTTTAGAAAGTATAATAGTGAAAGAAAAATAGTAAAGTCTTAGGGGAGCAACAAACTTGCTCTATGTATTTGAAGAGTTGGGGAAAGCCAGTGGGGAGAGGCTAAAGGAAGAATGCATATGTGGGAGCAAAGTTTATCTGAGGTCCAGGGAAACAGTGGATTGTTTAGCTTTAGAGAAGAGAATCCAGAAACAGTAACACCCCCAATTTTGAAGGGAATGAACAGAGAGAGATGAGTTTAGGATGGCATTTCTTTTTATTGTTGGTAGTGTCAAGATATTAGGAGACACCCAGAGCCAAGGCCCAACAAGCAAACTGTGCCCTGAACTTGGTGTAACAACAATCCTTTGTGCTCACTCTCTGGATGATCTCACCCTCTGGCAAAATCACATAATTATTGTATTGCTTTGACCAGCACTAGGTGTTCTCTGAGCTCAGACAAGCACAGGACAGCTAACCCACCGGTGGGGTCATGAAGCTCTGCTATAAATCAAACTTGTCACATTGTTGCTGTTACCCCTCATTGTCAGGGCTGCAGTTCACAGTGTAGCCAGTAGTATAATTATTGAGGTTTAGCCACACTGCAGGGGCGGGGCCCTTCTTGCTTGCAAGCCGTTTTCTTCACTTTGAAATTAAACTTGTTTGATGCCCGACCTTCGCCCAGACCATTCATAGCTTAGAGGCTGGTTCAGTGCATTTGACAGTAGTGAGAATGGGAGGATACAATAGCAGCTTAGAGAACAGTGAGAAGGTCTGGAGTCACTTTTGGGGAAGTGTACCAAACAAGAGACAAATGCTATTTTGTATCATCATCAAATACCAGGTTAGAAGTACATGGCATGAATTTACAAAGAGATCTAAGTCTGCTCTGTCTCTTGACTTGCATTCATGTTTACTGAGCGTCTCCCATACGTACAAGAGGCATTGTGCTAGGTGCTATAGGGGAAATACAAAGAGTAAGGTATCATTCTGTGCCCACACTGAGCTTAGCCAGGTAGTTGTGTGGTAAGGGAACTAAGACATGTACGTAAATGACTATAATGCAAGCTATCATATGAAAGTACACTAAGAAAAGGATAAAGCACTATGATAGTGGAAAAGAAGGAAAGACTGTTTTTGACCAGAAGGATCAGAGAAAGTTTCATAGAGGAGATAATATTTAAGCTGCATGTGCAGGAATTAGGTGAAGTGTAGAGGGCAGGAGCATTCTGATGAAGAGGACCATGTGAACAAAGGCAAAAAAGCAGGAATTCAGTTTGGCTGGGGGAGAGGTTACCTAGATGGGTAATAGTGGGAAGCAAAATTAGAAAGTTGTGTTAGGGCTAAATTGTGGATAAAGTTGTTTTAGTATCTAATCAGGAATCACTGGTTGGAATAAAAATCATACAACAGGGGTGGTCCAAGACTGGGATTTAGGGTACTGGACAAGAAACCAGACAAAAATAGACCTTCCAATAAGCAGACTTTAGAATTTAGAATTTATGCTTACTGGAAACACTAACTTCATAACATGATGCTGGAAAAGAAGATGCTAAACTATTTTGTGTTTTTGTGTATTGTATGTTTGTATAATGACCTTCATATTTGGTCAGGATCATCATACCTTAAGTTTTTATGTACGTTATAATGGGAAAATATGCACAAGTTTGTCAGAAGCAGATAGGGTGTTTGAGGTATGCTCAAACGTTTTTGAACAGTTTTATTTTGGTTGCAAATGAACATATTTGCAAGGAAGAAATTAGTGCAATGTCTTTTACACTCCAGGTAGTTTCCCCACAACAGAACATTTCCCTGCTTTTTTTATTACTCTAAGATCTGAAATATCAGAACACATTTCCCTTGATATAGATTTGGTTTAAATGATCCCATGGCACTTGTTCTCAGAATTAACCACAGTCAACTCAATACCTAGGGACTTATTATTTCATTTATAGGTTATTTCGTCATTCTTCCCTTCCCTGCATTCCAGCTCTTTGAGTGTCCTTTGCCAGAGTTGAGGAAAGAAATGGAGGTTGCTAAATAACCACTTTTAAAAAAAAACAACCAACTAATTTCTTGAAAGAATTCTGCTGGATCCAGAAAGAACTTAGCATTGTCCCCATTGATTTCTCCATTCTTCATAACAGGAATAGCAGCTGCATATTTACTCTGTCATTCAACCCTGCCTCTAGATTTTATCCATTTCTTTTCCAAACTCTTTCCAGTCTAACCCTCTCATTTTACAGATGTGGAAATTAAAGCCCCCAAAAAAAGACATTTTAAAAAATTCAACACAGACTTCTGTTAAATAAACTATTTCCCTAAGGATTTCTTAAGTATTCACTTTACCGACAGCTGGCTTGTATACAGCTTTTTAGAAGTATATATTTCATTCTAGTAAGGCATGCTTATGGTGATGATTGTAAAAATGACTTTTTTATTAAATGAAAATGAATGAAAAAAGTGATTTTTATGCCACATCTTCTGATAAATCTGGCAGTCTAGGCCAGTAAAAAGACAGAGCTGCAAGATAAGAGTGATACCTGTGGGCAGCAGCAAGAAATCAGTGCTGCTGGATTGTAAAAAATGTGGAGGTAAATAAGAAGTGTCAGAAGACTAGGAAGTTAGGAATTGGCCAGGTTCTGAAGGGCTTTAAAAGCCAGAGGGTTTTATCTTTGATCCTGGAGGTAATGGGGAGCCACTGGAGTTTATTCAATAAGTGAGGAACATCTTCAGGCCTGTACTTCAGAAAAATCACTTTGGTCATTGAGTAGAGAATGGATTGGATTGGATTAGGGAGAGAGTTGAGGGACACCAACCAGAAAGCTATTGCAGTAGTTCAGGCCTGAAATGTTGTAGCTGCTGGGAGTGGAGAAAAGGGTACACAGGTGATAGCTGTTGTGAAAGTAGAAACTACACAAATTGGCAGGGGGTTGGTTGGGGGTGGGGGTGGGGAGGAAAGAGGGAGTGAGGAATTAAGGGTGATACCTAGTTTGAGGAACTTGGTTGATTGGGAGGATGCATGGTAATATCCCCCACAGTAATAGGGAAGTTGGGAAGAGGGGAAGAGTTTGAAGGGAAAGATAATAAATTCTGTTTTGGGTGTGTTAAGTTTAAGAGACATCCAATTCAAGATGTCCAGTAGGCAGTTGGTCAGGATCTGAAGTATTCTCTTCAGTTCTAGGTGCCAGGGTTTAAGAAGGACTCTGATAAGCCAAAGAGGCCCAAGAGGAGGGGCAACTAGGATGGTAACTGATCTTGAGTCACACTAGGATTGGTTGAAGGACCTGGGGATATTTTGCCTGGAGAAGTGAAGGAAGGAAGAAACCATGCGTTTATTATGTGTCTAGAGTGTGCCAGGTTCTGTGCTAAGCAATGGGGATACAAATACAAAAAAGAGTCCCTGCCCTCAAGGAGATGACATTTTAAGTGGGGGAAGGGAGGTTGAAGCTGAAAAGGAGGAAGTTTTGGTAGAGAGGTAGATATTCCTAGATTACGTTCAGGAGCGGGGCATGAGAATGATGGCCAGACTATGCTTTATAAATGGTGGTCTAGAAATTAGAAGCATGGTTTTTGGCAAGATAAGGGTTAATCTTTCAGAACCAAAGTAGTTCCAGGGTCAGAGTCCCAGGCCTAAGCCCATGAGGAAATGAGGGTGGTGGTTAGGATACAGACAGCAAAAGGTTGCTTAAAAGCTATTTTCTTTTACTTTTTTAGCAGAGTTTTAGCAGTTTATAAAAGGATTCATATATCTTATCCATATTCAGTCTTTATGTGGCTAGCATATCAGGAGATATAAGTATTTTATAATGTAATATGACATAATATATGCATTTGGGATTGGAGGCACTAGGGAGGTAAATTTCTAAAAGTTGTTTTGGAAAAATAGTTAATACACTGAGAATGTTTTGGCAGTTGCTTTCTTTGGGTAAGTATCTGTCGGTGCCCTGTGTCAGGTTCTCTCCATTGGCTTCAGCCAAAGAGGAAAGTTGAGAACTTTACCCACACAACCTATTAATAATGAGAACTTGTCTGATAGATGTGTGAAGAGCAGAGGTGCATAATTCTCTTCCTTGTGAACTTCATAAGAAAATTCCCAGAAGCTAATTTCTCCTTTCTCTTAATTCATCAGTTATTTACAACTTGTATCACACATTTTCAAAGTTGTTTATACATTTCCTTACCTTAGTTTTCTTTTTTTCCATACCTGTATTTACAGAATATTTATATGCCTTATCTGTCTAGGCAAGTTAGTAACTCCTAGAAGACATAAACTCTGCCTGCCTAGCTACACAAAAAGTGATTTGTTCATTTAAGGGGTCTAATTGCATCATTTTGGAAGTAGAGAATTACATGGTTTGAAAGTTGGAATTTTTTTGGCTGAACTGACTTGAAACCCCTTAAAGGAAGAATCAAAGCATATTAAATTAATTTAAAACCACAGGCAGTGTTAACGAGTATGGATATTCTATACTTGCTAAGAGGGGAAAAAAAAAAGATTTATTTTGAAAGAGTTTGGAAAAAACATGCCAGATTTTGTCAGCCATTTTAACCTTCAAAAACTGCTACACTTATTTTTATTAATCATAAAGCACTGGAGATTTTAGTTATAGTTTATAAAATAACTACAATAATAAGACTGAAGAAAAGACTGAATTTTTTATATTTTTTAATTGTGAATTTAATAAACATTACAAATATGAACATTTTCATTTAGAAAGAACACAAAAAGAGGGTTGTATATAAACCATTAATCTTTATTACATACATATATCCATATATTGTGTGCATGCATGTAGGTATACATATATGTCCATATTTATCTCCATATATATAATTATGTATTTATAGAAAATTTAACATGATGGTACCAACATTGCCCTTACTTTTCTGAGTCTTCTTCTGAGCTTCCTTCTATATATACATACATATGTATGATATGCACACACATAAGTGTACATATACACACATATATTATACATAATCTCTTACAAATGTTAATGTTGCTTTAATGCTCTTTTTTTTAATTGCTTTCATACCCATCCACTAGATATGAATTTAAACCACTGCTTATTCAAGTGAAAGTAATATAGCAGTTGCCAGATATTTAAAGTTCATGTGTTCGGTTAATTTTAGGAAGATGTGGAAACTGGAGTACACCTTGATCCTGCCATTAAAGAAGTCCAATACAATCCTTCCTATGAGACCATGTTTGCTCCTGAGGTAAGAATAAAGTATATTTGAAGGTGTTGGTTTCAGATTCTGTGTTTGAAAAAGTCTAAAAAGACTTCTTCTTTCTTCACATTAAAGTGATTTATTTATTTGAAAATGCTTGAAAGTTTGCCATTGACAGCCTTATGTAATTTTTTTTCCCAACATATACCGACATTTAAATGGATGGGTTGTGATCTTCATTGTTGGAAGGAATGCTCACATTCATGAGATCACAGATCCATAGACTTATTGAAGAAGCATATTTAAATACAAGAAACAGAATAAGGAAGACAAATTTTCTTTCCATAAGGGAAGAAAATATCTTTGCCTTCAAGGAAATTCCCATTGTATTTCTTGTAAAATTAAGTGTCTAAAGTAGGTGCTTTAATGATCACTTTCTTTTCACCTGACCAGTCCTCCTGATTTATATCTGGCCACTGGACCCAGATGGCTCCAGAGGAGAGAGTGAGACGGGTGACTTTCGACAGCCCCCCCTCACTGAAATCCGGTTCACTTGCAAGTCATGGCATCACCTTCTTGATGCTATAGTCTTCTTCAATAGTGAAGGACAAACAATAATCTTTTCACCCATTTTTTCCCTGCCCTGTAATCTCTTATCTGCTGTCTCTGGGAACTCTGCATCAACAGCTCCAAAAAGCATTTGTATTATTTTCCTTTCTTAATGTTCTGCCTGGCAAGTTACACTTCCCTTGTGACACCAGTGCAATTTATAGGATATTTTTAGATGCTATGGCTGTACACAGTCCACTAGAATTTCCCAAATCAGCACTGATTTATGAGGGTCAAAATTCATTCACAAAATCATAGATTTAGAACTCTTGTTTACCTTTAGAGGTCACCTAGTCCAACCTTTTCACTTTTCAAATAAAGAGACTGAGTCCAATATAGATGAAATGGCTTATCTAAGGTCATACCGATTGTAAGTAGCAGATACAGGAAGTCAAATCCCAATCCTCTTGACTCTAGACCTAGTATTTTTTTATATTGCACCACACTACAGTTGCTTTAGCCTTTAGGCAAATCTCTGTCACCCCTCAAGACAAAGCAGTGTCATATGTATTTGCCCAACTGCTTGCTTTAGTGATCATAAACCGGTATTGACTGAATTGCTATCCGTGGCCTACTAGACTGACTCAGTCATTACCATGAGGCACTGGAACCAATTGTACAAATCAAGCAAATGAAAACAAAGAACCTCCAATAGTAACTATGGTTTACATTAGGTTTACATGGGAATACTACTACTAAGCTAGAGGCTTAAGCAAATGAGAAAGGAAAAAAATTAAAAAGGAAGTATGTCACAAAATTATATAGTGGAAAGAAAGCTACATTTAGAATCAAAGGGACTTGGTTTGATTCCTAAGTCTTATTCCTTTTGTGAACTTTCCCTCTCTAATCCTCAACTTCTTCATTAGTGAAATTAGGGGGTTAGACCAAATGATCTCTTTTAGATAAAAATTCCTTGATTTCAATGAGCATAAAATAATCTGGGTATTTAAACATCACTATCTAGCCTTTTAGTATTTATCTAGCTTTGCTTTTGGAATTATCTGAATTTTTAATGGTGAGTAAATCTTAGGGATCCCCAAGTTATACTCTGTATTAAATACATGATTTTTAGACATTGGCTTTGTTAATGTTATCCCCTCAATAATGATGTTGAATGTTGAAGAAAGAATTTATACTTCTGATACACTCCCATGATCTTTAGATTGAATTTTTAATTATGTATTTAGGTGTACATAGTATTATGGTAGGCACAATGCAGAATAAATTAAACTGACCTGATTACTATCCTGAGGGGGACCAAAAAAATGATGTAACATGAGTAAACATAAGAAAATGCGTGGAAGGAGAAGAAATATTCCATTTAGAAGAGTTTTTGTAGGAAAAAAGCCCAGGACAGTAGAAATCGAAAACTGGAAGAGATCTTCCAACTAATCTAGTCCTACCCCACTTTTTACAGATATAAAAATTAAGCTTCAAGCTCAAAATATCTTTAATTTGAGGAAAGGAGGAAGTTTGGACTGAAACAAGGAAGGCATTGTAGCTAGGGAGAAATCTGTGACAGGAAACAGGAATAATTTATTAGAATCTCTTTCCCTCTCTTTCACATTCCTACTGCTATCATCCTCATTTAGGTCCTTATTATCTCTGAACGTATACTTGGACAATTGTAATTGTCTCTTCACTGGTTTACCTGCCAGCAAGTCTTTTCCAGCATTTCATCCTTCATATCCCTGCCAAAAGAATCTTCCTATTGTAGGAGTCTGATTCCATCTCTCCTCTCCTCAGTGGTTTCTCCATTGCATATGGAGAGTAAAATCCAGACTCCTTAATCTGACATTCAGAGGTCCACAGCCAGACTCCAACATACCTTTCCTTAGTTTACGTTATTCTCCTTCATGCATGCCAGAGCTCAGGGGTCAGCAAACTATGGCCTTCAATTTGGCCCTTTCAAAACAAATTATTAGCTGGGCACTGTGACCACCCTTTTTGCTGATCCCTGCCTATCCAAGCCAAATTATTTACTGTTTCCTATTTCATCCTGCTCTTTCTTGCTTTCCAGGACTTAACACATGCTGTCCTCCGTGCCTGGAATGTTTCCACCCCTGCCTTCTAAAATCCTTCTCTTCTAGGCCAAGGTTAAACCATTAACTCTTAGGTGATTTTTTTCCCCCGGATTTTCCATACCACCAGCATCTATAAATGATCTCTCCATTTTAAGATTTCTCCTACCACTCTATTTATACCTTTTCCATGCATTTGTTACAGTTCATATTATGGTTTTGTGTACATCCTATGTTTCTCTTTCCCAAATATATTCATAAATTCCTAGACAACAGAATGTATGTGTCTTTATCCCATTTTATCAGTTGTACCTAACCCAATGCATTGCATGTGGTTTTTCTTAATTGAATTGAACTGGAGGCACAAAGTAGCTTTGTTTAAGTAGAACAAAGTACCTTGAAGCTACAGGTGAGGAATGTTGTATTATCTTGGTGATAGAACAATTAAATTTCATTTTCCATCTTTCATTATTATATAGACATAGAGCTACTTCATTTTATTTTCCTGGGTACTAGAAAGATTAAATATAGTTAAAATTTGTGATATAAGAAAGAATGGAAATACTGTTTTCAGCAATGTTGTTATGTGGGTGCACAAAGAACTTTTTTTCATACTTTGGGAAGGCACCATGTTATTATTCTGTCATTTCTCAAATCCCTTCAGCTTGCCAAACCATAGGTTCCTTTATATGCCCTGGAGCAGTTCAGTAGACACATTGGGGAAAGATTTCCATGTGATTTACATTGTCATTTTCAAACTAAAGTGCACCTCTAAAATTGATTAAGGAATTGAGAAAATAAGAAAGGTGATTTTATTTATATGTCATTTAAAGTGCATTACTCCATTTCCAGGAGCCAGGATAGCAGAGTAAGCAATAAATCGCCATAACTGTCCCATATTCACCTCCAAACAACCATAAAATAGTGCTCCAAAATAAATCCTGGAATAGTAGAACCAGCAAAAAGACAGGGTGAAACAGTCTTTGAGCCCAAGAAACTTAGAAAGGTCTGTCTCACTCAGGTTAAAGGGGAGTAAAGTCCAAGACAGGAAGCATTCCAGCAAGCTCCACCTCAGCAAACCAGTGGTAGATTCTGAGCCCCAGCATGGTGACGTAGGCAGATGCCAATACCAGGACCCCCCACATGCCTCAACATGGCCAGAGGAAAGGCGGACTCCAGCTCTGAGAACCTCCATTTGCTTTAGCGTAGCCTCAGGCAAACAGGCAGATGCTAGACACCAGACAATCACATGCTTCAATATATCCCCAGAATTGCAGAAATACCCCACTGGTATCAGTACACAGCAGACACAAGCACTAGGACCCTGGCTCAGCACCAGGTAAGCTGCTAGACCCCTAAAGCCTCCCACAGTGCCAACCAACCTCTCTCCATCCCCTCAACACAGCACCAGATATGAATGTCCTCTGTCGGCCTCACAGCAACATCAGTGCAGCACCAGGTAAACAGCCAGGGCCTGGAACCCCTGGCACAAGAAGCCTGAGATAGTGCCCCTTCCACCTTCAGAGCAGAGCTCAAATTTAAAAGAAAGGGAAAAAGGCCAAAAAAGATGAGCAAAAAACATCAAAAAAAAAAAAGAATCTGACCATAAAAAGCCATGATGACAGGGAAGAGCAAGACACAAGCTTAGAAGAGGACAACCCTGTGGGCAAAACCCCCCAAAATGGGAAATGGTCTCAGGCCCAGAAGGAACTCATGAAATTGCTCAGAAAGGAGCTTTAAAATCATATAAGAGAGGTAGAAGAAAAATTGGGAAAAGAAATGAGAGTGATGCGAGGGAATTATGAAAAAAGAGTCAACATCTTAGAAAAAGAAAACAACTGCTTGACACATAGAATTGGCCAAATGGAAAAGCAAATACGAAAATCCGCTGAAGAAAACAACTCCTTTAAAAGCACGGTTGGCCAAATAGAAAAGAAAGTACAAAAGCTAATTGAAGAAAACAACTCCTTAAAAGTTAAAATTGGGCAAGTGGAAACTAATGACTCTATGAGACATCAAGAATCAATCAAATTCAAAAGAATGAAAAAATAGAAGAAAATGTAAAATAGCTCATGGGACAAACAACGGACCTGGAAAATAGATCCAGGAGAGACACTGTCAGAATCATTGAACTACCTGCAAGCTATAATCAAAAGGAGGACCTGGACAGCATCTTTCAAGAAATTGTCAAGGAAAACTTTCCTGACGTCCTGGAACCAGAGGGCAAAATAGGCATTGAAAGAATCCACCAATCACCTCAGGAAAGAGATCCCCAACAAAAACTCCAAGAAACATTATAGCCAAATTTCAGAACTATCAGGTCAAGGTAAAAAATACTGCAAGTGGCCAGAAAGAAACAATTCAAATAACAAGGAACCACTATCAAGATTACATAGGACTTATCTGCTGCAACATTAAAAGATCAGAGGTCATAGAACATGATATTCCAGGAGGCAAAAAAACTAGGACTATAAGCAAGAAACACTTACCAGGAAAATGATAAATGTTGGAGAAGATGTGGGAACATTGAAACACTAGTGCATTGGCGGAGTTGTGAACTGATCCAGCCGTTCTGGAAAGCAATTTGGAATTATGCCCAAAGGGCTATAAAACTGTGTATACCCTTTGATCTAGCACTACCACTTCTAGGTCTGTATCTCAAAGAGATCATAACAATGGGGAAAGGAACCACATGTACAAAAATATAGCAGCTCTTTTTGTGGTGGCAAAGAATTAGAAATTGAGGGGATGCCCATCATTTGGGGAATGGCTGAACAAGTTGTGGTATATGAATGTAATGGAATGCTATTGTTCCATAATAAATGAGTGAATGAACAAAACACTTATCAAGCACTTGTTATGTGCAAAGTACGGTGCTAGGTATTCCTGTTACAATTAGAACAGTCCTTACTTTCAAGGAGTTTCACAATGTGATGGGAGGACAAGTCAGATGGAAAGGTCTCATGATCTTTAGAATACAGTAGCAAAGTGGATGGTAATTAATCTTCAATATGATAAAATCTTTGCAGTTTCTAATGTTGAACTATGTGGCAGTGCCAAGGACTTTGGTGGTGAGAATTTTATTTTCTGGGTCTTTGGTAGCTATGGCTGAAACACCCACAGAAGCAGTTGCTAGGTCACATCTGCATGGGGATTACTTCCCCTGATGACAGTTGACTGCCATCAGTATTCCTTAAGCCTGGTGAAAAGGACCTGGTGTTGTTGTAATACATCTGTGTCCTTCTCAAGAAAGCACAGGTATGACTACTGTATCCTTTTGATGATAAACATTAAGACAGACAAAAAATAAGCAGACATATGCTTGTCAAAGGCATTTTGCTGTTGTTAAGGAGTATGTCCATCAAAACCCAAATGAAAAAGGGATTCGTTATAGATGGAGAAGCCCAGTGGGTTTTCTCATTTGTGGATGACTTGTTGTTAGTCCTTCATTCTCAAAGAAGACCATGGTATCAGGAAGGTGATGCCATGACTTGCAAGTAAATTGGGTTTAAGTGAGGGAGGGCTGTAAAAAGTCACTAGCCTCACTTTCTCCTCCAGAGCCATTTAACAAGATATAAATGAGGACAACTGGAGATGCAGTGGGAGACCTTGGCCTTTTTAAGCTAAAGTCTTGTCCAGGTCTCTGTTGCATTGAGACAATACCCATTCAGTGATTGAGGCTAGGTAAGAAGTGAGAAAAAGAATGTCCTCTTTTGCCCAGTCAAAAGAAAAATCAGTCTGGGAAGGGAAGGACCTTCAGGATTTCTGGCCAAAACAGAAACAATTGCTTTTTACAATCTCTGAGACATTGAGGGGATTGATATCAGGCTCTAGAATCCTGAAAGACTCTTCTGCATGAGATTCTCGATCCCTCACAAGTGTTTGGCCTAACTATACACCCTGGAGTAACTGAATGGATAAAAGATGCTTATTAAGTAAAACAAATTCTGGCATTAGTCATGTCAAAAAAAAAAGTATTTTTTAATTCTTGCATAGTAGTCTGCAGTCATCTCCCATGAGGTGGGCAGAATTCTTCTTTACTATTTCTTTGCAATCATGATGGATCAATTAGTTGGTTGACGAGAGTTGCTTATTTTAAGCTATATTGATGTTGGACTCCAAAAAAAAAAAGTATTGCAGAAACAGTTCATTTAGGAATGCTGTTTTGTTTTAGTTGTGTTAAATGCTGTCGATAACTGAAACATTGAGTTCTAGTAGCAGCAGTTGTTACAAAAGCTTCCACCCCATTCCTGGCTTGCTGTAATAAAAGGAAAAGTTCTTTTTGAAAGGATTATTTTTATGTCTATTAGCACAGGGGGATTAGTCCAAAACAAACATTGTTACATGAGTATCTATCCATTACTGTTTTATTTCATTTAGTTATTTTTGAAATTAGTTACTTCTTGTTATATTTTTTTCATCTGGTATTTGTGATTTTTTTTTTCAAAGGAGTGGAGGGAAGTATTTTAAAGGGCAGTGAAAGTCTTGAACTCTGTTTTTGAAGGGAGCAGTATAGAATAAGACTATAAAAGTATGTAAAAGCCAGATAGTGGAACACCTTAGATGACATGCTGAGGGCTTTATATTTTATATTGGAGGCAGCAGGGAGTCACTGAATGTTTTTGAGCATTGCTTTAGGGAAGAATATTTTGTCTTCTTTGGGGAGAATAGACTGGAGATGTGTTAAAAATGAAAGCTGGGAGACCAATAGGAAGCTATTAAAATACTCCAACTAAGAAATGATGAGAGATTGAAATTGGGTGATGTCCATGTGAATGGAATAAAGGTAACCAGTGCAAGAGGTCTTGTGGGAATAGGATCAACCAGACTTGGCAAATGATTAGACCTGGATGGTGAACTAGAGGGGAAAGTCAAAGATAAATGTGGAGTTGTGAACCAGAGTAACAGAAAGAACGGTGTACTAAACTGAGAGAACTTCATTGACTGGCAGATTGGTGGGGACCAAGGAGGGGATCAAGGTGAGATAATCAGTTCTGTTCGGAATGTGTTAAGTTTCAGTTGCTTATGAGACATCCAGGTGGAGACATTTAACAGTCAGTGAGGTTAAGTACACCAGAGTCCTGGGGAAAAGTCCCAAGGTGAAGGAAGCTGAGGGAGAAACACTTCCTAAGGAGATAGGGAAGAGTTGATTTAATAAAAGAAGTTAAGGAAGAGTCAGACAGGTAATGAATAGAATCAAAGGAGAGCAGTATCACAGCACCCAGAAGAGAAGAGGTATTTAGGAGGAAGGGATGATCAACAGTGTTAGTATTTCAGAGATGTCAAGGAAGATGAGTGAGAAAGGCCATTGAGATCCACTGGTAACCTTGGAAAGAGAAATTTCAGTCTAGTGAAACTGCATGGATTGTAAAGGTTTAAGAAGTGAGTAGATCATGAGAAAATGGAAGCAGAAAGTACGAAGGATTCTTTCTTTAAGTTTGGCAATAAAAGGAAGAAGAGGGATAGAACCATAGTTTGAAGAGATGCCAAAACCAAGTAAAAATTTTTGTTTGTTTATTTTTTGAGGATGGGGTAGACCTAAATAGATTTTTAGGAAATGGGGAAACCAGTAGATAAGCTAAGAGGATATAGGAGAAGATAAGGGCACAAATAGGAGTTTCTCTTGACATGGAAAAGGGACCTCACCTTCTTCAGGCACTGGAATGATTGAGGGTAGTGTGAGTGAGGGTGTAGAGATGTGGAGCAAGATTGATATGGGAATTGCTTGGGGTTTCCTTAGTAAAGCAGGAGACAAGCTTATTTGTTCACAGAAGAGGGATCAGGGTTGGCATTGTAGACACAAGAAAAGAGTTTTGAAAGTGCTACTGAGGTGTGCCAAGGAGGAATAAAAGGATTACAGAATAGCAGTGAGTACCTAGCTTAGATTAGATCATATAAATTTGTAGTGGACCCAGTCAGTAGAGTTTCTTTACTTCCTCCAAAGGCATTCAGCTGCACAGAAGGGAGAAGGGAGAATATGTGTGAAGGATCCATGGAGGAAAGCATTGGGTGGTGGTCAATGATGGAGGAATGTATGTAGTTGAATTGCTTGACTACAGTCCAGAATGGAAGAAGGAAAATGAAGCCAGGACCAAGGTAAAGGACAAGGAATTTTTTGAGAACTGCTTGTCCATATTCTTTGATCGTGAATCTTAGCAGAGAAATGTGATGCACAGATTTTTCTCTCTATTTTACTGTTTCTAATTTTCACTGCATTGATTTTGTTTGTGTAAAATCTTTTCAATTTCATGCAATCAGATTTATCCATTTCATTTTCTGTGGTCATTTCTATTCCTTATCTGGTCATGAACTCTTCCTCTAGCCATAGTTTCAAAGGGTATTTTCTTTTTTGCTCCTCTAATTTGCTTATAATATACACTTTTATATCTAGGTTATGTGTACATTTGGAGCATATAAAATGTTAGACTTAGGCTTAATTCCTGCAAAACTGTTTTCCAGTTTTCCCAGCAGCTTTTGTAGAATAAATACTGTTTAAAAAATTGATACTTTTATAGTTAGGAAAATACATAAATTACCAACAGTAGTCAAAAAAAGATTGTATTACTTTGGTATTCATTTATATTTTAAAAGTAAGGGTCATAAAAATTAAGAACTGGAAGGGATGTTAAAGATCTTATCCAAACCTCATTTTATACATGCAAGAAAGAGGAGGCCAAGAAAGATTAGGTGACTTTCTGAGAATTAAACAGCTTTTAAGTATTGGAGTCAAAAACAAATCCCACTATACTGATTATCCCATTAGTGTTTCCGATATATTTTGCTAGTCTTTTGATTTAGCTCCTTGTATCAGTAAGGCAATAAACACAACACTGACAATAATCATGAATAATGCCTATGTAGTTCGGTATCACAAAGTATGAAAGAGTCTCCACATAGAAGGTAGAAGAAGTAAAACATTTATTCAGAACCAGATAACCATATCCCATAACCAAACAATCTGTTCCCACAACCAGTCAGCCCACTTTATCATAATGGCAAGGAACTTAAAACACAGTATCTCAGCATGGAGCCTCACCATCCCAAAACCTCTCTGACCCCCTGCTGGGACCTTCCCAAAAACTCACAATGCGGCTATCACAGGTTGATTTTCTTTACCTCAGCTCTAACTGTCATGATGGCCATTAACAGCAATAACAGCTCTCTCTCTCTCTCACTTAGCATTTTCTGTGACACAACTTCCTTTTCCTCTCGGTAAGCTCTTCCCGCCATATGTGACTTAGGCTTCCTGTTATGTAAGCAGGTCACATGGCCTATTAATGTGTGGGAAGGATCTTCAAATCTAAATTGCTATTTGATTCGGCCCCAAGATCTTTCTTATCCATTACGTAGAGCAATGGGAGTTTTGAGGTAACTGGTGTCAATAGAACTTTACACAACAATATAACAGGGATAACACAAGATAAGCATATAAAACGTCATCATTACCCCCTCGAATGAATATGGCTCAAAATCTTGGGGTAAGGGGCAAACGTCAGAAATTAGAAAGTGTTCTTTCTGAAGACTTCAAGAAAAGTATGCTTTTCTATTACATTATACTCCTTGGAATCAGAAGGTGTGGGTTTGAAATCCCTATTACAGTCTGTAAAATGAGAATAATAATACCCAAGGTGGTAAGGAGGGTAGTACTTTGTATCCCTGCTTCCCCAGTTGTTAGTGTCCCCCATCCCCAAGACCATTGTTTACTTTTATGTATGTCTTTGAATCATCTATTTGTGAACATGTTATCCTTCAGTAAAATGTAAACTCCTTAAGGCCAGGGCTTGTCTCACTTTTGTATTGGTTTCCTTAATCTAGCACAATGCCCAGCCTATAGTTGGTACTTAAACAACAGTCATTTATTGAGTGTTTGCTATACTGGGGATACAGAAATGGAAGTTTGTCTCAAGAAGATTTCATTCTTTTGGGAGAGATAACATATACACGTTTCAGCACCTACAATGTCATGGGCTGGGGAAGGGGGCATATGACAGGAAGGGAGGGAGACTGGAATGGCCTCCTGTAGAGGGTGGTGTTTGAGCTAAATTTTAAAGGAAACCAAGGATTCTAAGAAGTGAAGGTGAGGAAGGCATACAAACATTAGTAAATGCCTATTGGATGATTGACTGATAGGGCTATATGTGAGTTATTGTTAACAATGTGGTCACTTCCTCTCCTGACACACATTACTAACTCTTCATCAATTGGAACATGATCTTCATGAGTATCTGGAGCCTGAAAATTTCATCACCTCATGATCAGCCTCTAGTGATAAACGCTTCTGAATTTAGGCTAGTTGAAACCCACTAAATTAACTGTCACTTCACTCAGATGAGATACAGAAAGATACATGTGTATCATTTCAGGAGCATCTCCAGAGAACAATGAGTCATTGCTCTGAATCATTACCTAAGTGTCTCTGATTTTTATAAAGGAAAATAAAGAGAAGTGGTTGGCTTTAGTACCATTTTACACGTCTTTTCTGTTGTAAATTTTTGCTATACTTAATTTTAGTTTAAGTCTAGGATTATAAGTTGCAAAACAGTTGCCAGTCTTCTTTGAGACACTTTTCTTAGTGGGGATTCCAACACCAATAAATTCATAGGCCCAAATGAAATCACAGGTCCAGACCAAAAAGACAGAAGATATTTATTAAAGCACATAAGTATTCAATTATTCTTAATCTGGATTTTTATTTAAATGTTTAGATGCACATTTACATGGTTCTGTTCACCACTATAGTGTCTAACCACAGAATATTGAAAGGAAAAAGGATCTTAGAGATCATTTGATCCAGCCCCTTTGTTTTGCAAATGAGGAAAAGGGAACAGAGATAAATTACTTGCCTAAGGCCACACAGTGAGTGGCAAAACAGAAACTAGCTTTCCTGACTCCTAGTCTAGTGGTATTTCTACTCTGTTATAATGCTGCTTCTCCCTTCCATGCCTTCTCCTGTGTGATTCCTGTCTATGATTGTAAGTCAATATTCCATAGAAAATTCATCCAACATGCTAGTGGCCCACCCATGATTCTTTTATTATCTTAGCTTTTCATTAATTCTAGCAACTTCTTGGCTTGTCCTTCATAATCTGTCTTGTCTGTTGTCACATCCATGCCAAATAAGTGTGAAATTGGGGCAGCATTCATTTCAAAAAGATTTCTGGCTTTGCCTTTGCAAGCTTCAGGGTTGAGAAAGACAGTTGCCTTCTTCACTTTTTTGCATTAGAACAGAATAAGATGATTTCCAAATATCTGGGCTTCTTGACAGGTTGCTCACCTCGGGAGGTTATCTATTAGTGTAGCAATTAGGCTATCCATCTGTTGTCTGCCATGTTCACTATATGACTGGCCTACCTGCCTTTGATGGCTTTTACAATATGAGAAATAGTGTAAGTCATCATTGATAATATGCTACATTGTACTTCCACCCCCATACATCTTTCCATTGCCCTTTCGGTTACTTATAATTTTTATTTTTTCTCAAAATTATTGTTTCCTATCATTTGTAACCATTTGTAACTTTATTGATGTCTTTGTTGTTATAGTACAATAATTTCCTAATATATCCCTTCTTCCTCCCCTACCCAGCCTTTGTAACAAAGACTTAAAAAAAAGAAAGGGATGGGGGAAACGGTTCAGGAAAAGCAGCCATTTGGTACAGGGTAGAGCAGGCTGGACTTCTAGTAAGGAAGACTTTGAGTTCAAGTCCCAACTCTGGCACATACGTCTCTGTCTTTGGAAAAGTAAGAGGCAGCTAGGTGGAGTAGTAGATACAGTGCTGCTCTTGAAGTCGGGAGAACCTGGGTGCAAATCTCTCCTCAGACACTTATTAGTTATTAATATAACTAATTATCCTATGCAAGTCACTTAACCTCTGGCAGCTTGAGTTTTGTCATCTGTAAAATGAGGGTAATAAGATTGTTGAAGGATCAAATCAGATTATGTAGAAAGTGCTCCAAAAAACTTAATGCTGTAATAAGCTTTTAACTACACTAAAACTTTTGAGATATCCTGAATAGAGCACCTTGTAAACCATAAAGCCTTTATTTAAATTTTTTTCTATTCAAATTTATTATTTATTTTTTGCATTCTTTTTTTTTTTTTCCTAAATTTTGAGTTCCAGATTTTCTTCCTCCCACCCCTCCTCCTCCACAGAGGAGCCAAGCAAAATGATATCAGTTATACACATGAAATCATGCAGAATATATTTCCATCTTAGCCATATCACAAGAGAAAGTTATACTTCACTTTGCATTCACTTCATTGATTCTCTTTCTAGAGGTGGATAGCATTTTTTTTTATTATGGTTCCATGCTTCCTATGCTACTCTTGTACATATTCTCCAATAATCTTCTACAATGGATCCACTCAATGTGGTAGGGGCTTTCCACTAGCTTTCTTGGCAATATTTCCACATTAATGGAGTACATAGACTTGTCTGTTGTTCATCTCTTATTCTTGATTCATGAAAACCCAGTTTCTTTTCTGGTCATACATCTCTTTAGTATCTTTTAAACATTGCTTCTTGTGTATTGTTATTTGTTGGTGGTGTGTTTCAGTTAATCCTTGCCTACCGTACCCATCTCTATCGCCCTTTAAATGAATGACCTGTGACTTTAAGTCTTGATCGATAGTCCATTCATAACTGTATATCACCACTGGAAAAATATTGGTTTTGTCAATTCGTTTATTCAAAGGATTAAGTATCTAATTTAGACTAGGCACTGTGATGCTGGGAATACCAACACAACAGATTGTATTCTAAAGGAACTTAAAATCTATGAAGAAAACATTATATACACACATAAGTAAATGTAGAGTAATATCAGTGGCTGGGGGAGTGCTAATAATGGGACATCAGGAAAGGTTTTATGTTGGAAGTAGCCCTTCAGCTGAACCTTGAAGGGTGCTGGGGTTTGAAGAGGCAGCGGTAAAGAAGGGAAACCTTCCAGGCATGGGGATAGCCTGTTGAATAGCCCAGAAGTAGGAATGGAACATTGGTGTGTGAGGAATAACAAGTAGGCCAGTTTAAATGGAACATAGAGTGCATTTGTGAGGGGGAGCAAGTGATGGGAAATCAGTCTGGAAATCAGTCTGGTTGGAGCCACACTGTGAAAAGCCTTAAATGTCAAACAGAGGAGTTTGTACATAATATTACAGGCAAAAAAAAGTAAGCTTTTGTTTAAGGAAGAAGCTTGGAGTCATCGAAAGCTCTGTGTAGTTTTCTAATTGCAGTACTGCTTTTCTCTATAATGTTGACATTAGATACCTTTTATCTGGCTGTGGTATACATACTGATGGATGAAGCAAAATTATCTTTTTTAAATTTTATTTTTCCCAACTACATGTAAAAAAAAATTTAACATTCATCTTTTAAAACATTGACTTCCAAATTCTTTCACTTCCTCCCTTCCCCCACCCTTTGAGATGCAAAATTATCTTTGTTCCTGCTCTTTCAAAAAATCTAGTATTATTTTAACATACGTTCGAGAGACATTTTGTTATTGCAGGAGGCCTTTTACCTCAGTATTTTACTCCACAGACTTACCCATTTTTCATTACCCACAAACAACAAATACAGAGGAATCTTGTATTTTTGGTGTCTTTTTAGTCCGTTAAGATGTGGTGTGCTATAGAATATCATTTGCAAAAGCCTGACATATTGTATCCTCATACTTTCATCAAGGATGTCCTTGATTTGTGTGTAGACTGTTCTAGTAAAGATTTTATAAAATTGGAAAACTAGGCATGTGGGTCTGTGATTAATATTTACTCAATCACCTTTTACGGGTAGGAATAACGACCTTGGTTTTTTCTAGCTCTTTGGTATCCTTTCTTCTTTCAGACATCTTGAAAATTGTCACCTCCAGCAACAGACCTCCTTTGGCTTTTCCTAGTCAAACCTAGCCTCTCTTCCCATTTTTGTTGTCTGTACTCTTCTTTCTTCTTCCTAACGTAGGACGTCAGGAACTGTGGTGTTAAAGTACAATTGCGATTGATGGAGAAAATAGTTTGTTATAAGAAAACTTGACACATTTTTTTCATTTCATCTTTTTGCTGCCCTGCTTCCAGTTCCATCCATAAGTAATTTTGGAAAAATCTGGCCTAATTGGATCTCTTGCTTAGCTTTCTGTAGACTTATTTTTCCCTCTACCTCTTCTCAGTATTTTATAAAGCAGTAATGCTAATAACTGATCACCATCTTCATCTGTAAGATTTTACAAATTAATTTATATCTTAAACTGGTATTGCCCTTAGCTGCCACCTTTCTGTGCTTGGCAAAGAGAGGTCACATGTTTGCTGGCTAAGGCATTTTGTTTGCTAAATCTTCTTAGAAAATTGTGATATTCTCAGTGTCTCTTCCTTGATGCACCATTTCACTTTTTTCAATAATTTGCTTAGATAACATATTGCTTCAACAACAGATTGAGAGATTATACTACCTCCATCTATAACAAGTTATTTCCTGCCAAGATATATTCTGTTTTGTAGTATTATTTGATAGTTGCCATATCTAGCACCTCCCAGCTGTTTTTATGAAAAAAAATATTCATGATATATAGGCATGAGGCTTATATATTGTCTACAGCCCTTTGGCCTCCTTTGTCTTTTATTTCTTTGCATGTGTTCCAGTGTATATTTGGCCATTTTTCGTATTGAAATCACAAAATAATAAAATGTGTGTGTTGATTTAATTTGAAAGGTCTTAGAATTTCTCTATCTCATTGTCCTTTGTAAGAGATGTTGGTATATAAACTGAAAATATCTTTATATGGCTCTTTTTGCTTGTGCTCAGCATGTTTACTATAATGTGAGATAACTAAATTGTCCCTTCAAATGATGTTTTCGACATGATAAAACCAATTCTGCTAACTCCTTTCAAGGCAAATCTTATGGTTAGCAACAGATTCCTTTTCTGGTTTCATTTATAGTGAAAATGTCAACATGTATGTGTGATTCAGTTACCCCAGTTGTAAATCCTGTCGGTCACTGGACAGTCATTTCACATTTAATGCAATAAGAGTTAATGTTGTGATGTTTATCATCAATATAAAAACCTGACATTCTTAGCCACTGATCAAGATGGCTTCTATTCTTTTTTTAAGCAGACTTTCTTGCTATGACATTGCAAGGCTCTTTGCTTTTATTCATATTTATAAAATCCTTCCCAACAATTCCTCAAATATTTAGCTTTTGTTACTAAATTTGTTCTAACCAGTTGTGTTATTAGACTTTACTCTTATTAGGTTTGCTTAAAGTGAGACAGATCTTCATGCTAAAGCCAAATGCTTAAAAGGTTATACTTTGATTAGGCATATCAGTAAATGAAAGTGTGATTGCATTACTTGCAGTGAGCCAAGCTTGCCAGGCATTTTTAAAAAACAATTTAAGGCAGAAGGTAAAATGACATATGATTCTTTTCTGTGACATGCAAACAGAATCTTACTTTTTGAATATGAACATTGCTCTTTCTTGCTGTTCAAATTGAATGGCTTCTTCATCTTAATGCTGGGATCCTTAAACTTTCATTTTCTCCAAGGAATCCTGAAATATCTAGAGAAAAGATAGACTTCGGAGAATTGAAATTTAGTAGTTTGGTCATCAGAATATAGCAAAAAAGATTTCCTGCTATCATGCATATAGCTGATTCTTTAAATTATGTTTTAATTCCTGTAATACTGCAGTTTGGACCAGAAAATCCCTTTAGGACTCAACAGATGGCTGCCCCTAGGAATATGCTTTCTGGATATGCTGAACCAACTCATATCAATGATTTCATGTTTGAACAGCAGAGGAGAACTTTTGCAACCTATGGTAAGACTTATAGTTTAACCTAATTAGAAGAGTGGGTATTTCTTAATGATAGAAGAACAGTATCTGCTGCATTTTTAGCCTGCAGTTCTTGAATATCATATTTATTTCATATGCATATCTATTTTGTTACTGTTATTAATTCATATTAGCATTTGGAAACAATTGTTGCTAAACTCTCTGAAGTTTACTAATATATTAAATCCCGTTGTGGATCAGTAAGCAGTTATGGGTCCCTTAGAGACAGGGTAGAATAGTGGATAGAGGGCTGGCATGGAAGCCAGCAGACCTGGGTCTGTGATTCTGGGAAAGTTCTTTAACCTCTCAGAGGTAGGAGTTTCTTCCTCCAGGAGTGGTAAGTCACAAAATTGGGATTCAAAGCCAAGTTTCCTGACTCTAAATTCAAATTTCTTTTCAGTGCTTAGGTGATATATTGTCATTCCATAAATTGAATAATTTATTCTATTCCTTCTTCTGAAAAATGAATTGGAAAATGAAACTTTGGAATCTTTCCACATACAATTTTTAGGTCTCAGTAGTAATCACTTTAATCGACATGCACCTGTACAATGTGTAGTACATTTTGCTTAGATCTGGAAAAAACACAAATACCAAACTCATCGTAGATTTGCCATTGTGGGGATATGATGCATACATAAGTAGTTATAACACAAAATAATATGTGCATGTGAGAAGGACAAGCCTGATTCTTCACAGCGTGTGCTAAGGGTAGGCTCATTACTGACAGGGAAGGAATCAGAGTAGGCTTTGTGGGTGAAAAGACAGTTGAGCTAGGCCGTAAAGAATGATTTTTGTCCTCATGCAAAGACAAAAATCACAGTCACTTGTTATTGCGTGTGCCTAAATAAATAAGTTCTGAGAAAAGTACTCAGCCCTATCCACCATTAATTCCCTTTGTTATAAAATGCAAAGAAAAATGAGTTAATGAAATAAGCACAAGTCAGCCCATGTCTGAATTCTCGTCTGAAATATGATTTAGTCTATTATTCTTTAAACTCAACTTAAGATTGGGTTTTTTTTTTTCTTGCTGCACAGTTTTCTGGGAAGCTGTGTCATAATGGAGGGTAATGTTTTCAAAAAAAGCGTAGCAGAAGACACACTAGACCTTATGTCAAAAAACCTGAGTTTGAGCCCCAGCCACTCTAGTAACTGAATGTTTGACTTTAGGTAAATCACTTAACCATTCTGACCCTCAGTTTTCTCATCTGTCAAATGGCAGTAATAATTGCCTTGCTTTTTTCTCTCAATAAATATTCTCTTAGGAAGCAGAGAGAATCATTTCCTTGACTTTTGAATCACTTTTAAAAATAGCCTTTGATTCATCTCTCATCACTAGATGGCATAATGTCAAATGAATGGTATAAAGTATAAGTTCTATTTGGCAAATTACAGATTCAAAAGGATTGTCTTTGTTGTGGCAAGAGTTATAACTTGTAACAGTCTGAGGCGGATTTGCTAAATAATTTAATGAATGTTTTAACTATGTCCTTTTTATTCCCCCAGCTACTAGCAATTATACCATGATTAAACAGTTTGGAAATTTTAGGCAAAAATTGTAATTTCTCCAGTTTGTAAATGTGCCTAACATTGGGACTATTTCAGACAAATTTACTAAAAGGAAGCTAATAGAAGTATTTTGGTTTTTTAAGTAAATAAGACAAGCTTCAGAAAGAGAAAATAGACTATGCATATTGATAACTAAATAAATAAAATAAAGATGTTGGCTAAAGCATGGTGCAGTGGAAAAAAGGTCACAATTTTCTGAGGTAGATCTCAGCCAGATTTAGTCTCTTATTCCTAATTGAGATAAGAACTTCTCTTTGTTTTATTTTGTCTTGATGGTGAAAAAATGGTATCATTCGCTACCTACCTTAGGGAAAAAATTTAATTTTTGAAAAAGGAAAATAAAAATAATAACAAATAAGAGAACGTATAATGGATTTTAAACTTCTCTAAAGAATGGTATACTGTTATCCAAATTGGTATTGTGGTTGTGTTACTACACAAGATATATGTATATATGCCAGATTAGGCTGGATCCTTTTCTATTTAAGAGTAGTTAGTTAACTTTCATAAAATTGACAAAGGGGAATCAAGAAATATTTTATGTTACTTTGAAAATTAAAAATAATTTTTCCTCTAGGTCCACTCACATGCATTTTTATCTCATTTACATATATAAAGTATAGGGTTGGTTGGAACTGAATGGTCATTGAAGAAAACAGGCAAGGGAGTTAGGGAATGGAGGGAACTTTGTATAAAGCAGCAAAAATGGCAGTGGATTTGGAGTCAGAAGACCTCAGTTCAAAACTAACTTGAATTTATTTTCTGTATATACTTATATACCTATTGTTAGATTATAAGCTCTTTGAAGGCAGGGACTTTTGTTTTTTTCTTTTTATTGATAGTACTTAGTACAGCGCCTTGCAAAAAGCAGGTATTTAATAAATTCTGGTTGGTTCATTAATTTGATTACTTCTGGATCTACTTCTTACTTTACTACCTGTGTGTCACTTAACCAGTCCGGGCTAGTTTCCTCATCTGTAAGAATAAATCTCTAAACTCTGATCTCTAAAGGTGATCTCTAAAATCTCTTTTTAACTCCTATGATTTTATGAACTCTATTTTTTTTCTTCCATGCAGAAAGGTTAGAAAGGGGGTACAAAAAAGGAGGGGTTTTATTTGATAGTGGTGAACAGAGAAGAGGGAGTATATATTCCCTCATTCTAGACAGGAACTGTAGCAGAATTTGGGGAATACATGGAGGCAGGAAGAACCAGAAAACCCTCTCATTTATCACCAGACCGTTAGTGCACAGGTATGTATGTAGAGAAAGATCAATCTTAAAGGCTAGTTTACTTCCCATGCAGGTCTTTATAGTTGTGTTGCTTTTTTAGTGGGGGTATCAACTTAATTTTTTTTTTTAACTTCTTTAAAGTCTCATTCAGAAAGTTCATGTACAGTGAAATTTTCTGTACATTAAAGGAATGAAAGACTAAATTGACTCATGGGATTTGAACCTGTGATTTCAGGGATTCTACTCCAAAGCTGCTTTCCTACCATCAAGCTATCTCTTCTGGCTAAGAAAATATTTTAATGCTGAAAAGTAAATGCAAATGAACTAATAGCCAGGTGGTTGGTTCTATTCTAGCATGTCAAGAGGGTGAGTTGAGCACCTGTACCATTTAGCTTATTAAGAACTTATTATCAAGTATATTTGACTTAAATCTTGATTCTCTGAGAAAGCAGTCTTTACTGAATAAACTTTAGCTGAGGAATAAAAACTTATCAACTTGCATATGTCCACAAAGATGCACACTTTTACTATTCCTAACTCCCGCTCCCTCCCTGTCTAAAAGTGTCTGTGTTAAAATATTCCATGCAAGTTCTCTGTGGAAACAAATTGTGGCCTTGGTGGTTTATGACACTGGAGATTAAATTGCCTTTGGAAGTTCAGGTGGCATATGCTTAAAACGAAATATTACAAAATGTGTTGTTTTCGATTAGTATTTGGCCTTTTTTCCCCTGTTCCCAAAACTCTCTAGGGACCTATAGGTAATATATCTTTAAATTAGTCACCTACTACTGACATGTCTCAAACCTGGGGTAATTACAAATATACTGTCATTTTAGAGTAGGAAATGAAGAATATTCTTAACAAAACTAGAAATGAGCTTTTCCCAAAATGTATAACACGCTGTTAATTTTTTAAATTTCTCTTCCCCACCCTATTTCACATAATTAAACAAAAATGTTTGCTCTTTTCCTAACTAAACCTTGAAATGTTGGATATCAGTGAATAATTAAAAGTGATTACTATTCTATGATTGACCTTTTTAGTGTATTTGTGTGTGTGTGTGTGTGTGTGTGTGTGTGTGTATACACATATATATTACTGTGTTATTAGAAACTAGACAAAGGTTTAAACAACCAGGAAAGATCTTAGTAATTTTAGTGTGATTAATTTCCTGAAAGAATAGTCTCTATCTTTTTCTGCTATAGTCTTTTTGTAGTCCAGACTAAAAATTCTATTTGTGGATTTAACTAGAAATATATGGCAGGGAAAGATGATTGCTATTAAGTGAAGAAAATTTTTATTGCATTTTAGTCAAGGAAATGGGATGTGAAGTTATTTATGCAATTATAAAATTATGACTGGCAAAAAATTCAAATGACAATTTGCCCCCCCCTTTTTTTTAAAATTTAGGCTATGCATTGGACCCCTCATTAGATAATCATCAAGTTTCTACTAAATATATCGGGTCTGTAGAAGAAGCTGAGAAAAATCAAGGTAAATTATTTTTAATATTTGATACTTGCATGCTTCATTATATCAAGGATCTATAATTTTGTCAATGTGGATATTACCTTTCTCTAGCTTAATGGATGGTCTTTAACAGTTGCTGTAGTAGAAAAATTCATCAGCTTTATGATGAGCCACTCCAAATTTAGCTAGGCTAGAATTTGGACAATAAATACTAAGTCCATCCTTAACCCCATGATGTTTGATATTAGTTATATGTACTTGATTCTACTGTAAATTGGCCGCTCCCGTTATATAGTAATATAACGTTATATAGTAATAACTAGGTACAGTCTATACTTGATTTTTTTTTCATGATTTTTGGAAGGTGTGGTTACATTAAGCAATTTACTTTTTGTGCCATACAAAGGACCAGCTCCCTTTTTGTAGTAATACATGTAGTTTTTCCAAGTACTTGGCAGCAGGGTTGGGGGGTGGAGAAGTGAGGGGAATTAATGGCCTGTTGTGTAGTCTGAATACTTGGAAAGCTGTTCAATGCTAACAAGACACGTGTATCTGTGTAGTAAATAATTAATATAATTTTGCATATATTTTTTTTAAGCATCAACTTGCTCCAAGTTTTTACTGAAACATAACAGTATAGCCACTTTATTCCTTGAAGTATGTTGTACTGTAGTGTTACCAGCCTTTTAAATTCCTCTGCTCAGTTCTCCTGCTTCTCTATTTTGCTGCTCTCTTCAAATTCTCGGTCAAAGGAAGAATTTTTCTTTCCTTCCTCTTTTATAATCTATAGCATGTTTACCTCCTTGCAGGTATCTTTTCTATTTTGGCCTTTCCTGTTTATCCTTTTCCACATAGACAGAGATAGTTTCAGGTCTGGTATGATTCCACTTCAGCCATGGCAAATGTAGTACATGTCTGGCGCCTGACCTAGGAGTTACCATTAGAAGATGGGAAGGCTGTGTTCGTGAGGAAGATTTCTCTGTCCCCCACCTACTGGGGACAAGAATGGCTTTCAGCCACCCTGACTTCTTAGTCATTCTATTTAAAATCTTGGTCATCAGGAAGAGTGAAATAATCTAATGTTTATTGGATTGAGTTAACTCTGGATTTCATTATCTGGGCTGTTTCTGTCATTATTTATGGTAAATCATTCAAGGCTAATTACATAATAAACCATTGTTCAAAAAGCTAACTTAATTGGACATATGTGAACATTTTAAAAAGTATAATAAAAGGTATTTACGTTTTCTTGATGATGGAAAAAAGCCCATAGCAATATAGAATCTCTGACAGAAAATTAATCTTATATCTGGATTTAAAAATAAGTACAGGATAGTGGAAACCTAAACTGACAGTAGGTCTTGTGATAAAAGATACGCTTATTACAAACCAGCAGTGAGGTATACCTGGGGGGGAATAAAGTTCATATGATCAAATCCAGATTATAGCAGATATTAGTCTTATTGTGGTCTTTGGTAATCAGGCCACATCTGGAGTATTTTGTCTATGTGCCACATTTTAAGGAAATAAAGTGCTTCTGGAGGGATATCATCTAAGATGGTGAGAAGTGTGGAAATATTAAGGAAGAGATGAAGAAACTGTTTGGCCTGGAAAAAAAGACGGCTGGGGGAACACCAGAAATACTGTCCTAGTAGAGGAAGATTGTTCTTGTTACAGAGGACAGAGCTAGGACCAATTAATGGAAGTTACAGGGAAGCTAATTTTAGCTTATTATAAGAAAAACAAGTTTCTAATAACTAGATCTATTCAGTAGTCCAATAGTAAACATTTATTAAGCAGCTCTGTCTGTCAGACATTGTGCTAAATAGTGGGGGTTCAAGGAGAGGTAAAAGTCTCTGCTCTCTAGAAGCTCATAGTCTAAAGGACAACAGTAGAATAAATTGTCATGTGAGATAATGAACTCTCCCTACCACTGCCATCATTGAAAGTACTCAAGCAGAGGATAGGTAGCAATCTGTAGGTGATAGGGTGCTAGGCCTGGAGTCAGGAATACCTGGGTTCAAATCTGGCCTCAGACACTGGGCAAATCACTTAACCTCTCTTTGTTTCAGTTTCCTTAACTTTAAAATGGGAATATAACAGCGTTGTTATGAAGATCAAATGAGATATTATAAAGCGCTGAGCACCATACGTGGCACATAGAAGGCATTATATAGATGTTTATTCCCCTTCCCTTGCTGCTGAAGAAATTTTTGCATTGTTTGACAGTTTGAACTAAATGCCCTCTAAAACTTCCCATCTAGTTCTAAAATTCTGTAATTAGATGTCAGCTTAATATTAAGATCTCTTGAAAACATCACAAAATAATATTAATACAACAATATTTACTTTGTAATCTTGTATTAAATGATACTTAAGTTTAAACATTATTTTGGAAGTTGTCTTTGAACTAAATAGATTCTTTAAATGACAATCTACCACTTTGTAAAAAAAAATAAAAACTATAAGTTGACAGCTTAATAATAAGTTTCATTCATTATTTAATTTGCAGTATTAAACTGTTAGTTTCTTTAAAAATGGAGAAGCTGTGGTCCAAGTAAAGTTCATTCAGAGAGGATTCAGTATTACTGAAGTTATTCATTTTTCTGATTCATTAAACTTCGAAGAATACTTAAATATTATAATAGCATGTATAAAATACCTTAATGGCCAGAGGGCTTCCTTAGCAAAAGAATGAATTACAAATTGTAGTGTGAGACTCTATGGTTAAGCTTTTGTTTATTTGCTTTGTGTTATATATGCTTTGAAATTGTGTCCATTCATTATCACTCCCTGTGTATGTAATATTCATCTTTTCTACTAAATGCATTGTGATGTCTTACAGGTTTAACTGTGTTTGAAACTGGACAGAGAAAAACAGAAAAGAGAAAAAAGTTCAAAGAAAATGATGCATCAAATATTGATGGTTTCTTAGGACCTTGGGCAAAATATGTAGATGAAAAAGAAGTGGCTAAACCTTCAGAAGTAAGCATTAATGTTTCCTATTGGCATTACATATATATGCTCTGTAAGGGATTTAAGAATGTTTCTACTTAAGCTCTATATTATGTTTTAGGATTATTTTAAGATCATGTCTGCCATGTTAAATTCCAAACCAGTCTTATAATTCTGATGATATTAGTATCACTAAATATTTATGAGTATGTGTCAACCAGTGAAAAGTGTTTGAGCTCTTACTGTGTTTCTAGTACTGTACCATACACTGAGTTCCAAAAGAAACAAAATGATCCCTAGCCATAAAGAGCTTATAGTTATGTTGAAAGAGTATATAAAACAACCCTCATTCATTTTCTTGAATGCTCACATTTGAATGTAAGCTCCTTGAGGCAATGACTTATTTTACTTTGGTCTTTGCTCCCCAGAGCCTGGCACGTAGTAAAGGCTTAATTAATAGTTGTTGATCAACATGATATATTATGATTTTCTGTTTTAAAGTTTGCCACTCTGAAATATGCTCATTTTTCTGATTTAGGGGACATTTTACTACTTTAAACTTAGGCATTATCTTTGCCACCACTTTTGTGCCATAAGACCTTTTGTTATAGTTAGCTGACTTGTTTTAAACAACTTATAGTTGATTTTAATGTAAGGTGAGATCTAGAACTTGAATTTTAAAGTAATATACTTGATTTTTATAGGAAGAACAGAAAGAATTAGACGAAATCACAGCCAAGAGGCAAAAGAAAGGCAAACATGAGGATGACAAACCTGGGGAAGAAAAGACCATTTTACATGGTAACATACTTTTTATACTGACTTCTCTTTTAAATCATACATCGAAAACTTTTAAGTACCTACTTTTTAAGTCGGTCTAGGTACACAGTACAGATGACACTGATTGTCTTCAGAATTAACTGAAAATCATCCAAATATACATTTAGGTTCTTATGCTAAGTGAATTCTATAACAGTAACCTCAGTGAATGCTTAATTATTCTTGCCCCAATTAATCAATACTTAAGTAATTAAATCTGGTTAATTTTGATTAAAATTTGGAACCATTAATTTTATTCTCTAAATTTTAAAAAGAATTCTGGTAAAGATAAGCAATTTCTCTTTCAGTTTTTCTCTATACCTCTATATTTCTGATGGAGGTGCTTATGATTAGTAATATGGTAAAGAAGAGAAACCCTAAATAACCCTCAATTTATTACATCATAAGCCATATTTTTGAGGTAAAATGCTAATTTGATTCTCATTTGACACAATAACACTTGAAGTTTTAATGATTCAGATGTTTTAAACCTCAATGTTGTTTTAAGGATGCCTCATCATAACAAATGTTTATACTTAATGTGGCTTTGAAATCACATTCATCGCCTCAGAGCACCTATTGTAGCACTGTGGATACTCTTTCTCTTGTATTCCCACTAAAAAATTTACCCTGAATTTAAGAAAAAGTGGTTTAGAAGAGGATTAAGACAAAGGATGCAAATGGGGAAGGGAAAAACCATTTCTCGTATTTGGAAAATCACTTTTCTATCTATATTCCATTTTGTTACTGACTTAAGATGGCTTGCAACAAATGGCATCTATCCATGCTTAAGCATAATATTTCTTTTCCTCTTGCTATTGTAGATAAGTTTCTGTTTATAATCAAATTTTTTCCTAATCCAGTGCCTCATCACGGCATGGAAAAGGCCTTGAGTTCTGAATGTCTCAGCCAATTGAATGGTTTTATGAGGATACTTCATATTTACACAGTGCTTTGAAATTTACAAAGCACATTACATATATTAGGTGGTACAGTGGAGTGCTGGGCCTGGAATCAGGAAGACTTAAGTGCCAATCCAGCCTCAGACACTTACTAGCAGTGTGACTCTGGGTAAGTCACTTAACCTCTGTTTGCCTCAATTTCCTCAATTGTAAAATGGACATAATAGCACCTACCTTGAAGGGTTGTTGTGAGGTTCAAGTGAGATAAATTTTTAAAGTGCTTAGCACAAAGGAGGCACTAGATAAATGCTTATTCCCTCCTCCCCCTTGCCATTATCTAATTTGATCCTCATAACAACTCCGTGAGGTAGGTGTGACAGATAAAATTTTCGTTATTACTAGTCCCATTTTAGAAATGAGGAAACTAAGTCTCAGACGATTTAAATGACTTGCTTATAGACAACTAGCTAGTTGTTGTTGGAGATGGGGTTTGAATCCCAGACACCCTTGCTCCAAATCACTGTATTGTCCTTCTAAGTTTTAACAGGGTCTCCAAGTTGCAGAGACTCTGACTGTAGCTTTAGGGACAGGCTGTTGTCTAAGGACCAGCCTATCTTAAGTTTGGAGAGGCTTATCACCATGAAGTTAACCACTAGGTTACAAATTCTTTTGTAACTCATGAAACTGCCTACTACAGAGTTGCTGTCTGTGTCCTTGGAGGGAAGAAATAAATTGTAGAGCTTTAGAAATATAGGTGTAATCAAATGACTTTTCCTTCCACAACTATATTATAAACTGTTTTATAAATCACTAAATTGTAGGCATGACTGAGAGAATTATATTTCTTATTAAAAAGTGTATGTCTAATATTCCTTAGCAGTTTAGAAATTTGGCAATACATCTGATTGTTAATAATAGCTATAATTCCAAGCAATTAAAGTTGAACAAGCCTTTGTAATTATTAAGTTATTAAAAAGTAAATATGAGCTCTTAAAAATGGCATAATCTTGTTTTAAAATGACTGCAGAGCTTTTTAATTTATAGCTGTTTTGTGAATAGTTTATTCTCTTTTCCTTTGTCTTTTAGTCAAAGAAATGTATGACTATCAAGGCAGGTCTTATCTTCATGTTCCTCAAGATGTAGGTGTTAATCTCCGTTCTGCAGTACCACCTGAGAAATGTTATCTTCCCAAAAAACAGATCCATGTTTGGTCTGGACATACAAAGGTAGAGACTGATATTTCCATTTTGGTGTAATGTCATTATAGACAATACAGTTTTGAAAATTCATTTACTAATTTTGGAAGTAATGGTTTACACTGAGTTTTCCAACCATTATACTGACCCTCTTAAGCACAGGATTGACAACTACCACCATTCCCCCACCCTCCCTGTAGCTCACCAGAATCTCTTGTTGAGGATAGAGATGTGCCTGGAAGCCACTAATGCCATCACCTCCCTTCAGACTGTGAAGTCATTGAGTAACAGGGCAGAGTTGCTATCACTGAGCCCTCCCTTCAGTTACCAAAAGTCTGCCCTCCCTCTTTCGGTCCCCTATTGGGATCTTTTCACATTGGAGGAGCAAAAAGTAGCAGGTGAGAAGGTAGCAAAATTCAGACTAACTCAGGAAAAAACAAAATCATATTCAAAAGAGGCAAATAATTGAAATTTTAAGCTTATAAACAAATTATATTCTGAAGGGTTTAGATGGAAAGAAGGTAGGAGGCATTTTATATTGAAATTCTTTGTTGGTTGTACTCATTCCAAGACCCACAATTTGCAGCTCTTTAGAAAGAGCTGTCATACTGCATTTGGGAGGGAGGAAGGGGGGCAAATCAGCTGTTTGAATAAATCAGCAGTGCCCTCCCAATGAGTATCAATAGGTTTTTTGTGGTTGTTTGTTGTTGGGTTTTTTTAACGGGACTTCAAAAGCTGTGTTTACAGCGGGGCATCTTTTCCTGAATTAATCATGAAATTTAGTTTAGGACATAATTTTTGCAGGGAAGGAGAGACTAGTGAATTCTATTGAAAAATCCTTTTTTTTTTAATTTCTTATTTCAATATATGTTTTTTTTTCCTTTTTCCAATTAATTATTGTAATGCTCATTTAAAGGGTGTCAGTGCTGTCAGGCTGTTTCCTCTTTCTGGCCATTTGTTGCTGTCTTGTTCCATGGACTGCAAAATTAAGGTGAGATATTTCTAATATGTCATCACTAAAGCTGAATAAAATAGGAATACTGCATGGGTGTCCCAAAAGTCTTGGTGTAGCTTTAAGCTTTAAAATTGCTTTAAAACTATTTAAAGGCTTAGGCCTTACTAGCTTAAAACTCTGCACCAAGATTTTTGGGACACCCTATGTATAACTGGGTCTTTTGCTTGAAATTTTTTAACCTTTACCATCATTTTGCTGCCTCCTCATGTTCAGTACCTCATAATCTTTCACACACAGCAAAATCCTTCTATCAGCCCTGGGAGGTTAGGAGTACAGCTCTTATTATCTTCACTTGGCAGATAAGGAAATTGAGGTTCCTAGAGGTTAAGGGTCACAGAGAGAGTAGCGTGACAGAGCCTAGACTGGCCCGGAAGTCTTCTCACTCCTGGTTATCTTCACACACACGGCAGCAGCCACTGCTGCGGCTGGACCACACAAGGGACCTGGTAAGCAGCACCATGGAGTGGAAAGAATCCTGGCTCTAGAGTCAGAGGACTTGGATTTGTATTCAGCCTCCAAGGCTGACCAGCTCAGTGACCCCACGGAAATGGCTTTACCTCAATCACTGAGCCTCCATTTTCTCAGCCATAAGATGAGGGTGTGCGGCTCTGGCTTCTGAGGTCCTTTTTAGCTCTAACTCTGTTGTCCTTTGAAAACAATAGAGAGCAGGATTTGAAGAAATAATAAAAGCTAGATGTAATATTGTGGTTTCTCTTACCTTAAATTTCAATTGTTACCTATTACTGCTTAATTGTACCTTTTCTTTATTGTGATTTAGAACCTTTACTTTGTTACACAATACTTTGTGCTAAAAAAAACCTTGGGCTTTCTTCTCATACATAGCTTCTTTCTGTTTCACTTCAGTCTACTGCTACCTTCTTTAAAATAATTTGGTGCCCCAAACTCCTGCCTTTTTGCAGTTTATCCCAAAAAGCCATTTATTTTCCTCTTTCACACTCAGCTCCAGTACATGATATTTCTCCAGTCTCTCTCTGCCCATTTTCGTAAGGGGAACATTACTTCACATGTAACAGTAATATTAAATGTTGCTAGCTTTATTTATCTGTTCTAATTGGTGTGTAAGATTTCTCTTGAATTTTTGTAATTTTTTAAAATACTAAAATAAGAATATGTGACTACCAGTTTGAGCTACTGTTGCAAAAAATAGCATTTATGATAATGTTTCAGTTATCTTTTTTCACTGGTATTCACAATTAATAATAATATATGAGAAGCATAGTGGGTTTGGCATAGTGGGTAGAAAACCAGCTTAAGAGTCCAAACAACTTGGATTCCAGTCTCAGCTCTGACACATATTGACTCTGTGGCCCTGGGCAAGTCACATGGCTTCTTTGGGCTCCAGGTTACTCTCTAAAAACTATAAGTTGCAGGACGTTTGGCCAGTCTTCATTGATAAAGGGAATTCCATTACTGTCTACTGCCCAGACTGAGGAAATCACAATTTCAGGCTCAAATAAATAAAAGTTGAACTTGTAGATATTTTTCTAAGGTTCTTTTATTACATGAGATCAACATGCATGATAACAGATTCATGAACTCAACTTTAGTGAATAAATAAAAGGAAATTTGGGTGGGGAAAATAATTGTTTTTTAATTGTGTATACATCTTTTTTTTAAATGTAAATACTGGTTTGTTTGGTTTTTTTTTAGGCTCTAGTAACTGACAAGACCTGAGTTTTAAAGATTAGCTTATCCTAGGTTCTTTATCACCTATAACATGTTCCCATTTTAGTTGTTGGGATTTTCTGGGTGGTTTTCCATTAAAATTGTAATCCATTCTTTGCACTTTCATTGTTGGTTGGAGGGCATGTTACTTTTTAAAGTTTAATTTGGTTTATTAATTCTGTTACCTCTCTTGCACATTAGTTAGTCCAGCTCCTCAAAAAAATTATTAATAATACCAATAGAAAAGCTTCTTTTCTGCTCTTCAGGAGCATTTTAAAATGGCTAACTTTAAAAGACTACAGCCTTGATAACAATAGAAAGTGGCTTTATAGACCTCCTACCAAACTGTCTTTGCCTCTCACCTAGTTCTGATCAAAGATATTAAACATAGTTTTTCCTCTACAACTATTCTTAACTTTCTCTCAGTAAACCTTCTTGTTTGGAATTCATTTACCTGTCATGCCTCTTGTCATATAGAAAAATTCCCATGCCAGGGATTTGTTATCTCCCTGTTAGGCAAAGTAAGGTAGTATTCCTTCCACATCTTTTCAGTAGTTTAAACTGTATTTCAGAGGGTACAAGTGGACCTGGAATTCAGGCTCATACTAATTTTTCTTTATCAAAATCCATCCATTAATTATATTCGGCATGAGTAGCCTTTTGGACCCACAACTATTATTTTTTTAAATTATTTTTGATTTTGTTTTTAAATTTTATTTTTAATTTATGGACAAAACAAGCATTTCCATAGTATAGTACAATTTTAAAAAAATTGCACATGAAACTGCAAATCTACTATGCCCAACTTGCTATGCCTTTCAAATATACAAAATTGTCATGTAAATTTTTTTCTTCCTTCCCCTGCCCTAGAGATGGCTAGCATTGGACACAAGTGTGTGTGTGTGTGTGTGTGTGTGTGTGTGTGTGAAATTACTCTATACATCTATTCCTCAGTTCTTTCTCTGGATGCAGATAGCATCTTTCTTCATATGTTCTTTATACTTAATTTGGGTACTTATAATAGTCAAAAAAACTTATTCATTCAACGTTGTTCTCAAAACATTGCTGTTCTCTGGATTCTGCTCATTTAGCTCTTCATTATTTTGTGCGAGTCTTTCTAAAATCACTGAGTTCATCATTTCTACAGTAGTATTCCATCACAATCATATACCACAATTCGTTCAGCCATTCCCCAATTGATGGACACCCTACAATTTCCAGTTCTTTGCCACCACAAAGAGAACTACTATAAACATTTTAGAACATATAGGTTCTTTTCCTTTTTCCCTAATTATCTTTAGAAATAGACCAAGTAGTGGTATTGCTGGGTCAAAGGGCATAGGTAGTTTAATAACTGAAGAAATCAAAACAATTTATACTCACATGAAAAAATGCTTTAAATCATTATTGGTTAGAGAAATGCAAATTAAAACAACCTAGAGATAGAATTTTACACTTACCAGATTGGCTAAAATAATGGAAGGGGAAAGTGACAAATGTTGGAGGGGATGTAGGAAAATTGAGACCCATAACTATTCTGACTGTGGCTCTCAAGAGGTAGTAGAAATACCCCTACTGCTTTGTGTTTTCTGGTAAGTGATCTCTGACCATTAAGCTGCTACTACAGCAACAATGACAAAATCAGGATAGGGGAGAGTCTTTGCGAGCACACTCAACATTTAAGTCAACTGCAGTTTTGGAGTCTTTTTCTTTTTAACCCAAAGGGGTCAACTTATATCATACTAAGACATACAGTCAAATTGTGTATTTTTATGTGTTTTTTCCATACTTGAAATGTTGTAGTTTGATGAATGTCAGCCCTGTAGTGGTCTTGGGGTTCAAAAAATTGTGTATTAAAAATTCATCCTTCATAAATTTTTAATGGCTTTAAACTGAAGTATATGAAGGAGATGGGTCCATGAAGTAGTAGTTTCCCCTGGTTAGAGTAACCATTTGACTTACCTATAGGAGCTTAAAATGATATAAGTGAGGAAGTCCAGGATTTAGGCCATTAATTTCTATCTGACATCTATGTTATCATGTATGCAGGTTGGCATTATATTCCCTTTAACCCTAAGAAAAGTTCAGTGTGAGGTAGAGTAATTGTAAGCCTATTAGATTTCAGTTATATAATCATATTTCTACTGGATACCAGATTTGGAGATGGGGGCAGAATTTCTTTTGACTTTTTTTTTTAGCTGTTATTAAAGAAGTTGATGGTTTTAAATGAATAAACCAAAATAGTTAAATTTCAAAACCCAATAGCATACCAACATGCTTCATTTAATTCTACTATCATAACTGTTAATAATGAAACTTGTCATTTTATTGAACTTATGAGTGCAGTTTAATATTTCCATTTTTTTTCCCACAGCTATGGGAAGTTTATGGAGATCGGCGCTGTTTGAGAACATTTGTTGGTAATACTTCTCTCTTTGTATCTATATGTATATGTGTATACACATTATATATGGATATAGTATGTGTATGTAGGGCTATATATTCATGTATGTGTGTATACATGTGTGTTTATGTGTATATACCTATATACATAAGTTTTATGTGTGGAGTAATCTATTTTATATCCAAAAATATCACTCTTGATAATGTGATTTTACTGTTAACCATTCTGCTTTTAGCAAGATTTGTTCTAAGAAATCTGTTTGGCCCATTTGTTCATTCACTAGTGTTCGTGGTGAAATTAGATAGCTGGTAGTGATTAGGTGTCAGTCTGCTGCCAGATGATTTATGTGTATCCCTCACAGCAGGAGAAAGCTTTCATGGCTGTCTTCATAGATGGGGAGTAAACCACTCAAGGGTATAACTATTGATCTTTGCAGCCTAACAAAATTGCTTGATTTGGATTGGTGAGTATCAGTGGGGGGGAAACTCTTTGGGGAAGAGGTAATCAAGGTAAGGATGTTTCATGTCCATGGAATCTGCAATTGAATGAATGTCTTTGGAAATAAAGCGTAGAAGCCCCTAGGGAGAGTGAAGAAGTGACCAAGCTAATTTACCAAGTGAAAGCATTTATTGGGCATTTTGCTTGCTTTTAGTTGATACTGAGGTGGTATTGAATCTGTTAGTCACAAATGGGGACATTTGTGAAGAAAATGAGTTTATTACATTGTTAGCAAAAGCACTTTTGCCTTTGAATCTGGCATCAGCCATATATACATTGATTGTAATTATGTATCCTTGTATCCATGTAAAACCCTATTTTGGGTGAGTCCATTCTGAAAATGCCATGCTAGTATTAGTGTAACTTTACATGTAGAATTGTACAGAGAAATAGTGTAATTGGTTAAAGATGTTGAAGTCTTTCAATGGCTAGGTACAACATTTATACACTAATGATATGGTATTAACTTTATAAGCTGTTGGGTTTTTCTAAGGCACCTGTCAGATATCATTTGTAAATGGTAGTCTTATTTAGCCAGCTTCTCCACTCCTACATCAGCCTCTTTTCACTAGCCCATCTTACAAAGCTTGTTGGTGTCTTTAAGTACCCTTCAGGAAGTATGATGACCAGAATCTGTGAGAATATGAATCTGAGCCTGGAAACAGAGCAAAAAGAGATAGATGTGGGCCTCAACCACACTGAGAGAGACGGAACTGTTTTCAAGACAGGGGAAAGACTTTTTCTGTAGGAATCTCAGGAAGATGATAGCCACTTAGTTATTCCCCATCATCTGACTGTTCATCCAGGTTCCTTTTCACCAAACCAAGTAAAGTGTCTGCTTTGATTGAGCCATTTAACATTTCTTCTTTTTTGTGTGTTTTGTTTTTGAGTTTTTTTACAGGGACGGAGGGAGCAGTGTTTTGCCTCTCTCCCTTTAAATGATGATAAATTACTTGGTTCACAAGTATCAAAATACACCATAAGTTTGACTCATAGTTCAGAACATGCCATTTCAAAAGCAACCAACACCAAAAAATCAGTTTCTGCCTTTTTTTTTTTGACAATAATTGGCTAATTATAAGTTTGCACACCTTTAACTATTGAATGTTTTATACTTGGTACTAGGAAATGCTACATTAATTTTTTTTAAACTATCAGTTCCAGTATACTAGAATATCTAATCTATCTCTTGGAGTTTATCTTCTAAGAGAAAATTAACTTTTCCCTCCTCCTCATCACCAATTTTTTATTTATCCTTAGGTCATAGTAAAGCTGTTAGAGATATCTGCTTTAATGGTGTAGGAACTCAGTTTCTCAGTGCAGCATATGACAGGTATCTTAAGCTCTGGGACACTGAGACAGGTAAGATTTTCAAAGTAACATAGCCTAATTAATACATAATTGTTTAGCTTGTTAGAATTTGTAAGTGAAACACGTTTTTCAGTTCAAGTGTTGTCTTAATGACTTAAGCTTGCAAATTAAATGTTATTATTCTTCAATTTTTCCTTGCTCCTTCCTACAGCTCTTCAAGAGTTAAACTGTCATTTTGCAAATGGGTCTTTCACAAAGAAAATTGCACCGTTAATGGGGAGGGAGAGTTTAATATAATGAATAAAAGTAATTGTATACCCATTTTATTGCTCTTCATAAGCAGACATTTTGAGAGATGAGTGAATATGAAATCTTCTCAAAATGCTTTCTGTTGGAATAGCTTGAACTGTTTAGTATATTGTCCTACTGATGCCTCTATATCCTTCTTCCTTAGATAAGTTAGCTTTACATGCTGTGTAAGTGCTTCATAACCATATTAACTTGAGCTTTCATTTTCCATATTATTCCAGTTTTTTATATATCTAAGATCACTACTTAATTGTAATTTTTCTTATTTCTGAGAATTGTGTACACTTTCTGTTCACTGTGAATTACAGAAATTCCTTCTTTAAGTAAAAACCATTATAATTTGAGAAGAAAAATAATATATGCTAAAGTTTTTAAATAAGCAAGCTCTCCAACTCTGCATTTGCTTTTAAGTAGCCAAATTGACAGGTAATTTGGGGTTTTGTTTTTAGGTCAGTGTATATCAAGATTTACAAACAGGAAAGTTCCTTATTGTGTCAAGTTCAATCCTGATGAAGACAAACAGAATCTTTTTGTGGCTGGAATGTCAGATAAGAAGATTGTACAAGTAAGTGTTTAGGAAATGAATAACCTTAATATTTCAGACTCATGTATTATATTTCTAACTGAGATTTTCAGAGAAATTGCTCACAATATACAGTGTATCATTAGAAGTTTTTTATTTATGTCAGCCATATGTTTTTTAAGAATCAACAAACTTTGAGAACTTGATGTTGGTCATCTTTTCCCATATGCTTCCCAGACTTAGTGAATTTTTATCCTGTTTTAATAATTGTGCACCATTTCTAACTCCTTTGTATTCTCCTCTTCAACCTGCAGTGGGACATCAGAAGTGGGGAGATCGTGCAAGAATATGATAGACATCTGGGGGCTGTCAACACCATTGTGTTTGTGGATGAGAATAGGCGGTTTGTGAGCACTTCTGATGACAAGAGCCTACGAGTTTGGGAATGGTGAGTTCCCATCCTAGTGAAGTCTGACAGTTTATACTAAACACAAGGGGAAAGGGGCAGCCAAAGATGAATCTTAAAAAACACAACCCTTTGAAAATACTGCCATTGGAGTCTGCCATGTAAGTGAGGTTTCTATTTACTTCACTGGCTATGATTAAAACGATTAAATCATATTGTTATGATTTTATGATTAAAAATAATACTATCATATATAATAACTGTGCTCCACACCACCACCATATCACACCCCATTGGAAGGACATGCAACTCCAAATTTGTTTGTTTGCTTTCCCCAGAAGTTTGCATAAGTTTTCATTGAATCTTGCCTTGCATATTTATGACAAGAGATACAAATGTAATCTTTGGCCAGATTCCCTTGTATCTTTAACTAGTACACATGGTTTTTCTCACAAGCTAAGAACGTTATGTATCTCTGAAATACATGTAAAATTATGACCATTATTAATTGATGTAGCCTATTGGCAATTTTTTGAAATGTCATGAATTATTTTTCCATAAAAGCTGCCCATTCTTTTCAAATAGAAGGATTTTGTTTTGTTTTGTTTTTTTAACCACAATCTTCATTAAAAATCCATGAGAAAACACAACAGTCTTTTCAGAGGATCTCAGGATCGGAGGGGCCTTGTAGGAGCCGGATTTGATGACCTCTGTGAATAAGAATCCTCCGCCAACATATCTGACAAATGTCCACCAAACCTTTGATGTGTCTCGGTTTCAAGAGAGACATTCTTGCTTTTGAAACTGCCTAAGATCCTAGTTGTCATCATATTATTATGTATCAGGCTAGGGAATATCTAGCATCTTCACTCAGGTCGTATTCCCATGCTTCTTTATGATGTAGTGGTGACCCTAGGTTCTCATAGGCCAGTGCCAACAGAGTACTGCTAAATCCTACCAACCAGAATTATGGGTGCTTCAGCAAAGGACTGTGATATGTTATAGAAGAGCAACCTGGCCAAGTGCAAAGAAATTTGCTAAATAGGTTGACTACTTTTTTAGCTGTTTTGGCTGAGTTTAGTTCTAAATATGATCAAAATACACACTTGATTGACAATTGAAATGGAAACTGCGTCTATTTTATTTTTCAAATTAAAAGTGGTTTCCAGTCTGTTCACTGTTTTACATTTCATTAACAATGTTAATTTTGTTATTATCAATAAAACTGTTGTTACAATTTGATTTTCTTTTTCCAAGAAGCTTCATGAGGAAGTTTCAGTATTTTTTAATTCCAATACTATTCCAGCATTTCTTAGTCCATTAGCTTCTTATGGTTTTCTTAGTGGGAAACAGAGTTTAGACATTAGTTCTTTTGAAGAAATTTCTTCAGTTTCTCACCTTGTGTGTTTCTTGATTTGCAGGGACATTCCTGTAGATTTCAAATACATAGCAGAACCCAGTATGCATTCAATGCCTGCAGTGACATTGTCCCCGAATGGTGAGTCAGTGCAAAATTCATGTTTTGGGATGAAGACATAGAACACAGGGTACTTTTGCTAATACTAAAGATGTTTTTTATTCCCTTTTTATTATCATTGTTTTATGTATATTTGTAAACTTTTGTAAGGTTATAGATGACTTGACTGGTTCAATACTTGAATCACCCACCATGCTATTTTGTGTATTTACAGAAATAAATACAGTGATTTACAGCTGGTATCTGTTAAATCTCTAAGGATTTACAACTAAAAATTAGAATTTATTTTTTCCCTAGCTCTTCCACTAACAGAATCCCTTTGGGCAACTCAGTAATTTGATAAATCAGCTTTGTCTTAACCTAGTTTCCCACTTGAAGGCTTTAGGGATTAAACAAAAAAGATTTTCTGGGACAAAAGTAGAAAATATAAGTTGTTCTTTTGTGAATCATTTTGTAATATGCCTTTGCCCACCCTTACGTCTTAAGAAAACTGCTAGAAAGGGGACTCACTCTACCAATGCAGAGTGGCAGCTATTTTATGTCTTAGAAAGTTTGCCAGGAGTGTGAGAGACTTAGAGGTTGAACGACTCTCCCTGTGTCAACAGTATGTTGGAGGAGGGACTTGATCCAGTTCTTCCTGCATGTGAAGCTGTTTCTCTGTTCACTATGCCATGATGGCTCTCCTCCTATGGCTTTTTAAAGTTGTTTTCTGAAACCTTGAAACAATTCATTTCTAATGACCACATAATCGTATCCGGGGTGGGGAACCTGCTGCCTGGAGCCCACATGTGGCCTTCTAGGTGTTCAGGTATGGCCTTTTGTCTGAGTCCAAGTTTCACGAAACAAATCCTTTTATTCTGTGAAGTTTGGATTCAGTCACAGGGCCACACTTGCGGACCTAGAGGGCCACATGTGGCCTCGAGGCCTCAGGTTCCCCACCCCTGGTATAGACCTTTCTAATTCCATATCCTGTGTACTAGGTTCCAGCCAATTTAGTCAACTCTCTCTTCCCTGAACTTGACATGCTTTCTTGTAGAATTTTTCATACAAACCGGTTTATCCCTGATGCTTAGAATACCTTTTTATCTTATTCTTTTGAAATCTTTTTATTTCAAAGTTTTGATCAAGTGGTACCTCCTTCATTGAAGCCCTCCCTACTTCAGCTCTCAAGCTGAAAATGCTTAAGATTTCCTTGGCATATTTTGTCTCTCCTTTACCCTTTTAACACTCTCCCTTATTTTATATTTATCTGTGTAAATGATTTAAGTCCTGTGCCCCTCCTTGAGGGTAAGGCTTATGTCTTTTTTTAATCTCTGACTTCCCTATGCCTAGCACAGTGCTTTATACCTAGGTGTTTGATAAATGTTCAATTAAATTGAATAGACACAATTCTGAATTCTTAGTTTAAATAAAACAAACTGTTAGACAACCTTTCCACTCAGGTCTCTCCAAGTTCCAACTATAATGTTCTTTGTACCACTGCATAATGCTGCCTTTATGAGCCTCAGTTTCATCATCTCTAAAATGAAAGTGTCCAACTAGAGACCTTGAAAGGTACCTGCCCATTTTAAGTTCTGAGAATTCTTTCCTTCTTCCTGTTCATCTGTTAAATGTCACCTCTTTAGGAAGCCCTGATTGCCCAGACAACAGCAATCTTACCCTTAAGACTTTTACACTGCACCTTGTTTTGCAGCTCCCCAGAGTCTTCTCATATAATATTTTGTTTGTACATGTCTTACCTCCCTGTTAGACTGATTTGTGGGGGCAGAGGCTATACCCTGGCTTTGGATCTCCCCAGCACGTACCACAGTTTACTATGTATACAAGTAGGTGCTTAATAAATGTTTGTTGAATAAAGTGGAGTTAGATGGGCAAAAACAATCACTTGATATGAAAAGAGCTCTCTAACAGAATTTTAAGAGCTGCTATATAGCACAGCTGCAGGATTCTCCAAGAAGCGTATTAGTTTCATGTTGATAGTGATGGAGTATTAGAGAATTTTTTTTTTTGTAATGAAATGTGACTCTTTCTGATCTTTTTCTCCCAAACTTTTCTCATATCATTGTGTACCTTTCAGGGAAGTGGCTGGCATGTCAGTCCATGGACAATCAGATTTTAATTTTTGGAGCACAGAACCGATTCAGATTGAATAAGAAAAAAATATTTAAAGGGCACATGGTGGCAGGATATGCTTGTCAGGTGGACTTTTCCCCAGATATGAGGTATGTGTAAATCTTCCTTTCTCCCTCTCCTACCTACACTGGTTAAAATGAATTTTTGTATTTGAGTGAGTGAGAGAGAGAGGGAGAGAGAGAGAGAGTGTGTGTGTGTACCCTCCATTTTAACAGTCTCCCCTACCCCTGCTATTATCCCTGTTCCTTTTTACTTCTTTATAGAGTAGGATATATTTCTGTAGCCAACTAAATGTGTTATTCTCTCTTTAAGCCAGTTTTGATGAGAGTAAGGTTTAAGTTTTGCCTGCTACGCCCCACCCCCCAAACTTCCCTTCCATTATAATAGCTTTTTCATGCCTCTTTTAAGTGTGATAATTTACTTCATTCAATCCTCCCCCTCCTTCCAATGCAGTTTCTTTCTCACCCCTTTATTTTGTTTTTTGGGGTATCATCCCAGCAATCACCTTATATCCACATTCTCTGTCTATATATACTCCTTCTAATTACTCTTATACTAATAAAGCTAAGAGTTACAAATAGTATCTTGCCATATAGAAATAGAAACAATTTAATCTCATTGAATTTCTTGTGTTTTATCTTGGTTGTTGTTTTTTTTTTATTATTACCTTTAGTTTCCCTTGAGTCTTATACTTAGAGGTCACATTTTTCATTGGGCTCTGGTCTTTTAATTAGAAATGATTGAAAGTCCTCTGTTTCACTAAATTTCCATTTTTCCCCCCCGGTAGATTATATTCAGTTTTGCTGTGTAGGTGATTCTTGCTTGTAATCTAACTCCTTTGCCTTCTGGTATATCATATCCCAAGTCCTCTGGTTCTTTAATGTGGAAGCTGCCAAATCCTGTGTAATAATCCTGACTGTAGCTCTACGATATTTGAATTGTTTCTTTCTGCCTGCTTGCAATACTTTGATCTTTGAGCTCTGAAATTTGGCTAGGATGTTCTTGAGAGTTTTAATTTGGGGATCTCTTTCAGGCAGTGGTCAGTGGATTCTCTCAATTTCAATTTTGCCCTCTGGTTCTAATATATGAAGGCAGTTTTTTTTTGTTTTGTTTTTTTTTGATCCTGGCTTTCAAGTAGTCCAGTAATTCTTACATTATCTCTCCTGGATCTATTTCCTTGGTCAATTGTTTTTCCAATGAGAAATTTCACATTTTCTTCTGGGTTTTGTTTTTTTAAAATTTGTTTTATTATAATTTGATGTCTCATAGAGTCATTAGTTTTCACTTATTCAGTTTTAACTTTTAAGGAATTATTTTCTTCAGTGAGCTTTTGTACTTCCTTTTCCATTTAGCCAATTCTATTTTTCAGGGAGTTATTTTCCTCAGTAAATTTTTCTATATCTTTTCCCATGTTATTGATTTTTTTCATGATTCTCTTACAGTACTTTCATTTCTTTTCCCATTTTTTTCCTACTTGTCTAATTTGCTTTTCACAATCCTTTTTAAGCTCTTTCCATTAATTATTTTTGGGCCTGAGACCAAATTCCATTTTTCTTTGAGTCTTCACATATAGCTATTTTGATACTGTTGCCCTCTTCTAAGTTTATGCCTTGATCCTCCCTATCACCATAGTAACTTTGTATAATCAGGTTCTTTTTGTTGTTTGCTCATTTTTTTCTGCCTTTTTGTCTCTGAGTGACTTGGTGTTTTTATGTGAGAGTTGAGCTCTGGTCCTGCACTGTGCCCAGCTTTCTGTCTTGGGGCTCTGGGACTTATTGCCGGCTCTCACTGTGCTTCAGGGCTTAGCTGCTTGCTTTCCTCTGGAAGGTAGGCTTCCCTTCTAGCTTGTACTGGGGGGTGGAGCCTCTCTCTTGTTCTCCCAGGGTGTGGGGCTAACCACTTACCTGCTATGGTAACAAGAGTCTTTCTGGTGGCAGGCTCTGGAGGAGGGATCTTGCTGCTGGTCTGCCCCAGGGGTGAGGGCCCTGTCTCCAGGCCTTTTAACTAATTTTTCTATAACAGAGTTTCTATTCACCTTACTGTTATTTTTCCCTTGTTTAGACATATCTGACTAGGGCAGAGGATGGTGGAAGTAGCACCTGTCTCATTCTGGATGCTATTACTATAGAATATCATAACTAGAGCTGAAAGGGACCTTAGAAATCATCCAGTTCAAACCCCCGTGCCCCCCCCTCCCATTGTTCTAGATGGGAAAGCCTGAATTCCACAATAGGGAAGTGTCTTTTCTAAGGACACCAGACAGAGCCTGGACCAATTCCCCCAGAACCAGAGCTTTTTTTTTTTTCCTTGTGCCAGTTCATCAGTCTAGTGAAAAGAAAGTACAGCTATGCATGCACAGCATATGGAAGCTCCCATCCTACTCTGCTTCCATGAATAGCTGCCACGAGGCCAGTGAAGATTTCATCCTTTCAGCAGAGGCAGCTATAGGCTGATACAGTCCTGAAAATGACCACAAAATTCTTTAACTTCATTCTTGGCTTAAATTTGAATATATGTATATGGAAGGTTCCAAAATCTATGCTCTGGCTAACTTGGACCTTATACTACCAGACAAACTTAATCTGGCTCAGTGACTTTAGAACCAAAAGTAATCATGAAGGAAATGAAAGGGATGATTCTTAGTCGGGAATCAGGTTGTATTATGCCTAAAGGTGAAGGAGTAGCGCACACATGATGCTCACAGCTGAGAAGCCTGAGTGACTAGGGGCCCCACTTGTGGGGCTCTGTTGGACTTAGCTCAATCTTGCTAATTTATACTTCTCACCCTCCCTTCACCCAGATTAAAAATAGCCTTAGAATCGGTGAAATAAATCATTCCAGCCTGAAAAAAGCCGCAGCTCAAGAGCAGTGTTCATGTTACAATCTGATTTCCTTGGAATGCACTTTCTTTGAAACAGTTTGCATCGTAGAAACTGATAGTCTATCATTCTCAGTAGATTTTTATGTAATAGAAGTATTGGGGGGTGAGGTTGAGTGTTAAGATGAGAAAGTGGGAAGAAATAACTTCCCCATGTTATCTCAAATTTAAAACATCTGAGTAATGTGAACTTGTTTTCCCCTCCAATGCAGCTATGTGATATCAGGAGATGGAAATGGAAAATTAAACATTTGGGACTGGAAGACTACAAAACTCTACAGTCGATTTAAAGCTCATGATAAAGTATGCATAGGTGCTGTGTGGCACCCACATGAAACATCTAAGGTTATAACTTGTGGCTGGGATGGTCTGATTAAATTATGGGATTAACCCCTCAAACTTCACTAGGGTATTTTGGATTTGATGACCTGTTCAACTGTATTTGATTATAAAATATATTGGGTGACAATTTCTCTTTCACAGATATGTGCTCTTCACACAGACTTCTGACTCAGTACAAATATACAATTTGTTTTGTAATTTTGATTTATGTAATTTCATTCTGGTCTTTATAGTTGTCACCAAAATAAGCAATGCCTGTTGACATCCCTTTCTTTACAGTGACCAAGGCTTACTGTCAGTTATAAATTGTGAAAACTTTTTGATCCATATGTTTTATTGCTATTTCTTTACTGTTCATGGAATCTACCTGATCTTCCCTATTGGATTTTGTGATTCCTAACAGTTGAAGTAATAAGTGAGCAGTTAATTCTAAGGGAACAAACACAGGTCCCCAACAGAACAGAAAATAGAGATCTCAGCAATGATTTCATTGTACATAAATCTAGAGGAAGAACAAGCTGTTGGATGAATGGCCTTTCTTTTCCTCTGCATTCCCAGTTCCAGTAAGTCATATCTTGTGGACTCTGTTGTTTCTCCATGGGTACCTCTGGGTTTTTGTTTTTTTTTTTTTTGGATCTCTTCAGTTGCGAGTCATCACTTTCCTTTGGCTACAGCTTAATTAATATGGACAGTTATGAAATAAAGAATAGACCAAAGTCTTTCTCCTTGACCTTCCCAGTGCAGACAGATCAGTGCCCTTTAATCATAAAATGAAATTATTTCTGAATAGTAATTCATGTGGAGGGTGATTTGGGTCTGCATTATTGTGTCATGAAGTACACAAAATATGCAATTATCATTTCAGGAACATAACTCCTGATTAACACAAATAAATCATCTGAGAATTTGACAGTCTTTCAAAGGGACTAGGTAATAGCACTTTAATTTTGACAAGCCATCTCCTTTTATTATTTTCTAGGAAGCTATGTTTTGATGTTTCAAAAGTGTTTTGTTGTAAAGTGATAGAAATAGGAAAGGCATCATGTTGGAAAAGACTACGGAGACTATCTAATCAGGTGGATGGCTACCTAGGATGCTGAACTGAAGACCAAGGGAAAGCTAAGTGTTGACAACCCTTAATGCATTAAGTGCTCAGTAATCTACTTCCTAGAACACTTATTGTTAAGCACATATATGCTGTCATTACATAACTTGTAGAAATGTGTGGTCTTTGCCCTCATAGAAATTTCATTTTTTTAAAGAACATGGCACCTCTGGGCCAACAACCCCATATAAAGATGTTTTTGTTTCCCTTATGCTAAAAGCAAAATTTAGAAGAGAAGAAAAGAAATAAAAAGAGGAGAAGATTCTTTGTTGGGTATTGTTCACTCAAAGAAATAAAGACTATCTGAACTCCAGATAGACTACATCTGCCAGGCAGAGGTGGTTGTCTAATTTCCCAAATGGGAAGTATGCAGGCAAGTTCTTAACCTGAACTTTAGTCTGAATCTTAGCTATTAACAAATGTGAATTATTGATTTGTGATGAGACAGTGAATTAATCATAGGCTTAAAACTGCATCTCGTTCAGTACCAGGATTGTGTGTTACAAATTGTATTTTCTAAAACCTAGATAGTTGTTGTAAAGTGTTTTTTGACTGTTTCTAGACTAAACAACTGTACATAAAAGTTCTCTTTTTAAAGAGCCTATTTTTAAATATATCTTTTTACAGAAAAATTACCATAGTGTTGTATTTATCTTTATTTTCCTTTCAGTTGAACAAGACTGAACTTTAATCCCAACTGCAGTGTGAAACCATGCTGTGGGCAATATTTTAAATAGTTATTTTATTTTGCCAAGAAACCGATGCTTGAAGAGGAATGTGTTTGGTTATTGTAATTGGCTAGCTTGACAACAAAAATAATAGAGGGATGTGTTAGAAAAACAAAACTTACCCACTGAGTTCTGCAAAGGCCATGACAAGTCATCACGTTTTATAAACTGAAGAAGCTCCCTTGCTATGCTAGAAATATTTGAGTTGTTCTAAACTGCCTTCTTACGCTGCTGCTACTACAATAAGTGTTGTTTTATTATAATTGGAAGATGAGAGGGTGAAATTTGAGCCCCAGGGGTTAGGTTCATCACCCTTCAAGTTCTTAATTTGTAAAGGTGATCAGAGACCCGGTACAAAATTATCTTTCAGTGCAAAGCAGGGGATGGAGAGAATGGTGCTGATCTAAGGAACAGCCTGTGAATGACAAAATTTAAATTACCCAAAGAGAGTAGGAATTGTCTGAATTGTCTGAAATTTATATGGTTCTACTAGATACTGGAAAAAATTGAAAAAGAAGGGGGAGCCAGGTGGTGCAGTGAGTAGAGCACCAGCCCTGAAGTCAGGAGGACCTGAGTTCAAATTCGGCCTCAAACACTTGACACATGTACTAGTTGTGTGACCTTGGGCAAGTCACTTAACCCCAATTGCCCTGCCCCCCCAAAAAAAATTTGAAAAAGAAGTAGTGAATGATCCTTTTAAAATCCAAGCCTTAGGAAGTAAGTACTCTAATTTCTAGGCCCAGGAATTAATTCCTGTTTAGTATATCAAGACTTAATATTTATCATTAATAACTTATTTTACAATCGATACAGAATTATAATTTTAAATTTTAGCATAATATACATTAATATAATGCCTTGGCCACAGCAGTCTTGTAAGGTAAATAATGCAAGTATTATAATTCTTCCTTGAACTAATATGTAAAGAATTCAAATGTCTTACATAGATATTTGATTATAAGATAATAGTAAGAACACAAAAGACTTCCCAGCATACCGTGTTGGTTTTGTATAATATATCCCATGCTTAAAAATTAGAAAATTAATTATCTTACTGGGGAAAGGGATAAGGATGATCTTGTCATCTTGCCCTCTTTCCATTCTTCCAGAACTCATTTCATTGGCTACTGATAAAAGTGAAAATTACAGAAAACTATAAAATTGATCATAGCCAAAATATTTAAAAGAGCGCCATCAAAGCAGTTTTTAACATTCAATCTTACTGCAAAGCAGAACCAAGATGACAGTAGCTAGAAGCAATATAGTGAGCTCTCCTCCAAATCTAGAAGATTTACCAGACTAAATCCTGATGGGAAATCTAAGAAAAAGTGACAGTGAGTCATCTTTCCAACCCAGGTCTGCAAAGGGAGATAGAGGTCTGTAGGCCCTGGGAACAGGGTCTAGCCAAGAGGACCCCCAGGACAGCACTCTGCTGCCTAGGGAGAGGCTGTGTACCAGGGCAAGAGGAGGTCCCAAGTCCATACAAGGGCACCACAGGGTGAAAGAGCAGACTGCCAACTTCCAGCTTTGTTGTTCACTACCTGGTTCTGGGTTATAGATCCAGGATAGACTGCAGGTGAGAGCCTATGCCCTGAGAGGGTGTTGGGGGGCAGGGAGTTGCTACAAGCCCTAGACTGAGGAACTAGTTCAGAAGCAAACAACAGATGTGTGACTCTGACCCCAGGAGCAGAGTTGATTCTCAGTTCCAATTTCTACCTCAATCTGAAGCCTTCAGAAGAATAACAACCAGGGCTGGAAGCCCAGACCAAAAGGGAATCTGTAGCTCTGTGCCTCAGAACCAGAGCTTTCCAGCCAACTGATAGTGGTTGAATCCACAAGAATCTACTGTTGTTCAGACCCAAACCCAGGTCAAGAATTTGCAAAGCTAAGACCAGGTGGGCAGTGATAAGACTATGCCCTGGACCACACCACTTTGAGAGTGCTGGACTCTTACAGGACAACCTGAGCTGTCTCTGAGATCTTTGAATAACAAACATGTGATAACTCAGGAAAGCAGTAATGGGTCTAGTTCAGACTTTCCCTTCAGAAGTGTGCAGAGCGTGGCCCTGGCATCAAGTTTAAAGGCAAGGAAGTAGGCTGAAAGATTGAGAAGGGGGAAACCCACCCTAAAAGGATATTGTGACGACAGGTGTAGGAGAAGGGGAAACGCATTATTAAACATATACTATACACCAGGTACTATGCTAAGCGCTTTACAAATATCACCTCATTTGATCAGGGATTCTCAAGACACAAAGAAGATGAAAATGATTCCAAAACATCTACAAGCAAAGCATCAAAGGAAAACATAGCTTAAGCACAAATTCAACTATGGTTTCTGGAAGAAATGAAGAGATTTAAAATGTTTTTATCAATGAAATGATAGTGCTAGAGGGGAAAAGATAGAAAATAAATGAGAGCTGTGGAAGAAAGAATTAGGAATTAAGAAGTTGGCACAAGATGTACAAAACCTTGCCCAAGGAACACACTTTCTGAGAATTAGAATAGAAACCAGTGACTCCATGAGACAATAAGGGACATGAAAATAGTCGAAAAACTGAAAAAATAGAAGAAAATTTATTTTGTACCAAAAACAACAGCCCTAGAATAAAGAAGAAATTTAAGAAACGTTGGACTGCCTTTCAAGAAATCTTAAAACTGCCCAAATCTCTGGAGACCAGAGGATAAATTGGACTTAAGAGAGAATCCACTGGTCACCTGAAACCCCCCAAAATGAAAACTTCCAGGAATAGTATAACCAAAACCCAGAGCTTACAGATGTTTTCAAGGAGCCAGAAAGAATTCAGGTACCAAGGAGCTACAGTCAAGGTCACATACAATGTAACATTCACCTCTCTGAAGGAGTGGAGAGATTAGAATCCGATATTCCAAAAGGCAAAGAGTATGGGTTTACAGTTGAGTATAATTTACATGCCCCCCCCCAAAAAATATATATATATAATCCTAGAAGCGAAAAATGGACCTTTCATGAAATAATAGAGCAGAGATGTCAAACATGCAGCCTGAACCAGATTAAAATAAAATTAGGACATAAAGAGCAGGTGAGATTTATACCAGCAATTCAGGGCTAGTTGAAAATTAGGAAAACTACCAGTATAATTGACCATAGCAATAACAAATGCAACAGAAATCATGATTATCTCAATAGATGCAGAAAGATTTTGACAAAATACAGCACTGATTCCTATTAAAAACAATGAAGTGCATGGGAATAAATGAAGCTTTCTTTAAAATGGTAGGTAATATCCATGTAAAGCCATCAGCAAGCATTATCTGTAATGGGAATGAGCTAGAAGCCTTCAGAATAAGATGAAGCAATGATGCCCATTATCACCGCTATTGTTCAACATTTTACTAGAAATCCTAGCTATAACAAGAGAGGAAAAAAAATGAAGGACTTAGAATAGGCAGTGAGGAAACAAAACTATCATTCTTTGCAGATGACATGATGGGACTTTAAAAATTGACTAAAAAGCTAGTTGAAATAACAACTTTAACAAAGTTGCAAGATATAAAATAAACCCACATAAATGATCTGCATGTCTGTATATTACCAACAAAGTACAGCAACAAGAGGTAGAAAGAAAGATTCCATTTAAAATAACTGTAGACAATATAAAACACTACCTGCCAAGACAAACCCTGGAACTATATGAACACAATTAACAAGACACTTTTAACACAAAATCAGATCTAAACAATTGGAAAAATATTAATTGCTGGGTTGGCTGAGCCAATATATCACAATTATCACAAAATATCACAAATATATGAGCCAAAATCACAGTTCTACCTAAATTAATTATTCAGTGCCATACCAATTAAGCTGCCAAGAAATTATTTTTTAGAACTAGAAAAAATGATAATTCATCTCATATAACAAACAGCCAAAAATATTAAGGAAATTGATGAGGGGAAAAAGTGAAGGAAAGTGGCCTAGCAATACCAGGTCTCAAACTGTATTGTAAAGCGGCAATCATCAAAACAAATTGGTACTGGTTGAGAAATAGAGTTGTGGATCAGTGGAATACATTAGGTACACAATACACTGTAGTAAATGTCCACAGTATTCTAGTGTTTGATAAACCCAAAGACTCTGCTTTTGGAATAAGGACTCACTATTTGACAAAAACTGCTAGGAAAACAGTATGGCAGAAACGAGGTATAAATGAACATACTATTCCATATACCAAGATAAGGATGATACCATAAACATAAACAAAAAATTGGGAGAGCAAAAAATAGTTTACCTGTCAGATCTTTGGAGAAGGGAAGAATTTATGACCAAACAAAAGAGCATTATGAGATATAAAATGGATAATTTTGATTATTAAAAGGGTTTTGCACAAAGAAAACTGATGCAATCAAGACTAGAAGGAAAGCATGAAGCTAGGAAACAATTTTACTGCCAGTGTTTCTGATAAAGACCTCATTTCTCATATATAGAGAGAACTGAGTCAAAATTACAAGAATACAAGCCATTCCCCAATTGAGAAATGGTCAAAGTATATGAACAGGCAGTTGTCAGCTGAAGAAATTAAAGCTATCTATAGTTATATGAAGAAAAAGCTCTAAATCACTGTTGATTAGATAAATGCAAATTAAAACAACTCTGAGGTACCACCTCACACCTGTCAGATTGCCTAATATGACAAGGAAAATTATAAATGTTGGAGAAGATGTGAGAAAATTGGAACACTAATGCATTGTTGATGGAGTTGTGGACTGATCCAACCGTTCTGGAGAACAATTTGAAACTATACTCAAATGGCTATAAAACTGTGCATACCCTTTGATCCAGCAATACCACTAGTAGGTCTGTATCTCAAAGAGATCATAAAAAAGGGGAGAGGACTTATATGTACAAAAATATTTATTTTTGTGGTGGCAAAGAATTGGAAATTGAGGGAATGCCCATCCATTGGGGAATGGCTAAACAAGTTGTGGTGGAATACTATTATGTTATAAGAAATGATGAGCAAGAGGATTTCAGAAAAACTTAAATTAACTGATGCTGAGCAAAGTGAGCAGAATCAGATCATTGTACGCAGTAACAGCATACAATGATCAACTGTGATATATTTAGCTCTTTTCTGCAATACAATGATCCAATACAATTCAAAAGGACTCCTGATAGAAAAAGCTATCCATATCCAGAGAAAGAACTGTGGTGTCTGAATACAGATCGAAGCATACTGTTTTCATTTTTTTGTTTGTTTTTCATGGCTTTTCCCTTTTATTCTGTTTCTTCTTTCACAATATGACTAATGTGGAAATATGTTTAACATGATTGTACATGTATAACCTATATCAGATTGCTTGCCATCTTGGGGAGGGGATAAGGGAGGAAGAGGGAAAAAATTGGAATTCAAAATCTTATAAAAATGAATGTTTAAAACTATATATGTAATTGGAAAAAATTAAAATGTTACTAATAAACATGCAAAAAATATAATTAGGAAATGTTTAACAAAATAACAAAAATACAACAGAACCAACATCTCACTATACTGAGATATGGTCAAAATGGGTACATGATTTAGACCTAAAGAATGATATAAATAAATTAGGGGAGCATGGAATATTTTACCTCTCAGGTTTATGGAAAAGGAAATACGGGAAGAATTCGTGACCAAACAAGAGAAAGAGCATTACAAGATGTTAAATGGATAATTCTAGTTACATCAAATTAGAAAGATTTTGCACATAAAAAACAAATGCAGCCAAAATTCAAAGGAAAACAGGAAATGGGAAAAAAATTAACAGCAAATTTCTCTGATAAAGGCTTCATTTCTCAAATATATAGAGAACTGAGGGAAAGTATTAAGAATACAAGTCATTCTCCAATTGATAAATGGTCAAAAGATAAAAAGTTTTGACTATTGTGTAAATAAGCTGAATGCAAAGTTATATGTAGAAGATATATTGTATTCCATGCCATCTTGGGGAGGGAGAGGGGAAGAAAATCTGGAACTCAAAATTATGTGGAACTGAGTGTTGTAAACTAAAAATAAAAAATCTTAATTAAAAAAAAAAGATCAAAAGTTTTCAGATGAAATCATAGCTACCTATAATCATGAAAAAAATGCTCTAAATCACTAGTGATTAAAGAAATGCTAATTAAAACAACTGATATACCACTTCACACCCATCAGATTAGCTAATATGACAGAAAAGGGAAATAGAGACACTCATGGCACTGTCAGTGGAGTTGTGAATTGATCCAACCATTTGGAGAAGCAGTTTTGAACTGTGTCCAAAGGGCTACGCAACTGTGCATACCTTTTGACCCAGCAATACTACTAGATCTGCACAAGCAAAGAGATAAAAGGAAAAGGACCTATATTTACAAAAATATAGCCGCTCTTTTTGTGGTGGTCAAGAATTGCAAATTGAGGGGCTACCCATCAATTGGGGAATGGCTAAATAAGCTGTATCTGACCGTGATGGAACACTGTTGTGCTGTAAGAAATGTTGAGCAGGATAGTTTTAGAAAAACCTGGTAAGATTCGTGTAAATTGATTTGAAGTTAGCAGAACCAGGGGAACATCATCCACAGTAACCGCAGTATTTTACAATGGTCAACTGTGAATGACTTAGCTATTCTGATCACTACAATGATCCAGGACAATTCCAAAGAATTTTTTGATGAAAAATGCTATTCCACCTGCAGAGAAAGAACTGATAGAGTCTGAATGCAGATTGAAGCATATTTGTTTTATTTTCTTTATTATTGGGGGTTTTTTTTGGTTGCGTTTTCTTTTGCAACATGACTAAGATAGAAATGTTTTGCATGACTATGTATGAATAATCTATATCAAATTGCCTTCTCAAGGAGGGGGATGGGGAGGGAGGGAGAGAATTTGAAATTCAGTTTTTAAAAATAAATGATCATTTTTTTCCTTTACATACAATTAAGAAAAATAAAATTAAATGTTGAGAAAAAGAAAACATATTTCCCCCTCAAAAATGCAATAGAAGATAGAAAACCATGTATCAACATTTTCTAAGTCAAAAAGCCACCCACTGGGATATTGTATTTCATTGCATAATTGTTGCAGATTTTATGCCAAATTTTTTTGCAAAAAAAGCAGCATATGACCATTACGTGAAGCTTTTTTTAAAAAAATTGTGTCAGTATTACTTAAAATCATTTATTAATAACCTGTCTTTGGTGCAAAATTAGGATGCACAGAATACTCGTGAACATGCGTTAAAATTGGGAAGATGCAAATCTTACCATATCGCATGACTTACTCATGGCAGCTTCACCTGCCCATCCACTCCCCTTGCACCTATGGTTCTTCATCGGTTTGAGTGACAATACCATTAGTACTGCAGCGCTCTGAACAAACCACGCAAGTTGGCTTTCTGAACTATACTGATAATGCACATAACACTGAGAATTCTAAGCTCGCAGCTTGCAATGCGTGAGATAAATGTGTACCCATATGCCACTGGTGAACACATTGCTGCTCTGTTTACCTTTTAAACAGCATGATGAACAGAATTATACCATGCAATGATTACATGATGAAAGATTAAAAACCAATTTTTGGACTGAAAAAAAAAACAAGGCACAAAAATTATGCGGTGAAATATGGTACTGAGTTAGACACCACTAAAATAGAGGACTTGATTTAGCAGCCAACGTTGTAAAGGAGTAGAGAACTTAAAATACGATATTCTAGAAGGATATAGACCTACAGCCAAGAATAATTTACCCAACAAAACAATCTAATCCTATAGAGAGGCAAATGGATCTTTAATGAAAGAGGACTTTCAAGCATTCCTGATGAAGGAATTAAGAGAAACAGAAGGTAAACATGAATGAAAAATCATAAGGATTAAAGAATAAACTACATATATTTAAACATGGAGAAATGATATGTGTGTCCCTTCTGAACCTTGTCTTTCTTGATTATAGAGGGAGTCTAACTAGACAAGGCCTGGGAGTGGTTCTGTTATGTCTTGATGACCTTAAGAATGAAAAGGGAGGGCGAGAAAAATACATTGTGAGGGTGGGTGGTAGGGGAAGTGATCTTACAAAATCAGGAAATGCAAATAGATGCCCATACAAACAAGAAAGGGAGGAAATGGCTAACACTTGAAACTTACTTTCATCCAAACTGATCAGAGCAAGGAATAATGCATATACAGAGAGTTGGGTACAGAAATATATTTCATTCAGCAGGGAAACAGGAAAAGGAGAGAAGGGGAAATTGGAGGGTAGATTAAGGGAGGAGTTGTTAGTTTTAAGGGAAAACTCTAAAGTGTACAAAAATAAGGTTCTTTTTGAAATGGCAAAGAATGGAAATCTGAGAAGATGCCATAAATTGAGGAATAGCTGAGCAGGTTATGGTATATAAATATGATGGAATACTATTGTGCTATAAGAAATGATGAAAGGAATGGTTCCAGGGAAACCTGGGGAGACATATAAACTGATGCAAGGTCAAGTAAATAGAACCAGAAGAATAATTTATACAATGACAAATATAAAGGCAAACAACTTTGAAAAAAATTAGGAACTCGGATCACATAATGATCAGTCATGATACCAGATGACCAATAAAGAAACATGGTACCCACCTCCCAGTTGAAAGGTGAATGACTCAGAATGGAGAATGGAAACAATATTTTGGACATGGCCAATGGAGAAACTTGATTTCCTTGACTATACCTGTTTATAACATGTTTTTCTTTCATTCTTGGGGTGGGGAGAGAGGGAGGAGGTAGAAAAGGTGCAATTTTGTTGATTGGAAAACTTAATTTTTTAAAAATATGTTCAACTTTACTCATGAAATATTTTTGTTATAAAACAATTACTAGGACAGTTAAAAGGTTAGTCTTACTTGATATTCTTGCTGATATTAGTTTGGGCAGTTTAGTGACTCCTCAGAATTGTATTTAAATTTATAAACTACGTGGGATTATAAAGGAAACCAATTATATTGAAATATATTTATCAAACTATTAAAAGTTCATGGGCTCCAGGTTGCAAACACCTGATATGAAGGAAAAAGTGGTTTCAATGTCAATCTAATGATTGAGTACCAATTCCAATGGGCTAAGGTTGAGTATCCCTTTCAAAGTCAGGAAAAAAAAAAGTTTTAACAATGAATTCTCATTCACTGTGCCCAAGATGTAATACAAGAGGAGTAACGTAATCTCTGAAGACCATGCCCATAAAGATTTGGATGATTCAATTTGACAAACATTAAATGGCACTTCCAATTTAATGGGGCTGGGGAAGAGGGGGAGGGGACATTTAAAGATCAATTTAAAAGAAGTATTAAGCACCTGTTATGTGTTAGGCACTGTGCTGAGCATTGAGGATACAGAGATGGAAAAAAAAATCCCTGCTACCAAGGATCATTAATTCTTTTTCAGTAGAATACATAATTGAGTATATACAGAATATACACAAAATCAATGCAAAATAACTTGGGGAGGGCCCTTATAAACTGAGGAGAGGAGTGGAGAGGGAGGAGAGATTCAAAAAGGCTTCATGGAGAAGATGGGATTTGTACCAAATCTTGAAGGAAACAGGGATTCTAAGAGGTGGAGATAAAGATATGTATTCTAAGCCTGGAGGATAACCAGTGCAAAGGCCTGGAAATGGGAGATGGAGTGTTGTGTGTGAAGAATGGCAGGCAGGCCAGTTTGGCTGGCCCATGTGCCCAAATAACTAATACTAGGCAAGGTATAATTAGATTTCAACATAGGATATATGAAAGAAAACAACAGATGAGGCTGGAAAGGTAGTTTGCGGCCAGACTGTAAAAGGCCTTGAAATCTAGATTGGCTTTGGGAAGACACTAGAGGCTTGTTTGGGTTTTTTTTTTTAGAAGTGATGTGATAATATTTAAAAGCTAATACATAAAGCAGGGTGGTAGAGTGGATAGAGAGCTGCCCTCAGAGTAAGGAAGACCTCATCTCAGGCCCTCTGACTCACAGTGGCTGTGTGACCCTCTACAAGTTATGTAGTCTCTCAGTGCCTAAGACAACTCTAAAAGTTGGACAATAGGTAGGTACCAGCCCTGGCATTCCCTATATAAATGAAATCACAACAACAATAGCAAATTATGGAGGCAGCAACATAAATAATGGACTGTTAGAATCTGTTGCTTAGGATTCTAACAATGGAAGAGAGAAATTTGAAACAGGAAGACTAAGTAGATTATCATAATAGTCCAAGCAAGAGATAATAAAGACCTGAACTAGTGTGGTTGCAATGGGATTATAAAGGAGAGAACAAGTACCAGATATATGCTGGAGTAAGCTTCAACAGGACTTGTCTGGTTGTGGAATGTAAGCAGGAAAAAAGGATCAAAAGACTAGGGTCTTACCACCTTAAGTGATTGGGAGGATGGTATTGCCATCATGAGAAATAATTCATGGAAGCAGTAGAATTTGTTAAGATTATTGAAATTTGGACGCACTGAGTCTGAAATGTTATCAGGACGTCCAAATACAAATCTGCAGCAGATTTTTAGAAATGGACTGAAGCTAAGTCAAGAGAATGAGGGCTAGAAATGTGGAGTCCCTTGCAGAGGTGATAACTGCAACCATTGGTAATATCACAAAGGGAGTATAGAGAGAGAAGAGAGCTAAGGACAGATCCCTGGGAGAACATCTATATTTAAGGAATTTAAAAGGGATAAGAAACCACTAGTGATGAGAAAGAAGACAAGAACCATGAAAGAAGCAAGAGTATTGAGAAGGGGAGCTGGTCAACAGTGTCAAATGCTAGTTTAAGAAAGATGGAGACTAAAATTAGGATATTTGGTTTGACCACAAAGAGGTTATAAGATCTAGAACTGCAAGGGTCCTCAGGTCAGGAAACAGACCCAGGAAGGCTAAGAGTTTACCATGATGACATAGGTAGTATGAGCCAAAAGTGACTTTTGGATCCACCATCCCTGGGTCCCCCATACTGGCCACTAAGTTATAACTAACAGCATAGTTTGGGCACAAATGGTGTGGGAAAAAAATCAAATTGCAAGAGATTGAGGTAGTGAAGAAGTGGAAGAACAAGTTTATACCCTTTCTAAAGGGTAAGAGATAGGACAATAGCTCATTGAAAAGAAGTCCTAATTAAAAGAAGCTTTTTCATTTTGTTTGTTTTTTCCCCTCATGAGTATCCTTAAGAAAAATGGGGAGGAACCAGTAGTGAAAAAATATATTTAAGATACATGAGGGGAGGGTGGAAAAGTATAAATGATAGAGGGGATGAAATCAAGAGCCCAGAGAAAGAGGATAGCTTCTTAATGAAGGTCCCCTCTCACTCTGAAACTGGAGGAAAGACGTTTGGAAAGAATAGAATTAAGGACCTTGAGGAAGTTGACAGATTGACTTGATATTCTCAGGAAATCAAAGGCTAGGTCATCTGTTTAAAGGAAGACAGGGGGTAGGTAGAGTTGGGAGCTTGTAAAAAGGTAGGCAGAATTACCATAATGAGGGGTATAGAGGAGTTTGAGTTGGGGGAGGGGGAGAAATGGTTTGCTATGTAGCAGGGAAAGTCCAGTTGAGGTAGCTTGATGTAGTGGAAAGAGCACAGAAAACTTTGAAGATCTGAATCCAGGCTCTCCTACTTGTGACCTTAGGTAGGTCACTGAAGTCTTTCTAGGACTCTGCTGACTTAAAATTATATTTGACTAGGTGATTATAACCCTAAATATGTCATCTAACCTCTCTGAGCCACATGATCGCTGTCAAATGAGAGAACTGGACTAGGTGGCTTTCGAGGCCCCTTCCAACTCTAAATCTATGATTCTATGATTTTCTCCAGAGCACTCCACTCCTAAGATGAGCAGTAAAGAGGAAAGGTGTCAGGACATACTCAGGGGTATGTATAAGCCCAAGGGTTTATAAGAAGAACCATTTAGCTCCACAGTACTGCTATTTATGAAAAATGTACGTGGGGGGGGAGGGGAGGATTGAGCAACATCTCTCTGTGTGGATCACATCTGTCAAAAATCTCCATGGAAGGTCAGAAGAGATGCAGAGGGAAGTTATAGCAAGAATTAAAAAAAATTGTCTTGGATCTCTTTTAATGGATTACAAAGGACCACACATTGCTTGCCGGTCCACCAAAAAGTCTCAGTAAGCCAGTTTCACTTGTTTGGGCAGAAACCATAAGCATTGTGTGAAGTTCAGTACAAAAGCCAAGTAGCAATCACAGCATGGAAGAACCTTAGCACTGATTGTGCTTCTGAGTGCACTTTTATTCAAGAATAATAAATTTCAATTAAGGAATTCTACCTTGGTTAGCGGTATTACCATGTAAAAATATTTGATGACCCTCGATTTATAGTATAAAACAATATATGAGAAATTCAAATTGCAGTACTTGCATAAAGTTCATGGTTTTCACTTACTAGGAACTAATGATTAGACCAGAAACTTTTGCTTATATAATATTTTTCCTGGTTGAAGATATTAATTGACATGGAGTCATTAGCAATGACAACACAAAATTAAGACAAAACTGTTTCCTTCTCAATAATTTTCTTTATGTGAAAAAAGTCAAATTATTCTTGAACACCTTATCCATGACAACTAGACAAAGTCAACATATGTACTACAGCTTCCCTCACACACAAACCCCTTCCCCTAACAGTCTACCCCGGGTTCAAGATATTTGGAGTCAGCTTCTACTTGAAACCATGTCAAAAACCCCAATGGATGCTTCTTTCATCAGACCAACAAGAAGGCAATAGTTAAAAGTAAGAAACATTTAACTTAAAATATAGCAAATAAATGACAAGAAAAAATTCCTTCCATACACACCAGGATACACTCCCATGCATTCCCATACCACTGGTGGCAGAGGAAACGTTTGTGGAGAGGGCAGATACTTTGGACTGGGAATGTCCAAAGCCACAACGACTCACACTTCCGGACTTATATACCAGCTAAAACCTACCTCTGTCAATCCCTTGCTGCTTCATTGATATCAGGTGGTGCTATGAGGCCAAGGGCTGTCCTATACTATTGGCATATTTTCTCCAACACTGCCATCTTCATGGTTGAGGTATCCTCTGCTTCCATCTACTGTATCTGTGGTATTGCCCCTACTATGTGGCTTTTGGTGTTCCACTGTGTGGTTTTAGGTAAGTCATTTTACCTTTCAGGGTGGTTTTTTTCTACATCTGTAAAATAAGAAGGTTGACTAGATGGCCTCTGAGGTCCATTTCAATTCAGATCCATGATGGAAGGGTTTCAACACAGCCTCAAAGGCTATCTCAGTCTTTTGATTTAAACCCCCAATTCATAGTCAAGTAGATAGTCAGATGTGTGTATGTGTGTTAAGCACCTTAACTGCCACTCAGTCTCAATCTGTTATTTGAATGAGAAAAAGTCATTCAACTCCTTTATATTTCCATGTCACCATTAGTCATTGACCCCTGAAGCAAGACTGAAAGTGACTGAGAAGTGCTTCAGACAAGCTATTCTATACTCATAGGCCAGTAATACAATGGCCACCTCCATATATATATTGCCAATAAAAATTTTAAAAGATTTTAAAAGCAAGATTTATCTTGGTCTGGCTTTTAAAGCCCTTCGCAATCTGGCTCCAATCCACCTTTCCAGACTTATCTTACATTACTCATTTTTATGCATTCTATATTTCAGCCAAACTGGCCTCCTTCCCTAAAAATGGGATTCTATCTCCCATCTCTGAGTACTTGTACAAACCATCCCCCAGGCCTGGAAAATAATCCTTCATCTCTACCTCTTAAAATCTTTATTTCCCTTCTAGGCTTAACTCTTTCATGAAACCTTTGCTGATTTCACCCACCCCAAGTTGTTATGCTTTCTCGCTCTTCAAATTATCCTATATTTCTCTCTACTACATGTAAGTTCCTTGGTGGCAGGATTGGTCTTATTTTTTTTCTAGGTGTCCATTGCCTTGGAACAGCATGGTTAGAAGTCTGTGTTTCGAGTCAGGAAAGTCCAGGGTTAAAGTCCAGTTTTTAACCCACATGGCTGTTTGACTCTGAGCAAATTACTTAACTTCTTTAAAGCAGGCTGGGCTGTAAGTTACAAAGTAAGCATTGATCTGCATCAGAAGAGGAAGTTTTTCCACGTGGAGCTCCCTTCACTGATGAAATCCAAGGTCCATCCAGTTAAGAAAAAGAAAAAACAGTGCCTAGGACAGCACCTTGCATAAAGTAGATGCTTAATGAAAGTTGAACCAAAGTCTTTCCCTTAAACTCTGAATTGCAAATAAACTGTGGAATGCTGTTTTCAGTGCTTTTCAGGTCTGTAAAATAAATTACGAATGTAGTGCTGCCTCCAAGAGGGCAGGTGTCTATGCCCGAACCACCACTGCATATTAATAACCTTGGAAACTATCCCCTTACTCTTGGCTACCAAAGAGCCCAAAATAGTAAGCCTAGCAGCTCTAGGGCCACGGAAGAAGGAACACATACCTTTTCAGACTCAGTTCATATCACTCTTAAACTCTACACTCCAATAAAACTAAGCCACTGCCTCCCACCCCAGCCTGCTCTATCCTCATGCCTCCATGTCTTTGCTTATTTCTATGCCTGGAAGGTCTTTCCTCTCTTTACCCATTGAATTCCTACCCAATGACCCCTCCACAAAGCCTTCCTATTGGTAAGAAACTTTCCATTTGCATCTTTCATATTTTATACTTTATTAATGCTATTATGATGTCATCTTGTGTATGGCAGTTATCAGTGTTTGTATCTTATTCCCCTGCTCTAGACTGTAAGCTCCTTAAGGTCAGGGACTATGTTCTGCCTAACAGAGGTTTCCAAACTTACTTGGCCTACAGCTCCCTTTTTGAAAAATAATTACTCAGCACCCCCTGGAAATCTACTTTCTTTAACGTTTTCTTTTTTTAATTTTGTGTCATTTCAAATGTGTGGGTGTATGTGTGTGTGTGTGTGTATATATACATAATATATATACATATATATAATAGATATACATATATATTAATGACACATCTTAAACTTAATAAGTTATTGTAAATTTGCAGGTTTTTTCTTGCTTTGAAATTTTGATGATGCAATATTGCATCATGTAAACATATAGTATCATATTGTAAACCAGTAATTACATGCACAAATTCCTGCTGATACATGCTGGGCTTCCTGACAATGCAGGACATGCTCGCCTGCCAACACTTGCTTGTTAAGACCTTTAGGCAGACTTGACCAATGATGGCTTATAACTTGCATTTATTTGGAAAATAGTGTAATCACTATGACTTTTAACTCTGCTACACAACAAATGAAACATGTATGAATGGTTTTTCAAAATTTTCTTGTCTTCTCTTCTTTCCTTCCACCGCCCCCTTATTTTTATTCAATGCCCCCAAATTGTACCTGAAGCTACTACCACTCCACCCTGGATCCTTCCAGTGCCCCCCAAGGAGTGGTATCACCCACTCTGGGAAACTATGACTGAACTTTTCTTCTTACTCAGAGCTTGGCATGGTGCTATAATCTGATCTCTTCTGAATTTCTGCCCTTGTTTTGGTCGTTTAGTCCTGAATGTTACCCTGAAAACATAGTCCTGAAAATGTCTTTACCATAGGATCATAGGATTTAGAGACAGAAGAGACCCTAAGGTACATAGCCACACAGCAGGTGCTTAATAAATGTTTATTGTTTTGCATGGTGTTTGTTGGAACAGTAACAGACGTTACACAAATATAAAATCATCACCTGAGGTACTGGAGGACACTCTTACAAATAACTTGCAGGGGTGTGCTGATATATTTAACAACCATCTCTTGGTGGGGGCAGCAGTTTTGAGGGTGCTATATGCACAACACTTTTAGGTATAGTCTGCATTATTAACACTTTCTCTATTACTTTTCTTAAGCCTAAACAATTAACAACAAATCAAGATCCCATTGTAGCCTAGGATCACAGAATTTCAAGCCTTCAGGTGACCTTGAAGATCATAGGCACTTAGTAGGTATTTAATGCATATTCATTATGTTGTGCTCTATTTGTTGTAACAGCAATATTCTGAAGTCTCCAATAGGTTCCAATCATTCAGAATGAGCAATATAGCTTTAAAAGGGGAACTGGCTTAAAGTTTAACCTTAACTTAATAGACCCTCTCTTCATAGAAAGTTCAAATTAACAGAGTAAGCTGCTTTTGAGAAGAAACTGTTTCCCAAGACGCCTGAGCATTTTTAGAAACATCCATTTACATGAAAGCAATTGATATGCTAATGGAAATCATTCTGATTTATTCATTAAAGCAGGTTGTTGAGGTCCCAAAGCACTTAGGGTTCTCTTCCTACCTTTTTTGACTATACTTTCTGTCTCTTTCACTGTGGCAGCCATCATCCTTCCCACACGCAACCCTGGAACATAGGTTCTGCCCTCTCCAGAGAGTATATATATGTATATATAATTGAAAGTCATAAAATTTAATTTTAAAAAAATGCTTTTTTTTCCACTGTAATTTTGTTGTTCTGTCTTTTTCAGTCGTGTCTGACTCCTTGTGATCCCATTTGGCTTGGGTTTTTTTGTTTTGTTTTTTTGGCAAAGATACTGGAGGGTTTTGCCGTTTCCTTCTCCAGCTCATTTTACAGATGAGGAAACTGAGGCATACAGGGTTAAGTGACTTGCCTAGGGTCACATAGATAATAAGTGTCTGAGGCCAGATTTGAATTCAGGAAAATAAGTCTTTCTGACTCCAGGCCTGGCACTCTCTCCACTGCACCATTTAGCTATAGTATTCAATATAAATAAACAAAAAAAAAGTAGAAATTCACAAAAGATAGTTTGCAGGATCCTCACCATGAACAAAATCCTTACAGAAAAGGTACCGTTCAAAGGCATTTTTAAAAGGTCATTATACGGAGCATGGCACATGTGTTCACATACACACACACACACACACACACACACACACACACTTCAATGTGTTTACTTAAAATTGGTTATTTGAAAATTAACAAGGCAAGCAAATTTAAAATCTTGTAAATAAAGATGGGATCATAGATCTTGAGAGGAAGAGATTTCATATAGTCAGTCAATTAGCATTTATTAAATGCCCACTCTATGCCAGGCACTGAAGGCCATCTAGATCAACTTCTTCATTTGATCAGTCAGGAAACTGAGGCCCAGAGAATTTAAATCACTTCCCCAGGATCACAAAGGTAATAAGCATCAGAGGCAGAAATTTAACCCAGGGCCTTTTCCGGTAGGGCCACTACCCTTTCTACTATACCACAAAAGCCTTCGCTTGACATCTACTGGAACTGATTTCTCTAAAAAAGAAACCACGGTGTTAACGTTAATGAAATCTGTGTTAACACCCCACAAAGGAGGGCAGAGTATGACACTGAAAATAGGACCTCATTAAAATGATGTTGATTGGTAATAAGTATAAAGGAAAAAAACAACCGAGTTTTAGAAAACATGTTTTGAAGTTAGCAGCTCTCTGAACAGGAAACTCCCATTTGATTTTAAGGGAAGAAGCAGTAATTATTTTTTTATATATTCTTATTTTATATCTACTTAATCCATTTATATGTTCTCTCCTGAGAGAATATAAGCTCCTTGAGGGTAGGCACTGTTTTGTTTTTCCTTTGTGTATAGTGCCTAGCACAGTTCCTAACACAAAACGGGCACTTAGGAAATGCTTGTAGGTTGATTGACCACTGAATTGGGCTTTGTGTTTAGTTTTATGGGAGTGGAAGGGGTTCCATGACAGGCAGTTGTGAATACTTGATAGAACACTGAACTGGTTAAGAATATCTGGCTTTGAGTTTTATCTCCGATTCTTACTACTGTGTGACCCACAGTAAGCCACTTAACTTCTCTGAGACTGTCCTTAGCAGTAAAATGGGGGATAACCACGTCTACCTTACGGGGTTGCTGTGAGATTCCAATGAGATTATGTATGTCAAGTACTTTCAGCAATACTCATATTAGAGCTGTATTAATGTCAGTGATTAGGATGAGGAGGAGGAGGAGGAGGGTATGAGAAGGAATCTGTACCAGAGCTAACTATTCTTAATAGCCTAAGCATGTTATTGTTACCATCTTAGGCATAGAATAAAATGCTTATGCAATACCTGGGGATCATTTAATCCTCATCCTATTTCCTGAAACTATTCTGTCCTAGGAGTGAAGATAAAAATCCCCAACTGAGTCAAAGCAGAGGTTGAGAAGAGACTGACATAATCCATAATATCATGAAGCATATGGACAGGGGGAATATAGAGAGAAAGCAAAATTCGAACCCAGAAAAGGAATTTCAACTTCACAAACTTGTGAAGGTGTAGGCTGAAAATAGAGTAAGATTCAAAAGAATTTAGGTACATTGGAGTGATAGATCTGGATAATGAGTTACTCAGGGAAAATAGGATGTTAGTGTTGGGGAAGGATACATCCCAAACCTCTGAAGTCAACCTGAGCCCCCTGCAGCACATCCCATGGGGCTTCTTGTTCAAACACAAAAGGCTCATCAACCATGGGTCCAACTTGGTATAGCCATTCTCATGATAATAATGATAGAGATAGTGACTAAATCTGTGATTTCATTGATACAGGGAACTCCTAAATGAGAAAATTCCCTCTACTAATACAGGTCCTAGGCACTAATAGGCTAAAGAAGTTTCTGTGGGTTACATGGCCAGTATGTGGTGGAGTCAGGATTTGAACCAGGTCTTCCTGCCTCCAGTACCAACTCTCTGGCCACTATTACATGCTGCTTCTTGATAATTATAATATGACATTTATATGGCACTTTAAGATAGTCAAAGCACTTGACATTTGAACCCCATAAGGTAGGCATTCTTAGTCCCAATACAGAGATTTTAAAAAAAAAAAAAGAGTCTCACAGAGAGTAACTTACCTAAGGTCACTGGTCAGAGGCAGGATTTAAATCCACATCCTCCTGCCTCCAAGTCCAGCTTTGTATCCACTGCACCAGAGGTGTCAAACTCAAATACAAATGAGGGCCACTAACCCACATATAAGGATCTCTGTAGACCACATATTGACTTAGTTTTTAAAATGTCATATTATCTATGTTTTACCTTATTTATATTTGCTTTGTAAAATGTTTCCCACATTTTAATCTTGTTCAGCCTGCACTAGTGAGTGTTGTGGGCCGTATTTGACACCTCTGCTTTACACCATGTGTCTGCCTCTCATAGGTCCTAGACATTCCAGTAATTATCTAAATGTTTGCTTCAAATCTTACCATAAACAACTCATTTATGCCCATGAACCCTCTTCACATCTTACTTCCATCTCATGTTCACCCAGCTGAGAACATAGCAGCTACTTGCATTGAAAAGTTCTTTCTTTAAGAATAGCTGTGGTTTAGATAAGTCTTTGTAAGTGTGAAAGAGCCTGAAATCCTTCAGTTCTAACTCTTTGAGGAGACTGTACCAGAAGCGGACCACAGCGCTGTCATTGCCACCAATCTCAAACCCAGGCCAGTGGAGGTGAATCTCAAACACTAGCTGTCCAATCTGTTCAAGAACACCTTCCAGGATCAGATTTTCCAAAATTTTCCATTCAGCACTTTCCAGGTCAGCCTTGAGGACATCAATCTGTAACAAAGGAAAAAGAGAGAATAAAGATAAATGTAACCCTATTAGCAGACTCCATAACGACTGTTAAAAATAACATCCCTTGATGCCAGAGGTTTAATTTCTAGTTAGTAAGTGTAGACAGCACACTTTTTTTTGTAAATAGCATTTTTTTCCACTTACATGTAAACATAGTTTTCAACATTCATTTTTGTAAGATTTTGAGTTCCAAATGTTTCTGCCTCCCCGCCCCCTTCCCCAATATGGCAAGCACTTAGGCTATGCATGTGTAATCACGTTAAACATATTTCCACATTAGTCATGTTGTGAAAGAAGAAACAGAACAAAAGGGAAAAACAACGAGAAAGAAAAAAAAACAAAAAAGTGAAAATAGCATGCTTTGATCTTCATTTAGACACCATAATTCTTTCTCTGCATGTGGATAGTTGTTTCCATCATGAGTCTTTTGGAATTGTCTTGGATCATTGTATTGCAGAGAAGAACTAAATCTATTATAGTTGATCATCACACAATGTAGCTGTTACTGTGTACACTATTCTTTTGGTTCTACTCACTTTACTCAGCATCAGTTCATGTAAGTCTTTTCAGGTTTTTCTGAAATACTCCTGCTCATCATTTCTTACAGCACAATAGTATTCCATTACATTCATATACCACAACTTGTTCAGCCCTTCCCCAATTGATGGGCACCCCCTCAATTTCCAATTCTTTGCCACTACAAAAAGAGACAGCACACATTTTAATGAAACCGTTGGGCATTAATAATTTGTCTTTTATATTTTTGACTTCTATCTACACTTTTTCCTCTACCAAATCCTCATTGGATTCCCCTTTGTGTTGTGAAGGTGACCCTGGGTTTTTGAAGGTCATATCACTGAAATGCAAGTTCGAGCAGATGCTACCATACTAAGAAGGCATGAGTCATCAAATACAGTCTCCACGAAAGACTGTTACATCTGCTTTCTAAGAATCAGCCTAGTTTAGGCTCATCACCAGAAGATTGGCCACTTGGAGATCAAGTCTTTGACCATGGCAACCCATGGGACACAGAAAAATACAAAATGACCGTTGGCCCTGAGCAACCCCCTTGTGCTTCTTCAGTGATGATAGAAAAGTGGGTAATAGATAGAAAAGAATAAGGCAATTCTTATTTCCAGTAGCTCATGGACAAGAATCACACAAGATGGGCAGGCACAGTTGGGTTGCAATTTGCATCATTGAGAGAGTGCCCCTTGTTAATGACATCACAAGTTCACTGGAATATTTGCACTTCAGTTCAAAATATGGCATCTTACTACACACATTACATATGGACACATACAGACAGTACAATTTTAAACTTTAATAACCTAACACTACACTAAGAATTTTGGGACACCCTGTAGGTCGTAAGAGTGTGTAGTGGATAGGGAATGCTCTGGTTTGTGAGGGATATTGTACTTCTGTACTTGCTATAACTTCTTGATAAATATATCCTTATAAAAGCTAATTTATGCTAAATGCTTAATTGATATTGAGGAGATATGGCCTGTTTAGATGGTATTATGGGGAATATGCCAGACAAGGACTTATCAGCAAGAGTATTAGAATCTCCAATTCTTCAAGGCTAACCCTAGAAACTACAAGGAAAAAGTAGCAGCCACCCTCTGGAGATATGACTGGGTAGTATTTTGGCGTATTGCTATAGTAGTCCCAGAATCTATACTAAATTTACATATCTCCTCCATTAGAAGATAAGCTTCTTGAGTAGAGAGTCAATTCTCAACATTCACATGTTCAACTTTTGCGACATCAAGCATTTGAATGATTTTATTACTAACCGCATTTTCACTTTTACGTTGCCAACCAGGAACGTTCACAACCTTATACAGTAAAGGAAAAAAATGAGAGGCGGGATTCACCCAAGTTTGTGAAGGGGCTGGTATCCTACTAGGTGCCTCACTGGTCTGGTTCATCCAAATGTAGTAAAGAGCTCCCCTGGGTATTTGTTACATACTTTCATTGTTTACCTTTAAAACTCAAGTTTTGTGTTGAAATTATGCCTCCAAAGCAGAATGCAAGTCCTTTAGTCTTTAAACCCAAACTGCAAAGTCAGGGATGTAGTTTAGTGAGAAAATAAAGGTGTTAGGTAAACTTCCTGCCTGAATATCTGCAGGAATTCATATACAACACAATGCCACTACACCTCCATCTGGTGCAGTGAAATAAGATTCAAGTTTTAAAAACTGTTTTCATTGGATGTATAGTATTTATAGTAGGCAGTTAGGTGACAGTAGATAGAATGCTGGGTCTGAAGTCAGGAAGACTCATCATCTTCCTGAGTTCAAATCTGTCCTCAAACACTTACTAGGTGTGTGACCCAGGACACATCACTTCACCCTGTTTGCCTCAGTTTCCTCATCTGTCAAATGAGCTGGAGAAGGAAATGGCAAACCACTCCAGTATCTTTGCCAAGAAAACCCCAAATGGGGTACAAAGAGCTGGATAAGACTGATGACTGAACAACAACAAAATTTATGTCACTATAGATTTAATGTGTTATGAAAAGTCAATGTTGTCTGAAATCAATGTTTTTTATTGAGATGTTAGCACAAAAGGTCACAGAAGTCTAGGGAATAGCAAGAAAAATGTTTGGCATGTTATCAATTTTATTTTGTGTACTACCTTTTATGGGTTATTTTATGGTTACTGTGTTAGGAAAAGTGCTTATTTTCAGAAGTATTGTTTTGTTATAAAGGATTGTGTGCAGAAAAGGTATTTTCAGCAATCTCTAGAGAAAGATTAGTTTTTGGTGGTTGTAGGAACCTAACCTCTATTTCCCATAGGCTCAATGTATCAACATTTGCCTTTTGTACTTTTGTGCCATTTTCTAGGAACATTACCCTCATGAAAGTTGAGGATTGGCTATAATTTCATTTTATATTCTTAATACCTAGCATAGTGCCTGACACATAGTAGGTACAGAATAAGTGCATGTTGAATAAATGCATGAGTCAGAAGGATACCTTAAGTTAGATAACTATTTCTGCTCCCACTCCTAACTTAGCTGACTTTAAGCTCTGTGCCTCAGTTTCTCTACCTTTCCAGATACTCTCTCTTTCTCCTTTAATATGGTAATGCTACTTAGAGGAGTTAGTAGACTTGAAACAGGCTTAGAGGAAACAATGCTCATAATTAGAGAGTAATCTAAACAGGTAAACTGATTAAGGTATCACCAAACATATTTTAACTTCTTTCAGTTTGCAAGAGGTAAATTTGCCTGGTATTCCTGAGGACTCAAATTATTTCTGATTATCATATCGTGACAGTGATAGAAAATAGACATATAATAAGAAAAATGATTTTACAAATATTATCTGATTTTATCTTCATGAGAACCTTGGGAGGTAGGTGCTACAATCACCTCCATTTTATAGATAAGGAAGCTAAGAAGAAAAGAGGCTAGCTAAATTACTTGCCCAGGGTCAGGATCAGAAAGTGTTTGAGGCCAGATTTAAGCTGACTCCAGGCCCAGCATTCTATCTACTATACCACCTCTTGATCCAAATACTAGTAGGTAGTAAAATGAAAAAGGATGAATCTCATACCTCCTCAACAAGAATTAGGCAGTTAGCTAATTTATACTTGAAAAAGAAGAGATACTTTTCAAAGAAATGAATGAGGAAGCTGATGAAAGCCTTCCACTGAAAAGCACAGTGCTAGTCTCAGAGGGGGATGAAAAAGCAGACAAACTAGGGTACCTGCCCTCAAGGAGGTTACTTTCTGGTAGAAGAAGTTACCATAACAACCAAATATAATACAGAATATAATGTGAAAGAGTAAAAAGTATATGGCTTTAACGGGTAAAGAAATGGGAACAGTGAGCAATCTTATTGCTGTGGAGGCTACAACTGGGAGCATTCAAATGGAAATTATGAGAAAACTGAGGGGAAGAGAGAGAAAAAGGGGGCAGGGCAGTAAAACACAGCAGAAACAAACCAACAGGCTGGTAAGAAGAGAAACAGATGTTTAGGAGGTTCCTCTTTCAAATTATGCAGATTCTGCTACCTCTGTTTAATGCTGTCATCACCATTTCCTTCCTCTCCTGAGAGTTAATATTTAGAGCAATGGGAAGGAAAAAGCTCCCAGCAAAGCCTCATAATCCTGGGCAAAGTCCGGGGAACATCTATAAAGCAAACTCACTGTCTGGCTTTGTGTTACTATAAGTCAAGTGAGGAATATTTCCATCTCCTACTGAAAGCCTGTTCTGATGCCTCATCGTGGCATGGGATTCTGAGCTCTCAAAGGCTGTGGTAATGGAGCACAAGTTTTGGGGGTTCATACCAAGCTGAAAAGACTTCCAGGCTTTAACCTTGCTAAGGGCACAGAGGCTCATGACCAAAGTGCTAGACACCAATGAATGACTTTTTCTTGGCCACAGAAAACCATGAAAAAAATATCTACTAAGGTGTGTAGGGTTGCAATGTGCTCTAGGAGAAAGACCTCTCACAACAACAAAATCACAGATTTGAGAAAGTGAAACCCATCAAGTCAGGAAGGGGAAGGAAACAAACATTTGGCGCCTACTATGTACAAGGCACTATACTAAGCACTTATTTGATTGTCACAACTGTGTGAGGTAGGTGCTGGTATTATCACCATTTTACATTTCAAGAAACTGAGTTAAACAGAATATAAGTGACTTGCTTGAGTCACACAGCCACTATGTGTCAGAAGCCAGATTTGAACTGAGGACTTCCTGATTTCAGGCCCAGTGTTCTATCTATGATGTCACCTAACTGCCTCTAAACAGGCATTTAGTAAGCACTTACTATATTCCAAGAATATGTGTAATGGCAACCAAAGTGGGACTTTTTGCTGTTTTTTCTTTTGGAGTGCTTCTCAGCACTAAGGCAACCAAGTGCCTTTGATTGAGCCTTGCCTTTGATTGAATCAAGAGTCTTTGATGACCTGCTTAAGAGACAAGAAAGCCTAAGTCACGTGAGTTTGAGTCACATGGTTATGATGCCCTCTGACCCTGAAGAAGTGTATATATACTCTGAGGTTAGCATTTTGCTTTGGGGGCTCACTCATTGGAAGAACGTTCATGTGATTTGGCCAGACGAGATTCTAGGTAGCCATTAAGGAGCCCCCCCCTGGCTTTGAAAACCCAGATATTGGTGCTTTTCTCTTTGGTAACTATGTATATATTGCTATGGACAGACAGTTAGAACCCTGTCTGCTGATTTGTGTTATTTGCTCTGTTTATATGATTTCTGTTGTAATTTCTGTTTGTGTTTCCTCTGAAGTTCAGGGTGCTGACTTTTTCCCCTGAACTGAGTGAATGATATATGTATGTTTAATTAAAGTGAGATTGTAAACCCCTTAAAGTTGCTTTCCTTAGAAAAGCACATCAGAGAACCTGTACTAGCTAACCTACACTAACCCTCCTATGTGCTGGTGTTATTGGCCTAACACCTCCACAGCAACTGCTAGTAACATTGGTGTTACACCATGCTAAGTTTTGGAGACAGAAAGAAAGGCAAAAACACTAGCATAAACAACTGAGTATATAAAGATATAGACAAAGTAGATAGAAGGCACCGAGAGGAAACAGCATTAGCTGATTGGGGAGGAAGAGGGGGAGGGACCTGGAGTGGGTAAGGTTTGATCTGACTCTTGATGGAAATCAGGGAAGTGAAGGGACTGAACATGGGGGGAAAGCTAGTGCAGACAGAAGATGAAGTGTCACATTTGAGGAACTGAAAACACTCTGGAGAGTGCCCAGAAGAGAGTAAGATTTAAGAAGTTTAAGAAGACTGGAAAGATAGAACAGAGTATTCATTTAACAATAGTAGCTGGCTCTGGGAGAGATCTCTGCTTAGTGGCCTAACAAAGGGAAATTTTTTTTCTACTTCAGTGGAACATTGAGGCTTAAAAATTATCAGAAAAAAGTCAGAAAAACCAGAGAACTTGAAAGTTAGATTTTGAACATACTGTATATTTAAGAAGAAAATCACACTGTGCAAAATTGAGATCCACAGTTTTGTACATAGACAGTTCCTGATTAATGTAAGTGGACTTCCTCTCCCCCCACATCTCTACTTAAAGCAATTTTTACTTAATTAGAATTTGTCAGATAGAGCTGGGGGATAGTGGAGGGGGGGGTCAGGCACACAGTTCAAGGATATGTTGGGGAGGGGGACAGAGAATTGAGGGCAGGAGGAGGAATACAGGAGCAGACACATGGGGGCTGGACATGGACGCAGACAGGAGAGGACAAGTGACCCACAGAAGTCAAGATAGACATGCTGTACTAGGAGGGAAGACATACACACCAGGGCCTGACCAGAGAAGGGGAATATGGGAAGTAAGGCAAAGGTCTCTTCTCTCCACCTGGGAGGTCTCAAGCCAAGTACCCAATCCAGCTTTCCCTTCTTTGCTTTCACTTGGAGGGTGTTTTTTGTTGTTGTTGTTGGGCTGGTGGGACTCCAGGGAACACTGAGGGTTTTCAGGAGCAGTGTGAGGGAACACAACAATGTATGGTAAAGTTAACTTAGGTGGTTTTTTGGAATACAGATTTCTTTCAGATCTCTTGTAAAGTTGAATTTGCAATACTAGCTTACATAAAGTGAGAACCACTCCTACAATCCATTTGATTCGATGTTAAGCTCAGAATTAAAAAAAAAAGAAAAAAAAGAAAAACACCAGAGAAATCAAATTATCAGAAGCTAAATGTCCCTAAACCATCTGGCTGTCACTTTGGAAGTTTCAAAAGAAAAGAGAAAGAAGAAAGGAGAAAAAGGTTTCCTTTCTCCACTGGAGAATTAAGCAAAGCAGATTTCCTGGTGAACGTGCATATGGTAATAATTATCAATTCCTTTTCCCAGCTCAGGGGCACTGGAATTTTTATGGATTGCTTAATCTATTATTAACTCCTATGTAGAATACTCCTAGGTCTAGGTTAATTAGGTTGTCCAGAGAATCACTTTAGCTAAAATTTTTAGAATCACTTTAGCTAAAGAATTTTCTTCTGCTTGAAAAAGAGCTCAGAATCACTGAAATCTGTTGTGTTACCCACATGACAATCCATAACAGTGTTCCCCCAACACTCCAGTCTGGCAAAATATCTCACAGTTGCCTACCTCCTATGGCTCAGTTCTTATCAGCTTTAGAGGCATGCCTGGGTAGTTCCTACGGAAGATAAGGAGGAACAGGAAGAAGAGGAAAAAAAAGGAAAAGGAAGTTGTGGGAGGTGCAAGATGAAAAGGGAAAAGGGAGGAACCATTTATTAGGGTGTTAAGTTTTAAGAATTTAAGTATGACTTAAGCATGCTTTAAAAATGACCTTTGGTTTGAAAATTTTGCTGCATGGGGATGAAAGGCTTGTCCACAGGTTGTTTTTGTTCATATTCTCAAAGAAGACTAGTGACATCAGGAGGGTGATGTCTTGACTCGAAAGTGAACTGGATTTAAGTGAGGCAGAACAGTGCAAAGTCATCAGCCACACTCTCTCCTTCAGCGTCATTGGAGTCCAGTGGCAAGATACAGGTCAATGGGACCCATGATGGCCCTGCATGCAGTGGGAGACGTTGGCTTTTTTAACCTAAGGTCTTTCTCAGGTCTCAGTTTGTCTGAGGCAATACCCATTCAGTAGTTAAAGACTAGGAAAGAACTGAGGTAAAAGATAGCCTACTTTGTCTTGATAAAAGAATCTGTCAGGGAGGAGAAGACCCACAGAGTTTTCTGTCCATAACAGTGGTTAGAAAAACACTGATCTAGAAACTCTACAGTCAACAACCACCCTTCTCTCTGGGTATAAAGCAAAGTATAAACTCTGTTTTTGCATGTATTTATGTTGAATGTGATTGATTAATTAGAAAATTAAAAGGGTAACATCAAGGTTAAGCTAAAAAATGTAAGACCAATAATTTATGGGAATAATTTATGGGAACTCGTCTTTTTTTCTTTCAAAATTTTAGTGTATTTATAATAAAATGCAACAAAGCATGACTTACTAGCAACTAGGAAATTATCAGACTGAGTTACACAAAACATATGCTTTCTAAGGGGATCAGATTTTATTTTTCCAAATGTTAATCAATTATAAACAATGATGATTAGCATGTTTTTTACATACTTAATTATGGAGGTGGGAGAAGGAATCGTACAACAGGAAATGGCAGGTGATATGATGACAAATATCAATAAGAAATTATTTTTTAAAATGCAAACTGTCCCTTCTCATCCCACCTGTCACAAAAACTCCACTTAAGTTGAACTAAGTTAATTTATCCAGCCAACTTCAGGATTGCACCATATTGAGCTGCTGCTTTCTGGATTGAGAGTTGTGGTAGCAAAATGGTGTGAATAAAACATGAAATTTTCTCTTTCTGTCTGTATTTTCTATTAGCCAGAGGCTCAGGCCTCAGAAGTTCATATTACCATAACCATTTTTACAGCCAAGGTTCTCATTATTACCACTTGATACAACCGACATTATTGCATTATTATGAAGCATTAAGCACCTCTGAATAACAACGCTTCACATTTCTGAAAAGGCCTTAATGTGCAGCTTATCAGCAATCAGAACTCGGAAACCTGGGCACCAGAGACTCTGACCCCCATGAAGTCTGTTTGCATTTTTCAAATCCTGGAAAGTGCTGAGCCCTTTCCTAGTTGAAAGAGTTTAGTTATTTCAACCTTCACCTCCAATTCAAGAGAAAAGCAATTTCTCACCGGGGTATAGTTCAGAGGGTAAATCAGATTCAAATCAGTTCAATTTCAGATAATGCCTATTGACCTCTGGAGAAAATGAAGAGATTTTCTTTGCTGCAAGGGAATTTAAAAACAAGGCTGTAACCTAAGGCATAAGTGGAGTATACAGTAGTCTGCACAGTAGGACTTGAAGGATTCAAAAAAGATACCCCAGTCCGTCTCTGCCACCACCACTATCATTATTCTGTTCCACTGGCAGCTGAAAGACTTCGTAAAGAGATGCTTTTTCAATACTCTGAGTGTGTTAACTAGCATATTACCAGGGGTAAATTTATCCAATCATCACATTTAGATAAAGGTTTCTCCAACAAAATTGCTGAGAGAACAAAAAGAGCAGAAGACAGGCCATCTTTACTCTCATGATGGATGTTGCAGAAAGGATGATGGACATCTCTTGTGTTCCAAGTGTGGATTCCTATTCAGTCAATGAGCATTTATTAAGTGCTTACTAAATGCTAGACACTGTGCTGAGCACTAGGGACACAGATTAAAAAAGCAGAATCCTCCCCTGTTCTCAAGAAGTTTCCATACTAATAGTGAGGTATGAGGGGAGGGGGAGAACACATATGTAAATAGTTATATGCAAGACAGATACAGAGCGAATACAGAGTAACCTTAAAGGGGATGACACTAGCAACTGTTTGTTCTTCATTCTCGAAGAGGACCATGATATCAGAAAGGTGATACCATGACATGCAAGTGAATTGAATTTAAGTGAGAGAGGGCTGTGCAAAGTCACCAGCTTCACTTTCTCCTCCAGAGCCATCTGGGTCCAGTGGCAAGATATAGATCAGGATGACTGGATAAATTTTGGATAAATTTACCCCCGGTAATATGCTAGTTAACACACTCAAAGTACTGAAAAAGCATCTCTTTATGAAGTCTTCCAGCCATCAGTGGGACAGAATATAGAGATAACCCTGGATGCAGTGGGAGACCTTGGCCTTTTAAAGCTAAGGTCTTTAACAAGTCTCAGTTTGACTGAGGCAATACCCATTCAGCAACTAGAGCAACCAAGAAAGGCTTCCTGTAGGAGGAGGCATTTCAGCTGACTCTTAAAGGAAGCCAGGAATTCCACAAGGTGGAGGTGAAGAGGAAGAACATTCCAAGCATAGGGAATGGTAACTCCAAAGTTAACAGAGACAAGAGACACAGCAGTGCCTAGATCAGCATGCCTGAATTGAGGAATGCTTGGAGAGAAGTAATGCATAAGATAGAAAAGGATCAGCCAAAGAGTTTTAAATTCCAAATTGAGGATTTTATGTTTGATCCTAGCAGAAATATGGAGCCACTGGAGTTCATTGTATAAGGGAGTGACACAGTCAGACCTATGCCTTAGGAAAAGAATTTTGACAGCTGTGTGAATGGTGAATTGGCATGAGAAGAGACATAAGCCTGGAAAACCAACTAGGAGGCTATTATAATACTCTAGCCAAGAGGTGATGAAGGCCTGAACTACAATGGCAGCTTAATCAGTGGAGGGAAGGGGATGGATGTAGAAATGTTCTGAGAATGGTGATGTTTGCTACACAGATCAATAACATGTGGAGTCTAACACAGTTTGGGTCACTATCTTACCACTTTCTGCTATAATAATGACCCCTTAATCCTGCGTGTGAGATTCTGACAGTCCCAACTCTCTCTGAGGCCTGGGAAAGACCTTAATTTAGAAAGGTCAAAGTCATCCCTTGCATCCTGGCCCATCACCAGTCATCTTGACTTCTGTCTTGCCACTGGACTCCAATGACTCTGGAAGAGAGAGTGAGGCCAATGACTTTATGCAACTCTGCCTCACTTAAATCCAAATGACATACAAGTCAAGGCATCACCCCATGAAATCACTGGTCCTCCTGAAGAATGAAGAACTAACAACAACAACATTCCTAGAACAATCTTAAACCCAGAAGCAAGATAAAATGTCTCCAAACCTTTTGGAAATAAATAGCCAGCAGAATTCCCAGTTAGAGAGGTTGTATATTGAGGTTGAAAGAACACCGAGTTTAGTTTCAGAGAATCTAATTTTAGATCCTGGCTATGCTATTAGTAAAGTTACCTCTGTGACCCTTGGATAAGCTGCCACATTTTTCTGGGCCTTGGATCCTTCTGTAAAATAAGACGATTGGCCTAGATCAGGGGTTGTTAATCTGTTTTTATTTTTTAATATCATGTACTCCTCTGGCAGTTTGGTTAGGCAGCTAGGTGGTACAGTGGATAGAATGCTGGACCTGGAGTGAGGAAAAATGAGTTCAAATCTAGCCTTAGACACTTACTAGCTGTGTGAGGCACTTAACCCTGTTTGCCTCAGTTTCCTCATGGGTAAAATGAGCTGGAGAAGGAAATGGCAAACCAGCTCCAATATCTTTGCCAAGAAATCCCCAAATGGGGTGATGAAGAGTCAGACACAACTGAACAACATCATCATGAGTCCCTTATCAGAATAATAGTTTTCAATGCATAAGGCAGAATACACAGAAGAGGAAGCCAATTATATTGAAATACAATTATCAAACTTTTTTTACGTTTTACATTCCTCATTCCTGGAATGAGCTCTGGGTTCCCTTTTACCTCTAGCCCTTTTTCAGACATACAGTCAAGCCTGGCATTTACATTTTACGTTTTACATTCCTCATTCCTGGAATGAGCTCTAGGTTCCCTTTTACCTCTAGCCCTTTTTCAGACATACAGTCAAGCCTGGCCTTGGACCAAACTGCAAAGGTAAGTGAAATTTGGATTAGGTGCCCTCTACCTATCTTTCTACCCTTTATGCTCCATCCTGGCACCTCCTTTCTCTCTTCTGTAAGCTTTTATTTTTAAATTATGAAATAACACAAGCATTTCCATAACATAGTAGAATAATAATTTTTTAAAAAAAAAGATGATTGTGCTTGAAATTGCAAATCTATTATGAACCACCATCTAGGCACCCATAGAACCTTATGGCATCATAAAAATCCATCATCCTGCAGCTCTTCTTTCAGGCCTGCTCTCCTGCAAAGCCTACCATATTCCAAAGTTCCAACTCTGCCTCCTCCTCTGCCCCTATCTAATCTTCAATTTTTGGCAGTACATATCCCACGAAGGAGGAAAACGATCTGATTAAATGACTTTCCACTAAATTATGGTTAAATGAAATTCCCTTATTTGTGGTGGAATATCTGCATTAAAAGATATGTTGGATAATTCAAAACAAGTCAAAAGGGCATTTGATGTGGGATTAGGAAAGGTAGGCTGAAATCCTAGTTCTGCTATGTGGCCTTGGGAAAATCACTTAACTTCTGAGACTCAATTTTCCTATCTATATAATGGGAGTACTGGACTCTTTTCAGGACTCTTTCAGCTCTAAATCCCATGACTTAGGGTTCCCCTCCCAGTCACCCTCCCCCAAGACAGCAAAACCACAAGCCCTATGATTAATTAACTAATTAATGGCAACTGGGGCAAAGCCAAGTGAAGAATTGCATAGAGGAAGTTAAGATATGGTAGAGTAGCAGGCTTTTCCAACAGTCCTGAAAATACACCACAGAAAACCACAGAGACGTGCAGATGACTGCCTACTTCCAACAACAGCTCTGTTCAAAACAGAGCTAACTTCATTTTACATGCAATACTTGGTTAGCTGGTTTCCCCTGGCAACTGTTATTTCTGCCCTTGGATACAATCTGGGAAGCAAACAGAGAGGCTTCTGAAAGCAGATTAGAGCTGGGAGGAGACCTATCAAAAGGCAGCTGTAGGAAGGAGGTGTAATATTCACATCTCCAGCCTAGACAGGTCTTCCTACTTTGTGTGTGAAGTCTGTGAGGCTTCTATAATCAAAATAGGTTAAAACAGGGGAATTTAGACCCATTTGTAACCCAAGGCTCAAAGCCTATTTACATAAAACTCTCTTAACTGATGGAGGCTGATTGCTCCGTGCTCATGAGGGGTGCACTTGGTGGAAACTTGAGAGAAAGAGGACCACCTATCTTCTCTCTAGAAGATGGAAGCCACAGAACCATGATCTCTCTCCTCCTAAACCCTCCCACAACTCTGCCCCTCATGCAGGCATGGAGCATTGAATCATCAATCTTCACCAATGAGGGGAGTCTTATACAAATGAGCTTTTGAGGCAAAGGTCACATATTGGTTTCGTGATTATGCTCTAGGCAGCTGCCTCTGGATGAATGGTATTGCTTGTTTAGTGTAGTTTAAGCCAAGTAAAGAGGCAGACAGTGTGGTATAAGGAATGGAAAGCTGGCCTCATAGTAAGGTAAGGTTCCATTCCTACCTCTGACCCATACCAGCTGTCTGACCCTAGGCAAATCGCTTAATCTCTTAATGGCCCAGAGCACTGAGAATATAAATTGGTAGAGGTGATTCCCAAATGGGAATTCTGCCTAATGATGAAATCAGAGATCTGGTCCAAACCCCTCCCTGGTCCAGAACACCAATAGGTATGCTTTCTTCAGATGCAGGTAACTAAGACACATAAGCTGTACCACACTATTCACTCCTCTGTCCTTTTCTACAAAAATGAAAATATCTTAAGAAAATCACACTACTCACGTGAACTAACCAACCATTCTGGAGAGCAATATGGAACTATACCCAAAGGGCTATAAAACTGTGCTAGATCTGTGTCCCAAAGAGATTTTAAAAAAAGGCAGGAGTGGGGTGGGCAGAGGGAGGGAAGGCAAAGGGCCTATTTGTACAGAAATATTTATGGCAGCTCTTTTTATGAGGGCTAACAATTGGAAATCAAGGGGATGCCCATCAACTGGGGAATGGCTGAACAAGTTGTGGCGTATGATTGTAATGGAATATTATTGTGCCATAAGAAATGACATACAGGATGATTTCAGAAAAACTTAGAAAGACTTATATGAACTGGTACAAAGTGAAGTGAGCAGAACCAGGAGAATATTATACACACTAATAGCAATATTGTACAATGAAGAACTGCAAATGACTTAGCTATTCTCAGCAATACAATGATCTAAGACAGGGCTGTCCAACCTTAGGTTTTTATTGAAACAAGAGACAACATATTTTGATTTCCCATTATAGCGAGAGCTCTGCAGTAGCTTGGCTTCGTTTACTAAAGCATTTATGTAAATTTCTATGTTTGTAGGCAGGCAGCATAAATCGCACTGTGGGCAGCATTTTGGACAGCCCTGATCTAAGACAATCCCACAATAAAAAGGACTCAATGAAAAATGCTATCTGCCTCAAGAGAAAAAAAACTGATGCTGTCTGAATACAGACTGAAGCATACTATTCCTTCCTTCCTTTCCAAGTCTTCTTGCACAAAATGACCGATATAGAAATGTTTTACGTGACTGCATATGTATAACCTATATCAGATTGCTTGCCATCTCAGGGAGTGGGGAGAAGAAGGGAGGCAGAGATAGAATTTGGAACTTAAAACTTTTTTAAAAGAGTTAAAAATTGTTTTATATGTAATTGGGGAAAAATAAAATACTACTTAAAAAAGAAAAAAATCACACTACTCAGAGATTAATCTTTATTTTCCATTTATAACATTAAAGCAAGGGTTGAAAGAATTGCAAACTCCTAGGAACAGATTTAGTAACTTTTGCATTATCATAACTTAACTTTTAAGAGTTTTGTTAAGTCTTACAAGCTACACCTAATGAAGAGTTATTGTGTTTCTTTCATCTCTGGGACTTTCCATAAGTGCCCATCCCATCTTCTAGGCTGTGCCTGGCTGTTCTTCACAGCAATTTCCTTCATGATTTCTGACTTCTCTGGGAGCACTAAGTGTTCTCAATTTCCCTCTACCCCAACCAACTCTTGGTCCCTCCTGGGTACTATCTTTCTATTACATGACAATGATCTGCCTTCTTAAAGTGGAGGTCAAGGAACATCCCTGAATTCATAACTCATCTCCTAATTCATACATTTAGAGCATTTCCCTAATGACCTACCTTAAAACCTGGCTTCTTATTAAAATAGAACCCATTTTAAACAAGGTAATATCAATCCCATGATAAAATATGCAACCCATCTCATGACGAAGAGAAAATGGACTCAGGGAACAGACAGCCATGTTTTCTGGATGTGGCTAATATGGAAATTAGTTTTATTTGGAACACAAACACACACACACATACACATACATATATGTATGAATGTATGTATATTTAAGACTGGATCTCTCTATCCTGCTCAGTCTGGAAGTACAGGGACTACTCATGGGACAGAAACTCTGACCTGTTCTGTTTCTAACCTGGGCCAGTTTGGCCCTCCTTAGGCATCCTGATACCCCCACAGCATTCTCAGGGTTTTACCATACTGCAGCTCAGAATCACAAGCTCACAAGATCCACCAGGTTCAGCCTCCCTGATAGCAGGGATTACTGATGTACCATTGGACTCAAGAACTATGTATATTTATTACGAAGTTTTTGTTTTTCTTTATTCAATGGGAGTTGGGGAGGGGGAGGAAAGGAAGAAAGGAAAAAAATAGATTTTTGATCATTAAAAAATAAGGAAAAACCAAAAATAAACAAGATAATATCAATTTCTTTACAAATACATGTGATATCTATTATAGAATATTTAGAATAAGTAGAGTGGTCTCCAACAACACAGCAGGCAAGAGCCATTCAGTGAGGCAGCAGACACCCCTATAAACCCAAATGGACCCTAAGGTATCACTGTATCGCAACACAATAATTAATGTTCATAATGCTGCCCCTTGTTGTATTCATCCTTTGTTCGGGAAGAGGACCAATGACATCATGGGGTGATGTCTTGACTTGTATGTATATTGGATTTAAGGGAGGCAGAGTTGCAGAAAGTCATCAGCCTCACACCCTCCTCCAGAGTTGTCTCAATCCAGTGGCAAGACAAAAGTCAAGTCAATTGGCAATAGTCCAGGATGCAATAGATGACGTTTGTGTCTTCAGCGTCTGACCAAGCTAAGCCCTCCAGTGTCTGTCTCAGCTGCCTTCATGGCTGTTGGAATAAATTGTTCTTATGTACCCTTCTACCAGAGGAAGACTTCACATACTTGGAGTAGACATTCCTCTAACTCTCTGATGAGTTTGAAGCCCACTGACTACCCTCAACCTGGTTTAGCTCATCTGCCCAGATGGTTTTACTAGAGTGTGGCCACTATGCTACAGCTTCTTGGAGACACAGGTGAGAGGTGGGTGAAAAGGTGGACACCAAAGGTGCATGAGCAGCCCTGAAAAGGTCTTGGCAAGCCCTCATACTAGAGGCACTAGTCCTCCTTAAACACCCTATAATGATGACCCTTAGTCAGATAGCATCCTTTGTTTGCAAAGGTAAGGAACACCTTTGGAGGGAAGAAGATTTCCAGCAAAAACAATGAGAATTTAAGGTTTTGACATTTAAAGAACCAAATTTCACTTATCTGAAAAGTTCTAACATTTAGAACCCACTGCATTCCTTGATTATACCCAATAGAGTACTGGTATACGCACAAAAGTCCTATTTTGTTGGCTGCTTGTGGTTTATAAACCTGGATTCTTGTTGTTGTTACTTTTTATATTGATTTTTTAAAAAAATAATCAACTCTCATTAGCAGACACAAACATTCCAGTTACAAAGAATAAAAAAGAATGTATATGAAAACATAGGCTTCTGTTACACAGTCTATTTTTAAAGGAAAGTAGAAAGGAAGCAAGCATTTGTTTGCTTTGTTGCTAACCACTTTACCAACATCACCTCCATTTTATCCTCACAACAACTCTATGAGATAAATTCTATTATTATCTTCATTTTATAGAAGAGGAAGCTGAGGCAAAGAGATTAAATGACTTGCCCAGTCTAGCAGGCAGTAAAATGTCTGAGGCCAGATTTGAACTCAGGTCTTCATGACTCCATGGCTAATGCTCTAGCTACTGTGTCATCTAGTAGCCACTATAAGCTCTTGTTAAAGCATATAGTAAATTTAAAATAGTAGTCTTTTTAAAAAGGTGTTGATTAGTTTTGGTTGACTTATTTGTAAAGGAAGGTATCTATTTGGGTGATGGGCATGTTAATGAGAAAGGGTAGCCAGGTGGTACAGTGGACAGAGCACCAAACCTGGGGTCAGGAAGACTCACCATCTTCCTGAGTTCAAATCTGGCCTCAGACATTTAGTAGCTGTGTGACTCTGGGCAAGTCCCTTGACCCTGTTTGACTCAGTCCCTCATCTGGAGAAGGAAATGGCAAACCACTCCAGCATCTTTGCCAAGAAAACCCCAAATAGAGTCATGAAGAGTCAGACACAACTGAAAAGTGACTGAGCAAAGAATGTTAATGAGAAGTGGAAAAGAAGCAAACAAAAGAAGTTCAGAACTGGTCACAATCAATCAAGCAACGATAAGTGCTTATTATGTGCCAGGCACTGTGATGCGCATTGGGGAGACAATTCAAAGAATAAGCCAACAAATAGGGCTATATTTCACTACTTTTCTACGCCTTACTCAGTACCCCAACAAGCAGAAGGCATTGTCCACATCAGTCTTCTGATGCCATGATTGGGCACTGGGTTGATCAAAATTCTACAGTCTTTCAAAGTTGTTTTCCTTTACATTATTGTTGACCCTGGGTTCTCAAAAGCTATGCCAGCAGACTGAAATTTCTGGTTAAGATACCAGCAAGTGGGAAGGAAAGACTTGGAGTATGGTTCTAATGATAGACTGTGCCTATATGGCATAGTCTATACTATGACTATTATGGAAGGGCTCATCACCAACAGTATGCCTTAAATGTGATGAGTTATTTGGCCATGATAATCCTGAAAACAAAGAAAAATACAGACTGGCCTTCAGTCCTAGGGAGCACTCTTCCCTTGCTACAAAGATGGTGGTAGATTGGATGGAAAGGGGAATGGCTGCTACCACATATGGCATGGGACCTATTGAAGGCAGCTTCCGCAAAAATCACAATCCTGGACTACTTAAAAATATTAATTTATTTTTTATTGTTGTTGCTGTTCAGTTGTGTCTCTTTGTGATCCCATTTGGGATTTCTTTGACAAAGATAATGGAGTTTGCTATTTCCTTTTCCAGTGCATTTTACAGATGGGGAAACTGAGGCTAGAGATAAGTGACTTGCCCAGCATCATACAGCTAGTAAGTATCTAAGTCCAGATTTTAACTCAGGAGGATGAGTCTTCCTGACTCCAGTCTCCTCATTCTATCCACTGGGTCATCTAGCTGTCCCTAGGCCAAGCAGACCAAGTCTTACCCTTCTATACATGATAATCAAGTCCCCACCAGATTATTTCACTTTAATCCATGCATCCCTAGCATTTAGCATGGCTGGCCTACATGAGACCCTTAATAAAGGGGATGACTGATTGACACTCAACTATTTGTCCTCAAAGAAGAGATCTTTGCCGGATGACAGAGGTGATATCCTATAAAGATTTTGACAAGATCCTCCAAACCAGGAGTTTTTAACCCAAGATCCATGGATTTGGCTTTTAAAAAATATTCTGATATCAACCCAAAAAAGGTGGGAAAGAAATTGGCAACTACCTAATTTCTCATCTCTATAAAATGATCTGTAGAGAATATACTGAGAATATATTTGATGAAAATAAAAGGAGAACACAGAAAGGTCTCTGCTGATTATTTATGACAGCAGAACACATCTTCACAGTCACATGACTGACTGAAACAAGAACCCATGACATTCACTGATTACTGATAATAATAACAAAGCATTTGACCCAGGAGGGCAAAATAGAGCCTTTAATCTCCTCCCCAAGCAAAATGTCTACTATGCATTTGTTAAGATCATATATGATTCCTTGAGAGCTGCAACAACATAGATAATTTTGTTCAACAATCCTAAGATTATCAATACCAAGTGAGGCATAAAATAAAGAGATGTTTGCTGGCCTAAAGTGTTTGCCACTGCCACAGAGTTTGTCATGTGCCGAATCCCAATGGATTCCATTTACTTTGATGATTTCTATTTAATGGGTAGCAAACAAGTACTTTTGTCCTTGGTGCTCATTGATTCATTGACAGCATAATGACAATGACTGATGTTATAGCTGGGTATAGATCTGGTACACACCCTTAGATTTGGCCTTTAAAAAGGAATAGACCTCAATCAAGGCACTGAGATAGAAAAAGACCAGAGCTGAGAGATGCAGAAAGAATACCATGTTTAGATCCCAGGAGAGTGAGGGAAAAGAATGCTCATTCAAGTATCTCCCCTCCACAGGATCCTCTCAGTTCCAGTCAATAATAGCACCAGAGAACCAAAATAGTCAAAGAATTCCTGTAAGAGGATCCATCCTGTGAAATAGTTCTGGGACAATTCTATATTCCTGGACAAACTTGAGCTCTTTGATCAAGCAGAAGAGTTCTGGGACTAAGACAAAGCTAGAGCTGAAGAGTAACAAGAGACAAAACCATAATGTGGAGGAGCAAACCTGAACATTTGTCTTCCACTTGTACTGAAAGCTAGCACTCACCTAATTCTTTCCTCTTTGTGGAGAGTCTCACCTTTACATTAGTACTCTTAAGTCTGGAAGACTGTACAGGTCACTAGGAAAGGTAGGGTTCACTGGAGAAGAAAGAGGAGTTGGTTTGATTGACCCAGGCTCAGATGCTACTCGGTGCAAGCGTCTTCCTGTATGTGGTATATTGTTAACCTGAGCACTAGCATAGGAGCTGTGGGTCCATTTGTCTTTTCTATAGAGAACAAGACACAAGCTGGATTCTTGTATTTCTAAAGGAATCCCGGGTGAGAACACGATCCAAGGAATGTATAATTTATGGGAAACTTCCTAACAACTAAACCTAATCCGAAGTTCTTGGCCAAACATTACACAAATGCATCCTAGAAATTTCTCTTCAACAAAAAATATGAAATATGATTTCAACAATTTTAAAAGTGTGTTTCTGGGTTTCTTTGAAGTTGCAATCTGCATAGCTAGAGGAAATACTCCCATCAACGATATTACAAATCCATAGAAATATCAAAGTAATAAGCTAATTAAAAAAGTGTGACATGTGTGTTGAAGGAGGGGTAGAATTATTTTGCTTTCGATACAAATCAAATAGACCATTTTAATCAATTATGAGAAATATGAACACTAGATTATTTAGATATCCCCTATGTTTACTGTTTACTGCAGCAATAAACTACAGTGGAAGTGATAGATTCGGATTCAGAAAGATCTGAGTTCAAATCCTGCCCCAAACACTAAATTGACAACCTTGGGAAAGTCACTCAGCCTCTCTTGGCCTCAGTTTCTACATCTGCAAAATCAGGATAATAATATTACCCACTTCACAGGTTTATGGATCAAATGAGATTATATAACACAATTTGCAAATCTTAAAGTGTTATGTAAATGCTAGCTGTAATTATTATTAAGAAAGGGGAAGGGCATAAGTATATATTAAGCACCTACTAAGTGCCAGACATTATGCTAAATGTTTTGTAAATATTATCTCATTGGATCCTCACACCAAAGCTGGGAGGTAGGTACTACTACTAATCCCACTTTGTTGTTTTTCAGTTGTTTCAATTGCATCCAACTCTTTGTGACCCTATTTGGGTTTTTTCTTGGCAAAGATACTGGAGTGGTTAACTATTTCCTTCTTAAGCTCATTTTACAGGTGAGGAAACTGAGGTAAACAGGGTTAAATGACTTGCCCAGGGTCACACAGCTTAGAAATGTCTGAGGCTGGATTTGAACTCTAGTCTTCCTGACTCCAGACCCAAGTTTTTATCCACTGCACCATCTAGCTGTCTCTTAATGCTATTTATTCAAATGAGAAAAGAAAGATAACCTTTCTTTTTTTTTTTTCAATTCCCAAAAGCCTGTTCCATTATGACTAAATTTATTGTAGAAGCTGTTGTTGTTAAAATCTGGATTATCATTTAAACAATCTGTAAAAAATCCAGCTGTATAAATAACATCTACCACATTAGTAATGTGCCTTTCTTTAAGACAAGTGACAGAGACTTGTTAATTAAATGGTTTCACCTTTACCCCTCAAATGTTCGTCGGTATTATGGAAATATGACTGCAGTATTTTCATTTTATAACCATTTCTTTTATGTGTCAGTACGAAAGAAATTACTTCAGTGGCATACTACTGAGTTAGGAGTTTCAGTTCAAACCCTAGCTGTTACTTCCCAGCTGTGTGGCCTTAGGCAAGTAACAACTGCTATAAGCCTCAGATTTCTCATCTATAATGTGCTAATTAGTCATACTTCTCCTACCTATTCAAAATTTCTAAAAACAAAAAAAGAAAGATCACATGGATATGTTGTCTCAAATGCTATATAGTTCAAGATTATAATCACTACTTCCTGGTGATATGTTCAACTTGAATGTAAATTAAAACTATATATGGCTTTTAAAATCAAAGAAGAAAAAAATGACATTTGTGGCTGATTTTTTTTTAAATCTTGAATTTTAAAACATTTATTTTTAGTCACCTTGACAACTTCATTTATTACTGTAAGGGTTCCAAATAAAAAATTCAGAACAAGCTAACATCAAGGTTCATGAACTAACCTCTACGTTGATCAAAATTATCAAGATTCAAAGCAACATCAGGAACAATTTTCTCATCTATAAAATGAGGAGGTTTGGGCTGGGCGATCTGTAACATCCATTCTATTTCTAGCATTGTATTATTCTCTATCAAGAGCACTGGCCAAAGGTTAACCTTAGCTAAGCTGCTGATGTTAGTGTCAACCACCTAAGCAGAGAATTGTTGATTCCTCCCCACATGTTGTACATCGTTTATTTACAGTTTATTTAAATACAGTTTGTCTGCCCAAGTTCAGCTGGCTAAGGCCAACATTTGTTGTTGGTGTTGTTTGAAGGAGGAGGGGTAAATTTTTTTGTGATTCCTTTTTGGGGGGAAGAGAAATTATCTTTTTTTTTAATTTTTGTAATGAGGGTACAGGGTAGGTAGGTGGTACAGTGGATAGAGGGTGCCTAGCCTGGAGTCAGGAAGACTCATCTTCCTGAGTTAAAAATCTGGACTCAGACACTTACTAGCTGTGTGACTCTGAGCAAGTCACTTAACCCTGTTGGCCTCAGTTTCCTCATCTGTAAAATGAGCTGGAGAAGGAAATAGCAAGCCACTCCAGAATCTTTGCCAAGAAAACACCAAATGGAGCACAGAGTCGGACCTACTGAAAAACAATTTAAAAAGCAGGGTATGTTGGTAAACATGGAGCTAATAACCGAGCACATAATGAAGAAAGAGCTCTATTCTAATGCAAAAATAAAGCAGATTATCTAACTTAAATGAACAGGAGGTAAAGAAAGCTCTTTGAGGGCCTCGGACTTCACATCTACTAAGGGTAGGGTCAATGATTATTGTCAATAGTAGCAATTTAGCATTTCAACATATCAGCTTCCATTAAGGAGATAAAAATTAGGTCATTCCTGGATAACTTGAGAAATATGAAGTCTCTCTAAGCTACTGTTAGGGCAATACCGAACAAATTAAGGAAAATAACTTCTTGATGCAGCAGGCAGCCTACAGAACTGAACTGCAGGGAATTAACATCTGCAAATAGACTTGAAAAGAGGAGAGGAAAACTATGACCAAAAAAGATTCTGCTTTTTGGCTATCCATGAAACAGTCAAGGGACCAGATGATTATCTGACAATTCTTTTTTTTCCTTTTTTTTTTGGAGGGGGGAAGGTAGAGCAATTGGGGTTAAGTGACTTGCCCAAGGTCACACAGCTAGTGTGTCAAGTGTCTGAGGTCACATTTGAACACAGGTCCTCCTGACTCCAGGGCCTGTGATCTACTCACTGTGCCACCTAGCTGCCCCCAGATGATTACTTGAATGTTTTGATGTTCAGTTGTTTTAGTCATGTTTGACTCTTCATGATCCTATTTGGGATTTTCTTGATAAAGATACTGGAATGGTTTGCCATTTCCTTCTCCAGCTCATTTTACAGATGAGGAAACTGAGGCAAACAGGAGTGACTTGCCTAGGTTTCCACAGCTAGTAATTGTTTGAGGCTGGATTTGAATTCAGGAAGATGAGTCTTCCTGTCTTTAGGCCAGGCATTCTCTCCACTGTGCCACCCAGCCGCCCCATACCACTTAGCTGTTTGAACTTACTACACTGCAAAGAATGGCAAGAGACCCAGAAATTTCAATTGGGTGCACACCAAATAACACAAAGTAACTTATCTTTGGAATAATGGAATCATAGAGTTACTTATAGGGTACTTAAAAGTAATTGGAAAGAGGACAACTTCTAGAAGGGGTCTGGGCATCTCCAAATGGGGCAATACCCTCAAATGCCCCATTGTTGTTTCAGTCTTAGGCTGTTAAAGCAGATGAGATAGTGGCAATGATAGCTAGCATGGTAAAAAGTAGGATCACATGAATTAGTTGGTCCGGACAATCTGGGAAACATTTTGTAACTATGTCCAAACAGTTACTAAAGTGGACGTACTCTTTGAGCCAGTAATACTACTATGAGGCCTATAGCCCCAGCGAGATCATAGCAAAAGGAAAACCTCAGGTATGCACAAAGATATTTATAGTAGCTCTTTTTTTGTATTAAAAAAGAATTGGAAATTAATGGGGTGCTCATCAGTAGGAGAATGATTGTACAAATTATGGTAGAAGAATGTAATGGAATTCTGTTGTGCCACAAAAGGAACGATTTCTGATAGATTGAGTAGTCCAACTCTCTCCATCATAACCAAACTCATGATCTTTTGTACAAAACCAACTCCTATTTCTGACTTCCTTACTTCTGCTAATGGCACAAACATTCCCTAAGCCATTCAGGCTCAAAAGTTCAAGGTGACTCAGAGTCACCTTGATCTCTTCTCTATCCCAGACACCCCACCAAAAAAATCAAGTATCAGTTTCTGTCATATCTTTTGTTGTTTTAAAAAATTGTTGATACCTATTGTAATATCAATTAATTTCCATATCTCAACTCTCTTCTCCACTATCCAGCAAACCGCCCCTTGTAACAAAGCTGAAAAGAGAGGGGAACGGAGGGGAGGGAAGGAAGGAACATTACAGCAAAACCAAAAAAAATACATTGACTACATTTGACAAATGCAATTTTTCACACTCATAGTCCCCCATATCTTCAATAAAGGAAAGCAGGTACATTTTCTCAGCTTCCTAGGTCAATCTTGGTCATTACAATTGCATAGTATTAAGTTTTATTTTATTGTTGTTTCTATCTGCAGGTTTATATTCACTGTGGATATTGGTTTCCTGGTCTTGTTTATTTCACCCCCACAACAGTTCATATGTCTTCACTTTCATAACCATCATTTCTCATGGTGTTATATTCTATTATATTCACATATCAAATTTTGCTTAGTTGTTTCCCAATTGATGGGCATCTTCTTTGTTTCTGGTTCTCTGCTACCAAAAAAGTGGTATCTATGGGACCTTTCTATCTTTTACCTACTTGTGGTATATGTCTAACATGGCGGAATCATGTGGGATCCTTGGGTCAAAGGATATGGATTTTTTGGTCACTTTTAAAATATAATTCCAAGTTGCTATCTCGAATGGTTGGACCAATTCACAATTCCACCATCAATGTAGAAGTACTGATGTCTGGCTTCACTCAATCCCTCTAAAATTGACTATTTCTATTTTTTTGTCATCCTTACCTATTTTCTACATGTAAAATAAGCCTGGAATTATCTAAAAAGCAATTTTTCATTAGGCTATCATTAATAGCCTGCAATTCTTCTTTTAGAACTTGTTCATATCTTTTAACCACTTATTCATTGGGGAATGTCTCAAACTACTACACAATCTCTGTCACATCTGCCTCTGTCTTTCCGAGCAACTAATCCTTTCTAAAACTAGCTTTGAGTTCATTACTTGTTTCCTATTCTATTGTGATAGCTTTTTAGTTGGTGTCCCCTGTTTCTAGTATTTCTGGTCAAACACTTCGAAAGAAATATTTCTAAAGCAGGGTCCTCTTCTTGCAACTGTCTTACTCAGAAATATTCAATGGCTCCCTATTATTTACCTAACAAATTGTCTAATTCCTTAGCTGGGCACCGTATGTCCTTCATTCTAAACTCAACTTTTCCAGCCCTATCTCCCACTATTTTCTCTACATAAATACCTTATTCTTTAGCTAGCCAAACTGTACTGTAGACTATTCATTGAAACTACCAACTGTTCACACTGCCCCTCTTCCCCATTCTGTTTTTCTCAATCAAAAAGCATTTAAGTGCTTACTCAAAGCTACTAATATCTCAAATGAGATATTTGTAAAGAGGTTTGCAGACCATAATGTGTTATATAAATCCTTGCTATTATTAGTATGTTCCTGGTGTTGTGCTAAGCACCAAGCACACAGACACAGACATAGACACAGACACACACACACAGACACACATGGTAAAAAAAAAAGTACCTGCCCTCAAAAAGCATACTTTCTAAAAGGTCTTATAGTCCTACATACATTCCCTCCTCCAAATAAACTGATCTCCCCTCCCCTTAATCCTTTGAATACCAGCCAGCTTTCAAAGTTCAAGTTAGTTATCCTCTTGTTCATGAAGTCTTCCCTGATACCACCCACTACATCCCATGCTGCACAAGGTCTCTCCTCCGGACCTCTAGAACACACTGTTTCTAGCTCTCATGTACTTTTCATCTTGACTGTATTATTGCTATTTATCTGCTTTCTTCATCCTCCACACCAGATTATAAAGTTTTTGAGAACAAAGACTACATCCCTACCTTTATGGACACCAAAGCATCTCACAAAGAATGCTGTATATGGGAGTCGTTTAATAATTCATTCCATTCATTGCATGAAAGTTGAAAATGGGTTCTGATTGGTCATTTCGAAGAGGGAATTCAAACCAAAAAACAGATGTAGTTAACAAAGTATTAAATGGCTGACCTTCAGCCTCCCCCAATACTCTATTTTCTGCCTAGTTTTTTCATAGAGCCAAACTGCAAAAATAAAACAAAAAAAAATCGTGATTTATAGTACAGTAATAGCAGTAGTAAAGTGGTTGATGGTTTCCTTCATCAGTTGCATAATTATGTAATTACTCCATAAGAACAATGTATTAGGACAAGTCAGAACTAACTTAAAACAATTTCAAGGCCACACACACACACACACACACACACACACACACACACACACACACTCCCTATCTTCTTGCCCCTACACACATTATCATTGTGATTTAGGGCAGGAAGCTAACCACTTAAAAGGTTTGTCAGCTTTAAATATAAGATGAGTTCCTTTTTACTAAGAGAAATTTAACAACCAGATTTATTCTTTTCTTTTTCCCCCCATACCTGTGATTTTACTAGTGGAGGTTTTTTCCTCTATCATGGTAGATGGACTTCTTCTATGTAATTCATGCTCTTAATAGAGTTGCCTGATGCACTGAGAGGTTAAGGGATTTGCCCAGGGTCACATAGCCAATCTGGGTCACAAGCAGGACTTGAACTTGGGTCTTCCTGACTCTGACTCTGCCATACTACCTTTCCAGAATAATTCTTCAAATGAGCAACACCCTGTGATCTAATGCAGGACAGTTAGGTAGTATAGTGGATAGAGTAAGAGCCTAGAGTTAGGAGGACCTGAGTCCTAATCCAGCCTCAGACACTTATTAGCTGTGTGACCCTGGGCAAATCGTTTAACTCTGCCTCAGTTTCCTCATCTGTAAAATGAGCTGGAGAAGGAAATGGCAAACCAGTCCAGTACCTTTGCCAAGTAAACCCCAAATGGGGTCATGAAGAGTTGGGCATTACCTATCTTGCCCTTGTCGTTCAGTCATTTTTCAGCTATATCCAATGAAAAACATGATCTGATAAACACATTACAATTATGTGAATGAATGTAGAAACATTCACTAATTATTTTTATCTTTCAGGATCATAAGATCACAGATCTAGAGATGAGGAAATGGAGACTCCAGGAGAATAAATGATTTATTTAACATCACATAGCAGGCAGGATTCAAACACAGGTTCTCCATCTCCAGGGCGTGTGCTCTTTCTAATAACCCACACTGCCCTTTTTTTAAAAAAAGGTAATTAGGTTTAAGTGACTTGCCCAGGGTCACACAGCTAGTAAGTGTCAAGTGTCTCAGGCTGGATTTGAACTTAGATATTCCTCACTCCAGGACTGGTGCTGTATCCACTGTACCACCTAGCTGCCCCCACGATGCCTCTTACCTGGATCATTACAGTATTGTTTAAAGCACAAGTGTTCTATTTCCCAAATGATTTTCAGCTATGCCTTTGGGGAACAAAATTATCATCATTTAACCTTTCTCTAAACAGCTATGAAATTTCTATTTTCATAGAGTTGTTTCTGTTAAGCTATGACTACCTCTCTTCCACCAACCACCTGAGCATCTCTCAAATAATGGTTCAAATGCATTCTTCTACCAATGGTAGCACTCTATCAAGGGCACACATAGTTCCCACACGACCTCAAAGAAAGACACAGTAGTTTCATAAAGTGGTTAAAATAAAAAGAGAGAGATAGCACAATCTTAGTCAGAGAGAGAAAAAAAATGTAAGGAAGTATTCAATAACATTCACTGACTTCAGGGTAACAATATTACCTGGGACTCATTATCATAATAATAATTTACATTTACATAGTTCTTTAAGGTTCGAAAAGTGATTTTATGGGAGTCACCTGTAAGAGTTAATAAATGATTTTGCTATGTCACGTGATTCTGACAAACCTATAAAGCAGGCAAGGAGAAAATAGAGGCTCAGAGAGGTTAACTGATACAGTTAGGTTAATCTCAGGTTACTGGATCTACAGGGTATTCCTAAAGTCTGGACACATAGGCAAAAATGCATATTTTCAAGAAATGAAATGAATGAAATTTTCAACAACGTTTTATTTAATTGGAATATTAACAAATAATAACTTCGATATGATTTCCATTATTTGTAATGCGCTTTGCAAGATTCATGTGAACTCAACACAATAACTCTACATTGTCCAGACTTTAGGAACACCCTGTAGTAAGGAGCAGGGGAAGGATTTGAACTGGGATCTTCAAATCCCATCTCCCATGTCTCTGTCTCTTTCTCTCTCCTCTCTTCTCTCCCCCTCCCTCCCTCTCTCCCCCAAGATGTGCCATGTGAGACTCCTCAACTTATAACCAGAGGATCTGGATTCCAGGCCCTGGTTCTAACATCTCTTAGCTCTATGATTGTGGAACAAACCACCTAACAACCTCTTAAAGCCCTATTTCCTCATGTACAAAATAGAATGCTAATATTTACAGTGTGGTATGGTAGATATAGAGTGGCCTCAGTGTCAAGAAGGTCTGGGTTCAAGACTCATGTCTATCCCATACTGCCCATGTGACTCTAGGCAAGTCATTTAACCTCTAAGTAGTTCTCTAGTATAGTGAGGTTGCAGAGAATGGGCTCATCTGCACTGGCAGAAGGAATTTCCTCATCACAAAACTCCCTATCTGAATGAAATCACCAGTATCTGTCCAGTATGGGTCCCTCTCTCTAATATTTGCACACCTTGTCTCCTAAGGCTATAGTGAGATAAGCACTTTGTAAAACACGAGGCACTATAGATATATGTTATAATAACCCTACCCTAAGATGGCTGTGTGTTATTACATGGTGCTCCTGATATATTGTAATGAGCTACTACCCAGGGCAGAGTGATGTATCTCTTCTCTGGGTGCAGGGCACGGCATGTTTTAAACATCCATCTTCTACATTTTCGGGGGATTGTGAAGGTGGTAATGAAGCCTTCTGGGCCGCCTGCCCACAGAATACACAGTCTCAGCTCAGGCTAGGTTCATATACCAACAACTCTCAGTAACAGGCGGACATTAGTAGAGGAAAGCAGTGACATTCACAGCCCATATGTTATTTATATTTGGCTTTGGAAAGCATTAGGGGGGTTTCTTGCAGAATATTTGCTTTCTTAACCATGTTTTATTCAGGCTAGCAGAGAGGGTAGATGATAGTTCAAGGGTACGCTTGTCAGCAGGGAAAGCTGGCCAAGGATTAGAATGTCTCTGCTGAAAATTCACAAGGATAATCCAAAGCATATAATCATGAAGCAGCTATATATAAGATATTGTCCTTTGAATTTGGAAACAAATGTTGCTATGGATTTCATTTACTGGAGCCAAAAGCGATGTGTCCTCTATGCACCCTCTCAGGATCCAACTCTCAATACATGCTTTTCTCTACTCTGATTCTAAGATTCAGGAATGTTCTTACACATTGACAGCATACATAGCTTTGGGACTGGTTCTCCAACTTTGAATTTCGTCTCCTAGGATTGTAGAAGGCTAGGTATGGCACCAGTCTTAGGAATATCATAAGTTGAGGAAAGTAAAGAAATAACACAGTCTGGTCTCCTTCATTTCCTCCTTCTTTCCACTCCAACTATTTATCTATCCCCAAACCACAAAGGCAGACCACACTTTGGTTCTAAACTTGCTCTCTGGATAATTATTTTCTCATTAAGTTTACCTATAAATGCCAAGTCTTTCAAAGAGCTTTGATCGTCTATTACTGGTTGATGGAAAACATAATGTATTATAGTGGAAAGAACTCTGGCCCTGGAATCAGAGGACCTGGTTTCTAAGCTCTAAGTCTTCTTCTCTGACAGTACCCATCTGAACTCGGGTAAAATCATTTAACCTACCTGGTTCTGAGTTTCTTAATCTGTAAAAAAAAAAGATGGGTCCAGGCTTCTAAAGACTTTTCTAGCACTAGATGGTTGATCCTACTCTCATGTGTAATTCCAACTAGATTAACTATAAGTAAAATCTATTTTACCCATTGACTTTCATGACAGAGGCACTTCTCCAAGGGGAAAAAACCAAAACAAAACAAAACACTAAGTTAAAAACTATTAGCAAGAAGATGGTGACCAGTCTTGTGGAATGATGCTGAATATTATGGCAGACCAGGAGCTTATGCCTGGAGTTGAGGGTTATTACCCTCAACTGATAGTTCACTACCCTTTTGCCACAGTCAGTATTCTGGAGCATTTTCCCTATTCCCCCATTTTTAATGTTCCACTGATACCACCTACTCCTTTTCTAAGGACTAGAGAAATTTTTCTCCTGCTGGTGATCTCCATTCCTAGAATTTTGTTCTCCTCTTCCTCTTTTAGCCTGAGTCCTTGCAATGTATCATAGATCTAGGTTTCAATACCACACATTACCAGTTGGTGGCACCATCTGTTATATTAGCCTAAAAATTCCTCAGCCTCAAGGCATTGCATTAGAGAAAATGGATTAAGTTTAGAATTTTGTTTCTAGAGCTCACTGAGAAGGTAGATACCTATTCATTCGCTTCACAGAGGGACAACTGTGTGATCTGGAAGTTCTCTTCTAGTTTTTGTATTCAGTGATTCTCAAAGTCCCTTAAAATAGCTTCCTCCAACCAGGTATCACAGTGCATAGAGTACTGGACCTTGAATCTGAAGGATTGGAGTTTGAATCCTACTGGAAGCAATGCTGACTCTGGGAAAGTCACTTGACTTCTTTGTGCCTCAGTTTCTTCAACCGTAGGATGGAGTTGTCATGGGGATGAAGTGAGAACATTTGTAGAGTGATGACCACACAGTGGGTCTTATATGAATGCTAGCTATTACTACTATTATTATTCACTCTATTTATTGGGAAAGTTCCTATTATATCCCCTTTTCATATGATGTTTGCTTTTGATTTTAGATAGGTACATTTTATATTTAAAATGGTTCCTCTGTGCCTGCATTTTGTAGAGCTTTTTATTTTATTTTAGCATAAATAAATGTTGTAAGTGGTTAATTTTTTTTTCTTCTGCATCTATTAAGTTCTTTACCTTTACTTATGGTTTGGGATGTTTTTGTTGAAAAAAAATAGCTTCCTCCTAGATCTTCTTGCCTCTACTTTCTCAACTCCATCCCTCCCACAACAGCCAGAATTATCTTTGTCATGCATAAATTTGGTTATATTCCTCCTTTAAACAAAAACCTTCATTTTGGTTACATATTGCCTTCTAAGTCAAATTCAAATTCCTTGTCCAACATTCAAAACCCTATGCAATACAGAACCACTGTATTTTATCTCATATTACTCATTTCCACATACTCTATGATCCAGCCAAACTGTACTGGTTACTCTCTGTCCTCTGGATGTGTACAGTGCTCTACTAGGTGGCACAAACTATGCCAAACCTGGAATCAGGAAGACACAAGTTCAAATCCAGCCTCAGACACTTACTAGCTTTATGACCCTGGGCAAGTCAACCAATCTCTGTCTGCCTCAGTTTCTTCCACTATAAAAAGGGATTAATAATAGCACATACCTCTCAGGGTTGTTGTAAGGATAAAATGAAATAAGTGTAAAATGCTTTGCTAAGTGCCTGGTTCTATATAAATATTAACTATAATAATTATTATGGCAGTTCTTATAATTATTATTATTTCTCTCTCTGTGACTTTCTCCATTTTGTTTGTCTGCCTAGAACATCCATCTTTCTCTACGTGTTGAATTCCTAACTATTCTCTAAAACTCAACTCAAATGCCATCTCTTCCACAAAGCATTCCCCGATTCCTTCTTCCCCAGCAGGTCAGAAATAACCTGACCCCTCATATCTTGAAAGTACTTCATTTTACAACTCTCTGATATACTTATTAAGTAATGTTGCATATTATGTCCCTTTGTATTTGTGATTTGTTTCTATCATAGTCTGTATTCAACATGAAGGCAGGAACCTCATTTTATCTAAACCTTCTATCTCCCCTAGTGTCTAGCAAAGTGCCCTACATACAGTACAGGTTTTATAAAGATTTGCTGGATGTTTGGCACCATTGAAATAGAATAATAAACTGGATAAACAATTCCATATTTAGATACATACACCTATACATGTATTCCTATGCATATATAGATGTACAGATAAAATATGTAATTTATTCACAAAAAGGAAAGTGGCAGGTGTCCAGAATACCAAACACAAAAAAGAAAAGGAAATAATTGGTTCTGTGAGGATTAATTATGGTTTAGTATTCATTTCCAAACATTTTAAGTTGAATTAGCCAAGTCTTTTACCCCTAAACAAATGTAAAAAAGTATGCACACAAAAAACCTAAAAATAAAAAATAATTAAGTTAAAGCAAACTATAAACAGATGCATTATCAAAAGCCAGGAATCTTTCTAATGGAAAAAGTGAAGAATTAACTGCAAAGAAAAAAAATAACCAGTACCACATTTGCAATCTTTTTGTTGAATTTATGCAGTAATTAGAATAAATGGGGGGAAAACTTAGAAGAAACAGGAGATCTTTGACTGGTTACCAGAGACATAAAACATTGCAATAAAACCTTATAAATGAGTGAGGAAAAGCATCCACATGTAAAACATAGACTGTCTCTAAACATTTCCTCTTAGTAGGAAGACTTTGAAGGCAATGACCTAAACTGACTTTTCTCTGGCCCATGTGAGATATCCCAGATAAACAAAAGTCCATTTGAGACATACATGCCCTCAAAAAACAATATCTCTTTATATCACATATAAATTGAAAAAGAAAAGGTCTAAACATTGCACATAGGTGCAATCCTATAATTAGGTTATTAAGGATTTCTGAAATCACAGTCCCTCACTCAGAACCGATAACTTGGGGAAAAAAGCAAATGATGACCATTCATTTATTCAAGTATTTGAGTATCTAGGGAGGACACATCATACTTCAAGATACATAAATAAGTACCACTATCCACTTTGCAACGCTAACTTTAGGTCAGCCTCTGAGAGCAAAAAGAGGTAACTGTGTTTCTTCTATATAAGTATTGAGGCCTCCAGCACAGTAGGTAGAATTCTTGACCTACAGTCAGAAAGACCTGACTTCAAATCCAGCCTCAGACATTTACTAGCGATGTGATCCTAAGCAAGTTATTTAACTTTTCTCCGGCTCAGTTTTCTCCTCTGTAAAATGGGGATAATAATAGCACCTCCCCTCCCCCCCGTTTGTTGTGAGAATAAAATGAGTTAATATTTATAAAGTGCTTTATAAACTTTAATGTAATACATAAATGATAGTTATTACCACTGTTGTTCCTCTCCTTTTACCTGCCTATTCCCTGTTTCTACCATTCAACTCTTCTGAAAGCGTGTCATCTTTATTTACATTAGCTTTGTTCTTTGTTTTGTTCTTGCCCATTAGAGTATAAATTTAAGATCCTGATCTTTAGCAGTTTAGGACTGGGACATTTTCTTTTATTCTTTATAAAGTTGTGCAAACATATATATTTCTATGCAGAATCTCAGAGTTGAAAGAGACCTCAGAGGATATCCAGTGGAATCTCCTCAACAATGTGAATGTATAAACAAAAAAAGACGTGTATTGAGGACTCATTCAGTGCCAGGCACTATGCTTAGGGCTGGAGATACAAATATAAAAAGCAAAGACAGTCCCTGCCCTCAAAGGGCTTACGTTCTAATGGAAGAGACAACACATAAAAGAGATAGTAACTGTCCAGGAACAATGGTAAAGTTGATTTGATCATAGCTTACTTGATCAGAACTGAGATGGGGAGCGAAGGAAGGAAAATGATACCTATGAGGGATCAAAGTGGAATAGATTGCTAGGGAGTCAGGAGTATGGTGAAATGTGGCCATGGCTTTTCCTGAAGTAGTAGTCCAGAAAAGACAGTCACCCATCAGGATAGTGGGAGCTCAGGGTGGAAGTTTCTTCAGGGAGAGAAGTTAGCTGATAAGATTATGGAAGAGATGGAGAGAGTTGGGAGTGATCATCCCCATAAAAAGTAATCATCATGCCATGGATTGAAGACCTCTAGGAACAGGGAATCTACTACCTCCCAAGACAGACTTTTCTACTTTTGCATAAATCTAATTGGCAGAAAGTTCATCTTTACAAAGAGCTGAAATCCATATCGTTGCAACTTCTTTTTTCTGCCCTCTGGGGTGAAGCAAAATAAATCCAATCCCTTTTCTACAAGACAATCCTTCAAATACGCAGAGACAACTATAATTGCCCCCTAAATCTTCTCTTTGTCAGACTAAATTCTCATTTCCTTCAACAAATCCTCCTGTGATATGGTCTTCATCCAAGTTACCCATCCTTCCTTTGGATGTTCTGCAGCTTGTTAATAACCTCCCTAAAATATGGTGCCCAGTGCGAAACACAGTACTCCAGGGGTAGTCTGACTGGGGCTGAGTATAATGGGATTACCATTATCCTGTATTCTGCATAAGATCCTTTCAATGAAGTATAAGATATCTTTAGCTTCTTTGGCTGCCATGTCACATTGTTCTTCCATGTGGTACTTGCAGTCCACCAAAATCCTGAGATACTTTTTCAGAAGAGCTGTTTAAACACACCTCCCCCCCATTTTGCAATTATAAACTTGAGTTTTTGGACTCTAATCTAAGATTTTATAGTTATCCCATCTCAATTTCGTCTTAATAGATGTGGTCCATTATCCTAGTCTGGTTTAAATCTCATTTCTATCATATAATGTGTTAGATATCCTCCCAAGCTATATTGTTGTTCAGTCATTTCAGTTGTGTCCAACTCTTTGTGACCCTGTTTTCAGGTTTTCTTGGCAAAGATACTGGAATGGTTTGCCATTTTCTTCTTCAGCTCATTTTATAGATAAGGAAACTGAGGCAAACACTGTTAAATGATTTGCCCAGCCACACAGCTACTAAGTGTCTGAGGCCAGATTTGAAGCCACAAAGATGAATCTTTCTGACTCCGGGCCCAGTATTCTCTCCATTGTACCACCTAGTTGCCCAGCTATGTGTCATTGGCATATAAAATAAGCCATCTATGCCTTTATCCAAGGTATCCATCCACTGAACAGTGGAGGGTCATGATCAGATCCCAGGGCACTTCATTCTTCACCTTCCTTTAAGTTGACATCAAACCAAGACTCTTTGAACACAGGCATTCAGCCAATCTTGAATCCAGCCCACTTTACTAAAGTCTAACCAATATCTCTCATTTTGTCTAAAGGGATGTTACAAGAGACCTTGTCAAGTATTTTGTTGAAATCTAGGTAAATTATGATTACAAAATTCTCCTGATCTATAAGTTTAATAACCCTACCAAAAAAGGAAATGTGATTAGTTTAACAAGACCTGTTCTTCACAAAGCCGTGTTTGCTTCACAAAGCACTGTTTGCTCAGCAATTATTCACCAGCTCTTATATTACCTAGGATGTATTTCTTCTAGTCTGACAACCTAAACTCATCTAGCTAGGTTATTCTTGTCATTTCAAGTCAACAAGTTTTTATTAAGCACCTACCAGGCTCCATGCACTATGATATGGGCTGGGATACACAGAAAGGCAAGAAGAACAACAAACATCCCTGCTCTTAAGGAGCCCACAGTATAATGTGCAAATAACTATTTACAATAAACAAGATATATACAGGATAAATTGGAGATAACCAACAGAGGAAAGGCACTCGGATTAAAGCCATGGAAAGGCTTCTTCCAGAAGTTGGGACTTTAGTTGAAATTTAAAGTAAGCCAGGAGAGCTGAGTGGTTGTGATGAGGAGAGAGAGAATTCCAGGCATGAGGGACATCTAATAAAAATGCATGGAGTCAGAAGATTGTGTGCCTTGTGTGAGGAAGAACAAGGAAGCCAGTGTCACTGGATTGTAGATTATGAGGATTTCTTGTTGTTGTTAAGTTGTTTCAGTCATTTCAACTCTATCTGACCCCAGTTGGGGCTTTCTTGGCAAAGATACTGGAGTGGTTTGCCATTTCCTTCTCCAGCTCACTTCATAGATGAGGAAACTTAGGCAAACAGGGTTAAGTGACTTGCCCAGAGTCACGCAGCTCTAGTGAGTGTCTGAGGCTGCATTTGAGTTCAACTCAGGAAGATGGCACTCTATCTGCTACACCACCTAGCTGTCCAATGAAAAGGACAGTAAGGGATGATGAGGCTGAAAAAATAGTCAAGAGCCAGGTTATCAAGGTCTTTAAAAGCCAAATAAAAGTTTTGTATTAAAAAAGCAGGAGTCAGACCTGCACTGCAGAAGATCAATTTGACAATGGAGTAAGAATAAATTGAAATGGGAGGAGACTTAGAGCAGGGAGACCAACAAGCAGGCTATTATAGTGGTTCAAGGGATTGATACCTGCACCAAGATGGTGGAAATATCAAATGAGAGGTAGAAATTACAAGACTCAACAATTCATTGCAAACAGGGGGTGAGAGTGGGGACCTGAGGTTTAGAACCCAAAGACTACATTAATAGGAAAGTTGGGAAGAAGAAAGGGTTTGGGAGGAAAGCTACTGACCTCACTTTTGAACATGTTGAATTTAAGATGCTTTTGAGACATCTACTTCTAGATGTCCAGTAGGCCATTGGAAATGCAATCTGGAGGTCAGAAGAGAGTTTAGGCCTGTACAAATAGATCTGAGAATCATCTGCATGGGGATAATAATTGAATCCATAGGGACTAATGAAATCACAAAATGAAATAGCATATGGAGGCCAGGACAGAGCCTTAAAGGAACATCTATGGTGTCTCATTTTTTGATGTGTTTCAACAATTTTGCTGCAATATTTTCCTCTACCGTGCTTCGCCATTTAAGTTCCTGCATTTGCTCTTCGTTTAGGATTGTGACATTTAATAAGTTAGGGAGACATAATTTCTGGGTAATTAATCATTTTACTAATAATGCTAACATATTATTAATAAAAGGGGTCAGTGACACTCTCAAATACCAAAGACCCCTCATGGGGCTGTCAACAGGTAATCTCAGTGTCACCAAACTTATGTGAAAACCAGGTTTATTACAAGAGAAATAAACATGCATGTGGAACCCAAAGTGTTCCCAGTCTTTACAGAAGGTTACATTTTTCTAATATCTGGACAAAGGGAGGAGGAGATATCAAGAAGGGGCATGACATAGGAGGAGAGAACTGTGCAGCAAGGATGGGAAAAAGACAAGACCACTCCCCACAAAGAGGAGCAAGGTGATGGCAAAAGCCTCATTCTTTTCCCTTGGGAACTGGTAGACTATGAAGATAGGAGGATCTGTTTATCTGCAAAGGTCCCCAGTCACACTAGCAGTATCCCAGCCTGGCACAGACTGGCTGGAGCCTGACTTGCCTCCCAAGGATACACAGGGAGTCCAGCTTGGGGTGCAACAACAAATTATGTCAGCTCAGGGGGAGTTTTGTCCTTGACACATTTAGGACCTCCTGCATGCTCTGAGTCCAGGGTTTCTGGAAAATATAGCAACTCAAGAAGACAAGTTCAGGGGACCCCCTAACAGTCCTTAACAGAACCCACTCAACACTTATATGCCCTTGGAAGAGTGAGTGTTCTTGAGAGCGGCAAGTGATGCTGCGTGGTTAATAAGTAATGAGAAAGAATGAATATTATAAGAGAGATCTATTCTAATAAGAGGCTGGGGATGTAACTTTGATCATGCCATTTACTTCCAAATCACCCCCAGCCACGAGCAATTAAATCAAAGAATCTATGCCCACCCAAACCTGAGTAGAACACAGCGGGCAGGAATTCATCTAAATAAGATGATCTAGGGTGGAATAGATTTTTGGTAAAGGTCAGTAACGTCCTTCAAAGACTGATCTACAATCAAGGAAAAAGACTGGACTAGATCTCCCTCATAATTAGTTATTAATAATTATTTTTCTCAGGATGCATCTCCCCCCACATTTTGCTTATTCTATTCCATATGAATAAAGCATAGAATGTTCCACAGTCATATTCTAGTCATGATTCCTTTCCAGCAGCCTCAAGGTCAAATTTGCTTCCTTGAATTGGGATCTCTAGTTTACCTTGCTTATTACTCCTGTCTGAAGCCATTGGTTTTAATGTGAATTTATGGACATAGCTACAGCTACTCTTCCTGTTTTGTCATTGCTACAGCCCATGGGTTATTGATAATGAGACCTAGTGGTATAGTGAAAAGAGAACTGAATTTCAAATCAGGGAACCTGAGCTCAAATCCAACCTCAGGCACTTATTGCCTGTGTGACCCTAGCCTCCCTAGGTCTCAGTTTTCTCATCTGAAAAATGCCTTGGTTGTTTGTATTTACATCCTCCTTGCTTGCAATTGCTTCCATCACATACACCCCATTTCTCTACTCCTTATATAGAACCTTTCACCTAATACTTGTCAACCATGCTCTTGCCTTTTAGGTTATATTCAGATCAACAATTAGGCTCCCTCATAGGCACACAATAGATATTGGACAACCACCTCTAAGAGACTCTTGCCAGTTGTCTCTGGCAGGGAATACCCACAGAACTCCTGGTTAAGATGACATTCTCTGTCCTTACATTCTTTATTATTTAAAATCCTTGTAATGCTACCTTCTTCCCTTTTTTCCTCTTTAAAAGAAGATCTGATACCTGAAGGATTTCAGTTACCTCATCAACTTTGCCCAAGTAGAAGAAAACACCTTTTCATTGAAATTGCATTTCCACAGCAGAGGTACAGTGAAGGGCTTTGGTCCTCCTAGCAAACTGTCTTATCCAGGATTTAGCAAATAGTTCCTTTAGCTTGGCAGCCAGGCTTTCATTAACCTGTCACGGTGAACACCTGTGTTCAAAAGGATGGTCTGGTTTCCACAGGGTAGGTGACTGGCCAGACACTGTGCAGCTCCTGGAGCTGGGCTCTGAATCACATCAAACAGCAAGTGCTCCATTACCACTTCCCACCCCTAGCACTCTAATGGAAGTTTGGCTGGAGAATGGAATCATCATTTAAACTTTGGAAGGACAGTTCTCCTACTCGAAAAGCTCTCCAAAAGCCAATGCTGGTAATGAATTTTTAGGGAAAGAAAATGTTCTAATTGTCCTGTCTCCTATGAAAGGAAAAAGAAAAACCCCGCTATCCTGTCACTTCTTTTGAGCTGAGCTGCCAAATGCTGCTGGGCTCCTCGGTAAGTGGATGCTTTAACTAATGAATTCAAGCTAAATGCTGCTTCTTGGTATTTTCAATTAAGAGTACACATTTGCAACTTGTTTCTATAGCACAAATGAGACACATTAGACTGTTGTAACACAAAAGAATTTTTAGTTTCTTGGTCCTGTCTTACAGGCTTGACTTTCCATATGGACAAACATTTGAACTTGAGAAAATAGCTCATAAAGAAGGAGCACCCAAAGAAGGGAAATGATTCCATGTTAAAAAAAATACTTCCACTGGCTTTGTCTGTAAAAATGAACAATTCTTAATCATCCCTTGGCTAACTGTCCATGTCCATATTCAAATGCAAGTACCAAGACACTTAGTTTCCCAACCAATCACAAGTGAGTTTTGGATCATCTCTACTACTGCTTCCTTAAAATGAGAATAAACAAGAGCTTACATTACTGAAATGCTTTTTGTTTTCTTTGGGGATAGAACATTTAGATTTTTTCATATTTATAATCAACATGTCTTGCTTGCATCTGGTTCTTATGACTTGCACTTTTGTTGTTGTGTCAATTTAATCATGTCTAACTCTTTGGGATTTTCTTGGCAAAGGTACTGTGGAGTGGTTTGCCATTTCCTTTTCCAGCTCATTGTACTGATGAGGAAACTGAGGCAAATAGGGTAAAGTGACTTGCCCAGGGTCACATAGCTAGTAAGTATCTGAGGCTGGATTTGAATTCATGTCTTCCAAACTCAAGGGCTGGTGCTCTGTCCACTGTACCTCCTAGCTGCCCACCACTTGCACCACAACCTCTCTTGTTCAGGCTCTCATTCCTCCTTACCTAGACTAGTTTAATAGCCTCCTAACTAGACTCCTTACCTTCAGTAAATCTTGCCTCCTATCTAGATCCAACATCACTATCCAAGTAATTTTCCCACTGTATTACTATAATCATGTCACTCCTCTGCTATAAAAGTTTTCATTGGCACACCACTGTCTACAGATATAAAGGAAAAGCTTGGCATTCAAAGCCTTCCACATACTCCAGCTCCAACCTACCTGTCTAACCTTTTCTTATACTATTCCCCTTTCCCTAGTCCAAGTTTTAGCCAATTTTAACAAGTCTTTCACCCTCCCTTTCAGTTTTGTCACCTACTATCTTTGCTCACATCATCCCCCATCTTTGCCCTTGTTCATACTATCCCTCAAGGCTTGAATGGACTTGTCTCCCAACAACTCCATCTCCTCCATGAAGCTTTCTGACCTCCTACATAAAAGAGATCTTGCTCTCCTCTAATTCTCATAATATTTCACCCAGGTATCTCCTCTTCACCTACCAAATGCTCATGTCCTAGTTATTTGTGTACTTTCCTTCCCCCAACAGACTAAAGTCTCCTTGAGAGCAGAGCATTTGTACTATCACTACTTGGATCCCCAGGGCCCAGAAAATAGGATCATAAACCTTAGGGCTGAAAAGGACCTTAGAGATGATATCATGTAATCTACTCAATAATTATTTAATAGACATTTGCTAAATTGAGTTGAGTTGATTCAAATCCTACTATGTGCAACAAGCCTCATGGTACTTACCATACCAAATTTGCTGTTTATTGCTTTTTAAAAAAATTATATTGGCAAAGACTTGGAAATCTTTTCATTTTAGTACATTTATTTTGTTACAATAGGGTATGATCTGAAATTTCCTAAGAAAAAATTTTAATTTTCAAAAGTCCTTGGTCTTGAATTATTGTTTAATGCTGATGGTTTACAATGGATCATATTCATTCTCTCTCTCTCTCTCTCCCTCCCTCCCACCTCCTTTTCCCCCTCGCTCCCTCTTTCCTCCGTCTCTTTCTCTACTACTGTCCCTCTCTCCATCATCAAACAATACGAAATGAGTGGTAGGAATAAGTGCTGACTTTCAATGCCATACTGCCACCCCCACGGCATCAAGCAAAAGAACAGAGTAGGTAAAGTTTGTCTTATTCTATATTCCTCCCACCTGCCTTTCTATATTCTCTCTCTCCTAGTGACCTGTGCTCTCATGTTGCCTTCTAACAATATAAAGTTTTCGAATACAGCACCTACTCAATCCTACCCTTCCTGGCTATGCTCCATTTTCCAAAATCCCCAACTCCCTTGCCTCAAAATACCCATCTCTTAGAGATTGTTTTATTTATTCTATTTGCATCTTCAGTGACTAGTATGTAAGAGGTGCTTAATAAATACCTGTTGATTGACAGACGATGAAGACAAGGAGGGAAGGAATGACTTGTAAGGTTCAGGGAACAGAGAGTAGTTTATGTTGGCTGTGATGTAGTATGTGAAAGGGAGAAGTGGGGAATAAGAATGACAAGGTAGGTTGGAGCCAGATCATGGAAGGGCTTTAAATGCCAGGCTGAGAAGTCTGTATTTTTAGAGGCAATGGGAAGGCACCGAAAATTTTTGAGCTGGGGGAGTAATGTGATCAGACCCTGCACCATAGGAAAAGTTAGCCTTAGCAAGGAAAAGGGCTTCCTTCTCACAGAGCAAAGGTGCAGAGAGCAGGCGCAGATGCTGGAAGGTTTTGAGTTGTTGTGGTTCACGATAATAGTTGTATGACCTTGGGCAAATCATTTAACCTCTCAATTTTCTCATCAGAAAAACTGGAATAATGATAGTACTCACCTCACTGGGTTGTTATGAGGATCGAGTAAGATTTCATATGTGTATGTGTACATATAGACACGCACACATATTACACATATGTATATATAGTATAAACGCACATATATACATATGTATATATAGTATACATGTGCAGATATATACATATGTGTATGTGTGACATATACACATATGTGAATACACACACATGTATATATGACCTGAGTTCAAATCAGGCCTCAGATACTTAACACTTACTAGCTATGTGACCTTAGGCAAGTCATTTAACCCCAATGGCCTTGCCTTCTGCCCCCCTCAAAAAAAAGATGTGAACCCAGGGTTTCTCGACTCCAAAGTCAACTATTTATCCTCCAAGTGCCTCTGTTACTTGAAAATGATTGCTTCATTAAAGTAGTTGATGCCAAGTAAGTGCCCAATAGTCTTAAGCCACTCAAGAGATATTTTGCATTTTTAATTTTACATTAATTTTTACATTAATCTCTAATTGTTAGAAGGTGTGGGAGAGAGCTTTTTTTTTGAGGGGGTGGGGCTCTTCTTTGCCTTTGCCTCTGCCTCCTCCTGGCCATTGCACACCTTCCTCACACAAACTAGAACTGTGGTTGGTTGCTTGGTCTAACACTTCTGAAGACCTTCTAACCCCTATGGGATGTAGGGTGAGATTTCCCAAGGTAGCATCGAGCACATCTCTTGCCTCCTCAGAGTCCTTGCTGCCAGCCCATCAGATACAGCACAAAGAAAACTGTCCCCTTACAAAGATAGATCTATAGGAGCAGGAGAAGGCTGAAGACATTGGAGCTGCAGTCCTTATCAGAGGTAGGTGTCACTTTTATCCCCTAGCCTTAATCTAATTGAGACTCCTCTATGATTCATTTTCCCCAACAGCACCTGCTCCTCTCACAAAGTGACTAGTTTCCAGCTAGGCCTCCTGTTGCCTCCTTCCTACATTTTCATTGGTTTTTTTGGGTTCTGACTTTTTTTTTGCCTCTTCCAAGTCAGAACAGAAGAGACCCCTACAATACTCCCCCTAGCCACCCCCCTCAAAAAACCCCCTTGATGCCTACCTACAGCAGTCTGTTTCCCCAGTAACCCAATGCTCCCATCAGGATCTGGTTCCCAGAGTGACAAAATGCTGACAAAGGAAGATTCTTTGTCTCTGACTCTGTAATTCTTTACTTCATAGCTTCCCCACTTCTAGCTAATGAAGAACTAATTAACATCAAAAGGATTTAATTATCATGGATTTTTAAAAATAATTGCCCTTATTTCCAGCAACACATTTCTATTTCAGCTCTCCTTCAAACTCTCGGATAACCAAGTTTGTCCCTCTCCCATACTTTTACATTGTAGTTATTTATGTATAGACTTTTTGTTGCTGTTGTTGGACTGACCTATGACTTTACTGGTGTAGGGAAGTCCTGCTGAGGAAACTCCTCCAATGCCTGGGGACACTGAGAGGTCAAGTCACTCAACTAGGGTCACACAACTAGTCAGTCAACTGGTATTTATTTAGCATCTATCACGTGCTAGGGGCAGCTAAATGGTTTAGTGGATAAAGTGCTGGGCCTGGAGTCAGGAAGACATGAGTTCAAATCCAACCTCAGAGACTTACTAGTTGTGTGACTTTGGGCAAGTCATTTACTTTTGTTTGCCTTAACCCACTAGAGAAGGAAATGGAAAACCACTCCAGTATCTTTGCCAAGAAATCTCCAGGGACAATTTGATCCACCAGGTCATGAAAAGTCAGATATCACTGAAGAACTGAACAACAACTACAGTAACAATGCTGTTCCAGACCCTGTGCTAAGCACTGGGGACACGATGAAAGGCAAAAGATGGTCCCTGCCCTCAAGGAGCTTGTAGTCTAATGGGAAAACTACATGAAAGCAACTATGTCCAAACAAGATACTGTTTATCAAACAATATCCTACAAAGAAAGTATTGTTTATGAGACAAATTGCACATAAGGCATTAACCAATATGTATCAGAGACAGGACTTGAACCCAGAGCTTCCTGAGGCTAGCTCTCTATCCACTATGCCATGCTACTTCATATATAGGAAAAGTCGTTGAAAGGACCTACATTTTACTTGAGATGGGAGAGTTCATTCCTACCTGGATATGAAAGGAGGGGGATTTTAGGTGATCAGAAAAGGTTCCAAGTGAATTGGGGAAGGTAAGGACATCCACAGATAGAGATGGAGCTGGAGGGAGGCCATTCCAACCCTAGGCAATAGCACCCAGAAGGGAGATGGCAGAATGCAAATGAGAGGTGGAAAGTCATTTGGTTTAGCTGGTATGAAGACTATATAAAGAGAAATACGGAATAAGACTGGACAGGTAACTTAGAGCCAGACTGTAGAGGACCTGAAACGTGAAGATCAGAAATTTCTATACTTCATATGGTGGGAACTGGGGATGTATTGAAGACTCTTGAGCAAAGGATAGACATGGTAATAGCATGAGGATGTTATTAGGTGCATTAGGATGATTATCTGGGCAAGATTGTGGAAGAGGGTTTGAAAAAAGGATAGACTAGAGGCAAGGAAAGCATTTAGGAGGGCATTATAATAATCTAAATGAAGAAATCTTGAGGAAAAAGTGGAAAGAGTGCTAGATTTGGAATTAGAGGATCTGCATGTGAATCCTAACTCTTCTTCTACCTGTACAATCTTGGACAGATCACTTGATCTCTCTTTGCTTTGGTTTCACCTGTAAAATGAGGGTTAAGATGCATGTGGGGGGTGGGGAGGATGTGAGAGCAGACTAGATGACTTCTAAATTCTTTTATAATTATAAATCTATAACACCAAACCTAAAAAATGAGCGTCAAACTATGGTGAGGACAGGATGATCCAAGAAAAATTGTAGAGGTAGGCACAATAGGACTTGTCACATAATTGGATGGAGAATGGGAAGTTCAAAGCAGTAAGTATGGGAAACTGGATGGATGGTGGTAGCAGACATAAACACAGGGAAAGGAGCAGCTTTAAGTGGTGTAGCCAGAATGGCCTTTGTTTTCTTTGAATGACTCAGTTTACCTCATTGAGCTTCCCTGGACGCTGGGGCTTGCTCTTCCGGGGCAGGACCAGAACTTCCTGTGTGATGAGTCATGGGGCTGGCTGAGGGGAGGTGTTAGCTCCAGAACCTGGTCTACCCTAGGGGGAGGAGCCAACTCAGGAACCAATCGGCCCTGGTCATTTGGGCGGAGCTTGATGATGTCAAAAACCCTATAAGAGGGGAGAGGACAGCTTGAAGATTCTTCTTTTCCTTTTCCGGTTGGAGCCAGCGACAGTTACATCGTCAGTTACAGCGACAGTTACATCGTCAGTTACAGTTGCAGCTTCAGTTACAGACACAGACACAGCTGAGGCAGGAGCTGCCAGTAGCAGAGCTGACCTACGGGAGAAAGCTGAACAAAGACTTCAGGCCAGTGGGTAATCTTATTACCATAGAGGGGGAAACATGATTTTGCTTTACGCAATCATGCTTCTCTGTAGCCTCCTGGTTACTCTTTCAAGGCGTACTTATTGGGCCTGGAAGATTATGATCAACATATCAAAATGGGGCTTCTGGTTCATGGGTTGGTTACTGTGGAGCCTAAATAAATGTTTTGATTCTTCTGCCTTCTACTTTGAGAGTTTCTTATATCCGGCGGTTCCGAACCTTTCAGACATGTTTATGATCCTCTTTGAGATTATAAACTCGGCCCTCCTGATACAAGTGGAAAGAGTTAAGTTCTTAAATGTTTGCTGAATGGAATTTAATTAGCATAATTTTTTTTAACATTTTAGACATAAGGTGCCAACAAAATATCCAGGAGGAAATACCCAGCAGGAAGTTGAGAATAGTGAACTGGAACTCTGGGAAGACAAGAGGGATAAATATAGAAATTTCCCAAAATCTCAGAAGTTGGAAAGGTCCTCAGTGGTTTCCCAGTCCATCCCCTGCCTGAAGAGGCATTCCCTTTGCAACATACGCAGTGAGTAGTCACCCAGCCTTTGTTTAAAGACTTCCAGCATAGGGAGATGTGCTACCTCCCTAGGAAGTTCATTCTATTTTTAGATATTCTTAGTTTTTCCTTATAACCAAAATCTGCCTCTCTGCAGATGTGGAAGTTGCTTATGTGGAAGGAATATTTGAAGCCATGGGAATGGTTTAGGTTACTAAAAGAGAAGAAAAAGAAAAGAGAAAGGAGAAAGAAGAGAAGAAAGAGAGAGGAGAGAGGAAAGAGAGAGGGAGGAGAAGAAAGAGAAAGGGGAGAGGAAAGAGAAAGAGGAGAGGAAATAGAAAGAAAAGGGGAAAGAAAAGAAAGGAGAGAAAGAGGGGAGAAGAGAAAAGAAAGAGAGGAGAAGGAGGAGAAAAGAGAATAGAAAGGAGAAGGAGGAGAGGAAAGAGAGAGGAGAAGAGAGAGGGGAGAGCAAAGAGAGAAGGGAGAGGAAAGAAAAGAGAGGAGGGAGAGAGGAGAAGAAAAAGAAGGGAGAGGGGAAGAAGAGAGAAAAGAAAAATGGAAGAAAGAGTAGAGAAAAAAGAGAAGGGAAGGAGCAGAGGAAAGGAAAGACAAAGGGGAGGAAAGAGGCAGGGGAGAAGAACCTAGGCTAAAAACTTGAGAAGCTCCCATATTTAAGATGCAGGAGAATGAAGATCCAACAAAAATAGCAGAGAAGAATCAAAAAAGGTAGGAGAGCGAGGAGATCATTGTCACAGGAACCAAAGAGAATGTCAATAACACAATACAAAAAAAGTTTGGAAGATGCGCTTGATCTGAAGTCAGAGAATCTGGGTTTAAATCCAGGCTGTCTCATATATGACCTATGTGACCTTGGGCAAATGATTTCATCCGTCCAAGACTTCAATTTCTTCATTTGTAATTTGAAGAGACTGGACTAGATGACCTCTCCAGTTTCTGCCAGCTCTAAATCTAAGATCTAAAGAGCCGTGTTCAATAATTTGTAATCTGAGAGAAGAAAAGAAAGATGATAACTAGAAGGAAAAAGGACTGCTAGATACGGCAATAGGGTCAGAAGTGACCTTAGGGAGGGCGATGTTCATGGAAACAGCATTTGTACCTCTCGTGCACTTAGCATTCAGGGTTTTGCAGTATTCATGTTTGTGTCTCACTCTCCTAATAGCCTATAAGCTCTATGAAGGCAGGGAATTTCTTACCTAAGCTCTCTTCTACAGAATTTATCACTGAACGCTTTGTACAGCGTGCCCTTAACAAACATTTGTTGAACTGAATTTAAATGTTGCCTGGACTGAGATCAAAGGCTACTGAAGATCTGAATGCCCACTCTTAGAGCTACCGGGGGACAGATCAAAAGGACCAAAACTTCATTTTACAAAAGAATAATTTCATGGGAGAAAATCATTTTCAGAGGGAGTCGAAACCCAAAATAGCAGAGGCTTTGAACTTCCTGTGAGGGGCCTGAGATATAGCATCTTACCCACATGGTTGCCTAGGGAACTGGCCTCATTTATCCTTTACTGTCCAATAATTCACCAGGAATCACCCCCTCTATTCTATATCTCTAACTCTTAAATTCAGTCTTAATGGAAAAGTCTTTCGAAAAGAACAGTCTAAGGATATACTTAAGTAATCTGTCAGGGAAATTTTATGGGGGAGGTAAGATGACATCAGTGCCTCTCACTGTGTTCCGATGAATTCATATTTCTCTGCTTGGGTAGGAAGCATTCCTATAATACTCCAAAAATTGTTTTTCATTTCTTTCCCCAAGAATGAGACCTTCCTGGAATTATATTCTACTTGGCTTGATATCTAATTTGGCTCAATAAACCACTGAAATCTTAGCATGAAAGATTTATAGATATTCTATTCAGAACTGAAAACCATGTAATATTATTCTGACTTTTTACTAGAGTCCAAGAAAGAATATCCCTGTTGACAGTTTTAGTTGTATTTTTCCCCTCTCCTGTGTAAGGGAATACTGGTTGACCTTTCACAAGATACATGTTCTTGAAATCTTTTTTTGCCGGAGAGAAGAGCTGAACTGGGAAGGAAGAGAAGTCAGTGTACGTATTGTGCAAGGATGGTTTTCAAAATTATTACCCATATCCATCACACACTTGTTTTGTATTTGAAAACTAACACTGCTGGCTAAATCCCTGTCTCTGTAACTCTTCTAGGGCAGAGATGGGCAATTATTTTGCAGAGAACACAAAGATTGATGGCTGGAATGAGTCAGCACCTGTTATGCCACAGACAAAAGATGTCTGCCCCAATTTCTCCCCGTCTTTTGCTGCCAAAATGAGGACCAATCACAGACCAGAAATTGTTGTGCACACAGATGGCGCCAAGGGATGAGCAAAATGAACACGAAATTTCTCAGTGCACAGAAACTGCTCCCGACCAATTCTCATTTGAAAGCTACACTGGGGTATTTTATTTATCTGACCAGTGTGGAGATTTCCTTAAGAAGGTTGGTATTCATAAGAAATAACAGGGGCAGCTAGGTGGAGTATTGGATAGAGCACTGGCCCCAGAGTCAGGAAGAAATGAGTTCAAATTCCACTTCAGACTTGACACTTAACCAGCTGTGTGACCCTGAGCAAGTCACTTAACCCCAATTGCCTCACCGAAAAAAAAGACAAAAGAAAAGAAATAACCCAGCACACAAGATGTCTCTGTATTTGCATAGTATGCATTCACCTGCGGCAGCCCACCCTGCAGAGGGAATCATTTTGCTTACTGAGTTTGGGGCGGGGGGGGGGGGGGGGGGTGGCGCCGCCAACGTGAAGAATATCAGGTCAGTAGCGTGAGGTCAAATGCTACTGAACAGAGCTGATGAGTGTATTTTGCTTGGACCAGTTGGGGAGGCAGGTGGCTTTGAAAACAGCAAAAGTCCAGAAGCATCTCAAAGATAAAAAAAAAATCTGACCTAGAGATTCCACCAACTGAAGGTATATTTAAATAAGCTCTTCCTTTGAAACACACACACTAGCAGCAGCAAGGAGTAAATGTATCCTTTGTTCACACCTTGCTATTGATTGCCTTCATAAAGAAACCAGCTGAAGTCAAACCAAGTGTCCTCGAGTTTTGATTTGGTAGAAAGGAAAGTGATGGCAAGGAGGGCTCTCTGCTGCCACCACCCCCCATTCTTTTTATATTATGAGTACATTTTACAATTTTTATTATAAGTGCTCTCTTTTCCCCACTTTTAGGACACCCCCTAGAACCTATCGCCTAGGAATCCTGGTGAGATATTTCAGCAATGTCCCCAGTGGAACAGTGGTCTGCCTCATCAACAAGGACTTGGTGGCTTATGCAGTACACCTTGTCATGGGGCATACATTCATGCATAAATGCATTCACTGAGTATTTATTAAGTGCCTGCTGTCTACCAGGTATTGTATTTACTACCCACTAGGGATACAACCACAGAAAACAAGAGCCTTTGACCTTAAGGATCTTCCATTCTACCAAGGGCAAACAACATGTACACTGATAAGTCAATATAAAATATAATGTAAATGCAAAATAATATAGGTAGGAAGGACATTGAATAAATGGAGGTAGGAAGTGGGGATAGAGAGGTTGAGAAAGACCTTGCGTAGGAGTCTGAGGACTCAGCTTCAAATCCCACCTCCAGCATTTACTACTTCTGAGACTCTGGGTAAGCCATTAAACTTTTTGTGACTCACTTTCCTCATTTGAAAAGGAAAGAGTTGGCCTATGTGGCTTCTAAGATAGGCGGCTAGACAACAAAGTAGAAAGAGTGCTGGAGTCAAGAAGAGCTGAGTTTGAATCTAGCCTCAGACATATTAGCTGTGTGACCCTGTGCAAGTCACTTAACCTCTGCTTGAGTTTCTCTTCTGTAAATTGGGATTAATTAATAGCACCTACCTCCCAGGGTTGTTGTGAGAATAAAAGGAGATATATTTGTAAAGAGCTTTGCAAACCTTAAAGTGCTGTGAAAACGATTTGTCATTTAGTCATTTCAGTCGTGTCTGACTCATTATGACCCCATTTGGGGTTTTCTTGGCAAAGATATCAGAGTGGTTCACCATTTCCTTTTTCAGTTCATTTAATAAATGAGGAAATTGAAGCACACAGGGTTAAGGGACTTGCCCAGGGTCACACAGCTAGTAAGTGTCTGAGGTCAGACCTGAACCCAGGAAGCTGAGTCTTCTTGATTCCAAGCCCAGCATTCTATCCACAGCACCACCTAGCTACCATGTGAATGATAGGTATTATTATTATTAACATTCCCAGCTCTAAAACTATGTTCCTAAGAACGTAAAACCAGATATGAATCTATGAGCATCTAGGCCCTAGAAGAGAGGTTATTAACCTTTTATATGTCAAGGACTCTTTTGGCAGTCGTGGGAAGTCTGAAGACCCCATTTCCAAATTGTTCTTAAATGTGCAGAATAAAATACTTGGGATTACAAAGGAAACCAATTATGTTGGAATATAGTTATCAAAACAGTTTTTAAAACATAACTTTGCAAGCCCCAGGTTTAGAATTCTTGTTCCTCTCTTTCCAGTGATAGATTGAAAGTCCAGTTAGTCCAAAGCAGTAAGCTGCATGGGGAAGGGCCACCTTTTCCTTCCCCTTCGCACCTCTCATCCTGAGAAATGGACTTGGGTTCTTGGTGTTGTTTTGTTTGTTCTATGGGCAAGAAGGGGAGCCTAGACCTGGGAGTTTGAGCCATGGAGACCTACCTCAGAGCCCAGGATTCTAGTCCAGATGTTGCAGCCAGCTTAGGGTCCCAGGAAGCTACCCCACGGAGACTTTGGGCTGGGAACTTGATGGAACAAATGTAATATAAGAAGTGAACTAAATCATAAACCTAATCTTCCTCCATAGAGACTAAAAGGAAATAGGAGGGATTGTCCCCCCCAAAGTGTTGGGGGGAAATGTTTGTATATTTGCTTTTATTATACATTTGAAGTTAATATTCCTTTGTTAAAAAAAAAACCAAGAATCTTTACTGTTTAAGATTCATACAGTGACCGATTATCCAATTTACAGTGTCCCATCTAGGTCTCTTGCTTCTTCTCCAGCTCTGAGCTTTTTTTTCCTATTTCACTACTTATTAATACTTTGATAGAGTGTGAAAGGGGAAGGATGAAGACATGCAATTGAACTCTGTCAAACAGTTTTGATTAAAAATTAGGATGGTAGAGCAATGAACACTAACAGATAAAATGGAGGTCTTGGTTATTTGTGGATTTCAATTATCTATGCAGTTTTCATTCCTCCTTTTAAACCTCTCCATACAGATGGATAACTCTTAGGAGGATGGTTATATTTTCCTGTATTTGATGGTTTGCAACTGTAAAATAAGATATCCCAGAAAAAATATTACAGTTTTCTTTTGTGGAATCACCAATGAATTTTATAGCCACAAGTTAGATAGCAAAATTTGGATTAACCCGAACTCAACAGGAAAAAAAAAACCAATCTGCTAGACAACAGATATATATTGAAGAGTTACTGTTTGTAAGGCATTATATGCAGGATACAACAAAATTTTATTAATAACTTATTCTGTATCTTTTTTTTTGGAAAAAGTTGCAAATAAACAAGCTCATATATGATGCAGGGAGAAAAGTGCTAGATTTCAATTCAAACGACTGAGGTTCAAATCCTTGCTTTGCTTCTTACTAACCATATGACTTTGGGCAAGTCACTTAATACCAATGGGCCTCAGTTTCCTCGGGCACTAGGTGGGGCAGTGGATAGAGCACTGGCCTAAGAATCAGGAAGACTCATCTCTGTGAGTTCAAATCTGATGTCAGACACTTATCAGCTATGTGACCCTGTACAAGTCACTTCATCCTGTTTGCCTCAGTTTCCTCATCTGTAAAATGAGCTGGAAAAGAAAATGGTAAACCATTCTAGTATCTCTACCAAGAAAATCCCAAACAGATTCATGAAGAGTCAGGCATGACTGAAAGAACTCGTTAACAGAAGACTGGTAATGACTAATACGCAAGTAAAAAAAAAAGATTTCCAAATAAAAGAATGAAGATGGAAAGACAGCTGAAGTCTTTACCCCAGGGATCACAGTTGACAGAGAATACTTTCCCGAAACTTGTGAGGAGCCTCAGTAGTGCTGAAGGTACTCCTCAGTCCCTATTCAGTCAGTTACAGGTCTATGGGAGACAGAATCCTACTCTCTTGCAGTGTATAGAAGTGATGGTCAATCCCTGGGATTTCTGCTCTCATACCACCAACCTCCAACTACAAATAGTTTAGTTCCAAAGCATTGACCATGGCCGAGCAATTGTTCCCTCGTATTCCAATCCTCAGCAGCAGCAAGGTCCAGCCCAAGCAAGCTACAGAATGGGTCAGTCCTAGAATTTGTGCTGATATGGCAACATGGAACAGCGACTGAATAATGCAAATGACCAAGTCTAGGATTTTTCATTTTGTACCCATCACCAAGAGAAGGACTGGTTCATGACTCCTTTTTTTTCTTTTTAAACAAAATTTAATATTTTATTTTCCCCCGAATTACATGTAAAAACATGTAATTTTACATTCTTTTTTTCAAATTTTAAATTTCAAATACTCTCCTTCCTTCCTTACTCTCCCCATCTCACTGAGAAGGCAATTTGACACAGGTTATATATGTGTAGTCATGCAAAACACATTTCTGTGTAAGTCATGACTCCTTCTTGAGGTTAACTCAATGATTGGTGAGTCTTTTTGGTCTGTTTCTTCTTTCACAACATGACTAATATGGAAATATGTTTTACACGATTGCATATACATAACCTATATAAAATTGCTTAGAGTCTTAGCTCTCTGAGAGGGGAGGGAGGGAGAAAATTTGGAACTCAAAATTTTATTTCAAAAAGAATGTTAAAAATTATCTTTACATGTAATAGGAAAACATAAAATATTTAAACTTTTTTTAAAAAAGTGATTTTCCCAAAGCACCCTGATCACGTCACTCCCCACTCCACTTAATAAACTCTAGTGGTTCCCTGTTACCCACAAAACCCTCTGTTTGACATTTAAAGCAATTTACAACCTTATGCTTTCCTGTATTTCTAGTCTTTTTATGCTTTACTCTCCTGTATGTATTCTATGATCTAGCAAACAGCAGCTTTCTTACTATTCCTTGCGCACAATACTCCATCTCTCAACTCTGTGTCTTTTACTGGCCCTCTGCCATGCCTGGAATAGTCTCCTTCCTCACTCTACCTCTTGGCTTCCCTAGCTTCGAGACTCAGCTCAAATACCACCTTCTGTAGGAGTCCTCTACACACACACACACACACACACACACACACACACACGCGCGCGCGCGCACACACAGGCACACACACACACACACACTTTTCCTCGAAGACTATTTCCCATTTGCGTTATAAAGCTAACATTGATATAGCACTTACTATGCGCCAGACACTGTGCTAAGCACTTTACAAATTTTAATCTCACTTGATTCTCACAGCAACCCTGGGCTGTAGGTGCTATTAAAATTCACATTTTAAAAATGAGGAAACTGAGGCAAACAGGGGTTAAGTGACTTGCCCAGGTTCACACAACTAGTAAGTATCTGAGGCTGGATTTGAACTCATGTCTTCCTTACTCCAGTCCCAACTCTCTATCCACTTTACCAACTACTATATATCTTGTACCTACATAGTTGTTTGCATGTTGTTTTCGCTTTTAAAAGGGGATCTTTTCTTTTCAGTCACAGAGCTAAATTAAGCACATTAAATGTAAAACATTTAATAAATGTTTGTTGGTGGACTGTTCGCTGTCCAAGGCATCATCTCATGGGTTATTTTGAACTCTTTTGTGGTGATCACTTTACGTGAGTTAAAAGACTGAAAGTTAAGCTTGTTCCAATAAAGTACTGAAAAATGTATCAAAGGGTTACAAATATACAGAGAGGAAATCCCTTCCAACAGAAGCGCTCAAGAGCTTCATGAAATTACACTGAGAGTTATTAATAACGGCCATTAACACAGCTTTTAAGGCCAATTCAAATAACCATTTCAATGAGAGACAATCAAGGTCTATATCACTGGCATTAATGGGATTCTTGAATCACATTCCAATGAAGTGGTTGGGAAAGATGACTGAATATGAAGATCAATGCTATGAAGCAGGTGTGTAATCTGGAAGGCATAAAACTTACCCTCCTAGTCATCTCAGCAAAGAGACTGGTCTCGAAGACCCTGAAGGGAAGCTTTGATCTTATTCAATTCTAAAGACTGATTCAGGCTCTTATTATTCTGCAGCAGCCAGGTTGCGCAGTGGATTGAGTGCCGAGCTTGGAATCAGGGAGACTTATTTCCGTGAGTTCAAATCCAACCTCAGACGTTGTGTGATCCTGGGAAAGTAACTTGTGGCAAACCGTTCCAGTATCTTTGCCAAGAAAATCCCCAAAAAGGGTTCAGAAAGAGTCAGACACAACTGAAATGACTGAACGACAATAGCTTACTATTCTGTAAACTTCCCAACCAACCCCGAGATTTTGAATATAACTACCATTTTGTAGAATAACTGATTCTCCGATCAGAGCTCCCAATTCCTGTGGGCAACTCAGTATACGAAACTGAAAGGGAAAATACTAACAGAATGGCAACAAGGCCCTTAAATATTCACCATCTAAACAATAACACGTAATTAATCAGTTCAACCCGAAAGATATTTGAATACCTAATATGTCACTTTTCTGCACTTCTATTTCCTAATCTATGACATGAAGGGGTTGGCTTAGGTCCCTACCAACTTCACAATTCTGGGTGTCTTAGGCTACCTGCTTAAAAAATATTCCATCTAAAGTTAACATAAACATTTTGTTCCAACAATATCACTAAGGTCAAAGTCATTGCAAGAATACTGTACACCTAATAGCCAACAGGAATTCGCACTGCTGTCCAATCACAGTTCATAGCAGCACAGCAAAAATCAGCTCAATACATGAAAAAAAATTAAGAACCATCCCAAACTCTTTGTGGGAAAAAAACTCTTAACTGCAACTGCTAACAACATGCAAATTAGCCAAAATTATAAATATTTCTTGCCTAGTTGTGGGTAAGATTAGTAGAATCCTTTTGTGTAGCCTGGGAACAAGAATTTTGAGACTCCTAATACAATACTTATCAACTTTGGGGTATCTGGAAATCATCCTTAAAATCTCAAGAATAGAGTTTCTTTTATAAAAAAAGCTATATTTAGAATGCAGTGGAGAGTCATGTTACTGGCGTAAGTGGGCTAAACAAGAAAGCAAGCAGGGAGTTCATTTCCTATCTCTGCAGTATGAAACTCCTTAGGGAAGAGGGGGCGATTCTGACAATAACAAAAACTGTTTTCTTCTTAAATACAGCAGAAAGTTTCTTTCTCACCAGTACCTAACCCCACTGAGTGTTCATCTTATATACACAGATGGTTCCCTTGTCTCCTGAAAAGAAAAAAATATCTAGTGGGAACATCTCAACACTGTATCACTGAATCATGACATGGAATGCGAAGATAACACATTTCCATAAAGCTGCTGATGATATTCAAAGGCAGCAGCAGAGGGAGGCAGGTCCCATTAACAAATACTTAAGCTGTTCTCTCACTCCCTGCTTGTCCTCAACAGAAGAAAGGCAAATGAAGGTGCTCTTAAACAGGCCAGTGTGGTAAAGTGGGGAAAGAACTGGCATCAGAGAATGTGGGTTCAAATTCTGCCTCTTACTACCTGTATGACCTTGGACAAGTTATTTAATCTCCATGGGCCTCAGTTTTCTTATCTGTAACATGAAAAGGTTGGACTCTGTGGCCTCATCCAGCTTGAAAGCTATGATCTCTATGATATTTGTGAAAGAATGAATAGTCTCCTATCCTGGGTAATATAATTAGTCATATGACATAACACTTTGCTATACATTCTCCTTTCTCCTAAATTTAGTCATTTTGCTTTTACCCTTCTAGACCATATAGGTTTTTAATGTAGCTTTAGTGTCTAAAAAAAGAGTACAATTCTTTTTTTTCAACTGTGTCTCATTTATCCTTCCAACAATACAATGCACTTCTGTCTTTTATTGGTTTTAAAACAACAGGAGGAAGCAATTTTCAGTTACTTTTTTCCCTTTTTCTAACACTCCCTTTAAAGTGAAAGAATAATGTGAAATAAGCCTTATACTCAACCCTTCAGGGACAAAGGCAGGTGAAAAGTTATTGGCCCACAGGGTATAGAAGGTTATTAATCAGCAGTCCTCTGGAGTGTGATGTTACCAAGCTGTGCCATATACTAAACAGAAGGTTAAAAAGGATAGTCTTCATTTTCTGATTCTTAAATGCAAGCATGTGCTATAAAACCAAATTGACATCTGTTAGCAGGCTTGTCACACAGACGATTTTTCCAGCAGAATCCAGAATATATTAAACCTCAAAATAAAACTTGCTACTCAAAGGCTGCTTTACATAATTCCTTTTAATGGTGCGCCCTGAGCCTCCTGCACTGCTGGTAAGAAAGAATTTCTTTTTAAAAATGTTTCATTATCATTTTAATTGCAAAGCAGTTGAATGCCACTCCATAAGAGGACATTTATTTTCTTAATCCCCTTGTGCTATATCCTTACCCAAAAAAAAAAGGCAAATCAAAGTTCCTTTTCCAGTGGAGAAATATGCTTTTGTCTGCAACGCTCCGAGTGATAGTGTGACCTCCTTCTCCCAAACATCCAAAGTCTCTTATTTGGTTTTGTTTGTTGACTTAACTTGAACGTCACAAAGAGCCCTCACTGCTGTGCTCCAAGGGCAGAAATATCATACTCCAGGTGGGAACATACATAATTTACTCAGGCAGACATTTTCTGGATGTCACCAATTAATCTCAGCAGACTGTTGAGGGGGCATTACTGTCAAAAAGGGGGTTCACTCTACTTGCCATAGTTGACATAAGTCGAGCAGCAAAGGTCTATTTGTGGACCTGAATGGCCCAGCAAATCCACGATATGCTTCATGAACATGTCCATGAACCAGCCCATGGTTACCTTAACAGGAAAAAAGTCACAAAGGAGACAACTAGAGAAAACTGTATGATTTCACATAGAAAAACCCCAAGTTATGAACTGTTAGAGCTAGAATGAACACTAGAGGTCATCTAGTCCATAGGTTCTTAGTTTGGGGTTAATGAAATTGCTTTTAAAATATAGATAGGTAGATAAACAAATAGATAGAGATATATAAATAGACAGATGACTATATTTCAATGTAATTATAAGTCTATTTTCTTTTATGATTTGAAAACATTATTCTGAAGAGTCCCTATAGACTTCACCAGATTACAAAAGAGGTTAGTTGGCCCATTACACAAAAAAATTAAGAACCCCTGATCTAGTCTATCTCCATCTACAGAAGAGAAAATGGAGGCCCAAGATCATGCAGTTAGTCATAGACAGAGCTGGGACCAGAATATGGATTTCCTGACTTTCAATCTAGTTTTTTTTTCCATTACTCTAGGTTGTGAAATCACACTGTCTTCTCTAGGATCTCATTCCCTTACAAAGAGGGAAGCTCAGGATTATGTTAAAAATTAAAATAAGCAATCAATAACCATTTATAAAGCACTTACTGTGGGTTTGGTAGTGCTTACTGTGCTAAGCACTAGGGATTAAAAAAAATGGCAAAACATAGCACCTGCCCTCAAGGAACTTGTAATCTAATGGCAAATAAATGGCAAACATGACACAAGATAGGGGTAATCAATGCTGGAGGAGTTATGGAAGATAAGCATGTTAATGCATTGTTGGTAGAGTTGTGAATTAGTACAAGCAGTCCAGAAAGCAAATTGGAATCACATGAATAAAGCGGCTAAAATATCTGTATGTTTGACTCAGAGTCTCCACTTCTAGGAATAAAATCCAAAAAGTCATGAACAATAACAGTAACAACAAAAACGTCCAAACATACCTAAATATCTGTAGCAAAACTTTTGTGGTAGCAAAGAACTGGAAATTAAGTATGTGCCCAGAGATTGGGGCATGGCTAAATAAGTTGTGGTACACAAATGTAATGGAATATTGCTGTGTTGTAAGAAATGATGAATGTAATGAATGCAGAGAAGCATGAAAAGACTTGCATGAGCTGATGCAAAATGAAGTAAGCAAAGCCAAGAAAACAATATGCACAATGACAACGACGTAAATGTAAAGAACAACCACAAGATAATTGAAAATGAAGGTTGCAAAATCACAAGGAACAGAAGTTTGTCTCCAAAGAAGAGATAAGAAAGGATACCTCTCCCCACCTATTTGCAGAGTTAGGAGGTCTGTAGATGAACACTACATATTGTGTGAAGTTTTTTCAATATATTGATTAGTTTTGCTATTTTTTAACTTCTTCCTCTTTTTTTTCTTTTTTAAAAATTATTTGTTATTAAGGACGACTCTCTAGGAGGGGAAAGAAGGAAGGATTTGGGAAAATTGATGCAATGTAAAAACAAAAAACAGCAATAAAAATCTATTTTTAAAAAAAACATTTTTTGGATGACATACATCTAGAGCTCATAAACTCAATCAAAACTACATATCATAAACATCCACAAAATCCTCAATATGGGATTTCCATCTTTCTTCTATGATACTACACTCCTCTTAAGATCTCAGAGGAACAGCCTTTAACATTTCTCACAACATACGGCAGCTCTCTTGGTTGAAGAAAAACTCTGAAAAGCTTTGAGCTCTTTCAATGATGTTAGCTTGTCTATCACCATAATAAGAACCTCAATATTCATACATACTTCATAGATGCCACAGACAGAGTAATTGGCAGAAGGGTGACAAGGTAACAGAGACTCAGTCCTACTCGATTCTGGAAGCCAAGTCTACAAGCTCCCAGATTAGGGTGTCAGGGTGGAGAGGCTGCACATGAAGAAGGTCAGTATTCAGAATGTTCATCTAACCAATTTAACAGGGATACTGTGCTACCTGCTGGCAATACAAGGACAAAAATACAAAAAGAGCTTACACTCTGCTGTACACATACAGCATTTGAGTTGTTAAAAATGGAGAACTCACAGAAGTCTTTGGAAAGGAGATGATATCTGAAGAAAGCCTTGAAGAGAGATCAAGAAACAAGAAGATGGGGAGAGGGGAGGGAAAGAAAAAAAGTCCATTCCAGGCTTAGGAGGCTTGTAAAAGTTTAAAGAGACGAAATAGTATGATAACTTTGAAGAATAGCTACTTGGCAACCCTTGGCTGGAAAATTGACAGTTGAAGGGAATAATATGAAATAAAGCTGGAAAAGCAAAATGATGGTTGATTGTGGAGGGTCTTAAATATCAAAATGAAGAGTTTCTGTTTTATCCTCAAGGCAAGAGGGCAAAAGAAAGATATGATAAAAAAAACTTCAGAATATTATTTTGGCATCCATGTAGAGGTTGGATCAGACAGGAAAGAGAATGAAAGAAAACAGATCAATCAGGAGGCTGATACCATAGTTTAAGCAAAAGGCAATGATTCCTGCACCAGGTGGTGGCAGAAGAAGTGGAGAAAAGGGATTGATGTGAGGGTGTTAAATACATAGAACTGACAGGATCTGGTAAGTGACTGTACATAAGAGAGGAGAGGAGGGAAGAGAATGGGAAGATTTTAAAATATGCTTCCTGAATTTGGGATTCATGGATTCCTTGAGAGTTTATAGATAAATTTCAGGGGCAATCTGTGAGCTATAACGGGGGAAAAAATTACATCTTCATATTCACTAATCTGTAACTAAAATTTAGCATTTCCTTCCATTATTTCAAAACAGTATTCTGAGAAGCAGTCCATAGATTTACTCAGACTACCAAAGGGGTTCATGACCAAAATAAGGGAGTACTAAGAACCCTTTATCTAGAATAAGTTCAAAGTTACAGATTTAGGTAGCTGGGAGGTGTTCTCAATAGAAATGAGGAAAAATGGAGTAAAAGAGGTTTAGAGGGAGAAAGATGATTTCATTCATGAGCATGTTGAACCTGACAGGGCAGCCAAGTGGAAATGTCTAAATGTCAAGCTGGTAATGAAGGACTGGGGTTCTAGAGAATAATTAGGGCTCAGTATATAGATTTGAGAGACATCTGCTTAGAGATGATAATGGAAGCCACGACAGCAGATGGGATCACAAAGGGAAAGAGTAGAGAGAGAGAGGAGAGAAAGAGCCCAGGATCGAGCCTTGACAAAGAGGGAACCTGAGGCACAAAATCCTCCCAGCTCACTAAAAGCCAAGAGCAGTGCATGCCAGGGAGCTGAAAGCATATTTCTGGACACAAACACTGCCCATTAAAACACCATACCTCAATAGTTACAGAAGGAAATATTGAGAGAGGAGAATATATATCAAAAAGTCTAAATATTTACTCAATCCTGGAAAAGACCAGGGTAATTATCTGTTTTCTCTACAGCCTAAGGATCATCTTTTTGTAATAATCTTTTAATCTCAAAGAGCAAAATACCTTCCTCACTACTTTGTATACATCACAATTTTTCATGAGCTGAAAGGGTAAAAATCAAAACACATCTTCTAAATCATCTTTCTGATGAGTTTCAGACTAAATGTATCTGTTAATTATGATGGTAATCTAACTCTCCTTCCCAAGATGGCTTGTCCTTAGGGTCCACAGTAGATTTATGAAGACTGAGAGATGTCTCAGCATTACAAATTGCAATTCGGTAGCATGAAAGACTCATTACACTAAATTGCCATTGGGTTATTTTTCAGAATTGCAATACCATTCTGCTTAAGCAACAATTCCTTAGGAAGGAGTTGTGTCCCAGTGCACGGAAGACGTAAGCAGAGATGTAACAGACCTTTGTCTGAGAGGCTTGGGTACTTCCACTCCACTCTACCCCCCTGTCCCAACTACATGTCCCAGACAGAAGGCATTGACAGTAGAGTGTACCTGAGTTCTGAAATAATTTTCTCAGGGGCCCATCTCAGATGCATGGGCGTTACTGGGTGCAAGACTTTCAAGAAGAAAGTCTCTTTCCATTGCCCTGGCCCAAGTCTATGCCCAGCAAAGAAGCTGTGTGTTCCTGTAACACGGAAGTCAGTGGGGAAGAGACAGAGAGCTGGTCCTGTCCACCCCAGCTAATGAGTTGAGCTAGCAGTACAACAGAGACAACAGGCACAAGAACTAGAGAGGAGTGAGAATTCTGTCACTCAGACAGTACAACTGTGACATCTAGTACCTTTGTATCTGTGTACTAGGAAAATCTATGAATGCTACATATGGGGACTAAACTGAGACAAACATTGGGCTTCCTAATTTGTAGGAACCCATTGTAGAGATTCTGCATCCAGGAATCACTTTACTGAATTCTCTAGTTTGGTGGATACACTAGGGAAATCGGATTATTTGCCTCTTTTTGTTTTAGGTTATAATTGTACTGTGTGTTCTTCTATTGTGTTTTTATATAAATAAGACCAATTCCTTTTGAGATAACTTTTGTTCAGCTCACTGTTTTAAGTACTGATATCTGCTATATTGAATCCTTTACAAGCACTGATATTAAGACCGATATGAGAAGTATGGATTTTTGTCTCCCTAAATGCTGTTGTTTGGCTCAGAAAGGACCTTTCTTTTCTTTAGCTTTTAAACAGACCTATATTGCTTGCTTTACTACGAGGTCCTTGTGGTCTTCCATTCCATAGGATAAAGTTAGAAACCCCAAATAATCAATCACAGGTGCTCAATTTCTTTTCTTAGGAGCCTTGCAACTCATTGAGGGATCACCTGGACCTGTTCTATTTCTGTTCATACCAAGCTTGCTTATCTTATGGCTCAGTCAGTTTGAAATTCCATCAGTGTTACCAATGTGGTGGCAAAGATCCACAGGAGGAAATTTTAAGTTAACTGTGGCATAGGAATCCTGAGGAAATTTGCCTGCACCTCCAAGGAGATCACCTAGAGTAGAGAACCCCTGGAGATGCCTTGTTGTAAGAAGAAATATCTAGAAATTTTATCCAGACTGTGGCCCTACGAATTGAGAAAATCACTAAAGAATTTTCATCCAGTACAGTTCATTTTCTCATCTGCCAGTAAGGGGGAGTCAATCTTACATCCTAAATCTCTTTAGGGAGGGCTCCATGTAGTCTGGGAAAATCTATGGGAATTGGGTTTCTTTTCTAATGTAGAAGCTTGATTTTCTTTTCTGCTTTTCCTTCTATTGCCTTTGAATTGGGAAAGGCCATTTTAAGCACCAAAAAGAACTTTAAGTACTAAGCAAGCAATAATTTTTTATAAACTTTCAAAAATGCTTTGTTGAATCTGTACCTCTATTTGAGGGCAATTGTAATTTTCACCTTTACATGTGGAATTATATGAGACTTGTGGTGTGATAAGTATTTTGATATTCTTTCCTGCATGGCATTGGGGAAGCAAGGATGGTTCTTGACTGGGGATATAAACAAGGTGCTCAAAACACACCCCAGCCAATTTGCCAAGGGTGGCACATTTTTAAACAGCAGAGGAAGTACAATAAGGCACTGTCTAATAGGGACCTTCAAGCCTACCAATCTGCTTAGCCTGATGCCAATCTACAAGGAAGCTTAGAGTTCCTGGTTCCACAAATGTGTGATGGAAGATGATAGAGGAACTTGCCCTCTACGTCAGGGTATGTGCAGATATATTTTCTGTGACTTTTTCCAGGCTGTTTATTGTGTGACAATAAAAAGCACTTTAACTCGCTGCTGAACCAGAAATGAGCACACATACAAGAGGCTCCATTGGAGAAATTCAATCTCTTCGTCTCCTTAATGGTTTTACGTGAGGAAGAACTGATATAAGCATCCAGATGTACTGAAGAGTGGCCATGTTAGCTCCCATATCTCCTCATTAAGGTTACCATGTGGCCCTGCTGTTTCTTCTGTCCCTCCTGTGTTCATTCCTTCCTGATCTTAGGTGAAGAAGCATTAGAGATAGAATAACTTTGTGAGATTTTAAAAGTTGGAAGAGTCATCAAAGGTCTAGTGGTGGTAGCCCACGGCAGAAATTGCTGCACCCATCACTGTCCAGCCAGGTGAGGAGCCAATGCAGCCCAGCGATCCAGCCCAACAGTGAATCCAGTAACAGAGACACTGAGTTATAAAAGCCAAGGATCAACTTCTCTTTCAACTATGACTCATTCAGCAGTGAACTTGGTGGCAGGAACATTTGTAGTATTCACATTAGGTTTGAGCCCACTCTCCCTAGGGACCAAAGTGGCAGCAGGGAGAGCATATCCTAGTTTGGGGGCAGGGAATGTGTTTGTGCTTCTGTTCTTGCTAACCTTTTTTATTTTAATTTTATTTATTTTGTTATGATTTAATATTTTTATTTTCCCCCCAATTACATGCAAAACAATCTTTAACATTCATTTTTTTTAACTTAGAGTTTCAAATTCCCTCCCTCCTTCTCCTCCTCCCCTCATTGAGAAGGTGATACAATTTGATTTAGGTTATACATGTGCAGTCATCAAAACATTTTTCCACATTAGTCATATTGTGAAAGAAAGCAGACAAAAAGAGAAAGATAAAGAAAGCAGAGAAAAAGTGTGCTTCAATCTGCACTCAGACTTCCTCAGTTCTTACTCTGGAGATGGACACTCACTCTATCTTCTCAATAAACATCTCTCTGTAAAAGCTAGTTGTGGGGAACTGCTTATTGATGATACCAAGAAGATACTAACTTATTAAATGATACTGGGGATCAATAGATATCGATAAATATTTGTAGATGTTAGTTGACACTAGAAAATGATATTGGGTCAGTAACCAGTGATTGATATTGGGAGGAGCATGCTGGAAGGAAAGCTTGAGCTGATGGCATGAAAAATATACCACCAAGTCCTTAGGATTACCCCCTAGAATTTGGAGAGGAAAATGCAGCCATCCTCCAGGGATCTGAATCACTAGTGCAAGTAGGAGTTGGGATTAGGAATCTCAGAGTCTGTGATGGTCCTACAGATTTTTACCTCAAGCATCTGTTGTTTCTTTCGCCCTGAAGCCAATGATAAGGAGATTCTTCCCTGTAGGGAGTGGGGAAAACTAAGATGATTGTCATTTCTGAATAGTATCTATAGTTTATATTTTATTATGCTTTTGCCTAATCTAATTAAACTGCTTGCTAAATCATTAAGGTTTGGTTCAAGGCCTTGGAGTGATGGTCAGGTTGAAAGTTAGAAGCAGAGGGACCAGTAGGTAAAGATGGGAGGAGAGAAATTGATTGACATAACAGTAGGTGAGGGATGAGATATAACTTTGGGAGTGGAGCCAAGGGATGATTGACAGCCATCCTAGACTCACTGACAGCTTTAGTGGACAAGGCAGTTGGTTATATACTCCCCCAGCACCACCTAGTGGTTACATACAAAAGGAGGACCCAAAACAAGGAATCCAGATAAGTCTCAAAATTGCCTTAATGTGTCTAGAAAAATTACTCAGGTTTCTTTATTTCCTACAGTGTTTCTCAATATGATGTGAATGAGTGTGAGTGTGAGTGTGAGCGTGAGTGTGTGTGTGTGTGTGTGTGTGTGTGTGTATCACACAAAACTTCCTTCCTAAACACTGGTTTGAATGGGGTGTGTCAATAAAGACGAGGCACTTAACAAACCTACTCAGTCTCCCTGGAGTAGGAGTGACACCTTTACTCCAGCCCACAACCTCTGGGTTCTCACCAAAACTCTGGGCTTGGAGCTATGAGATTCCAAGGTCCCTGATGTGGCTTAGTGCAGAAGAGGATTCTTAGTGATTCTCACAGCCTCTGGGACTTAAATGGATGCATTGGCATTCTTCCCACCATTCCTCCCCAAAATGAGAGTTTATACTCAACCTCTAACCACTAAAGAAGCTTTCAACAGAGTATATAGGGTAAGATCGTAAAGACTATGCCCTCTTGGCCTTAACTTTTTTTGGCCTTAACTTGGAGTGTACATACAAGCCAACTGCTTATGCTCAATGAAGAAGTAACAGCTTAGGGAATATAACCCCACTTAGGGCTATAACCCCACTGAGGCATTTGGGGGACAAACAGCTCATGGGTGAAGGCCCTGCCGACTTTTACTTCAAGGGAGTAAGGACCTGGCAGCAAGAAATAGAAAGAGAAGTTTCATTTAAAATAACTGTAGAAAAAGTAAGATACCTGCCACGTCTACCTGCCAAGACAAACCCAGGAATTATATGAACACAATTACAAAACACTTTTCACACAAATAAAGTCACATCTAAACAGCTGGAAAAAATATTAATTGCTCATGGGTAGGCCAAGCCAATATAATAAAAATGACAATTCTACCTAAATTAATTTACTTATTTAGAGCCATACTAAACTACCAAAAAACATTTTGCGGAGCTAGAAAAAATAATAAAATTCATCTAGAACAAAAGGCCAAGAATATCAAGGGAAGTAGGAAAAAATGCAAAGGAAGATGGCCTGACAATACCAGATCCCAAGCTATATTATAAAGTGGCAATCATCAAAACTATTTGGTACTGGCTAAGAAACATAGTGGTGGATCAGTGGAAGAGATTAGGTACACAAGACACAGCAGTAAATGACTATAGTAATCTACTGTTGGATAAACCCAAGGACTATAGCTTCTTGGATTAGAACTCACTATTTGACAAAAACTGCTGAGAAAACTGGAAAATAGGATGGCAGAAACTAGGTATACACCAACATTTCACAACGTATATCAAGATAAGGTCAAACTGGGTAACATGATTTAGACATAAAGGGTAATACCGTAAACAAGGGAGTAAAGAAACACTAATCACCATTCTCAGAATTTGGTAATATCTACCATTATAACAGCAGGTATTTGCTGCTCAAGAACCTTCATCTTGTTAAAGTAAGGAGGGAATGGAAGTCAAGTTTAGCATCCTCCAACATTCCTGTACACCTAATAATCAGCATCAGGCCAGCCAGTATAATAACCCATTCAAACCAATGCTTGACTGGTCTGACACAAATGGTTCAACTAGTGCAGTGATACTGATGAAGAGAAAAGGTCTCTGCTTTTCACATGTTTGTATGATCCATAACCATTTATGGGTCCTCTGTCCAAAATAGTATTCCATATGGCCCTAGGGGAAGCCACAGTTGAAAGTATACACAGGAGTCTGAACTTGAAACAACAGACAGGAGGAATGGCAAATTAGGCAGTCCTCTCTTGTCTAATTTGATAAACAGGAAGAATTCCAGTTAAGATGCTGCCAATCTCCCTAAGTATAAATCCCCACAAGCTTTACTATACAACTCTGTCATTCAGAATCCATTCTGGTAAATTCATGACAGTCTAGAGAAATGCCCCTCCATCCCAATTATTCAGTTTCTATCAAAATCTCAGTGAAAGGGGAAGCTAGGTGGAGCAATGAGTAGAGCACCTGCCCTGGGGTCAGGAGGACCTGAGTTCAAATTCAGCCTCCAACACTTGACACTTACTAGCTGTGTGACCTTGGGCAAGTCACTTAACTCCAATTGCCCTGCCTTCCCCCCTGCAAAAAAGAAATACGAAAAAAGTCTCAGTGAAATTATTCTTCACCTATAAGGCAGAGAACAACAATCCTGTACCACCAGGGAAAGAAAACAATACTTGGGAAGTTTAACAAAAATGTTTTGAATTACTTTAGTTTCAAAGGTCAACCAAACACTTCATTCAAGTTCTTCCAAAAATCTAAACACTCTGAATTAAGTATGGCATGTGCCATGATGGGATCAGTTAACAAATGTGAATGCACTACGCACGATTTAGACAGATCATAGCTAACATTGAAAATAATGATTCCATATTGACTAAACTGGATTGTTTAGTGTGATGGCAGTCAGTAAACATGGCATGAAGAAAAACAAAAATGATAGATGGTTGTAACATTAGTCCAGGACAAAGCTTCGGGTTCCATATTTCTAATCACATTCTGGGAAAAGTCTCTCAGCTCAGTTACTACAGCAACAGGCAGATATTTAATCATCCCAAATGATGCTGGGTCCAGGTGATTATTATTCCCTGACAGGTTGGGTTTCTGGTTCATAAGTTTCTGTTAATGCAGCAATGAAAGCTCTGTGCATTAGAAACATTTTGATCTATAGTTTGAAGTCTAAAATGTTAAAGAAGCAATGGCAAAATGTTTTGAAATAGCATGCCAAAGGGAAGAAAGTCAAACGCATCACCATTTCAATAGTTAACCAAATAATTATTTTATATTCACTCTATCCCTTCTGTACTTGAAAGCCCAGATAAAGACTGGATTTTATTCAGCAGACGAGAGGGAACCATTGAAGATTTTTTAAAAATTTTCTAATTACATTCCATGTTTTTATGTTTAAGATTTGTAGTTTAAAAAGATAACCCAGGAAATGGTAGGAAGCATAGACTGGAGGGGCCAGAAACCAAAGGAAAGGAGACCAGTTAGTAGGCTAGTGTAATAATCTAGGCAAAAAATGATTGAAGGCCTGGACTGGGGTAGTAGCAGTAGAAATGGTGGAAGAAGGAAGTGGAGACAAAATATATTGTAATTGTCCTAGAAATGCCTTTGTTCCTTTAACTTCTACCCATATTTTTACATAAATTACTCATCACTAAACACCTAGCTGGATCTAAAGGGAAAGGTAAGAGGGGGAAAGCCTATGAAAAAAAACTAGATTTATTTTGGGGGAAAAAAAGTGATGGAAAAGCTTTTGTTTTCCACTATCACTGTTAGTCTAGGTTAGTCAAACCAACAAGGAAAATTCCTGAGAGAAAAGAAAGTTTACTTTCTACTTGCTTTCCCTGAAAGAATCCATTTCCTGTTCATTAGTGTTTATACACATGTTAGAAAAATGAAAACAAACATTGCTAGCTGCAGGCCACAAAACAAATTTCCCCTTTTATCTAGCCCCAAGACAACTCCTAGTGAAATGCTCCTACAGAGGGATTCATTCTATGGCAGGGACTTAAAGTGGTACTGACATATTTCTAAAGACCCTCAGTATCTTTAAACTTCCTTAAGAGGAAATTAGCAGTCAGGAGCCAACACAGACCTGCCAAATCTCCACTAAGGTACTGTCACTATTAATGCTTTAGGAGAAGCAATTGACCTCTGGAATGTAAACAATCCCTTTAACACAGTGTTCTTCATTCCAAGTATGATCATAAGTTTTTCTGAAGTTTCACAAACAGGGTTTTCTTAAGGATTCACTGTTCTTTTTGAGAATAAAGATTAGACTACATTGTAACTCCCCACGAGTTAAGCATACAAGCCAGATTATGAGTGGGGATTAGTCACAGTGTGATTTAGCTAACCATATCACAGAGTGTATATACGGTGTGATGTCTAAATATATGGAGATGCATCTCATCGGTGGCATGATTAGATATGATGTGAGGACTGGTCTGTCTCTGGGATGAGTAGAAAAAGGGTTGGGTTGGCAGTGGGGAAGAGAGGCAAATGGGATCTAGGACCAAGAGGCTGGGCAATCTCTCCACTGATCTTCAAGAGGATTATCAGGCTAGAATTGTATCTCTCTGCCTTCCCTCAAATACCTCTGGTCTAGGATTAGGAATCTGGGTTCATAAGGAAAGCCACTTCCCTAATCCGTCTCAAAGGGGGAGAGTAATCCTTAGTTTACCCTTACCAGCTTAGCTTTTTCCTGATCAAATGCTAGTTACCCAAAAGGCCATCATGAAGAGCAAATAACAGGTAAACCTGTTTACCCAAATCAAACAGAAAATAGAAATTGGAGTTAGATTAGAATATAACAAAGCATTCATAAAACTAAATGGACTCTTAAGCTGGGAGTATGATAAGATCTCAGGAGAGAAAAAAATAATCTCACCCAAGAGAAGACCATAGAACTGCAAATACTAAAGGTCAGGAGACATGATGGGGCCAGTATCCTACACATGTGTGCCACTCTGGGGCTTCCAATGGCCATCTCTGTCTCTCAAGTGCCTCCCCCATGATGCTCTCTTGAAATTTCTCTGCAACCATCTGAGATAGGTCCCTCGCAGCAGGTACAGAGAGCATCATATTCAACATTCTCCCAACCAACCGAAAGTCATATTTCTCTATGGATAAGCAACACATAGCACAGGGCTGTCCCTCTTTTACCTCACCTGTGTGGGAATGGATGCTATAAAGATACTCATAATAACAGATAACATTTATACAGCACTTGAAGGTTTGCAAATGCTTTACACATTATCTCATTTGATCCTCACAACAACCTTTGCTAAGTAGATACTGTTATGAATCTCATTTTACAGAAAAGGAAACTGAGTCTCACAGAGGTGGACTGACTTACCTAGAGGCATATAGCTAGTTAAGTATATCTGAGGCTATCCACCACTCCTCCTAGCTGACTGATCGTTCATTCTCTGAGGTTATAGAGGGAAACCATGCAGTGTAGTATAAAGAACACTCCAATAGCAATCTGGAGAAATGAGTTTGAGTCCTAGGTATACCACTACTGGCTGTGTGACCTTGGGTAAGGCATGTCACTTCTCTGGACCTCAGTATCCTCATCTGTCAAATGTATTTCCTTATATGTGTATTGGTTGTTTCCCTTGATAAAGCAAGCTCCTCGCGGTCAGGGTCTGTTTCACTTTTACAGTTATAGTAGTGTCTGATTAAGAAAACTAATGAACTAATAAATAAAACTAAGAGCTGGTTCTGAAGTTTCACAAACAGGGTTTTCTTACGGATTCACTGTTCTTTTTTAGAATAAAGATTAGATTACATTATAACTCCCCATGAGTTAAGCATACAAGCCAGATTATGGGTGGGGATTAGTCACAATGTGATTTAGCTAACCATATCGCAGAGTGTAGATATGGTGTGGTGTCTAAATATATGGAGATGCATCTCATCAGGCATAATTAGATATGATCTGAGGACTGGTCTGTCTTTGTGGTGAGTAGAAAAGCTCCTTGAAGTCAGGATCTGTTTCACTTTTGTAGTTATAGTAGTGTCTGTTTAAAAAAACTATTGAACTAATGAATAAAACTAAGAGTTGGTTTTATGGAAAAAATAAAACAATACATAAACCATCGGTTAATTTGGTTAAAAAAAGAAAGAAATTATAGTAGTGTCTGGCATATAGCAATTGAAAATGTATGCTTTGTTGGTTAGTTGATTCAATAGATGGTCTGTGACCTTTTTTTTTAAAAGAAATATATTCTGATATCTATTTCAACATAACTGATTTCTTTTGTAATCCTATGAATTTTACTTTCTGCATTTAAAAACATTATTTTGAGAAGGAGCCCTGTTGGCTTCCTCAGACTGCCAAAGTGATCTATGACACAAAAAAGGCTAAGAACCCTTGGACTAGTATATCTGTAAGGCCCTTTTCGGGTCTGGTACTCTATGAGTCTTCTGCTGTTGCTAAGCTGTTCAGTCATGTCAGACTCTTAGTGACTTCTTGGACCATCCTATCCATGGGGTTTTCCTGGCAAAGATGCTAGAGGTTTGCCATGTCCTTCACCAATGATTAAAACAAACAGAGATTAAGTGACTTGCCCAGGGTTACACCGCTAGTGTCTGAGGCCAGACTTGAACTCTGGTCTTCCTGATTCCAGGGCCAGCACTCTATCCATTGGGTCAGGATTAGATTCTTCAGAGTGATGGAAAGGGACAAAGTGTGGGCATCATCCAAGAATCCATGCTAGACTCTCTTCTCTATATATACAGTATTCTTTCCTTTGGTAATCTCATAAGATCCCATGAGCACAATTATTATTGCTATATAGATGCCTCCCATAATATCTATATATCCAGTGGTCTCCCAGACTGCAATTCCCTAATACCAACTGCCTACTAGACATCTCCATCTGGATATCTGGGAGGCATATCAAACTCAACATTTCCGAAAGGGAACTCATTAAATTTCACTAAAACCCAACCTTCTTTCAAACTGTCCAGTTTCTGTTAAGGGTGCTCAGTTACTCAGATGTATGACCAGGGAATCGTACTTGATTCCCTCTTCCTCAATGCCCACATGCAGACCATTGCCTCTTTGTCAACCCTACTTCCACTATGCATTGTAGCCCTACTTTATTTTCAAGCAGTCTGTTCATCACCTGCCTATGCTGTTGTAATAGCTTCTCAGTTTGTCACCCTGTATCCAGTTTCCAATCCATCCTCTACACAGCTGCCAAATTCATTTTCTTAAAACACAGACTTGGCCATGTCACTCACCTACTCAAAAATTTTCAATGGTTCCCTATTATCTCTAGGATAAAATAAAATATTCTCAGCCTGGCATTTAAATTACTCTGCTGTCTGGATGCTACTTCTCTACAAGTCATTTAACTTGAATAACCAATATTCCATCTCTTACCTCCAAACCTTTGTTATCTCCCACAAGTCTGGAATATCCTCTCTGGTCCCTTCTGTCTTGTAAAATCCTTCAAAAGCAGAGATCACAAGCTACCTCCTCCTACACAGGGATTTTCTTCATCTCTTCCTTCTCTCTCCCCAGTTATTAATATTCTTTCCTTCATGAAATTAATGTATACTACTTTGAATATACTTTCTGGTTATCTCCTTGTGTAGTTGTTATTGCCACCCAGTAGAATGTAAGCTCTTTGAGGGTAAAGGTGGTTTCATTTTTATTTTTGTATCTCCAGCACCTAGTACAGTGCTTTGCACAAAGTAGATACCTAACAAATGTTTGTTCAAAGAAATTTAATTCAAATCAAAAGAAAACCACTGAACATCATTTTAAATACTTCAACTTCCAAACCTTTTATCAAAGCTACAAAGAGAGTCAATAATTCATAGGATTACAAAAGAAATCAATTATATTGAAACTGTGCATAGCCTTTGATCCAGCAATACCACTATTAGGTCTGTATCCCAAAGAGATCACAAAAAAGGGAAAAGGACCTACATGTACAAAAATATTTATATCAACTCTTTTTGTGGTGGCCAAGAATTGGAAATTGAGGGGATACCCATCAGCTGGGAGATGGCTGAACAAGTTGTGGTATACGAACGTAATTGAATACTATTGTGCTATAAGAAATAATGAGCAGGCAGATTTTAGAAAAACCTGGAAAGACTTACATGAACTGATGCTGAGTGAAGCGAGCAGAGCCAAGAGAATATTGTACACAGTAACAGCAACATTGTTCAATGACCAACTTTGATAGCTTTAGCTCTTCTCAGCAATATAATGATCTAAGACAATTCCAAAAGACCCATGATGGAAAATGCTATCCACATCCAGAGAAAGGACTATGGAGTCTGAATGCAGATCAAAGCATACTATTTTCTCTTTTTTGTTTTTTCTTTCTTGTAATTTTTTCCTTTTGTTCTGATTCTTCTTTCACAACATGATTAATGTGGAAATATGTTTAATATGATTGTACATTTATAGCCTGTATCAGATTGCTCGCCATCTTGGGGCCAGGGAGGGAGAAAAAAAATTTGGAACTCAAAATCTTATAAAAGTGAAAGTTGAAAACTCTCTTTACATGTAATTGGGAAAAAAATTACTATTAAGTGGGGAAAAACAGGTTTGCATCCTACATTTTCTGCTTACTTCTGAAAAAGGGATAATGAACAAAGAATAAAGCCAAAATGAAGGTATTAGAGGGAGAAGGGCAAGATATTGGGTGTCACACAGAACCACTAATCAATCCCTGATTCACCTAGGGTGGAATGTAGTAGACAATTTAATAATCAATGATATAAAATGAGGCAACAAATAGCAAAAATGAGATGTGAATGATTTCCCTAACTTCTCTGCCAAAATCTTATAAAATATATGATGGATTCAATGCCTTTGCTAAAAAGCTTGAGTATATTGCTTTGAGAGAGACTAATAACTGCAAACATCCTTTTTCAATCACATTTAGTTGTTAACAAGATTCAACTTTTTAGGAATCTGTAATACCATCAATGTGGCTACTTTTTCCACATATGCAGATCTAAACGCCACTTTACTTTTAGTTGATAATATTTAACAGTTTTGTGACCAATAAGTTATCATGCTAGTTAGGCTGGTCCTCAACAGATATATATCACCATGCCCATATGAAAAGCTTTTCCAGCTTGGTGAAACCTCCCAGAGCCTTCCCTCCCCACACATAGTCTTTAAGGAGCTCAGCGTCACCTCCATGTCCTAATGAGGCCCCAACATAGGACTTGAGTGGGGAACATGACAAAAACTAGTATTTAAGCACTCTAAAAGAGCAGAACAGATCCTTGAAAACTGGTCTGGAAATAGTTCCAGCTGTCTTAAAAGAGAAGTATTTAAGAAAACAAAAGGATGAGAAAACAGAGAAGCACTAATAAAAGCAGGGAGCCTGAAACCCAAACAATTTAAACACTTGCTCTCACATATGCCACCTCTCTCATGGATAAACGCTCATTTAACAAAGGAAGCACGTATCATGCTATGTTCTAAATTCCATGAAATCTCTGCCCTGGAGTGACCGGACTGTGCCAAGAAAAGACTAGAAATGAGTCGCAAAGCTACTGTTGTCAGGGGAATGAATTTCCATGGTCTCTGCCTACAGAAGACAATAGCCTACACCAATTATTTTCAAAAAAATAAAGTACAAGGGCTAGATGGATTTATTTTTCCATCATCCATCCAAAAGAAAACATTTACAAGGATTAGACAGGTTCTGTGTATCACTATGTAAACTTTGCCTCACACGGTATATGCATTGTATCAATCAACCCCTGACATATTTCCTTCACTTCAAAAACATAGAAACCTCAAATTGACTATATCCCAACACAGAAGCCAACTATCACAAGGTGTGAAATTAAGTATGATGGTGTAACAACAATGCTTCTTGCAGCTACTGTGGCTGTGTAAGGCCAATAACACCAGCAAACAGGAGGGCTACTAGCACAGGTTCTTTGATCTGCTTTTCTAAGGAAAGCAACTTTAAGGGGTTAACAATCTCACTTTAATTAAACATATATATATATATATATATATATATCTCATTCACTTAGTTCAGGGGAAAAAGTCAGCACCCTGAACTTTCAGAGGCAATACAAACAGAAATTACAAACAGGAATCACGAGCAGAGAGAATAACAGAAACAAACAGACAGGTTTCCATCTGTCTGACCAAATTACAATACATAGTTACCAGAGAGAGAAGCACCAATATCTGGGTTTTCAAAGGGGGAGACTCTTAATGGCTACCCAGAGTCTTGTCTGGCCCACATGACCACTCTTCCAATAAGTGAAACCCCCAAAAGCAAAATGCCCACCTCAGAGTACATATACCCTGTTTAGGGCCCTGGGGCTTAGTGCCTGCTTAGCAAAAGGGTGTGGGACTCTTGAGTCAAACAAAGGACTCAATCAAAGGCATTTCATTGCCTTAGTGCTGAGAAGCACTCCAGAACAAAAGACAACATTTGCCATTACATTTGAAAGGCAAGACTCATATCAAAGGTACTTGACTGCCTTAGTGCTGAGAAGCACTCCTAAAGAAAAATCAAAGGCAAAAAGTCCCACCCTGCTTGCAATCACAGATGGCAGAAAAAAAACAAATACAGAAACTGATATATGTGTCTTATCTGCCTGTAAAATTTAGGTTAAAAGGTTAACTGAAATGTTTGGTTTTTTACCTGTGCCAAAACTATTGCTCTGGAGTCTTCTTCCAACACCCTAGGCACCACAAGATACCACTTAAGCCAGAAACAACCCATTCTGTGGCAAAAGTCCTCTTCATATTTGCTACACCTGAAATGTTGTATGGGTAAGTGAGGAAAAGTAAATGGGTACTGGTTGGACTAGTGGGCCACTTGAGGTTCCTTCCAACCTTGATCAGAACAGGACCCATGGGTGGTACAAGTGTGTATAGCACTGGGGCCAGAGTCAGAAAGACCTGAGTTCAAATCCAGCCTTAGACACTAGCTGTGTGATCTTAGGCAAATCACTTAACCTGTCTGCCTCAGTTTTCCCAACTATAAAAGGGGAATAATGATAGTATATTCCTCACAGAGTTGTTGTGAGGATTAAATGAGGTAATATTTGCTAAGTACTTAGAATAATGCCAGGTATATAGTAGGCTCTTAATAAATGCTTGTTTCCTTCCTTCCTCAGAGAGGCAAAAGGGTTTGCCTAAGGTCATATAGCTAGTTGTTATCAGAAGCAAAATTGAAATCTCAGTCTTGACTTCAAGTCCGACACTCTAAGGTGCCATGCAGTCACACATTTAGAACTGCGACTCTGGAGAACTACATAATTCTTTCAAAGACTTATGGTTTGTTTTCCTTTTTTAAAAAAATCTTATATACTAGTAGATACCATACATACACATTCTTGGGTTTCCTGGGAGAAGAAGCTAAAAGAGTGAGACATTTCTCCCAAAATACGCCTGCTAACTTCATGTCATGATTGATTCTGACTCAAAAGATGCCACTATAAAATTAAGTGCTGAATTCTGACCTTGTTGTGTCCAAACTCATTCAAGATGGTTCCCAGTTTTTTCGTGTTGCTGCGCAGTTTGTGAACAGCAATGGCTGGATGGGGATCCCTCCAATCAATGGACAGGCGATGAAACCAAAGGTGTTGACTCTCCTGCACATGAGCTGATTTAATACTAGGATCAAAACGGTGCACTTCGCATCCATCACTGGCCATGTTCAATTCAAAGTGAGTATCTTCATTTCCCAGTCTATTTTTTTAAAAGGAAGGAAAAGTTTTTAAAATTATAAATATAACTATAAATAAAAGACCATTATTCCTTTTTCATAATAAAAATTTATTGAATTTAATTTTTACAAGTATTTTTAAATTAATCTCTCTCCTACTATTATCCCAATTGAACAATTTCTTAAAAAACCCTCAATACATATCTACATAGTCTGGCAAAATAAATCCCCACATCAGCCATGAACAAAAATACATGTCTCTTTCTGCATTTTAAATTCATCACTTCTGTTAGGAGGTGGGTGGCATGTTTCATCTTTATTCCCTTGGACTAATGGTTTGTCATAGCATGAATCAGAGTTCTAAAGACTTGCAAAGTTTTTTTGTTGCTAAGAAGATTGTTCTTAAAAGAAGTCTTTAAAAGATTTCCTCAACAGATACTGAGAATATTCTAGGCAGCAATAACTCCTCCTACCAGAAAAACAGACAGGTCCCAATTAGTGCGAATAATGAATCCCTGGAAGTGGTTGTATTATTTGAATTCATATTGTATACTTCCATTAGGCTGGAACAAGTTACCACATATAATACATTTGTCACTTTAAATAGCAGGAATTCAAATACATGCAACCATTTCATGGGACTCATTGACTCAATTAACCAGAGACCTGGTTGTATTTTATAGATGAACTGGTGAGTCCCAAAGCCTTTATGTAGAATGTTAGACTACAGCTTGGTGTAAGGGAAAAAGCATAAGTCTCGTAATAAGTCTTCTTGTCCCAGCTCTGCCACTAACTGGGAGAGCATGTGTGAGTCACTCAATCTCTCAAGGCTATTTCTATAAAATGGAATAAAACTAAATGACCTGCAAGGCTCTATGAGACCATGGCATCTGGCTCTACCAGGCTGACTGGGACGGTGGGTGTTTTCTTGGAAAGTGAGTATGTGACAGTAAAACATGTACCTACAGAAATTAGGAATGTTCATGCAAAGTATGTTCAAATGTGAGAGTGTGTGTGTGTGTGTATGTGTGTGTGTGTGTGTGTGTGTGTGTGTGTGTGTGTTGTGTATCTCCTTGAATGCATATTCAATTGCATTCAAGGAGCAAAAGAGATACTCATATAAATCCAGGGATGGGGTTGGGAAAGCATCGTCAATGAACATTTATTTAGTACTTACTAGGTACGCTGCAACGTAAGGCAGCACATTTGTATATCATAAGCAAATTAACATTCCATGAATTTGCAATTCCCACAAGAATCTTCTACCCTTATTAGGATAAAGATTCGGGACTCTATTCACTATAAAATTTGGCCTAATGGATAGAGTGCTGGCCTTGGAGTCAAGAAGACCAAAGTTTTAATCCTTGCTTCAGATACGTACTAGATCGGTAACCCTGGCCAAGTTGCTTAACACCTGTGAGCCTACATTTCGTCATCTTTAAAATGGGTATTGTAATAATACCACCCACTTCATTGTGTTGTTATGAGAATTAATAAAATAATTAATGTAAAGTGCTTTAAAAAAATCTTAGAGAACTATGTAAATGCTAGCTGTTACTTTTATTGCCATCACTATAATTAATTCAAATAACATTTTGAGTGAAGTACAAAAATACGCAATTAACCAGGAAAGTGCAACAAAATTTTATCATCATAATTTATGAGCTCTCTACTCAAAGCACTATAACTAGATAGGATTCAGGAAAATTCTAAAATTTATGTAGACAAGGGCATGAATCAAAATATAAGCCAGTTTAACAAAAATATATTACTCTGGATTCTACTAATTCAAAACTTGTAACAGTTTAAATTCATGCAAATAAAGCGCTGTTTTAAATCAATTAGATAAGACCTCGAAATTATTTACGTGGCTTTGTTTAATTAAGGCAAGTCTTCAGCATTCTTTCTTCCCCTTCATTTTTAGCATCCCAATTCTGTTATCTCTACCTGTTGTTTATCTGCTTTCCACTTCCCAACCATCTTCTCCAATTTTACCCAACCAGAACTTCAGCCTCTGTGAGGTCTTCTGCTTCATCTTTACCTCTTCCTGATCCTGCCAAGTTCTAGCATTCTCCTTATAGTCTGTACTTGGCATATAGTAGATGCTTAATAAATGCCTTTTGATTGTTGGCTGGCTGATTAATTCCTATCCTGTTCCTACGCCTTACTTCTATGATGTCCAGTACTGCCATTACTACCATTTACTGTCTTTCATAGCCCTGGTGATGGAAAGCCCTTATGCTCATCATACATCCCTTTCATTCTATCTTCCAGTGAAAGTAGCAGACAAATACAGATACCTGCAACCATAAGGTGGCTGGCTGCTGGCCACATACACATAATAAAGTCAAAAACGTGGCCCAGCAATAAGAAGACAAAGATTTTGCCCTCTCCACCTAACTTTGGTATTTGCTCAGATGCATTTGCATGGAAAGACTCAAAGGATTTTGAGGCCCTGGAAAAAAACCACAGTGACTTAAAAACATATAGTTTTATGGGATTTCTTTGGCAGAATCCCCTGAAATGATTTGGGAAACATAGGCTCTCCATAAGTAAATTAAATAAGAATTGAGGACTTTCTAACCCTAAGTCAAATAAAGGCACGGAGCAAGAATATGTTTCCTACTTGAATAAGAAAGTTCAAAAATCAGACTTAGTCTTGCCCCCAGGGGAACTCTGCCTATGGCTCAGCACCACAGCTAGCTACAACTAAAAAGCTGTTAGTCTACTGTGATTTCTATGTGCCACACTCTAATAGAAAGAAACAAAGTTGACTGGCATGTGCCCTAAGGATATGAAGTCCGAAATTGGTAGTAGAGAAAAAATTTGCAATCACAAGACTAGCAGAGCTCACAATCTAATAGAACTTATATGGGACTAGCAGGGAACAATATCTATGTACCCCTCAGAGATGAAATGCTTGCCAGAAACTTGCACAAGAAACCAGTGGAGAGTAAGCCTAGTAGAAATAGCCCTATAACATTACCAGAAGATAATGACAATTCTAGAGTATTGGATTTGGAGAGGAGTTGCTCTGATCATGTGTTCCCTACATGGGGACCTTTCAGCACAAGTTTCTTAGGCATATCCATTCTTCCCAATAATGGTCTGCATATTTGTGAATTGCTACTCTTTTTTTCACTGTACTATTTCATTAAATGGATGTTTTTGCTTTGAATGAATTGTTCCCATCTGGGTTATTGGTAAACACATAATGGGGGACTGTAAAGTAAGCCATCAGTACATTTTATTCTTTTTTTTTTTTTAGTGGATATAGGCCTACAGAGTACCGTGAATCTCAGATAATTTTGCTGAGGGCCTCAGGGGCAAGGTACCCAGGTGCCACAAAGTTATAGCAGAAGCCAGAAATGATGAACCAAAGAGTGAGTTGTCAGTAATAGATTGCTCCACTCATAGGAAATTTTGGAATGCACCTGGCCTATGTCTGTGTGTGTGTTAGAATATGCTGAATCTAGATAAACAAAGCATTCCTGTTGCAAAGCATTCTCTCAGGCATAGAAATGTTGCAGCTTTATTTGAAACATCACTTTAAAATCATTCTTAGTAAGGGATTTGTATGTGTTTCTTATGGGATAAAATGTTTGGTATAATTTCTTCTGTGGATTGTCAAAATCTTAAACTAATAAAAGTAGAAACTACTATATAATTAGTAACTTTTTAAATCAAGATCTCAAGAAATGAAGGATTCCTTTAATATTTCATCAACTTCCAAGTCTACAAATTCTTACTGTATGAATGAGTATTATGCATATAGTGGGGGAGGGGAGAGAAAAGCAAGCATTTATTAAGTGTCTACTATGTGCCAGGCACTGTTAGGTGCTTTACAAATATTATCTCATTTGTTCTCATATGATAAATTATTAAGTACTGATTTTTTACTATGGTATAAATTATGGCAGGCTCTTGGCCAAAGATGGCTACAGCTAACCAGACATTTATTGTTTAGTCACTTTTCAGTCATGTCCCACTCTTCATGAACTTGGAGTTTTTGTAGCAAAGATACTGGAGTGGTTTCCCTTTTTTTCCCAGCTCAGTTTTTCAGATGAGGAAACTGAGGCAAACACAGTTAAGTGACTTGCCCAAAGTCACACAGCCAGTAAGAATCTGAGACCAGATTTGAACTCAGATCTTCTTGACTCCAGGCCTGGCACTCTATCAACTGCACCACCTAGCTGCCCCTTTAGTGCTTTGACTAGAAATCACCAACAGAAGAGTTTGATGGGACTCCAAGGACTGTCAGAGCTCTGAACATAGGCACACAATGGGAAGTGGAAACCAATGGAAATAAAACTTGGAAAATGAGGTCAAGTAGGGCCTGAGTACTATATTCAAGACTGTACTGCTTTGAAACAAATCCTAAATCAAGAACTGAAGCTGGAGATATGAGTAGAAAAAAAAGGCACTAAACACTGCAGGAATATATGAGTCAGGAGCTGCCCAAGAAGAAAACTCAGAAGAAAAAAAAACTGCAACAAATATAAGCTGAGTCCTATGGGGGAAAAACAGCTTAGCTACAAGGACTATAAGAAAACCTCAAAGAGACGAAGCAAGAGAAAAAATTAAATAAGAGCTCTAGGAAGTAAAAAATGTAAGAACAAATAGCTTAAAATGGAAGGTTTAAAACATTATTCAAGTAATGGACTCGGTGAAAATGAGAATAAACCAAACAGAGCTCATTAACAATATATTATATATTAGAACAAAATCAAAAGATTGAAAAGGAAAGAAACAGTAACAGTGAGGAGTAAAAGTTGGATTTTACTGAATAAAACAATGTGGATACACTGCATACATATCAACTAGCTTAGAATTTTAAAAGATAAAAGCAAGGGCAAGTGATTAAGGAAGGATTAATAGAAAATCATAGTATAGTCCTGGAAGAGTAGTGTCAGGAGTACCAAAACTCTAAAGGAGCTGGAGCTAATGAGGGAAGCTAAGAACAATAAAAATCCGGCTTTTTAAAAAAAAACTACTTGGAGGAAAGATCAAAGAACATACAGAATCACTTCTTAGGGGTAGGAAAGGCAATGATGATGGATGATGATGATGATGATGATGATGATGATGATGATGAGATGTGGCGGATCTGTGCGGATCCTATCATTTCTGTTTCCTCTGCCAAAGAGAATGATCTTTCAATTGGAAAGAATGAACAAAAATCATAACCAAGATAACTATATTAAGAGAGGACCTCGCTGCCTTTTATTCATTCAACTCAACAGGACTATATGAGCTACAGCACAGGGTGCTGAGACAACTGGCAGAGACAATTGCTGAGTCACTTCAGTGGTATTTGAAAGATTATGAAGAGTAGGAGGATTGTGGGATTAAATGGAGATAAATGTCTCAATTTTCAAAAAAAGGGAAGAAAAGAGGCTGTAAATCATAAGCCAGTAAGCTAGACTTTGTTTCCTAGGAAAATCCCAGAAAATATTATTGAAAGGAGAGTTAGTGGATATTTAGAAAAGGAAGCAGAGATCACAAAGGATTACCATGATTTGTAGCAGCTAGGTGATACAGTTGATAGAGCACTGGACCTGGTATCAAAAAGAATGCAAAGATCTTCAAATTTAGCCTCAGATACTTTGTGTGACCTTGGCCAAGTCACTTAATCTCTGTCTGCCTCAATTACCTTATCTGTAAAATGGTGATAATAATAGCACCTATGTCTTGTGGTTATTATGAGGGGGAAAGTGAGATAATATTTGTAAAATGCTTTGCAAGTCTTAACGTGTTATATAAATACTATCATCATTATTAAGAAAAGGTCATGCCACACTAACCTTGTATAACAACACTGTTACTTGCAGCTACTGTGGCTGTGTAAGGCCAACAATACCAGCACATAGGAGGGCTACCAGCAGAGGTTCTTTGATCTGCTTTTCTAAGGAAAGCAACTCTAAGGGGTTTACAATCTCACTTTAATTAAACATACATACATCAAATACCAATTAATTCACTTCAGGGGAAAAAGTCAGCACCCTGAACTTCAGAGAAGACACAAACAGAAATTACAGAGAAAATATAAGCAGAATAACAAACACAAATCAACAGACAGGCTTCTAGCTGTCTGACCAAAGCTATACATACATAGTTACAAGAGAGAAAAGCACCAACATCTGGGTTTTCAAAGCTGAGGGCTCCTTAATGGCTACCCAGAATCTCCACACCAACACTCTTCCAACGAGTGAGCCCCAAATAAAGTGCTAACCTCAGAGTATATATATACTTCTTCAGGGTCAGAGCACTTCACACCTCTCAAGGGTTTCACTCCTCTCATGACCTAACTAGAAAAAGGGTATGGGCCTTCCTACAAACAAAGGCAAGACTCAATCAAGGGCACTTGACTGCCTTAGTGCTGAGAAGCACTCCAAAACAAAGACAACAAAAAGTCCGACTTTGCTTGCCATTACACCTCATTTTCTTTCTTTCCTTTTCTTTCATTATGTAACTAAACTAGAATATTAGGGGTATATATGGTAATATACTTACTTAAATTTTTATAGCTTTGGTCATTCAACCAAATCTTTTCCTCTTTTAAAAAACAGAGAGAGAGATGGACTAGAAAATATTATAGTTTGAAGGATTCAAGACTGCTTGAATGACCAGACCTAAGGGGTAGTTATTAGTGGTTCCCTGTCAACTTGGAGGAAGATTCAAATGTAATGATCCAGGAATTTCTGCTTGGCCCTGTAGTGTTTTAATATTTTTTATCACTTTCTGGGATAAAAGCATATAAGGCAAGCTTATCAATTTGCAGATGACACAAAGCTGGGAGGGATAGCCAACATACTGGATTAGAGAGAGTCAGGATACAAAGAACTTTTGACAGCTAGAAAGCTGGGATAAATCTAATAAGATGACATTTGGTAGTGATAAATGTAAGGTCCTACCCTTGAATTTTAAAAATCAGCTTCAAAAGTATAAGATGCAATAAACACATCCTAGACAGTAGCTCATCTAAAGAAGGTATGGGGATTTTAGTGGAATTCAAGTGATATAAAGTAACAGTGTGATATGGTTGCCCAGAAAGCTAATGCGACCTCAGCAATTAACGAAGGAATTGTGTCCAAAAATATGGAAGCAATAGCCCTGTCGTACTAAGTCTTGGTAAGAACACATCTGGAATACTCTATTCAGTTCTGATTGTCGTATTTGAGGAAGGATATCAAAAAACTAGAGGAAATCCAAGGTGATTATGGTGGTGAAAATTCTCAAAAATCATGCCTTATAAATTTTAACAGCTGATATTTACAGGATGCTCTAAAATTTGCATGGTACTTTATAAATGTAATCCATTTCCTTAGCCCCTCCCACAGTTACTTCACCTTGGAGAGGGAAGAGAATCTTGGACACTGAAACTTAACTATGATGATTTGTTTAGTTTGTGACGAGGCACAGATTGACAGGCTGTCATTTTGAGGAGATTGACACTTAAGTGCCACTGGAGAGAGACAGTCTTTGAGAGACTTGGACAGTTGAGTGGTGTCTCTGAGAGACTCTAACTGCCATTTTGTGAAGACATTGAGAATTCCTGAAGGAGAGTAAGCTAAACTATCTTTCATTCCTGATGAGAACTGAACTGAGTTAAATCTTATTCTGTGAAGAAAAGTAGTTAACTTACATTTCTGAGGAGAATTGAATGTTCACTCTGAAAGGAATTGAGTAACCTACATTCTGAAGAGAACTGATTTACTAAACTGTGATTCCAATGTTTTAGAAGAGCTGGTAGTTAGTGAAGGATGAGAAGTCTGTTAAGTAAATGCTTTTCCCTGACTTCCCAGGTCATTGAGATAACTCTGTTGATAACACATTAAAGGAATTTTTCATTTCCTGAGTCCTTGGTTTAAAAAGTTATTCATTTTATGACTGTGACCTTCCTCACTGCTAATACATTGTTTAAATATTTATGTGGCTGTATTATTTGCCAGTATTAATAAATTATATAGCCAATAACAGTAATGGTAACTAAACCTATACATTCAGGATTGAGAGTAAAAGAAGAAAGATAATCTAAGAGAGGAGTAGGAGGCTGAGCTAATCAAACAATTAACTAATTGGTGAGAAAGACTTTGCATTTTAGTAATTTATGAAGTAATATTGACTTTGATTCTGAAATCAATAAAAAAGAACTAATAAGGTAGAAAACTTAAAAAATAAGGTAACAGATCAGTAGCATGCTGAGAGGGGTACAGGGGAGGATACTATATGAATATCCAAGTACACGTGTTAGCATAAAATCTAGTTACAAATAACAATATTTTGTCTGATCCTCCCAAAAACTCTGTGGTAGGTACTATAGGTTTTCTTATCCCTTTTAACAAATGAAGGAAACTGAGGGTCAGGTAGCTTAAGTGTCACAAAACTTACAAGTATTGGCAATGGGGACAGGATGTGTGAAAAGCGAAAGGAGAGGGGTGGAAGGACATTGTATATTATGAAATAAGGAAATCCAGGAGCCCATGGGATCTTCCTCCATCCAAGCCCAGGACTGAATTTACTAAGCCACACTGACTGTAGAATTTCAGAGGAGGAAAGACGTTGATAATTGGAGAGTTTCCAGGAAAGGAGAATAACCAGGATAGATAAGGGCTTCCAGATCACACCAAATGAGGACCAACTGAAGCAACTAGAAAAGAGAAGACTTGAGGGAATATAATAAACTGTATTCAAGTATTTGAAGGGTTGTCACCTAGAAGAGGGGTTATACTTGTTCTGCTTACCCCAAGGAGGCAGAACTAGGAGACTGTTGGTAAAAGTTGTAAAGAAGTAGAGTTAGGCTTACTCTCAGGAAATTAAAAAAAGAAAACAAAAAACCTTCATTACTATTAGAGCTATTCAGAAATGATATGGCCTTCTTCAAGGTAGAGTAGTTCTCCCCTCACTGGAGCAAAGGCTGGATGGCCACTTGCTTGGGATTCATGCTTCAGATATGAATTGGACCAGAAGACCTCTGAGGTCACATCAACTCTGAGATTCTGTGAAAAGGGATTTGTCCTCAGTCATTTTAATATATTTATAAGAGGAAGACTGGTCACTGAAGGCCCAGTCCTTGGAGCATGCACAGTGTTTTCTATCTGCTGCAGATGCAGGATGGTGAGCCTACATCTAACTAGGCAGGATTGAAGAGTCCTGCCATCCACTTGAAAGCATGAACAAGTATTCTGAGGCTGTTTCTTGTTGACTTCCAGTATGTGATAGAAAACCTTCTAGTTGGCTACTGAACCAGAACTGAGTGTGCACACAAAAGACATGAACAGATGAAAGCTCTTGCAATAGTTTAGGGACATTTAAGGGTGGAGGAAGAAATGTTGTTAAGTCCCTCCCCAATCTGGTTGCCATGTTGTTAAGAACACATGGTGTTTCTGTTTCTTCTGTCTTTGTGATTATTTTTTCCTGTGTCAAAGATAGAACAGACTAGGCTACAACCTTCCAGACGTTGAAATGTCAGGTGAGTTCCCAGAGGTCCATCAATAGGAATCTAGGGCAGAGACACAGCAACTGAGTCCAATGAGATAGAATACCTCTGAGAAGCTAGCTACTTGACTGAGCCCTGCAGCAAAAATACTGCTTCCTGCAAGCAAAAAACCAGTTTTCTACCAGCTATTCAGCACCCAGAAGTGAACTTGGTGAGAGCAACACTTTGTAGTGACCACATCAAATTTGAGCCCACTCTCACAATAGGGATTTTTGTAGTAGAAAAGAATAATAAACAGTAATTAATAATAATAAGTTAGGGATTGGAAAAGTGATTCCAGAGCCTATATGTGTGCTACACCTCATATCCCAGAGCATGGCACAGTGCCTGATACATAGCAGGTGCTTAATAAATGTTTATCAATTGATTGGGAAGCACTGTGGCATAAAGATAACTGGTCAGCCTTGGAGTCTGGAAGATCTGGGTTCAAATACCTCCTCTGACACATACTGGCTCTGTGACTTTGGATAAGTCCCTACTTACCTTGAAGTTTTCCAGGGAACTTTCCAACACTATCAATAGCAAAACAGTCACTAATCTGCCTTGGTTATTGAAATGTCATCACTGGAAATTCCCTATGTCAAGTGACATCACAGGTGCATTCTTTCCCATCTCTGACCTCCCACTCCAAAAAATATACTCAAAAATAATAACAGCATTTATTTAGAAATACAAGGTGTCCCAAAGATCTTAGTGCAGTTTAAAGCTTAGCACTAAGACTTTTAGTAGACCCTGTCTACCAAACTGGAATATAATTGGAAGTTATATTCATTCAAATTGATCTTTCCTTCCTCTACAAATGCCTCCCCCGCAACCCACACACACATCTAAATTCTTTAGATTTCCTCTGTGGACTGTTATCCGTGAAAATCATCATTGCTTTCACTAATGGCCCTACCACATGGGGCAGCTAGGTGGTGTTGCAAGAGCATAGTCAAGTTATATTTGGTGTATTCTAGAATGTACAGAACAGCTAGGTGGTGCGGTGGGTAGAGTTCTGGGCCTGAAGTCAGGAAGACTCATCTTTGTAAGTCCAAATCTGGCCTCAGACTTTTACTGTGTGACCCTGGCAAGTCACTTAACCCTCTTTGTCTCAGTTCCCCATTTATAAAATGAGCTAGAGAAAGAAATGGCAAATCACTCCAGTATCCTTGCCAAGAAAATTCCAAATAGGGTCATGAAAACTCAAACATGACTGAACAACAAAATAAGGAGCCCCTCCAGTTAAATAAGTGGGACTAATTGAATTCAAAGTCATCCCTACCTCTACACCATCTTTTCTAGCTTAAAGGTCTTATAATAACAGGTGAAACAACAGGAATGGGGTTAACACTTAGAAGGAGTACAAGATATAGCATTCTCTTCAAGGAGACCTAGGAGACAATCTAGGAAGGAACCAGGAAACACCAAACACTCTTCAAAAGAGAATCCCCTCCATTTACTTCCAAAGCTGCAAATTTGGTGAAACCAAAAGAGATTCAATACTATATCAAGTCCTTCAAATTATTTCTAATTAATTTAAAAAGATGAAAATGTCTTTAATTTTCATTATGGATCAAGTAACCAAGTAGAAACTTAAGCAGGGAAAAAGAATTTCAAGCTTGCAGTATTTAGATGGTGATGACCTAATTATTTTGACTTAACTGAAGTCTAAAATGTAAAGGTTACACGCACTTCAGGGTTATGCTACATCAGGTCTTAGCAAACACATCTGCTAGCTTTGAATGTTTTCACAGTAAAGCTCTATTTAGCAGAGGAAACATTTGAGCAAAGGAATGAGGGGACCATAGTTACAAGAGCTGAGGACAAAGACAGAGGATCAGCCAGCATGTCAGACTCCAAAGGTACAGTGGATTTGAAAAATTAGCAGGACTGAAATAGAGTGCAAAGGAAAGATGAACCCTTAAGAGAGGGCTGCAATCATAATACCCAACAGGCAAAGGTACAATGGAACAATCAGTAACTATTTGTTGTTGACCTCATTTGAGGTTTTCTTGGCAAAGATACTGGAGCGGTTTGCCATTTCCTCCTCCAGTTCATTTTACAAACAGGGAACTGAGACAAACAGTGTTAACTGACTTGCCCAGGGTCACACAGCTAGCAAGTATCTGATGTCACATTTGAACTCAGGTACTCCTGACTCCAGGGCTAGTGCCCTGTCCACTGCACCACCTAGCTGCCCTCAAACAGGGGGCATCAGTATCTAACAAGAGCTTTATTACAAGACAGCAATGCAGGGAAACTAACTTCTATTAGACCAAAAATTCTCAACACAGTCTATTGGAATTTTTCCCCTATATTTCTCCACTTTAAAACATTAATTAATATAATAATCTGATTCATTTTAGAGAAATTTCATTTACAGCTTTGTTAGACAATACTTCTTTCATAAAGCAAGGGATAGATAATAAAGCTATACTTATGGACTCAAAATTCATCCATGTAAGTGGCATATTTAAAGATAGCCACCTTTAAATAGTGCATTTACAGCAATAAAGTACAGCTACTTTCATGTGTAAGAAAACTGTTTGTTAAAACGGCAGAAAATAAAACTTTTGTGGAGAATTTAAGGAACTACCTTCTCTATACATTTCATTGCTGAAAGGGGCAGGAAAAAATACTTTCGTGAACAAAAAAACCTGAAAAAAAAAATTCATGTGTGAAGAAACAGTTTTTCTGTCAAAATGTGAAGAGAGACACACAGTAAAAAGGATGAGGTAGAAAATTGCCTTTCAGATTAATGGAATGAAGGGACCTATTTGAGGACAGAGAAATGACTAAGGCTACAGGGACTGAAGACCCCACTCTTTAGCATGTGACTGATTTTAGAATTTGAGAAGCTAAAATTCACATAATGGGATATCAAATAACTCTTTTTGAAAAATGTGGAAAAATTACATAATGGCTATTGGTTTCATACCAACAGAAAGCTGGGTTCCATGAGTTTTATCTCTGAAGGGAAAGATGAGTTGCTGACCATCAAGAGGCTCTGATTAGAGTTATTAGAAGTAGTGAAGAATTCAGAAGAATAATGAAGAACGCAGCAGGAGGGGAGTTTAGAAGATGCTTGCTGGAGCAGTCAACTCTCAGGAAGGCTTTAGCTGCTGATTTTAAGAGAGATATTGCTTTGTACATTGACTGAAGAAAAGGTTGGGAGCCTCGTGATTGGAAGAAAGCTGAACTCTGTTGCTATTTAAGCTGTTGCTCTTCAGCACCAGCTTACAGTCACCTGCTTGCTCTCAATTTCCCCCTCAGAATTGAGAAGGAAAAGCAGAGGAGAAGAGAGGGAGAAGAGTTTTGTAGTTGCTTTCTTATGTGATTGGGCAAAGCAGAATTGTTGTGCTAAGTGAAGAGTTTATTTGGCTTGTTTATATTACACAGAGTGAAACTGAGGAGTTTTGCTTTGAGTTCTGTTTTGTTGTAACAAGATATTGAAAGCTGATTAGATGATGCTGAATTCTTTTGAATGAAGAGCTGGCCAGGATGATCTGAATTTTCCAGAGAGCCAACCTAAGGAAATCCCTTGTAGTTTTTTTTTAGCTTAAGTAATTGCTTGCTAAAATGGCAGAAAATAAAACAAAATAGCATGACACATTCTCAGTGCCCTTGTAAGAATGACTGTGAGTTAAAAGAGCTTGTCACTTTTTCATAAGTTGGAAAAAGAAGTGGATTTGTCCAGCAGCAGAGCAGGGAGTATCAAAAAGGGATCAGAGAGCAGATAAGTGGCTTTGTATGTGGCTTTAGATGATTCTTGAGGAAAATAAGGACATCAAATGCTATAGTAAAAGTTGTAAGTTATCTGAACACATATGACATCCTCACTTGTGTGCCTCCCTCCTAGACTTATAAAATGTGGGCCCACTCTTCCCCCAAAGACATTATGTATATTGGTGGGAGAGTGTGACCCAACTTTATGGGTAATCTATGATATAATGGTTATTCCTTCTTTTGCTTTATATTGAGTTACTATAATGTTATAGTTATTTTCGCTTTTGCCTTACTGTTAAGTAAATGTTTTTGTGTTTAAGAGTTAATTGCGTCATGATGACTGAGTTTAAATAAATGGGAACCACTTTAGTGGAGGCTCATAAGCAGTAATGGCAAAGTAGAAATGCATCCCACCCACAACAGAGTTACCCCTAGGACTCTCAAACAGTTTGAGTTAAAGCTCTATGGTAGCCATACATCTCTGGCATGTGCCAGTATGAGGTCAGGTTGAGTGAACAAGCAAGAGATGGACAGATACAGATACACACACACACACACAGAGAGAGAGAGAGAGAGAGAGAGAGAGAGAGAGAAAGAGAGAGACAGAGAGAGAGAGAGAGAGAGAAGGTGACTATAACTCCATTCAGAGGCTAAACCGAGATGCTTCTACTTTTTAACATGAATAAAACAAACTGACCAGTTTGGACTCTGGAAAATGTATTTAAAAGAAAATTCATCCAGACTTTACATATACACACATTTCGTGACATACTTATAGTAGTAAAAGGACCAGATTCTCAAATATGGATGTAGCAAAAAAATGTACCTATCTTTACCAGAGATGCAAATAGCCATATCTACAAACAAAAATTCAGTTCTGTGGTTAATTATCTACTGATAAATGTAATTATGTAATTTATGCTTGTAAATGTTTATCTGCACGTATTAACCTAAGGGCTTAGAGATACAACACACATGTATCCCTTCTGTATGAAAAATATTCAGAGAGACAGCAGGAGAAACAAATGAGCAATGCTAGCTAATCAGGGAACTATGCTGCAGAAATAATGAGAAAGAATTATTCTCTCAGCCATATTTGCATTTTAAGCCCTCTTCTTCTCTTTCCCCCGTTTTCTCTCCTCCTCCCAACCCATGTGAGTCTGTCTGTCTCTCTCTGAATGGCTTTGCCTTCCATTAAAGGGATTTCTAACAATAGTGAACAGGGGAGGGAGATAAAAATTTTAAGCAAGAATACCTAATTCATGCTCCTGAAATCCTACTAAAACTATCCTGGATTTAATCATTAAGAGGGCTGAGGATGGCACCTGAGACAGGAAGGATGCCGTTTAATCTCTCTCACCTCCAGATGTGCCCCTGGTTCCCTGAGGAGCAGCTGAAGTGACAGAGTTCAATTTCCAGAGAACTTTTGAACCCAGAGGGTTTTTGAAGATTTGGGCCCAGGATCTGCTAGCCTTGTCTGAGGATAGGTCTATTTCTACACCCCTTCATTCTCCTTCCCTCTAGTACCTAGAAAACCCACTCTTATTGTGCTTCCATAAAATGGTAGAAAATTGAATAAATGGGAGCTCATGGGCAGAGCCCAAGGAATAATAGCTCTGAGCTATGGGTATGGAGGAGTCAAGAGACAAAAGCATGTCAGCTGCTAAGAGAATCAAGTTGAGGATCTCTGTTTTCTATGAAGTGTGTGATTCTATGCAATCATTCAACAAACACTTATTAAGAAACCTATTAGATGCCAAACACCGAATCTACTGTTTAGGATACAAATACAACTATGACACTCTCTCTGCTTTAGAGAAATTTCTATTCTAATGGGGAATATAGAATACATACAAAACTATTACAAATTATTTTTGGAAAGAAATGCACTAGCAGCTGGGAGGAATTAGCAAAGGCTTCAAGTAGAAGGTAGTGCTTGAAATGAGTCTTGAAAGAAACCAAAGATTTGGAGGATTAGAGCTGGGAAAGAGTGCATTCCAGGCATGAGGGACAGTCAGAGTAAAGGCATAGGAAATGGGGAGTTGTTTGTGAAGAATAGCAAGTAAGACAGTAATGTTGTATTGCAGAGTATATGGAGGGGAGTAAGGTATAATCAGGCTAGATCATTGTTTATTCAGTTAGTCATATTAAAGTCTTTGTGACTCCATTTGGAGTTTTCTTGGCAAAGATACTGGTGTGGTCTACCATTTCCTTCCCCAGCTCATTTTACAGATGAGGAAATTGAGGCAAACAGGGATCAGTGACTTGCCCAGGAACACACAGCTAGTAAGTGTCTGAGGCTGGATTTGAACTCAGATCCTCCTGACTCCAAGCCCAGTGCTCTATGCACGGAGCCACCTAGTTGCCATTGAAGAACTTTTAATGCCAAAGGAGTTTATATTTGATCCTAGGGATCAAAGGGAGCCAGTGGCATTTATTGAGCTGAAAAAAGTTATACCTATGCTTTAGGAAAATCACTCTGGATACAGGGACATCTGCCTAAGATTCACTCTGAAAATTCAGATATCCTAGATGATATTACACAAATAATCCCATTTCCAGTTTTACTCACTTGATCTTTAATAAGTTAAATAATAAAAGAAGAAACTATAGTAGTTTAAAAATTAAAAGACCATGGGATTTAATTTTGTGAATAAGAACAAGAATTATCAGAATGGGGTTCACTCGGTTTAGCTATAGCTATAATCAGATCAATCATTTTTAAGCAACCATCAGAAATATTTCCTTCACTTTCCAGCTTTAAATTAAATATCTTCCTGTGTCAAATCAAATGTCAGTTTTTCTAAGCCACTCATTCACTTTCACAGCAGAGTCCAAATGTTCTTTATCTACTCCTCATAACGTACATTTCAAAAAATGAAAATTTAAAAGAGAATAAAACTACCTTTTACCTACAACAAAGCAATGTCTTTCCTATGAACTGCCTTATAATGATTCTCACAGAAAAGCACAAAGAATTTTTGAAAAACAGTTCCCAACAAAGTGAAATAGTTTTCCCTTCTTGATCAGTCATCCTGGTGTCTTTTACAATTAATTTAATCACAAGAAAGTAAGAGACAGATAACAGAGTTAAAGAAGTGTTGATGTGTTAAATAGTGCAAAAACATCTGTGACCTTTTATCCCATTACAAAGTATGAAAAGGTTTCCCTAATTGAATTCGAAGACTTTGGCTTTGGGATGCTGCAGACACCCTTTTTTGTTGTTATTGAGTCATTTTCACTTGTGTCTGACTCTTTGTGATCCCATTTGGGATTTTCTTTCTTTTTTCTTTTTTTTTTAAAGAATGGAGAAGGAAAGAACTTAGGACCAAACAAGAGATAGAGAACATTATGAAATGCAAAATGAATGATTTTGGTTACATTAAATTGAAAAGTTTTTGCACAAAGCCAATGCAACCAAGATCAGAAGAGACGCAGAAAGCTAGGAAACAATTTTTACAGTCAGTGTCTCTAATAATGGCCTCATTTCTAAAATATATAGAGAACTGAGTCAAATTTATAAAAATACAAGTCATTCCCCAATTGATAAATGGTCAAAGGATATGAACAGGCAGTTTTCAGAGGAAGAAATTAAAGCTATCTATAGTCATATAAAAAAATGATCTAAATCACTACCGATTAGAGAAATGCAAATCAAAACAACTCTGAGGTGCCACATCACACCTATCACATTGGCTAACACGACAAAACAGGAAAATGATAAATGTTGGAGAAGATGTGGGAAAATTGGAACACCAATGCATTGTTGGTGGAGTTGTGAACTGATCCAACCATTCTGGAGAACAATTTGGAACTATGCCCAAAGAACTATAAAACTTTGCATACCTTTTGATCCAGCAATGCCACTACTAGGTCTGTATCCCAAAGAGATCATAAAAATGGGGAAAGGACCCACATGTACAAAAATATTTATAGCAGCTCTTTTTGTGGTGGCAAAGAACTAGAAATTGAGGGGATGCCCATCAATTGGAGAATGGTTGAACAAGATGTGGTATATGAATGTAATGGAATACTATTGTGCTATAAGAAATGATGAGCAGGCAAACTTCAGAAAAACCTGGAAAGACTTTCATGAACTGATGCTGAGTGAACTGAGCAGAACCAGGAGAACATTGTACACAGTAACAGCAACATTGTGCCATGACCGACCTTGCTCTTCTCAGCAATGCAATGATCTCAGCTAAGAGACTTAGCTCTTCTCAGCAATTCAAGGATCTAAGACAACTCTAAAAGACTCATGATGAAAAATGCTATCCACATCCAGAGAAAGAACTATGGAGTATGAAGCATACTATTTGCTCTCTCTTTTTGTTTTGTTTTGTTTCTTCTTTCTTGTGGTTCCTCCCATTTGGTTCTAATTCTTCTTTATGACATGACTAATACGCAAATATGTTTAATATGAATGTATATGTAGAGTCTATATCAGATTGCATGCCATCTTGGGGAGTAGGAGAACATTTAAAACTCAAAATCTTGTGGAAGTGAATGTTGAAAACTAAAAATAAATTAATTAATAAAAAAGAAATACGCTTTTATTCCTTTATTTTATAATATGAATAAAACATAAGCATGTTATTAGAAAAATGAAGTAATTTTTTAAAAAAATAAAATTTCAATATCTTAATTATATTGCAAACAGATGAAGGGACTTGCACAGGTCACACAGCTGGTAAGTATCTGAAGGCAGATTTGAACTCAGGAAGATGAGTCTTCCTGATGCCAGGCTTAGCAATCTCTCCTAACCTAACCTAGTTGCCCCAAAGACAATCTTAATGACCTTTAAAAAATTAAGATTGCCAGCCCTGTAACAGTCAAAGTATTGGGGGTGGAAAGAGTGAGCAGATTTGTGAAGCATGACCCCTATACTTCTATGGGGGAGGATTAGAGAGATTTCACTCTTCAATTCCTCCCCTTTATCAGGGAGGGTCAGCCCCTTGCAGCAGAACTATTTACCCAGTAAGAAACACCACCTCCACCTGGAGCAGAGATAGTTAGGGGATGTGAAGCAACTTCAAAGAACATGGCAACAGAGAAGACAGATGACTCCACATTCTAGAAAGAATTAGCCCTGACAGTCAAGAGTCAAGCTGAAGAGAGATGACGAATCAAGGAGCTCTACCAAGGGACCTGCCCAGCAGAAATGCTTCAGCCAGCAGGGAAACAATTCGAAGACAACAGGAAAAAAGAAAGAACAGTAGGGCCCTGTAGCACTGATGGAGTGAGCTGCCTTGGCCATCTATGTTACTACCAGTAGACTTCAAGTCTGTGGCCATTTTTCCCATGGTGGTGGTTTTTGTTGTTCTGTTGTGTCTGATTCTTCGTGACCCCATTTGGGGATTTTCTTGGCAAAGATACTGGCGTGGTCTGCCATTTCCTTCTCTAGCTCATTTGACAGATGAGGAAACTAAGGCAAAGAAGGTTAAGTTACTTGCCCAGGGCCACACAGCTAGTAAGTGTCTGAGGCCAGAGTTGAACTTAGGAAGCTGAGTCTTCCTGACTCCAGGCCTGGCACTCTATCTACTGAGCACCTGGTTATAAAAGTACAGGCCCCCTAGAGTAACGTGGAATCTGAGGTACTAGCCACCCAGCTAAGGACCCAACCTATAAACCTGTAACTGCTGAGATGGAGAAGTAGCCAAAAGGAGTGCTACATATAATTTTAATGAAATTATTCTAGTGGATAAAATATTATATAAAACATAAAAGATAGTTTGTGGAAGAAGGGGATGAGTCAGAGTTACAGAATAGAAAGAACCCTGGTCTACGGCAGCAAGGACCACTCTGGGCTGTGCTCCACTCCCAGACTGGGGCAATGGACCCTTCCTGTCAATTTTCCAGGCTATCTTGGGCTTGATTCACTCTGTCATTTTATGGGTTTTGTAGATCTAGAATTTGTTTAGAGTCATTTTTTACAGGTGTTTGGAGGGATTTGGGAGAGGGCTCAAGCAAGTCCCTGCTTTTACTCTGCCATCTTGGCTGGCCCCTTGTTTTGTGTTGTTGTTGTTTTTTTTTTTTTAAGAAAAAAATGCATGCTTCCCAAGGGCCTACTGGACTGTGTGATTATTTTTTAAATGACCTTAGTCCATTGCTATGTACCATGAAATAAATTCTATCTTCATTACTTGACTCCAAATATAGCCAGTTCACCCAGAAAGAAAAACCTGTCTCAACCACCTATTTCTGCATCCATAGCCTCCATGTTAAAACCTGGACATGGCTAGCTCCAAACCCATTTTATACTGTTGAATCTTTGCCTCTCATTCATTCTAAGTACTTCATTTGGAATTACAGGTGTTATAGCTGGGAGGGACATGTAGTCTAAATACCTCAATTTACAGATAAGAAGACTGAGGCTGCGAAGCAAATTGACTTGCTAAGTCTAAAAGTCAGATCTTCTAACTCTTAGCACAATGCTCTTTTTTTACTTTATGCTGCCTTTCCATCTGTGATCATGTGATCGCTTCCTTGACCCTGGTGAGGAAGTGTGTTTTTTTAAATGCTGTTGTTGTTTGTCCTTTATTTTCGAAGAGGACCAACGACATCACAGGTGATGTCTTGACTTGCCCATGAATTGGATCTAAGTGAGGCAGAGTTGTACAAAATCATCAGCCTCCCTCTCTCTTCCAAAGTCCAATGGTAAACAAAAGTCAAGTCAACTGGGGATGGTCCAGGATACAGTCGATGACCTTGGTGTTTTTGATGCCTGACCTAGCACTAAGTGCTCCACAGTGCCCGCTTTGGCCACCTTCATGGCCACTGGAAAAAATTGTTCTCATTCACCCAGTCCATAGGGGGAAGTCTTCACATGCTTGGGGTGGACATTCCCCTAACTCACCCACAAGTTTGAGGCCTATTCTCTCTCCACTCCGGGAATAATTTGTGCTCATTATCTGCCATAACATTCTGTGTATTTGGATTAGATTGAAACTAATTGTAATTAGATTGTAAATTCCTTAAGAGCAGGGACAACCTTTTGCCACCTTTTGTATCCCCAGCACTTAGCATACTGCTTGGCACATAGTAGGCACTTAATAAATACTTATTGATTGATTGTATAAATCATCATATAATTATTTTATTGGTTTTTTTTCCTTTCTCGTAGAGCCTACTGAATAACAAGAAGTGGTTTTACTCATTTTCCATTTGAGTTTTTTAAAAAAATTACCCTTCATTTTGGTATGGTACAAAACAGGGTCCCCATGATCCTTTCATGGGGGTCCAGGAAGTCAAAACATTTTAATTTCTAGATGGTGCAGTAGATAAGAGTGCTGGTCTTGGAGTCAGGAGGACCTGGGTTTAAATCTGGCCTCAAACACTTATTAGCTGTGTGACCCAGGGTGAGTCACTAAGCCCTACTCACCTCAGTTTCCTCATCTGTAAAATGATCTAGAAAAGAGCATGGCAAATCATTACAATATCTTTGCTAAGAAAACTCCAAATGGAGTCACGAAGAGTCAGGCACAAGTGAACAGCAAACAACAATATTAATAGATATAATCCACATAAACAAAAATCCTTTTGGAGGTCCTTGATAATTTTTAAGAGTGGAAAGGGGCCCCAAGATTAAAAAAAGTTTGAAAAGTGCTGGTCTAGAAATAGGAGTTCTAGACTTTGAGTCTGAAGATCTATGTTCAAACCCTTGTTGTGCTACTATGTGTAATCTTGGGTTAACTCATTTCCCCGCTATAGCCCCCTGTTTCTTCATCTGAAGAATGAGGGGTAAAACTTAAATCAAAGATTCTTAACCTCTTCTGTATCATGGCCATTTTGGCAGTCTTGTGAAGTCTATGGAACCCTTACTTAGAATAATGTTTATAAACATACAAAATAAAATATATAGGAATACAAAGAAAACCAGTTATGTTGAAAGTTATCAAAATGTTAAAAAAAAAGTTCATTGGAGTTTATCTAATCATTAGATTAGAACCTCTGATAGACGATCTCCAAAGTAAATCTTATGATCCCATGTCCTCAATAACCATATGTTGTAGTCACTGTATTTCCCTCTCCTACTATTTCATTATCCTCCAAATTCCTGGTTATCTTTTCGGTTTTTTGTTTCTTCTCTGAATGGAAGTCTATGACCAGCAAATAGCAAGTTTGTGAGATGGATGTTTCTAATCTAGACAACTAGCCCCTGAATTCTAGAGTATCTGGGTTCCTTGATTTGGCACTACAGATGACTATACCACCAGCAAGACCCTACATCTGAGAGGACTAAGAAAGCCCAAGGCATGCCTTGACTGGGTGAGAGATCCAGATCTTGTGATTTGCCCAGGCAGGAGAGTCTGAGGTGAAAGGGAAATGGCTTTTTTCAGCTAATTAATTTATTTTTCAACATTCACTTTTAGTAGATTTTGAGTTCCAATTTTTTTCCCTCCCTCTCTTCTCCCCTCCTTAAGCAATCTGATATAGGCTATACATGTACAATCATATTAAATGTATTTCCACAATAGTCATGTTGTGAAAGAAGAATCAGAACAAAAGGGAAAACCCACAAGAAAGAAAAAACACAAAAAACCAAAAAAAGAGAAAACACTATGCTTCCATCTACACTCAGACTCCATAGTTCTTTCTCTGGATGTGGATAGCTTTCCATCATGAGTCTTTTGGAATTGTCTTAGATCGTAATATTGCTGAAAAGAGCTAAATATAACAAAGTCAGTCATCGCACAATGTTGCTGTTATTGGTTCTGCTCAGTTCACTCAGCATAAGTTCATGTAAGTCTTTCCAAGTTTTTCTGAAATCTGCCTTCTCATCATTTCTTATAGCACAAGAATATTTCATTACATTCATATGCTACAACTTGCTTAGTCATCCTCAATTGATGGGCATCCCCTCAATTTCTTTTCTTTTAAAAAAAAGAGCTGCTATAAATATTTTTGTACATGTGGGTCTAAAAGGGAAATATCTGTTGTGCAGTCCCATAAAGTTGTCTTTACCTCCCAGAGCATAATAATTATGACTGGTTATAGTTTTATATTTTAGGTATTTGCTACTGCACACTTTTCAGTCTTTAATTTTTAAGCATTTATTTTGGTGGGGGAAATAAACAGCAATACAATATCTGATATCTACTTTGTATACTGGGTACCTTTTCTAGAAGAGGCTCTGTTAATACCTGTTAGGGAAAAACCCTAGACCTAAGCTAGGTGATACAGAAGATTGAGCTCTAGGCCTGGAGTCAGGAAGACGAGTTCAAATCTCTCCTCAGGCACTTACTAGCTTTGGGACCCTGGGCAAGTCATTTAACATCTGTGTCAGTTTCCTCAACTACAGAATGAGGATAGCACCTCTCTACCAGGGATCTTGTGAGGATCAAAGAGATAATATTTATAAAGCACTTACGACAGTTCCTGGCAAATAGTAAGGCATATGACAAATGCTTGTTTCGTTCCTCTCATTCTTTAGGAGATTTTCCCTGGAACTCTGGGCTAGGGACATTATTTTCCAAAGAGGTCTATATAAACCTACTCTTTAGGGGGCAAGGGGGTCTGGTTGTTTCAGATGGATGTGACTGACTTCAGAGTCAGATCCAGAATCCCTTAGCAGAAAGGAGAATCCTCGAGGCTGTGAGGTTCAGGTATTTGCCTGGGAACTGAACTTCTTAGGCTGGTCTATCCTCCTACCTAAATGATTGTCATTAGAAGGAGAAAATCAGTGAGCCCAAGAGACTCCATTACAGAGCAGTATTGGAGCAGGGACACATTTTTATTTGGTGGCTTTCCCCCTGTGTCTGTTATAGATTCACAGTTAGAAGCGGGTCCTCTAGTACAACCTGCACCTGAGCAGAAATCCCCTGTACACATTCTAACAAACATTTATTAAGCATTTCCTATGCCAGGCACTGTTTGAAGACACTCCAGGATGCAAAACAATTTCCAGTTGTTTCAGTCGTGCCTGACTCTTCATGACCCCATCTGGGGTTTTCTTGGCAAAGCTACTGGAATGGTTTGCCATGTCTTTCTCCGGTTCATTTTATGGATGAGGAAACTGAAGCAAACAGGGTTAAGTGACAACTACCTACAGCACAAAGCTGTATTTGAACAGCTCAAAGTAAGGCAGTTTTCCCTTATCCTAGGTGGAAACCATCTTCCACAGCTTCCACCCAGAGAAGCAACATGGTGCCATAGTGTTCCATGTAAAGTTAGAGGAGCCACTAATTGTGAACTTGGGCAAGGCACTAACTTTGCCTCAGTTTCCTCTTTGGCAAAATGAGCAAGTTGAACTAGATGACCCCCTCACCCCCAGGGGCTTTCCAGCTTTAAATCTTTGATCCTGTGAGGAAAAGTAAAAAGTTTACCCCCTTCTTCCTCACTACAGCCCTTTAAATAAAACCCCTGTGCCTGGGGCCCCTTCCTCTTCTTGGGGAGGGTAGAGGGTAAACTTAGGTTCCTACTGTATCCCCCAATTCAAGGCAGGCACCTCATCATTTCCCACCTAGCTACAAGACTTCGTTATCCCCTTCACATGGTACTTTTCCTCCCCTCCCATCTCCTCTTTCCTTCCTTTTCATCTTCTTTTTTATGTGTTGTTTCCTCCCCCCTGCCCCCCATTAGATTGTGAGCTCCTTGAGGGCAGCGACTGTCTTTTGGCTTTATTTGTATCACCAGAACTTAGTACAGTGCCTGGCACCTTGTCAGCACTGCTTATCGAGTGACTAAATACTTGAAAAAATAGTATCATTCATCTTCTAAGACCTCTTTTCTAGGCTAAAACTTTTGATTTTTTTTGCAACTAAATCTCATTTTATAGTGGAGGCCCAGAAGGGGCAAATGATTTGTTTAAAGTCTCACAAGTAATTAGTGACAGAACTGACCCAAGCTAATCTTAGTTAGGAAAGGTAGTGCTGACTATGTCCTAGACACTTGCTATGCAGTAAGATACAAAGAAAGGTTTCTCATATTCCAGGGGAGGTGAGTTTGAATTCTCAAAAATAGTTCAGCCTCTGGCTGGTCCCACCAAACTAGAAAGGCTGCCAGGATAGGATTAGGAATGAATTATGTGCCTATCATATAGGCCAGCATAACTCACCTTCCGGTGATGAGGTTTACAACCAGAAATTTGTCCATCGGGTGAAAATTTGGTAGGAGCCACAATAACTAATAAAATGGTGAACAGGCAGCAACTCTCCTGACTATTCCCAACATTGCTCTCCAAATAACTTTAATAAACTCCTCAAATCAAATTTTGGAGGAGGAAAGCCAACTCGAGGTCAGAGTAAGATATTTTTTCTAACCTAAGACAACTTAAGAGGTTGGCAGGAGAGGTCTACCACAACAGGGTGGGTGACAGCCTAGAACACCAGCTATGGGCTTTGGAGGTGACTGAAACAGTAGTGGCAGCAACCTTGGAAGCTCTCAGCCCAGAGACCATAAAGCGAGGGTGGTGTGTGTCAGACAACTGGTTAGAAAGAGACTACAGGGGACCCTCTGTTGGCACTGAGTACAGCTGGCACTGATTAGCAATTCTATTGCCCATAAGCAGTTCTGGGTTGCAGTTCCAGCAGAGAGAGGAGTGTGTCTGGTAGGTCACAAGGCAGCAGGGGCCCTGAACACAGTTCCAAGGCAAAGAGGAGCACTAGCACTTGTGGTTTGGGGAGACAAGAGGCCCTTCCTAGATAAAGACCAGAGCACAGATCAGAAGAGCAGTGTCGACACTTCTACCTGGATCATACCACCTTGGAAGCTCCAAAAACTTGCAGATCCCCAGAACTAGCTCTGGAAACAGCAGCATGAAAAAGCCTGAAGTTTGGGACAGTGCCTCCCCACACCCAAGTGAGCAAAGGCCAACTTTAACATAAAATTCAAAGTCAAGAAATATTCGGGAAAAATAGGCAAAACAAGATAAAATAACTTGGCCATAAGAAGCTACTATGGTGGCAGGAAAGACCAAGAATAAACTCAGAAGAAGATAACAACATGAAAATAACTACAAGCAAAGCCTCAAAGAAAAACGCTTATTGAATCTAAGGTCGACAATATTTCCTGGACAAATTGAAGAAAGAGATAAGAGTGGTAGAGGAAAAATAGGCAAAAGAAATGAAAGTGATGCAAGAAAATTATGAAATTAGAATTAATGGCTTGGTATAAGGGCACTCCAAAAAAAATACTGAAGAAAACAACACCTTACAAAATAGAATTGGCCTAATGTAAAAGAGGTACAAAAAATTCACTGAAGAAAAAAAGCTCTTTAAAAAGCAGGATTGATCAAATGGGTAAAGAGGTAGAAAAGCTCATTGAAGAAAATAATTCCTTAACAATTAGAATTGGACAAGTGGAAGTTAATGACTCCATGAAACATCGAGAAACAATAAAACAAAATCAAAAGAATGGAAAAATAAAGGAAGATATAAAACATCTCATCAGAAAAACAACTGACCTGCAAAATGAATTGAGGAGAGATAATTTAAGAATTATTGTACTATTGATAGCTATGACAAAAAAAGAGAGAGTCTGGATGTTATAATTCAAGAAATTAGAGGAAAACTGCCCCCAATATTTTAGATCCAGAGGGTAAGTAGAAATTTAAACAATCTACCTATTACCTCCTGAAAGAGATCCCCAAATGAAAGCTCCCAGAAATATTGTAGCCTGATTATAGAGTTCTCAGGTTAAGGAGAAATTATTGAAGGCAAAGAAACAACTCAAATATTGTGGAGGCACAGTCAGGATCACGCAAGATTTAGCAGTTTCCATGTTAAAGAAGAGGAGGGCTTAGAATATGATATTCTGGAAGGAAAGGCAGCTAGGATTACAACCAAGAATAACCTACCCAGCAAAATTGAGTATAATCCTTCAAAGGGAGAAATGTTCAGAGGGAGAGATATTTAATGACATAGAGGACTTTCAAGCATTTGTGCTGAAAAGACCAGAGCTGAATAGAAAATCTGACACTGAAACACCAGATTCAAAAGAAGCATAAAAAAGTAAACATGAAAAAGTATCATAAAAGACTCAAGAAAGTTAAACTGTTTATATTCCTAAATGGGAAGATGATACATGTAACTCCTAAGAACTTTATCATTATTAGGGTGGTTAGTAGGAATCTACATGGAGGGTATGAATTTGAGTTAATTATGTTGGGATGATCTAAAAAAATGAAGGGGTGTAAAAGAGGGATGCACTGGGAGAAGGGGAAAGGGAGAAGTAGAATGGGGAAAATTTTCTCACACAAAAGAGGCACACAAGGAAGAACTTCTATAGTTCAATGAGGGAAGAATATATATACACACATTCAGCTGGATATAGAAATTAGGAAAATAGAAGGGGAAAGAGAAGAGATATGGGGGAAGGTGATAAAAGGGAGGACAGATTAAAGAAAGCAGTGGCCAGAAGCAAAACAGATTTTTGAATAAGGATGGGTTAAAAAAGAGAGAGAAGAATAGACAGAAAAAAATAGGATGGAGGGAAATACACAGTAATCATAACCATGAATACAAATGGGATGAGCTCACCCACAAAACAAAAGTAAATAGCAAAATGGATTAGAAACCAGAATCCAGCTATATGTTGTTTACAAGAGATAACATTTGAAACAGAAAGACACACTGAGTTAAAATAAAGGGCTGGAGTGGAATCTAATATGTTTAGCTGAAGTGAAAAAAAAGGCAGGGATAGTGATCACAATCTCAGACAAAGCAAAAGCAAAAAACAATCTATCTAATTAAAAAGATAATCAGGGAAACTCCATTTTGCTAAAAGGTATCACAGATAATAGATTAAAAATATTTATAATAATTTATAATAAAAAATAGATAAAAAATATTTATAGCAAGTCTCTCTGATAAAGGCCTTCTCAAATATGTAGAGAACGGAGTCAAATTTATTTTTTTAATTCCCCAAATGATAAATTGTCAAAGGATATGAACAGGCAATTTTCAGAAGAAGAAATCAAAGTTATATATAATTGTATGGAAAAAAATGTTCTAAATCATTATTGATTAGAGAAATGCAAATTAAAGAAACTCTGAGGTACCACCTCACACCTATCGGAAATGACAGATGCTCGGGGATGATAAAAAAATAGGTACACTAATATAAACTATTGGTGGAGTTGTGAACCAGTCCAAACATTCTGAAGAATAATTTGTAACTGTGCTCACAAGGTTTTAACTGCAACTGTGTATATCATTTCACCCTGCAATACCACTACTAGGTTTGTGCCACAAATGGATCAAAGGACAAGGAAAAGGACATAGGTATACAAAAATACTTATAGCAGCTTTTTTGTGGTAGAAAAGAATTGAAAAATTGAAGAGATACTAATCATTCGAGGAAATGGCTGAACAAGTTTTAGCATGTGATTGTAACGGAGCACCACCATGCTATAAAAAATGATGGAGGAGGGGTGTTTTCAGAAAGAAAAAAAAAATAGCAAGACCTCAATGAACTGATGAAAAGTGATGTGAAAAGAACTAGGATATTGCTGTGCACACTAATAGCAATATTGTAATGCTGATCAACTGCAAAAGACTTGGCTCATCTGATCAATGCAATTGTCTAAGACAATTCTAAAAGATTCATGATGAAAAAATGCTACCCAACACAATTTAGACATAAAGTGTGATACTATAAGCAAATTAGGAGAGCAAGGAATAGTTTACCTGTCAGCTTTGTGGAGAATGGAAGAATTTATGACCAAACAAGAGATAGAGAACATTATGAAATGCAAAATGGATCATTTTGATTACATTAAATTAAACAGTTTTTGTACAAAGCCAACGTGCCCAAGATTAGAAGAGAAGCAGAAAGCTGAGGAATAATCTTTACAGCCAGTATCTCTGACAATCGTCTCATTTCTAAAATATATAGAGAACTGAGTCAAATTTATGAGAATACAAGTCATTTCCCAATTGATAAATGGTCAAAGGATATGAACAGGCAGTTTTCAGAGGAAGAAATTAAAGCTATCTATAGTCATATGAAAAAATGATCTAAATCACTACCGATTAGAGAAATGCAAATCAAAACAGCTCTGAGGTACCATATCACACCTATCAGATTGGCTAACATGACAAAACAGGAAAATGATAAATGTTGGAGATGATGTGGGAAAACTGGAACACTAATGCATTGTTGGTGGAGTTGTGAACTGATCCAACCATTCTGGAGAACAATTTGGAACTATGCCCAAAGAACTATAAAACTGTGCATATCCTTTGATCCAGCAATGCCACTACTAGGTCTGTATCCCAAAGAGATCATAAAAATGGGGAAAAGACTCACATGTACAAAAATATTTATAGCAGCTCTTTTTGTGGTTGCAAAGAATTGGAAATTGAGGGGATACCCATGAGCTGGAGAATGGCTGAACAAGATATGCTATATGAATGTAATGGAATAATGTTGTGCTATAAGAAGTGATGAGCAGGCAGATTTCAGAAAAACCTGGAAAGACTTTCATGCACTGATGCTGAGTGAACTGAGCAGAACCAGGAGAACATTGTACACAGTAACAGCAACATTGTTTCATGACCGACCTTGCTCTTCTCAGCAATGCAATGATCTAAAACAATCTAAGACAATCAACTATGATTGACTCAACTTTTCTCAGCAAAACAATGATCCAAGACAATTCCAAAAGTCTCATGATGGAAAATGCTATCCACATCCAGAGAAAGAACTATGGAGTCTGAATGCAGATGGAAACATACTATTTCCTCTTTTTTGTTTTTTTCTTTCTCGTGGTTTTCCACTTTTGTTCTGATTTTTCTTTCACAACATTAGTAATGTGGAAATATGTTTAATATGGTTGTACATGTATCGCTTACATCAGATTATATGTCATCTTGGGGAGGGGGGGAAATTTAAAACTCAAAATCTTATAAAAGTGAAATGTTGAAAACTAAAAATAAATATTTTTTAAAATGCTACCCAACTCCAGAGAGAGAACTGATGAACTCTAAGTACAAATCGAAGTATAATTTTCTCAACTTTTTTTGCAACATGGATAATATTGAAATACATTTTGCATGATTTCACATATATAATTGATATCATTTGTTACCTTCCACCTTTGGGTGGAATAAGGGGAAGAGAGGAAAAGAATTTAGAACTCAAAATTTTTAAAAAATAAATTCTAAAATAAGTAGATTTATTTTTTAACAAATAAAGAGGGGTTGCAAATCGCTATCAGTGAACGGAGTACATATGCTGAGGAAATCATAGAACTTTGAAGGAAGCATGATTAAACAGGCTTTTGTATGCTGGCCAGGGAACCTAAACTGCCATGCATCTCTATTTATATAAGGGAGAGAATACATTCCAAATTCTAAACCAGTATCTTAAAAAAGAAAGTGTTGGAGCTACAGTTTCCTTGTTAAGTTAAGAAATACCTGTGTATGTTCAGATACATCTTGGTTTGTTGCTTTAAAAAAAATCACAATCACAGAATCTCAGTTACAAGGGATTTCAGAGGCTACTATGTTTAATCTATACCTGGAAGGAAAATTCCTCCACAATATACCCGACAAGTAGTCTACCTAGCCTTCCTTTAGCAATATGGCATAGCAGAAAAGGCACTGGAGGTGAAGTCAGAAAACCTGGGTTCGAATCCTGACTTTCCCACTTATTTCTTGTGTGACTTGGGACAAATCAGCACACTTCTTATAACTCAGCTTTGTGGGTCAAGGATTTAGAGCCGGAAGGAGCCTCGGAGGACATCTAGTCCAGCCTTCTCATTATATAGATAAGTCTGTGGCTCAGAAAATGAAGTGACTTAGCCCAGGTCACACAGCTAATTGTGGAGAGCTGATTGTTCAGTTTTTGGCATGAGCGTTTATACCTTAGAAATTGGCAAATGATATAAATTGGCTTGATTTATGTTATTGATTTTCTAGACTAAAGAAGGTAACAGAGAAAATGTTAATAACGGAGATTAAACTTAAAAGTTTGTTTTGTGTTCATTTCTTTTTCCCCTGAAAAGATGGCTGTTAAACATCTACCCATACATCCTCAAGTGTGAATTGAGAGCCTCTTGTCTAAGATGCAAAGGTGGAAGAGATTTTACCAATCATCCAATTCAATCTACCATTTTATAGATAAAGAAGGAATATGACTGTAAGGCAAGTCACAGCTAGCTTTGTGACCCTGGGCAAGTCACTTAACCTCTGTCTGCCTCAGCTTCCTCAGCTATAAAGTGGGGATGATAATATCATCTACTTGGTGTGAGTATCAGATGATAATATTTACTTTAGCCTAGTGCCTGGCACATAGTGGGTACTTAATAAATACCTATTCAGATTTCAGAAAAACCTGGGAAGACTTACATGAACTGATGCTGAGTGAAGCGAGCAGAACCAGGAGAACATTGTACACAGTAATAGCAACATTATGTGATGATCAACTATGATTGACTTAGCTCTTCTCAGCAAAACAATGATTCAAGTTAATTCCAAAAGACTCACGATGGAAAATGCTATCCACATCCAGAGGAATAACTGATGGAGTCTGAAGGCAGATTGAAGCATACTATTTTTGCTTTTTTTCATGGTTTTTTCCTTTTGTTCTGTTTCTTCTTTCCCAACACAACTAATGTGGAAATATGTTTTACATGACTGCACATGTATAACCTATATCAGATTGCTTGCCACCTTGGGAAGGGGGAGGAGAGGAAGGGAGGGAGAAAAATTTGGAACTCCAAATCTTTCAAAAAATGAAGGTTGAAAATTATCTTTACATGTAATTGGAAAAAATAAAATACTATTACATTTTTTAAATGCCTCAATCTTAGAGAATTACACATATTTATTTTATTTGAATCAAATTTATGTTTTCATTGGCATAGAGTCCTCCCAACGAGGATATTCCCTCTGTTGATACCAATCAGAACCAATCTGTTTTGGGATCTACATCTTATACCTAAGGTGAAATTTATAATCTTACAGAGTTGCCTAAGATACTGAAAGATTAAGTGCTTTATATGTAGCTTTTAAAAAAAATTAAAGGATATGAGATTTAATTTTAAAAAATTTTTCCCTGTGTGACATTATCACCAAACAGAAAATGTGTGGTTTATTGCACAGGCCCATTTCCCCTAAAATATACAGAAAAATCTTATTGCTTGACTATTAGCCCTGGAAGGCTTTTATGCAACCCTGGCCATGTCCCCTGTGGAAATAAATGGTAATCACTGTGCCTGAGATGTCTTTTCTCTCTGAGCTCTTCTCATTAGGCAGAATAGCTTCTCTCTCTTATGTGGAAGCTAAATTTTAATCCTAAATTCATGAGCTACAATCATGGGAACCATATCCCTGTTGAAAACCGAAGCTGTCAATTCACTGCCATAAAAGGAAGGGAAAGACAAGCAAGCCTTAGAAAGAGAGAAGTTAGTCGCAAACAAACTCCATGTGCCCTCCAGGTATGAGCAGATGACAGACAGATATGTTTTCAGTGAGACAGGTAAAGAAACAACAATATTCTTTACATCTTGACTACATGGGCCTTTGGATGATGCTGAAACAGCTCTGGATGGTAGAAGTAGATTTGGTTTTCCTTTTCCTGATATACTCACCCCAAAGAGTAAAGACGGCATCGCTTCTTTTGGATTTGATGAGCCAAGCTGAACTTCTCATCAAGACAGATGGGCCAGGGCTTCTTTGTGCTTCCAGAATCACTCATCAGGCCACTTGGGACCAAATGGTTGCATGAAATCTGTGAAGGTCACATATTTTTTAAGAGACATTATAAGTCAAAACTGTATGTGTTTTTACTCATAGCCCCTAAAATTTATAGGAGTATAGCCATGTCCTTCCTTATTAAAGGAGATAACCATTTTGGGAGATCTGAAATAAAAGGGAGGGAGCACATTTGAAATGCTTTAAAAAAAATACTAATCACAAAGAATAGAGGGAGCCCCAGGGGACTTTGTTCCTAGAAATTTAGGTTGGGTTTGGGAAATGAAGGGAACCTATTTGTTTTGTTTTGCTGCATTAGCTTGATAGGAAGGAAAACATTTTTTTTTAAATACCATTGAGGGGAGCATTTTAACTGTAACCTAGAGGAAGCTAAGTAGAATAGAATTTTAGACTTGGTAGAGACCAGTTTGTCAAGTCAGTTCAATTCATTGAAGCATTTATGGATCAGAATTTACAGTGTGTGTGTGTATATATATAAATGATTAGCATTTATTAATCATCAGGCACTGTGCTAGGTGCTATGGGCACAAAGACGAAAACAAAACAGCCCCCACTCTCAGTAAATTCCTATCTTTACATATGAGAATACAGAAAGCCAGAGAGGTTAAAGACACGGCCAGTGTCAGGTAGGTAATAAGTGGGTCAGAATTCGACCCAGGTCCTCTGACACCAAATCCATTACACTTGCCACTATGCCATTATCCCTGTCTCATAACTGAAATAACCAAGGCCCAGGGAAGTTAAGTGACTTAACCAATGTCATGCAATTTATAAATGGTTTATTATTGTTGTTCAGCTGTTTTTCAGTCACATCAGACTCTTTGTGACCCAGTTTCAGGTTTTCTTGGCAAAGATGCTGGCGTGGTTTGCTGTTTTCTTCTTCAACTCATTTTACAGATGAGGAAACTGAGGCAGAGTTAAGCTACTCGCCCAGGGTCCCACAGCTAGTAAGTGTCTGAGGCCAGATTTGAACTTAGAAAGATAGGTCTTCCTGATTACAGGCCCAGAGATCTATAGAATCCATGCATGTTTTCTTCCTTTCAGTGTGGTTCTATGGTCCAAACAGAGAAAATTCTCTTCAAAAATAAAAGTATTGAACTCCTCTGTAAAATAAATTTAAGAGGGATGATTTATGGAACTCTCTGTTCTGCTGGACTGGGGAAACCTCCCATGGAGCTGGACATATGCTCAGGTATCATTCTGAGGGACATGTGTTCTACTCCCCTGCTAAAAGACATGCCACCTTAAGCAGCTCCTACTTGGTCACTAGTGTCAAAAGATTGATTAACCACAGAATAGGAGAAGCTGTCTATTTGGTGAGCTACACTGAGGAGAAATCTCTCTCTCCCCCTCCTCTTCTACCTCCTTCCTTCTAGAACTTTCTCTCCCTTGGGATTTCCAGAAAACAGAGAGGGAGCTCTTCCCTCCTCTCCTGCCATCCCATAAGCACGCATTCCATAAAAAGAGGGGGATCAAAGCATATGCCTAGTCCTGTGAGAAAGACCCCAGTCCAACAGATAAAAGGGATCCTCAGATCATTAGTGTTTCAAAATAAAGACAAATAAGAAAACCAAAGAAAATGTGTATTAAAAAAAGTCAACCTCTCTGATCTCAGCTGTACCCTAAGCAAACATGCTATTCATTTGAGGAGACTCTAATTGCTTACATGGCTTATACAGCTGCAGCCATGAGAGCTAAAGGCAACATTTACTGTTGCCAAGATAGTGATCTTACCAAGCTGTGGTATGTTTTCCCAGCCCAGCAAGAAGCACAGCAAAATGCTTCACTTTCTAAGGAAGATCTATGGATTTAAGGCAATTCCAGCTACTTTCCAGAATACGACAGAACATATAAAATGAAAATTTTATTTTTAATGCTATGTTGTGTATAAGTGCTTTTGAAAATACATAGTAATAGATAAAACCTCAGGCTTCTCTGAGAGACCTGAAAAATAGGAAAGGCACCTTGGGCTCAACTCTCCTTGCACTGAATTGATTTTTCCAAAATTGCAATAGAAACGCAGCTAATTATGTTGGTCTCATCAGATAACATAGCCAACTTCATTAATCTTCCTAATACTTGACGGTTACCTGGCCAACTGCTCTTGCCACATTATTTTTCAGGGAATTCTAAGTACAGTTTTAAAAAGGGGGGTTAGAGGAGGGGCATGAGGAAAGGTTAAGGAGGAATCTAGTGGAAATATCATAATCCCATAATCATCTGTTGATTCTCTCCTCTTGTTCCCTGCTTTTGCAAAGTCTTTATCTTTTTTTCTGCTCTGGTGAAAACAAAACCAGAAATAAATATTAAATTTTAAAACAAAAACCAAAACCTTAGAAAACTATGTTGAACCTCCTTTCAAGAACCTTAAGTAGTAGGGGCAGCTAGGTGGCACAGATTGCCTTGAAGTCAGGAAGATGTGAGTTCAAATCTGGCCTCAGACACTTACTAGCTGTGTGACCATGGGCAAGTCACTTACCTCTGATTGCCTTCCTCCCCCCACTCCCCCAAAAAAGAACTTTTAATTAACACAAAGCATTTAGGGTATAATAGACTAGAGAGTCAGAAGGCTTCTAGTCCTGACTCTATAGGTCTGTAACCCTAAATAGCTCACTTAATTCAATTCAACAAACATTTGTTAAATACCTATTAGGTGGCAAAACATTGTACTACCTCTCTGGGCCTCATTTCCTCTTTTGTAAAATGACAGCTAAAATCTTTTCTATATCTAATATTTATGCAGGTTTATAAAGTTTTATCAAGTGGGAAATTCAAACTTTTAACCATGGCTGAGAATAACCCGGGGTTTTTCTTTTCACTTAAGTGAAAATTACACTAGACAAGGGATTGGAAAATGTATTTCTTTTCCTTCCACATATTTCATCTGACCAAGTACAGTTGTTGTCATTATTGGAAAGAAAAATCCTCCATTCCAATATCTTTTTATGGTCCTACCTTCTCTCAAAGGATCACAATAAAATGAAGAAACAACTTGGTCTTGTGCTTTTTATTATCATATCTTTCAAAAGCATCAACATCAAAGACCAACTGGCAACACTGGACAGTGTTTCCCAATTATAATTCTCCTCTTTAAAAAAAAAAATAAAGTTAAATACTGGTTGCTTTAGTTTTCTGGATAAGATTTATAGACAAGGATCCTTGTAAATAAATAAGTGAAACTAGAATAACTTATTTATAATCCAACTCAGATAATTAGTTTCTGCTTCCTTTAATTTCCCCTTGCAATTTTAATCATAAAAAACTGGATAGATAGGTATACACTACAAAATAAACCTATGTGGACAAACATAATTTTAGTGACTACTGTATCCTTTTGCGTCCTGAAGATGAGAAGAGTGGGTAGAAAGAATACTTGAAAAACTATACCCATTATACAAAATGCATTTCAAACACAAGCATTATGCTTATATAGCACCATTAACCAGAGAGGCTCAAGGGAAGTGTTTTATTTCAATTTCATAAACATCTCACTTCATTGAGTAGTACATAATCATGAAAAGTTCCACATATGACAAATTTTGGGAAATTGAATCAAATTTGAAATGTACTCTTAGCTCACCATTTAAAGCAAAGTTTCTGATCTAGGGTCCATGAATTTGTTTTTCTTAATATTTAATAACATATCTCAATATAACTGGCTTGTTTTATATTCCTATATATTTTATTTTATAAATTTAAAATTATTATTCTAAGAAGAAACCCATACATTTTATCAGATTGTCAAAGAAGTCTATGTCAGAAAAAAAATGTTAAGAAACTCTCATTTAAAGGATCTCTGTGATATCGAATTGTTTACTGTCTTTGGGAGAAGGGAGGGAAAAAATTTCCAACTCAAAATCTTATAAAAAATGAATGTTAAAAATTGTCATTCTGTGCAATTGAAAAAAATAAAATACTATTCTTTTTCTTTAAAAAAGAATACTATTGTGCTATAAGAAATGATGAGCAGGATGCTTTCAGAAAAACCTGGGAAGATTTAAATGAACTGATGCAAAGTGAAGTGATTATAACCAGGAGAACACTACACACAGTAACAGCAATATTGTATGGATGATCAAGTATGAAAGACTTAGCTACTCTGATCAAGACTGTGATCCAAGATACTTCCCAAAGATACATGATGAGAAATGCCATCTACCACCAGAGAGAGATCTGATGAGATCTGAATGCAAATTAAAGTATACTTTTTAAAAAATTTCTTTATCTTTTTTTTCCTTTTGTAACATGATGTATATGGAAGTACATTTCTCACATGTATAATCAAAATCTATTTGCTTGCCTTCTCATGGAGAGGAGATAAGATGGAGGGAGGGAGAAAATTTGGAACTCAGTTAAAAAATTTCTAAATTTTATATATATAATTGGGAAATATTTAACCAAATAAAAAATAATTTTGAAAGACTATGATAGAGCCTTGTATAAGGTTACGTTTAATAAGGCAAATAGTTACTTCCTAATTTATACTTTTATAAGCTTGCATTTTTATATATTGGGTTTTCTTAAAGCAGAGCATGTAGGAACCTTGATATAATTTTGGTTATTTTTCTTATTTAATTTCTGAAGGTTAGGACCACAAAGCCTTCAACAACTTTTTATTTCTTTTTCCTCCTTCTCTTTTAAAATGATTTCTGTTGCTTGAAATCGCTGCGTTATCATAGCCAGACACTCCCCAAGGCATGTTTCCTGAAGGCATATGGCTTGGGGAGCTGCCATCAGAGGTTGAACAGGAAGGCTTATCTGAGAATAGCACAGTCCTTATCGTGCTTCATGGCTTCATGTTTGCCAGCCTTCAATGTCTGACATTTCTCAGGCCCTAGAAGAGTATACAGAACTGTCTCTCCCACTTGAAGAAAATACTACTTTCATTAACATGAGTGCAATATTATGCTGGATTAGCAAGCAAGGTCTTATCCAAAAACTCAGATGGGCCTACTGGTGTTTCATTAAAGTACAGGTAACAATATATGAAACATAAGGCCTTAATGTTTAGGAGAAATCCTCCCTCCCCTCTCCATAACAAAATAATTAAGAAAAACATCACCATAAAATGACGTGGGTGAATCCATTTCAGCAGCATTAGAGGATTTATTATTGTGTTGCCCATTAGGATTCTCCAGGGCTAACTGAGATAATTTTAAGTAACAGGGAGTCCTGTATTACCACAGGCTTGCATGCTGTCATTGCTAAAATAAGTTTTAAATGAGGTGTGAGTGGTTAAAATAAAAAAATTTTAAAAAGCTTTGCCGTCCAGCATGTGGGAGGAATGGAAAGTACCAGGTAGCAAAAAATTCTAGAATTTCAGAACCATAGAATGTGGGCTCACAATTAATTTATCTTATCTAATCTCAATTGAGCGAGGGGGAAGGGGTGCAGCTAGGTAGCTAAGTGCATAGAGCACTGGTCCTGAAGTCAGGAACATTCATTTTTCTGAATCTAGCCTCAAATACATACCAGCTGTGTGACACTGGTTAAGTCACTTAATCCTGTTTGCCTCAGTTTCCTCATCTGTAAAATGAGAAAAGTAAATGGCAAAGCACTACAGTATGTTTGCCAAGAAAACTTCAGAAGGGGTCACAAAGAGTCAGACATGACTTAAATGATTGAACAACAAATCGCGATTGGACGCTCATTGCTCTACAATAAAACTTTATCCTTCCCTGATTGAATCCATCATACTCTCCATCACTGATTGTTTCTAGTCTTCTTTCCTCAGATTCCCTCAGCAGGGACCCCACCTCCCACTTCACTGAGAAATAGAGACTGTTCTTCATGATCCTTATTCTCCCATAGCCTATCCCTTGCTTTGGTGGCCTCTCACAAATGGTCCCACAGGCCTGGAATGCGCTCTTTCCCTCATCTCTTCCTCTTAGAATCCTAAACTTCCTTCCAAGCTTTTGTCCCCTTTTCTCATGGCCCTAATTGTTCTTTCCTCCAATGTTCTTGTATTTGTATTTATTTATCCATAGTGTTATATCCTCCAGGTGAAAGTAAGCATTTTGAAGGTATTTTGTACCCATAGCGCTTGGCCTGGTGCCTAGTATGTATTAAGTACTTCACAATTATTTGTTTAATTGAATTGACCAGAGACTCAGGGAATTTGAGTTAATTATCTGTCACAAGCAAATTCTCTCATTAATTTCTCTTGCTTTCACCCTGGCACCTAAAAGTTAAAGAAAGAATAACCATTTGCTGTTGTAAATCACTACTGTTTGCAAAAGCCTTGTCGAGTCTTGGGGGTCTAACCTAGTTTCTTAATAAGCAGGACACTAAATAACAGCCCTCTAGAAACTTACATTAATTCCAGCATCGTTTGACTGTTCTGTTTACATTTGCTTCTGCTGGGTCCCAAAGCATAAAATATTTGTATTATAAAGGCCATTCAGGAGATGATTTCGAGAGCTTTCTGGTTGGCAAAATGCAGGAACACTAATGGTAACTGCAAAGTAAAAGTAGCTGACATACGACACTTCGCAATAACCCTGTGAGAAAAGTGCTATTACCATCTTCACTTTTCAGATAGGGAAACTGAGGCAATGAGGTTGGTTATATGATTTGCAAAGGATTCTTGTCTAAGGCAGGATTAGAGCAACTCTATCCATTAGGCCACACTGCTCCTTATAAGATGTAGACAATAGAGATGATTCTTATTAAGCAAACAATTAGACCCACTCTAGATTATTGTGGATATAGTCAACAATTACCATAAAACTATTGATTTAACAGGCAGCTAAACAGCAAAGTGGATAGAGCCCTGGCTTTAGAATCAGGAAGACTCATCCTCATGAGTTCAAATTCAACCTCTGATGCCTACTGACTGTGTGACCATGGGCAAGCTTATTTGCCTCAGTTTCCTCATCTGTAAAATGAGTTGGAGAAGGACATGGCAAACTACTCCAGTATCTTTGCCAAAAAAACCTCAAATGGTGTTGTGAAGAGTCAGACAAGACTGAAATGACAATTGATTTTAAGTTATGGTTCTTAAAAACTATTTTTTTAAATAAATTAATAAAGGTTTCTTTAAAACTGCATTGGATTTGGAGTCAGAAGAGCTGGATTCTTCTACTAAATTAGCTGTGGGACTTCATGCAACTCACTTAGCTCCTCTAGTTTTAGTTCCTTCAACAACAAAATGAAGAGACTGGACTAAATAAAATATAAGGTTTCTTCCAATTCTACAGTTCTATGAGTTTATGATTTATTCCTTAGGCTGTTTATTTTTAAAAATGTTTTTCTCTCTTGGGACATCAACCATAAGAAAGACCTGACAGGAGCTTGAAAGGATCATTTCATACTTCCAAGAGCTTCCTTATGTTTTTTTAAGCTACTCGAAGACATGTACTTGGCGGGTTTGTTTTATTTTTGTAGCAGAGCCTATGGTTCCCAGATCCAATTCATAACAGCTTCCATCTTCCCCTAGGGTGTTTCAAAGGCTTCACTAAGCTGAAGTTAAGAATTTAAGCTTTCTCATCCTTCATGTAAAATCAAGAGATAAAATGACGGTACCATGGAGAGATTAAACAATTCTAATTAAAATACAGAAATAACTTTCAAGTCCAAGTATCCAACAAGTTGATTTGTGGCAAGCTAAGTTGAAATTCTGTAGAGGGATTAATTTATCATCCTATTACTTATAATTAAATGCCTAATTCAGGAAGCTTTAACTTCCTCTGTGAATGAAAAAAAGATTAAAGTTCTTATGATTTTCTGATTATGATATGAGAAGAGAAAAAGATACCCCCTTCCTCCAAGGTGAGTCTTCTAGAATAGTGCTGTCAAACTCAGAAACAAGGGCCACTAATCTACACATACAGATCCCTGCTTGTACATATTGACTTAGAAAACCACTTTATCAGACAGCATTATCTAGGCTTTATTGTATTTTTATTTATTTTTAAAAATATTTCCCAAATTACATTTCAATCTGGTTCCTCACACTCAAGAGGGTCAGTGAATTCATGGGACCCCACAGGCTGTGTGTTTAACACGCTCTCCTAGAATTCGAGATTCTCTCTTCTGAGTGGTAAATGGGCTGCTTTGCTTCACCAATACTGTGGAAATGGAGATTGCTGTGGAAGGAGTGAACTGGACCATAGAGCTAGAAAGGACCTCAGCAGAGCCCATCTATCCCAGCTCCCTCAATGTAACAATCAGTCAATAAGCATTTATTAAGCTAATTATGTGCCAAACACTGTGCTAAGCAACGGGAATTAAAAAAAAAAGCAAGGGGAAAAAAAGAGTTCCTGACTCCAGGGAGCTTACATTCTAATGGAGGCAGAAATGTAAATGTATATGAAGTAAGGGGCAGCCAGGTGGCACAGTGGCCAGAGCAGCAGGCTTAGAATCAGAAAGATTCATCTTCACAAGTCTAAATCCAGCCTCAGACACTTCCTAGCTGTGGGCAAGTCACTTAATTCTATTTGCCTCAGTTTCCTCTTCTGTAAAATGAGCTAGAGAAGGAAATGGCAAACCATTCCAGTATCTTTGCCAAGAAAACGACACAACAACATATGAAGTAAAAATAAAAAAAAGATAACCTTAAGAGGAGAAGGTACTAGGAGAAAGGTCCAGGGACTAGGAAAGGCCTCCTATAGAAGGTGATTTTTGAGCTCAGTTTTGAAGGAATCCAAGGATTATAAAACACAGAGGTAAGGAGGGACAGCATTTCAAGCTCTGGACAATCAATGCTAAGACAGGGACGTGAGAGTTGAAGTATTGTGCATGAGAAGCAGCAAGTAAGCCAGTGTAGCTGAATTGTAGACAGTGTGTGGAGGGGAGAAATATGAGCTTTAAATATCAGGAGAGTTTATATTTGCTCCTGGAGCTTAGAGAAAGCCACGGGAGTTTATTGAGTAGGGAAATTTCATGATCATACTTGCACTTTAGGAAAATCACTTTGGAGACTGTGGAGAATGTATTGGAGCAAGGAGAGCTTGTGGCAGAGAGATTAATTAAGGAAGCTATTGCCATAATTTAGAAGAGAGGTGATAAGGGCCTGAATTACGGTGATGGTTGTGTGAGTAAAGAGAAGGGGATGTACAGAACAGATATGGTTGTTGTTTGTCCTTCATTCTGGAAGAGGACTATGACATGAGGAAATTAATTAGATTTAAGTGAGGGAGGGCTATGCAAAGTCACCAGCCTCATTTTCTCCTCTGGAGCCATCTGGGTCTGGTGACAAGATATAGATCAGAATGACTGGAGATGGCCCTGAATGCAGTGGGAGATCTTGGACTTTTTAAGCTAAGACCTTTCTGAGTTCTCACTTTGATGGAGGCAACATCCATTCAGTGATTAAGGCTAGGTAAGGAATGAGCCAAGGAATGGCCCCTTTTAACTAGTTAAAAAAATCAACCTGGGAGGGGAAGACCCTCAAGGTTTCTGGCCAAAATAGAAACAATTACTCTTTACATTCACTCTGAGCCATCAAACAATGACCAGTAAGTGAGGCTCGGGCTGGGACCTATTGTTGGCCAATCAATGAGAGCGAGAGTGAATTGGGTTTAAGACATGGTCTTTAAGAAAAAAAATCTAGCCCATAAACCCCAAGATTTCTTGATAGGTTTCAGCCATCAAAATTTACATTCCTTTGGGCAGAGCACCTGCAGGTAAGGGTACTATACCCTATGAACAGAGAGAGAGGAAGGCGACATGGTAGAACAGAGATGCCAGATACAGCACCAGCAGGCAACATGTGGTATACAGACTTCTTGAGGGTGGCCTGAATGAGCCTAAATGTAATTGGGAAATATTTAACAAAGTAAACGTTCAATAAAGACATAGATAGTTTCAAGTGGTTTTCTAAGTCAATATGAGACCCATTAGCATCCTTGCATACAGTTTAGTGGCCCCATTTCTATTTGAGTTTGATACCACCATGGTAGAGAAATCAACAAGATTTGGCAATTGATTGGGTGTGTAGAGTGATTGAGAATTGGAGAGTAACATTAAGGTTGTGAGTTTAGGTTAAGGTAAATATGGTGGTACCATTAACTGTATTAGGGAAATTTGAAGGCCATGTGGGCTTGGAGAGAGAGGTGAAGGAATGACTTCTGATTCAGACAAAATGAGTTTGAGATGCCAACGAGACATCCAGTTTCAAACATTCAACAGGTAATTGGTGATGGGGGACTGGAGCTCAGGACAAAAACTAGAGCTATATGTGAAGATCTGGAAATTATGTACATGGGGATGATAATTGAACCCCTTAAAGCAGTTGAGGTTATCAAGTACGGGGGTATACATAGAAAAGAGAAGAGGGCCACCCCATTTTATAGATGAGGAAACTGAGGCCCAGGAAGGTTACGCCCAAAGTCACAGGTAGCAATCATCAGAGGTGAGATTTCAATCTGGGTATTTTGCCTCCAGCATTCTTCCCATTGTGCTATGTACAAGTTAAGTCACTAAATAATGGATCTCAAAAGCCCACACTTGAGTTAGTAATATGGTTATATTTGTTGTGATAATCATTCCTAGATTAATGGTAGTTAGGTCATCAGTTTCTAACTCAGCAGAAGCTCTCCACTTGGTAGTTAGGTTTCTCCTGGGCTCTTATTTCACTTATGTCTCTTGGGGTCAAGCAGCTCTGAAAATGGAAACTCCTGATTGACCTGTCAAGAATTATCAACTCTCTAAAATTGATACTCCTTCCTTCCCCATCGGGTCAGCAACTCTACTAGAGGAGTTGTGCAAAAACTGCCAGAGCTTGTTAAGTCACTGCATAAAGCCCTATTCTCTCTAATGATTTAAAATGTGAGAGCTTGAGCGAGTATGTGGCTTCATTTTCTGTTCATTGTTATAACCATAGGTCCCAGCTATCACACTTAATTCTGCCAAGAATGCCTGCAGCAGAGATGTAAGAGTGGATAGATCCCTCCAAATGTTGCAGGGACTTAAGTCCACAAGGTCTTTCTTCTTTGTCCGTTTACCTGGTTATTCATGCATTCAGATCTCTAAGTATCAAATGACTTTCAATGCAACTTTTCAAAGTTTTTCATTAAATGCTAAAGGATCTCATTTCTTGAAGGATTATAAATTTAGGACTAGAAGAGACTTCAGGGGTTATGTAGTTCAACTCTCTTACTTCACAAATGAGAAAACAGACTCCAAGAGATGAAGTTACCTGCCCAAGGTCACACGGATTAGTGATAAACCTGGGATTCATAGTCAAGACCTTTGACTCCAAATCCAGGAAAATATTTCAGACAGCTAGGTGGCACAGAGAACGAAGCACCGGACCTGGAGTCGGGCAGACTTGAGTTTAAATGTGACCTCAGATGCTTCTAGCTGTGTGACCCTGGGCTTAATCCATTTGCCTCAGTTTCCTCATCTGTAGAATGGGGATGATTATAATAGTACCCACTTTGCAAGGTTGTTGTGAGGGTCAAATGAGAGGAATGTAAGGATGTGCTTAGTGTAATGGCTGGCACATAATAAAGGCTATATAAATGTTGGCTTTTACTAAATAAAGGGTCTATTATCTACCTCTGCTGGAGATGCCAGATGTAAGCAGCCCGCCCCAGAAATCAAATCCAAATCTCTGCCAGATGTTGCTTTTAGCTCTCAGGTGTCACTGAGATCACCTACAACTCCATCTTCTCCCCTCTTTTCCCCCAGAAATCCTCCCTGGGGAGAAATGACAATCACATCTTTCTTATCTATTTAACATCAGCTTACATGGGTACAAAAGCATAAAATCCAACCTGGGTAGTGCTGATGTATTTCAGGAATCTCATGGCTTCTTCGTTCAGGGACTGAGATGGACTTGCCCACGGCTGGAGGTCAATATGCCAACGGAACTACAACAGAAAAAAAGTCAGTCAGCTAGCAAGCGTGGATGAAGAATTTTCTATGGGTCAGGCACTGTGCTAAAGGAAACAAATAAAGGCAACTAATAGGTGAATATCAAGGTACATAGGAGATATCTAGAATATACAAAGGTAATAGAAGAGGGAATTCTCAGTGGAAAGCACCAAGAAAGGCCACAGGATGGATTGGAGTAGAGAGATGGAGAAACGTGGGAATGGAGACCAACTAGAAGGATATGTTAGTAGTCCAGGAAAGAGGTATCAGGAGCCCGAAGTAAGGTTGTGGCTAAATGAATAAAAAGATGATGAGGGCATACACCAGGGTGATAGCAGTGACAGACGACAGAAGGGAGAACATTTGAGAGATGCTGCAAAGGTGGAATTGATGGGCCTTTGCAACAGGTTGGTTATGGGGGGTGAGAGATAGTGAGGAGTCAAAGACAACAACTATATTGTGAGCCCGAGAGATTGGGAGCATGGTGTTGCTCTTCACAATAATAGGTAATTTAGAGTAGGGAGCAGGGAAGTGAGGAGGTTTAGGGTGAAAGATAATGAGTTCCCTTCTGGACATAAAGTTTAAGATGTAGTTAAAAGATAGTTGATGGCTTTAGAGAGAATATAAGGCAGGTTGCAAAGAGAAAAGATATTTGGGGTATCTATGGTTTGGGAGGATGACAATAAAAAGCATTAAGTTTGTTACTGCTGTTGTTCAGTCATGTCCAACTCTTCATGACTCCATTTGGGGTTTTCTTGGCAAAGATACTGGAATGGTTGGCCATTTCCTGCTCCAGCTTCTTTTACAGATGAGGAAACTGAGTCAAACAAAGTTAAGGGACTTGCCCAAGGTCATACAGCCAGGGTCTGAAACCGGATTTAAGTCTTCCTGATTCCAAGCCCAGAGTTCTATCCACTGTGCCAACTGGCTGCCCCCCAAAAAATTAGATAGGATGATGCAAATCAGGTTCCAGCACTCAGAAAACAAGCGAATGTATGGCTACAGCCAACTCAGCAAGTTACTGTGGCCTTCTTTTCCTTAAATGCTTGGCTGCCACAAAGAACTAGAACCTGAGAGCTGAGTTGTCATGTGGTCCATGTGAACACCAAGCCCCAGAGCAGTCTGAAAAGGAATGCACTTCTAATCAAAGGCAAATTCCACTAAAGCCCATCAAGATCTCTCTTATCTCTCACTATGTATTACAAAAAAGGCACTTCACAATGCTGGCAGAAAGAAATCCTTTATCTCCATGGGTGTCTGAAGCTAAGCTTCAGAAATCTGGGGCACCCAATGGGGCAGTTGCACATCTCCCATCCATCATTATAACTCTGCATTTTTATCTTCATAAGAGAGAAGATGCACCTCAATGGACAGCTCCACTTCCTTCCCTATCTGGCTTAGGCCTTACCTACCACCAGATGCTCATAATTTCTAAAAGGCTGCCAGCTCTCCATGTGACTTTCCCCTTTCAGGAAACAGATAAAAACTGAAGACACAGCAGTTGGAATGGGAAAGCTGAGGCTGCTATTCTTCTGAAACAATACACTCCCAGTCCTCTTCCTATCAAGTAAATAAACGAGGAATTGTTGTGAATGAATGTTGCAAAATTAAAACGAACAAGCATACTCAAAGGAGAGCTATGAGAAGATACCTCCCTCAACTCCCTTATGGAGGGAAGGGGGGGAATCCACAAATGCTGTGACTTGCACACACATGTTGTCAGATTTATTTGATATATTTATTGGTTTTGCTGACTTTTCCACTCTTTTTCTTTAAAAAAAAATGTTTATAATATGAGATGGCTCTCTGGGGTGAGGGGTGATATAGGGCGAAACAGGCAAGATAAACACAAAGGATAGTAATGAAAAATTTTAAAAGATAAAATACAGAGGAAGAATAGCGGCATTAGCATATTAAAAAGAAGTCAACCAGTTTTTGTCTTACTGCTTGTCTTTGAATTTCCAGTGCCCAGCACAGTGCTCTGCAACACTACAGTTGCTTCATAAATATCTGTCAATTGATTAAACCAACAGAAGGTCCTTTCTGGAACTGGAAATAGTCCACACCTCAGGAATGCTTCTAATAAAAAGTAACATTACTTATGAATGTAGATGAGGGGTCCTCAGCCACTGAATCTCTTATCTTTTCCTGGAAGATTTCCAAGCCTGTTCCTACCCCAGGCTTGCAAGTTTCCCCACTCTGTGATGTGCTAATTCTTGCAGCTAGGTGGCAAGATGGATAGAGTACCCAGTCTGAAGTCAGGAAGATCCATCTTCCTGAGTTCAAATCTGGCCTCAGGCACTTACTAGTTGTATGACCCTGGGCAAGTCATTTAACCCTGTTTGCCTCAGTTTTTTTTTTGTCTGTAAAATAAGTTGGAGAAGGAAGTGGCAAACAATTCCAGTACTGTTGCCGAAAAAACCCCAAAGTGGGTCATGAAGAGTCAGACACAATAGAAAAATGCCTCAACAACAGGTGGAGGATTAGAGGGTAGAAATGATTTAATGTAAAAGCCAAAGAGGTCCCGGGGTCACAGGTTTGCAGGAACCTAAAAGTTCCATTTTGCATTACCAATTGCAATTATACACAACATTTCATTATTGAATGAGGCATCATTTGCCTCTATTACCCCAGGGTCTCACCAACTCCTAATTTGGCCCAGAAGCAGAGTACAACTAGCAGAGATGGGCTCTCCCTCTCTCCCCAAGCCCAGCTCAGGGACTTTATGTCCTTGGAGTAAACAGATACATACATGCAGGATCCCTGCAGGCATACACATCCTTTCAGCCCAAGCTAACCTCAAGGCTTCAGGGAAATTAGTTTTAAAAAATGTTTCTTGAATCCCTACTATGTCCAAGCACTACAGGTTCCACAGGCTGCTCCAGAAATTTAAAGCTAGTATGGAACACAAAACATATAACCAAATATGAAATGGATCTGTAAAGGAAACTCCTGGTGTGGGGATTCTTTCTACAGATTGAGGTCTATGATCATAGATTTCTGGAATGGAAGAGACCCCAGGGGTCATCTAGTACAGAGGCAGAGTACAGCCTGAATCAGATTAAAATGTAAGAGCAAATATTTAATGAAATAAATAAAAATACAATAAAACATAGATAACATATTTTTAAACTAAGTTAATATGTGGCCCTCAGGGATCCCTACATATGTTTAGTGGACTGTTTTTATTTGAGTTTGACACTACCAATCTAATCCAACCCTCTCATTTTACCAATGAGTAAACTGAGGCACAGAGAAATTGAGCAACTTGCCCAGGGCTGGGAAACAAACTAAGGAATGCTGTCTTCTCGAAAAACTACTACTATTGCTAGCCTCCAACTTCCAAAGAAGTTAAGTTCCAAAAAGTCTGTAAGTATTGTTTGTACCTTCAAATGTATTTTCCTATAAAAAACAATGTTATAAATGATGATAGCCCTCCTCCCTAAAATCCTATTTAAACAATTATTTAATTGAACTGTAATAAAACCAATAGTAATCTTGAACCCTGAGTCTCTGATCCCACTGATAGGGAGAGGGAAGGCAAGGCGGGAACGAAATTTACAGGGTTACAGAACCCCATTTAAAAGCAATGGAATGGAGACTCAGCAACCCCCATTCATGTGAGCAGCAGAGAAGTATCTGGGAGGGCTTTTGAAAGCAGAAAGGCAGGAATCCAGGGATAGGGTAGATAGAATTGGAATAGAGACTCTAGCTGGGGGAATTGAAGACTAAGGCCTTGACAGCTGTCACCATTCTTATGTACAGGTAGTTTGAAAGTTGTGTTCATAAATTGGAATGCACCTGTAAAACAACCTCCCCTTGCCCCCAGGAAGGGAAAAAAGGAGTAGAAATAAAGAAATGGTTAGTTACCAGTTAGGTGGAACAACGAACACTGCGCCTGGAGTTAGGAAGAGGGGAGTCTTCTTGAGGTCAAATACAGCCTCAGACATTTACTTACTAGTTGTGTGACTCTAGGCAGGTCACTTAACCTCTGCCTCAGTTTCCTCCTCTGTAAAATGGAGATAACAACACCTACCTCCCAAGGTTGTTGTGAGGCTCAAATGAGGTAATATTTGTAAAGCAATTACAACACTAAATGTCAATAATTATTATTATTATCATTATTATTTTGCCAGCTTACAAGAGGCAGTATAATGTAGTATTGTAGTAAGGCAGTATAAAAGAGCACCAGGTTGGAATCAAAAGACCTGGGTTCGAATTCCAGCTCTGCTACTTACTACATATATGACCTTAAGTTCACTGAGCTTTAGTCTTTCCATCTGTAAAATGAGCTGATTCTGTCCTTGGCCCAGTATTGCCTAACACTTTTATTATGTGACATTTAAAAAGTTTGAGAGACATTGTTTCTGAGTAGTTAATCATTTTATTAACAATGCTAGCATTTTATTAATAAAAGGGTCAGTGACACTCTCAAATGTCCAAGCCCAATCACAGTGTGGGCTTACAATTTATATGGCTTTGGAAGAGAGGGTGACCTGAGGATAGCAATATGTTAACAATTAATGAGAGAATGAATATTAATTACAATGAAAGATTGGGGGATGTAACTTTATGTCATTTACTTCTAAATTATCCAGCCTTGGTGAATAGGCCTCTTTAAAAAAAAAAGTGAGTCTAGGGCATTAGCTCACTCAAACTGAGAACTTGAAAAGGCCTTGGCCTAAAAGTGCCAGGGTCTCCCATTGCACCTGAGCCACATCCAGTCATCTTGATAAATATCAGGCCACTGGATCCAGATGGCTCTGGAGGAGCAAGTGAGGCTGGTAACCTTGCATAGCCCTGCCTCACTGAATTCATGTCATGTCATGTCATCATTTCCCTGATGTCATGGTCCTCTTCTAAAAACAAAGGACAAACACAACAATAACCCATCTGATCAAAGAATTTATCCACACCCAAACCTGTGTAGAGCACAATGAGCTTTCCCACCTTAGATTAAATTCTCATAAGGTTGGGCGGGGTCTGACCAAAGTTGAGGGGAGAGTTCATTCAATCTCATTATCAATAATGTCCTTTAGAGACTGAACTTTGAAGTGAGAACTTTGGAAAAAAGGGGAAGAACTCAGAATCTCAGAAATCATTGACTATTATTAATCATTTCTCTCAATTAGTAACTTGGACTGAGGTTTAGGTAAGATGTTCATTATTTTCCAGATGACACAAATCTAGGACGGATAGTTAACCTACTGCTTAAAAGTCAGAATTTAAAAAGGTCTTGGTGGACTAAGGATATTAGGCCAAATCTAATGAGATGAAGCTTAATAGGTATTAATGTAAAGTTCTGCACTTATGTTCAAAAATCAGTTTCACAAATACAAGGCAGAAGAGCCCAATAGGGGAGAAGGTGTTAATGGAATACAAGTTCAATATAAGCCAACAGTATGATACAGCAACAAAACCAAAAACAAACAACTAATGTGACCTCGGGCTGCATTAAGACAAACAGTTTAGAATGAAAGAAACTATAATCTCTCTATATGCCCTTCTCAGACCACATTTGATGTATTTTGTTCAGTTCTGGGATCTACATTTTAGGAATTGATAATCCAAAATGCATCCAGAGAAAGACAAGAAAGATGAAAGATCTTGAGATGATATCTGATAATTGGTTGAAGAAACTAAGGATGTTTAATCTAATGAAGAGAAGACTTAGAAGGAACATGTGTATGAGCAATATGCCAATAACTCGTTCTCCCCATACAAGTTAGGCTAATTTTTCCTTAAAGATAATAAGAATATATTAAATTTTTAAAAATTTTAAGGTTATGAGACATTTCTTGAGATTTGGTTGGCTCAGGTGACTAAGGGCTCAGACAGTTGTTGTCTCTTCTTCTTCATTTGAGTACAAAGCAACCACAAGGATCTTGAGGGGCTCTAGAATGCTTGGCAGGTGGATCAAGACGTGATCTTCCCTCAGACAAATCAACTCAAGGTGCCTCAATGCCTATCCTTGTTCAATATTTTTCTGTTGCTATGGCTAAGTAAATCTTATTTTATTAACTGTTAAATGACCTAATGAGTGTCTTATTTTGTTCCAGTATTGAACCTGAACTATCGGGGACTCACCTGAGTCAAGTCCAGCTCAGAAAAGTTATTTTCGAATATCTGAAGTATTCTAGAAGAGGGATTAGTTCCCAAGCAAGATAGAAGGTATAGATAAGAATCAACAGGTAAAAATCATAGACAGGTCAATTTTCAGTTCCTTCTGAAACCTTCCTAACAATTAGAGCTATCCAAAAGTGGAATGAATGACCTCAGTAAAAAAGACTTCAGACAATGGATTGGCATTTTGTAGAGAGGATTTTTTTTTCAGGAAAATATTGGACCACATGGACTATAAGTTCCCTTCCACCTCTTGAGATTCTAGGATTTTTCCTGCCTACTCAAAAAGGGATTTTTCCTTTTACTGTTTTAATCAATTACATAACAAGTATTTATTAGACACCTACTATGTGCCAGGCACTGTGCTAAGTGCTAGACGCACAAAGACAAAGAATGATAGAAACACAAGAACTCTTAGTCACCTCTTAGTCACTACAGCAGCTCCTCTATTTGCTTGATGGAGGCAGGAGAGGGTTGTGCATTCTTTTAGAAAACCAGCGGTGTCAACTTTCCCAGGACTTTCTCATTTGAAATTCTGTATCTTCTCTTCAGTTTTTATCCTTTCCCTGAAAAGGGAAACACACATGGAGAGCTGACAGACTATCTGATCTCTAAGGTGCCTTCTAGCTCTAAATCGCATGAAAGCTGACAGTTTCTTAGATTATTATTTGTCCAATTCTAGTTTCAGCTGACAGTTGAAGGCTATTGTCATGGTGACTGATCTGGGTCATGAGGGTTTAAGCACTCAGGACAAGGCAAGAGTGTGATCTGCCAGACTGAGTCAGTCACCAGGCCAAGGTTGGAAAGTCCCATTTGTTAATCCAATGGTCTGAGATAACATGTAGGAAGTCAGTTTCAAAACTAAGGTCAAAGGATTAGTTGATCAGGATTTCTCTAGAATCCACAGAAGCTAGAATATTATTCGTTGTAGTATCTGCTCCAACACCTGGCAGAAGGTTTCTGTTGCCTTTTAATCTTGGGAAGCTCAGGTCTCCCTGCTCAGCAACCCCTATTTGGCTAGACCCTAGGAGTTTAAAAGGTCCCTCACTGGTCTCAGAACAGAATTCTTCACTTGTCACTATGCTTTTATCTTTCTTAAGACTTGTAGGAGAGTTTAGAATGGGATTCAATAACCTCAGAATCCAGGTTCCTAATCTCTTCCTCATTTCTCTTCTCACCCTCCAAGAGTTGAGCAAAAGCTTTGGACACAAAGACCTTGAAAAAAAATAATAATGCATGTGTTTTGTCTCCCCTTCTGCTCTAAGAAGAAACTCCATAGAAATGTTTCTCCACATAATTTTTGCTTTCTCTTTACTTTTTATTTTTCCTCATTCAACCAGCTGTTCAATACTACAGCTAGCCAGAGAAACTCCACTAGCTTAGAACAGTTGGCATATTCTGAGATGATAATTATTTAAGCTGTATTTATTTTCTATGTGTAAACCACAGCTCAGCACCCCAAGCTCTGTATTTATATGGACTGGGTTTGATCTGGAAGACATCTCCAAAATCAATCTCTATTTTGCCCCCATCCAGAGTTTCCTAAGGTAATCTCAAACTATAGATCATGTTTTAGTCAACATTGATGTGGATTAAAAGGTCTCCAGTTCCCAGGCAAGCACTTTAAGTAACAGCATATATCAAATAAAGGATAGCTTTGGTTCTAGTAATGCATCACAAATGATGCAATTCTCCTTCTCTTTCCAGTGAGTCCTAGATATCATGCCAGGGATGTATATCACCTTATAATACTATCCTAAGGTCTTGAAGTTCTCTTAGAAGCAAGTCAATTTGGGATACTTAATGAGGAAGTTCCCACCCCCACTCCCTAGTGAGTCCTACCTTTACCCCAGACATCCATACATATTTCTAGCTTTATAGTTCTACCCTAAGGGCTTGGATTCCCCAGGGAAAGTAAATAAATTTGGGATGATGAAAGAAGCAATGGCCTTTTTATCAGAACTCTTCCATATGAATTAAGATAGTAAAGGACAAACTTCACGTCTTTACTCCCCTGTCTCATGGTTTAGTCCCTTCCTATTCAAACATCAAGGCCATGTATTCATTCTTCTCTCCAAGAGGCTGGCTTTCTCCCCCTTCTTTCTCTAGAAGGCTATGTTCTGGTATTCTCTTAATTCCAAGAGTCTTGCACTAACCAGATCCTTCTCCTGTTCCTGTTCCTCTTCCTCCCTAGGAAGCTGGGCTCCTGAATTTTCCAAGAACTCAGATATTTGTCAAAGGAATCTCCCCCTTCTCTCTCCAGGAGCATGTGATTCCATTCTCACCTGGAATCACAAGGAAGAACCTGCCCCAGCCTCTGCTATCATTAGCAGCTTTGGGGACAGAGGAGAAGATTGTGTGGGAAGCAGGGTCCAGGTCCACTTAGTTTTGCAGTAATTCCTTCTCTGACCATGGGTCTCCCTACTCCTCTGCTTTCTTTTATAGGGCCAGTACAAAATAACGATCAACAGCAAGCACCTATCAAATTATCCCCTACACAAGCTGAAATTTAATCACTAAATCTAAGGCAGTGTGAATGGATCCACAAGTACCTGGGTGTAACAGCAACCACACTGGAATACCCAGGATGGCTGCTAGTGCAGGTTCTTAGATCTGCTTTACTAAGGAAAGCAACTTAAAAGGGCTCAATGATCTTCTTTAATTACATAGAAAAAATACAAAGAGAAATAAAGACCAACAGATAGGGCTCTACTGCCTGAATCAAAGCTTTACATCCACCCCTGAATCAAAAGAGACTTTACCTCTGAGGAGTCAGAGAGCTCTGAACATACAGCCCCTCAGAGTTTCGACCAGGGAATCACAACATCTTTCTCATAAGCGAACCTCCAAAGCAAAAGCTCACCTCTCACAATATATACTCTTTAAGCTAATAGGCTCAGAGCCAGAAGGCATCACAACCTGACTCATTGCCTAATTAGCTTATTAACAAAAGGTGTGCAAGCCTTCCTATAAGCAAGCTTCCCTTAATGGGCTCCACATGAGGCCTATTAATAGGCGGGGAAGATCTTACACACACACACACACACAAACTGAAAGGATTGAATAACTTTAGGCCCAGCACTCTATCCATTTTACCATTTAGCTGCCAACAAGAGAACTCTTTCCAGAATATCAAATGGTTATTGATTTCTTAATCAGTGCTAACACCTTATGATCCATGTAAGTTACTGCTTAACACTGCTGACATCTTATCTTGCTTTAAGGTGCAAGAGCCGAATTTAATTGTAAAACTCCAGTTTGCCGCAATTGCCTGCTACGCAAAAAGTTTCACATATGGAAGGAAATGCAGATAAACCGAGAAGTCCTTGCTATCATCCCAATAGTCAAGAAGCTTCATAAGTAGGTTCCATGGCCATGCCTTTAAAAATTGCACTGATCTCAAATCTCATGTGGTACTCTTCCCATCTGATAGCCACACATTATATTATTCACCATGCATATAACATTGTGGTCTTTTTGCTCAGTGCTTCTGACTACACCTTCATGTTCCAACTTGAAAGAGTAATATTTCAATGCTGATACCCTAAGCTGTCTTGTAGCTACAGGTTTCCAATTATGATGTGCCACCTTCCCTACACACCTCTTCTGGTTGATCAAATTGCATTAACTTCATGGGATCCCAGACTGCGCTGCAATTTGAGCTGGGTGTGGAGAAGTTGGCCAGCAGACAAATTGATGTGAGTTGGCATAAAAGATGCCATAGGGAAATCATGTTGTTTTCCATAAAGCAGTTGTCATGTCATCAAAGCCACATTACACATAGGACACATAACCTAGGCACTATTCCCATGACAACATTGGGTGGAAACTATGTCTGGAACTGATTCCAATATTGAAAAATAAAACTCTGAGGAAGCAAAATACATCAGACTACTCACGCAATGCACCAAAGACATCTTCTCTTTTAAAACTGGTACCACTATTCTGCAGACGCTGAGTCAAAAACATATCATATCATATTATATATCATATTATATTAAATATTTATACCAGCACTTTTTGTGGTGGCAAAGCACTGGAAATTGTGGGATGCCCATCAATTGGGGAATGGCTGAACAAGTTGTGGTAAACTATTGTTATGGAATACTACTGCACTACAAGAAATGATGAACTCAATGATCTTAGAAAAACATGGAAAGACTTGCACAAAATAATGAAGAGTGAAATTAGCAGAACCAAGAGAACACTGTACACAGTAACAGCAACATTGTTTTAAGAGCAACTTTGAGTGACTAAGTGATTTTGACTATTATAGATATCCAAATTAACCACAAAGACCACATGAAAGGAGACACTATCTACATCCAGAGAAAGAACTGATAAATAGATGTACAGAGTAATTTTATATGTATAAACATTTTTGTTTCTAATCATAGCCACCTCTAGGATGGGAGGGGGAAAAATTTGCATGATAACTTTATTATGTATTTAAAAAGAATAGCAAATAGTACATAATAGATTTACAGTTTCATGTGCAATCATCTTTTTTTATCATATCATGTTATGGAAATGCTTGTATTCCATAAATTAAAAATTAAATAAATAAAAATTAAAATAAAAAAGACTGATAGACAAGGAAAAGATTTGGAAGGGCCTCTAGTACAGAAGCGACTGAGATGTGTTTCTTTCTATGTCTGTTTTCTGTGCTTTGCTATGATATAGCCTTGGAAACTGGATGTTGTTGGAGTTTTAGGCTTACATATAATATACCCAGCTGATAACTGGGTATGTAGTTTTCTATAACTAGAATGTAGTTTTATCTGATAAAACAGAGAGTTAGAGGTCTTGGAGGTTTGTCTTAGTTTTGACAGATTGATTTCTAATAAAATCCAAGTGCCTAATCCATTTCTGAGAGCCCCACCTACCTTTAGGGCTCATCCATGATTGTTTCTTAATTAACTCTAGACTTCTTGCCTTATCATGGTAGGAATCCAGAGAGTGTTTTGGTTCCTTATTGATTCTGGGTCCATTGATAGCATAGAAACCCTGAGTATCATCTTCTTTGGCATCTATTTTTTCTTTGAAGGAAAGATATTTGGTTTTTGTTTGTTTGTTAGTTTTGCTAATAGCAAAGAGTTGACTTCACACTAATCCCAAGATCCAAATCTCTAGTTGGAGAATCCTATATACCTAGGGAGCTCATCTGGTACTAGTGACTTCCCTTTTTAGTCGAGAAGCCCAAGGCTTGTTTTTTTTTTCTAATTGTTTTTAGGGGTTGGTTTAGGATCTTATAAGCATCAAAGCAGGCATAAGACTACAGGAACTTTGCAGAATATTATAGCTGAATCTGTACAATTATGTGCTTGGTGATGTGAAGGGTGAGTATGCCCTTCAGGCCCACCGCCTATGATAGGTCTGGGTCTTTACAGAAGATTAGTTTTTGAAGTGCCTAAGAACTGTATATCATAAACTTTACTGGTATACTGAGCCCAAATAAGAGAAGCCATCAATAAGAGGACAACTGTTGGAGCCTTCCACCCAACGTCCTTAGGGAAATAGCCAGAATTGAGGATATAGATAGGATGAGCCTGAAAACTCCCCAGTTGAACTTTCTGGGACAGCAAATATTTAAGGGAGGGTAGAATGATGAAGAGAGAATATAAAGGTGTATTAGTCACAGGAGGCTCTGATCAATTTAAGGGTTCCTCAGCCAACTTGCTGAGGTTATAGTATGTGTACCTTTATTTGGAGGCAGCTATGGGGCACCTCCCCATTAGAGTGTGGAATACCCACTGGTCCCTTGCTGAGAGGACCCATGATTCCTGATTGCTTACCAGTGACTAAAGAAGATCAGCTGGCTGGGATTCAGGAAGATAGGTACTTGACGAAGGAGCCACCCTTCTTTGTGGTCTGTAAAAATGAGCAAACAGACCAGGTCCTTCCTTTCAGAGTTCCCTTTTGGCTTCCCCTATTCAGAATATAGAGTAGCATGTAGAAGAGTTGGCCTGATCCTGGGCCTATAAAACAGCTTTTTCCCACAGGAACTAAAAATGGCTTCCTTGGGGCAGATGCACATGGGAGATGCATAGGCTCATAGGCAGCCTGATAGGAGACATCCTAATAATGGACTTTTCACTCAAAAAGATGGCAGTAACAAGTGTAACAATAGATTTCTTGCAGAAACACATGGCATGGGCAGGCAGATAGGCAACAAGTATTTATTTAGAATTCATCACATTCCAGGCACCGTCACTGGGAATAGAAAGAAAGGTAAAAAAAATTGGGTCCTTGCCCTCAAGACACTAACATTCTAATAGGGGAGATAATATGCATGTGTAGGTTTATATATACATATATATTATATATAATATAGTATATGTGTGTGTTTACATATATATGTGTGTATATATTATAAATGTATATATATATGTATATATATATATATATAAAGAGAGAGAATGAATAAATGGAAGGTAACTAAGAGATATGGTATTAGCAACAAGAGATTGGTAAAGACCTCCATCAGAAGGTAATATTTGAACTGAATCTTGACAGAAGCCAGGGATTCTAGAAGGCATAGGTTCTAGGCACAGGAGACAGCCATTGCAAATACATGGAGCTGGGTAATAGAAAGTCCTTTATAAGGAGTGGCAAGAAAGCCAGTGTCATAGATCATAGACAGCATGGAAGGGAATAAAGTGTAAGGGGGCTATAAAGATATTATGGGACTTTAAAAGATAAATAGGATTTTATATTTGATCCTAGAAGTAATGAGGACCCACTGGAATTTGAGTAGGGAGGGGGCGACACAGAATGCGCTTTAGGTAAATTGTTTTGGTGACTGGGTGGAAGATGGCTTGGAGGCAGGGAGACCAATTAGAAGACCATTTCCGTAGACTTGTGAGAAGTGATGAGGACTTGTACTAGGGTATGGAAATGGAGAGAAAGGAATGTTGGGAAGGTAAAAATTATGAGATTTGACATCAGATTTCTAAATATGTGACATGGACAGTCTAGGATCTAGTCTTAAATTCATAAAATAGGAGATTTACTAGGCAGCACCCCAAATTTGAGAGTTTGCAAATTTAAAAGTTTGTTGATTGGATCTTCTAGAGAAGGAATGGAGTTTCTTGGTGTAACTTGGGGGTGAGGGGAAGAAGACTACTCATATAGCTCCTGATTAATGTCTTACTTGAAAAACAAAGCCAATGAATTATTCAGACAGCATTTGTCTGATTAGAAGGGGATTATGGAGCACTAGCCCTAGAGTCAGGAGGACCTGAGTTCAACTTTGACCCCAGATACTTACTAGTTGTGTGACCCTGGGCAAGTCACTTAGCCCTCTTTGCCTTAGTTTCCTCATCTGTAAAATGAACCAGAGAAGGAAATGGTAAACCACTCCAGTATTTTTGCCAAGAAAACCCCAAAGATTCAGACACAACTGAACAACAACAGCAACAAAAACAATTTTCTCAGCCGCCCCACTGTATTTGCCTTCTAGAGAAAGTCCAAACCAAACACTACATGTCTGGAAGAGAGAGCTCAAGATCTACCAGAATGTTCAAGTAAAGGGTTAACCTCAGGGCAACAAGAGGTTTAATCGCCTTCCAAGGAGGACTCACAGTCTATCAGAATGCTTTGGTATTTTTCTATGTGTGCATGAGCTACTGGGAATCTTACGCACCCTCCCTATTTCTTTTGATAATTTTGCCTCAACCATATACATTACTACCTCAAGTGCCTGTGTAGTAATTGGGACCCTGTTATTCACATTTGGGGAAACCTAGACACACCAAAAATAAGCTACATTTTGGAAATTTTCCTAAATTAACTCCACAGGAAAACAATTCAGATAAACAAGTCAAAGAAAGATAATGGTTCTTTGTGGGACTGGGACTCAGTCCCCAGGATCAAACCTATTCCAGAGCTCAGAGTCTTAGGGGAAACAAACTTTTTATACAAAGTCAAAGCACAGCATGCTTCTTCAAGGCCCTAAATTTTGTTTATTTGTTTCAAGATAAAAATAGTCTGTTTATGAAAGTATTTCTAGGTAAGAATTCCAGAAGTGGACTGACATATACCCCTTTGTGCTTTCTCAAACAACCATTTGAAGCACCTGGAGTCAAATCCAAGCTCTTCCATTTACTGAATGTGTGACCTTGAGCAAGCCTTTTAACCTGGCTGGTCCTCAGTTTCCTCATTTGTAAAACAGATTAGATGGATTCTAAGGAGCAGCTTGAAAACAAGCTCTAAGTTTATGAGCCAATGATTTTTTTTTTGGTCTGCTGATATTCCAGGATGGATGTGGGGAAAGAGGAAGAAGAGGAGGAGGAAAAGGAAGAGAAAGAAACAGCAGCATTTCTATAGTTCCTATGTATCAGGTACTGCACTAAGTGCCTTACAAATATTATTTCATTTGATGCTCACAACCACCTTGGGAGGTAGGTAACATTTATCTCCATTTTACAGTTGAGGAAACTGAGACAGAGGTTCAATGACTCACTCAAGGTTATATAACTAAAAAGTGTCTGAAGCTCGATTTGAACTCAGGTCTTCCTGACTCCAAACCCAATGCTCTTTCCAATGTGACAACAGTCAACAAAGGGTTAATGATAAGATATTTCACAAAAATTTAAAGCCTGGGTTCTTAGACGATTATTTGTTCTATAGCCACCCACCCATCCACCCCCCTTCCTAATGCTATGGGTAGGAAGACTTCTTGAAATTAGAACCAGGACAATCATATCCCATCTCCGTGGCCAGAATGGTGGTTCTGTCAGCATCGGTAATAGGCAACAGATGAGCAGGCTCTCAGTATCACTAAATTTTATTAGGTCAGAAACCAGTCAGGAACTCTTGGCTGCAACAGATTCATTTAATATTTCCTTAGGTTTTGTACTGGAAAGACAATGCAAAAAATTCATCTTCACTGAATCATTTCCTTCCTGCTAGCATAACTGTCCACGCAGTGGAAATACACCAATTCACTAGTACAACCCTAAAGCAAAATTGGCAGCATCAAAAAAATAAAAAGCCCAACAGTCTCACCCTATGACCTAGAAAAAGGAATTAGATGTTGATCCTCATTCACACTGCCTTCTTTATATTGGCATCTGGACTAGTAGCTTCCTTCTTCAGAGGTAGTTGTTTCACATGGATGAACACGTAGATTACATATGGAAATTATTCTACAATAGGGCCAAGGAGCATTTTTTAAATAATATGCCACTGTCCACTTTGGCATATGATTCCTATTTAATCACTAAATATAAGAAAAAAGGAATAAGAAAAGACTGCCTCAGACACTTACAAAGCTATGTGACCCTGGGCAAGTCACTTAACATTATTGATCTCAGTTTCCTCATCTGTAAAATGAGCTGGAGAAGGAAATGGCAAACCAGTATCTCTAGTAGCTTTGTCAAGAAAACCCTAAATGAGGTCACAAAGCGTCTAACATGACTAAAAGAACTGAACAACTAATAATCTCTCTTTTAAGCATATTTTAATACATTCTGGATTTTGGGGAGTATATTGCCTTGAAGAGATACTTACATACTTTGAAGATTGCCCTCTCCTCTGTAAAGAGGAATTAGTAAAATACTTTTGCGTATGTTAAGAAATAAATTCCTGCCAACTTCTATTCACATCTTCTTCTCAGCCTCCCCATGTAGGGAGATGACCCTATATTCCTGCAGGGGATGGTGGTAGATTTTAAATATAGATCCTATCAAGTAATGAAGGCTTCAAGTAATGGCCATTGACTAGACCATTCCAGCTAAGTCTGAGGAAGTTCAATTCAAGGAGGTTAGCCACCAGCTGATATATTCATTTGGCCACAACTGCTCATTATTAAATCATTTACAAAGTCAATAGTCAAACATTTATTAAGTACCTACAATGTGCCAGGCACTGTGCTAGGTGCTGAAGATACAAATGGAAATAAATAAAGACAAAGGCCTGGAAGGGCAATGATCTATATAAAACTGGGGAATGAATAGTCACACAAATGAAATCAAAGATCTTTGATAGGAAGTATTCCCAGCTTGGAGTCAGGAAGACTCATCTTCCTGAGTTCAAATACAGCCTCAGATCACTAGCTGTGTGACCCTGGGCAAGTCACCTAACTCTGATTGCCTCAGGTTCCTCATCTACGAAATGAGCTGGAGAAGGAAATGGTAAGCCGGTATCTCCAGTATCTTTGCCAAGAAAACCCCAAAGGGGGTCATGAAAAGTTAGACATGACTGAAAATGACTGAACAAGTTCCCAAATTCATCTTCCCATTTCTACAATACTACACTCAGAGGCTAACAATACCCTATAGGACAATGAAAATAAGCACTGATGATCTGCAGAATCCACAAACTTCTCTACGTTTTGTATTTAGGGAGGGAGATGGGCTTAAAAATTATACTGTTGTGGCAGGCCCACAATATTCCACCTATAATGATCTTGGCAGGGGGGATGGACTGAGCATACTGAGAATACATGGGGTTTAAGTCAAGTAAAAGAAATTTATTTAGCTATTTAGCTGCAATTCACCTCTAATTAGAATATCTATCTAGTAGCTAAAAAAAAAATAACTCCAGCAAGTGCAATATTCTTTAATGAAAGGAGAGAGAACAAAATGGTATCTGACGGGGACACAATTGCCTAAATGGCTGTCAATGTGCAATCCCCAGGCGCTGCATTTCTACCTTGCTTTGCCTGATAATGTTTTATTCATTTTCTGTCCCAGTTTAAAGCCCCATAGGGCCCTGGGATGTCCACACTAGGACAGCCCACAGACTTCCAGCTCAATACTCTTATTTCACTGAAAAAACACCCATAGCCTAGTACTGAAAGGAACTTGCCTTGCACCTTTCCTTCTCACTCCCCCCTAAATGACAGGGCTTTAAAATTTAATTGTGGGAACTCTAAGCTAAAATGTCAGAAAAGGCTACATGCACTCACACACGCACACAAACACACACACACACACACACACACACACAATTTACAACTTTCAACCAAATCTCCATGGGGCGGGGAGCGGGAGGCTCCCTGACTTTCCAAAATCCTCCCAGTAACCCAGAGGGTTCTTGTGCAGAAGTCATCACTTCTTTTATAAATTCCTTGGTTTCTGTGCTGTGGATGCTTAGCACTAAAACTCAAGTCCCTGAGGGCTCCTTCTCTAGTCTTGAGATAGCACTTTTGGTGACCTTGGGAGAGAAAAGACTGTATCAGCCCAATCTCCAGGATATCTTGAGTCCCTGAGGATGTTTTCTCATGCAGAATGAATGATGAATGCTAAAACATTTATTAATGTTCACTCTGTGTCAGTCATATTCCCAAATACTGGGAATACAAATAATAAAGTAAGACAGCCCCTGCCTTCAAAGAACTTACATTCTCATGGAGAAAGACAACACATAAAGGAGATCTACGAATGGGGAGGAGGACTAAGGAGAGAGGTTATATGCCCATCATGGCATGGCTTGGCAATAATCAGTGAGTGATATGAAAGGAGGTCTTGTTCCAGGGAAGACAAAGCCATAAGTCACCTATCAGAGCCCAGGATCCTATAAATGGACCCGGGGATGTCTACATTAGGACAGTTTAGACTTCTAACTTAATGATCTATTTCAGATCTGTCCAAAATGCGGCCCCACACAGTGAAATTTATGTGGGCCACCTACAAGCATAGAAATTTACATAAATGCTTTAGTAAATGAAGCTGAGCTACTGCAGAGCTCTCACTAAAATGGCAAATCAAAATATATTGTCTATTGTTTCAATAAAAACCTAAGGTTGGACAACCCTGCTCTATTTCACTGAACAAAAACCCATTATCTGGTCCTAAAGGAAACTTGCCTTCTACCTTTTCTTACCACCACAGAGTTAGATTTCCCTTCCCCTCTAACCACGCCCCCCCAAAAAAACCCAGTCCTCCCTTCAGATGGGAAGGGGTTGAGGAGGATGGCCAAAGAGCATGAAGCATAGTTTAGAGTCCTATACTGCCTACCTCCAGCCCTGCCTAGCCAAACAGCTCTGTTAAATATAGATACATCAAATTTGACAGGCCTCCCACTAAAATGTAATCTGGACCACAGTGCATTATGCTTTTCCCTATTAAGTGGATGCCTCTAAATCATTATGCAGTCTGCAAGCCTAAGTCAAAAATTATTAGAAATTAAATCAACTATGACAAGGAAAATTCATGAAGTCTAACTCAAAGTGGCACTAAAAACTTATAAGAAATTTTTAAATGAACAAAAGGATGGACTATAAGCTCAGTCCTACATTTGTCCCTGGTTCTCCCTGCAAGTTGGAAAGAAAGGGTATGTGGATGGAGAGTGAGTTTTGTTTCTTAGCTGACAACTTAAAATGAACAACTTTTTTATGTGAGGCAGAAGAATTCCATTTGCAGAACAAAAACAAAACACATCCCACAGTGGCTAAAAAAAAAAAATGGACATATTTGCTACCATCAGTAGAAAACATAAGGTATTATCTAGGAAGTTCTGGTCGATTAGTAAAAACCTCCCCATATCATTAATATTCCTTGATTAAAAAATTTTCAGCCTTAAAAAATAATCTAAAATAATATACATCCAAAGGTCTTTCTGTGTTTTTCAAGATACAGCATGTCATGTTTTAAGGAAAATTTTGTTTTACTACATGGCCTAGTCCCATCTGTACCTTTCCAGTCTTCTTACACCTAACTCTGGCCTTACTCCCTGGACTCTCAGATCCAGTGACACTGGCCTCCTGGCTGTTCCATCAACAAGACAGTCCACTTCTCTGCTCCAGGCATTTTTTCCTGGCTGTTCTCCATGCCTGGAATGCTTCCCCTCATCTCCACATTATGACTTCCCTGGCTTCCTTCAAGTCCCAAGTAAAATCCCATCTTCTATAGGAAGCCTTCCCCAACCCCTCTTACTTCTAGTGCTTTCTCTGTTAATTATTCTCTTTTTATCCTGTATGTATCTTGTTTGTACCTGTCTGCTTGTTGTCGCCTCCATTAAGTTTCAAATTCCTTAAGGGGAGAAACTCTCTTTTGCCTCTTTTTGTATCCTTACAGCTTAGCACAGTGCTTGACACCTAGTAGGTGCTTAATAAATGCTTACCAACCAACATCTAAGAAAAGACAGAGGGTTTGTTTTTATCTCTAATGGAAGGATGTGCATTTGGTAAATTTGAAGAGGAGCTAATGGACTTGATTCATCTCTCTCTCTCTCTCTCTCTCTCTCTCTCACACACACACACACACACACACACACACTCATCTCTCTCCCTATTCCTTTCTGACTGTCTCTTCCTCTTCCTCTTCATCCCGCCCAGCATATGCAAAGTAACCAGACTTCTCTTAGAAATTCAGCACCCCGTAACTGGGCTTGGGATTACCTCCTTCCTACTGGTTTAATAGCAGTACAACTTAAATTCACAGCTTCAGTTAGTAACATGTAGCAAACTAAATTACCGCCCAGCAAAAATCTCTCCAGATTTCCAACTCCCTATATGCCAAATGGCCAGGTTGAAAATCAGCAGCACCAGAAAGCCAAGTATAAGGCTTCCTAAATCCTTAAATGGCAACAGGAGCCAAAAGCAGATGGAAGAATATAAATTTAGAGCTAAAAGACAGCTTAGAGGTCATCAAATCCAATTCTCTTTCTTTACAAGTGAGTAAACTGAGCCTCAAAGTGATTAAGTGACTTCCCTAGGGCCATACAATTAATAAGGTCTGAGGCAGGATTCAAATTCAGCTCATCCCAACTCCAAATCCAACGCTGTTGGACATGGCATGTCACCACACCACATTAACCTCTACAGATTGGATCAAGGATTAGCAACCTTGTTTGTGTTTGTCCTGTATACCTTTGGTAGCCTAGGGGAGCCTATGAACCCCTTCTCAGAATAGCGTGTATAAAGACAGAAAATAAAATGCACAGGATCACAAAAGAAAACCAATTATATCAAAATAAAACTATCAGAATATTTTTCAAATAAGGCCACAGACTAAGAATCTTTCAGTTAGATGAAAGAGGATGAAAGTTAGATGAAAGAAGAGGTAAGGAAGAAAAAGGAAAAGATGAAAAACAAAAGAGGAACGAGAGAATACAAGAGGAAGAAAACATTTTTCCTAAATCTCATCTGCTGTATCTCTTTGAGAGCTGGGACTGTTCCATTTGTTTTTCATCTTTGTATTCCCCCTTACCTAAAATGACAGTGCCTGACATATAATCAGTACTTAATAAGTTTTTGTAAGTTGATGTACATAATTTCAATGTTCTCCCCTCCCTACTGGCTCACTCAAGACTGAAGATTATTCATAATAGATTCCTAAGATCACTAAGAGAAATTATTCCAGCATCATATTTCACAAAAGGCTAAGTGGTGTTCTTTCTCACCCTTTGGTTAGCATTTAGAATTTTTAGAGCAATTAGGTATTTTTGGTTAACTAAAATATGTATATTAGACCCTAACAACCCAGCACAACCCCCTCCCACACACTCTCAGAAGAAAAACCGAAAAAGTCTTTCCAAGTATCATTTTCCCACCTATATTATCTTTTTATTTCTAAACAGTAATTGTGTTACTGCCAGCTGAGGCTTCACTAAATGGAACCTGATTTGTCCCTGCCAGGGCAGACAAAGTTCAATGGAATGAGCAGCTGGTACTTGCCACTGACTGGGATAAGAATAGAGGAGAGCTAGGCAATGTGCATTTCCCTATCCTTTTGTCTATGCCTCCTACCCCCAACTCAAGCTGCCTCTCACTCTCTTTTGCTTTCCTTTTACCTCTCCTGCTCTAGGTAGGGGTGCAGAGCTATTGAATTCTCTAATGTACTTCACCCCTACGGAGAGGTGTCAGTCATGTGAGAGTGGGCTACAGAACATGACTGGCCATTCTTCTGGCACTAAAAGTACTTAAGTCCCAAACCCAAAAAGACAGCAAGGCCTGAAGTCTTTCCTTTAAGTAGCCCTTTTCGGAGAAGAAAGGAATTACTAAAGTAAGGGAGAAACATTAGGAAATCTAGATTACAGTATTATGACTTTTGTACATGAAGAGTTTGGGTGCTGGAAGGAGTAGGAAAAGAATTTTTGTATTTGAAAAACTGATAAAAATCCATGCGTGAAAAAAACAATTTTTCTGTTGAGATATGAGAAGCGACACAGACTCAAGAGGACCAGATAGAGAAATGCCTCTCAAATGAATGGCCTGGATTGGTTTGAGGGCAGAAAAAAGGGTGGAGAGGGGGGGAAACTGCGGCTGAAGCATAATGTGATCTCAGCCCATTTGCAGATGACTAGATTTTTTGTTTTGTTTTAAGAGTCTCTGAATTTAAAATTCACAAAGTACTATGTCAAATAACTGAAGACTACAGGAAGATTAAATAAAGACTGTTGGTTTCATAATTGACCAAAAAAATTAGATTTCCTGAGTTTTTCCTCCTAAAGAAAAGTTAAGTTACTGACCACCAGGAGACTTTGATCAAGCCAGTCAGTAGAGGAGCAAAGAATTCAGCAGGAGATGAGTTAAGAAGATACCATCAGAAGCAGTCAGGTGACAGAAGGCTTTAGTCTGCCTGAAGACTGCTGATTCTGAAGAGGAGCATTGTTCTGTGGATTGTCTGAGGAAATAGATGGAAGCCTGCTGAGTGGCAAAGAGCTGAATTCTGCTGCAGTTTGAGCTACCGCCCTACATCATCTACAATTTGAGACAGGTGACATCTTTCCAAGGTTCCTGGTAGCTCTCTAATGCTTCCTCTTGTTTGAAAGGCAAAGACAGAGAGGAATTGTTAGGCTCTGCAACTGCTTTGTTGTAAGCATAAGTTTGGAGATGACTGAATCAAGCAGAACTCTGTTAAGTGAATAGTTGATTGGGCTTGTTTGCATTGCCCAGAGAGTCAAGCTAAGGAGTTTTGCTGTGAGTCCTACTTTAGTATAAAGTAGAACTGGTATAAAGATGCTAAAAGGTGATTAGATGATTGGGAGCAAAACAGTCCTGATGAGTAAAGAGCTTGTCTTCCTTGCCCAGAATGCCAACCTGACTTTGCAGTTGTCTGATTTAAAAGAATTCATCACAACTATGTGATAGTATGATACTTTCTCAAAGACTTTTAAAATATGATTGAGAGTTAAAAGATCTTGTCACTGCTTCATCAGCTCAAGAATAGAAGAGGAGTGGTAGAAGACTGGTTGGTGGTAGAGCAGCATCATAACAGTGATCTTGTTGCTGGAAGGGGAGGGAAGGAGGATATTGTTCCTGAAGGGGCCAAGGACATCAAGGCCTGAAGTCAAGAGCTGTGAGATGCCCATGCACATGGGGTTTTCCTCACTCATATGCCTATGTCCTAGGTTTCTGCAACTGTACGACCATTTGCCCCCATGGACAGTATTTGTATTGGAAACAGCGTGACCTAGGTTTATGTGTGGATTCAGGTATTTCATTATGATGTTATTTGTTTTATATTGAGTAACTAAGATATTATTGTTGCTTTTGCCTTATAGTTAAATATTTTATATTTAATAGTTAATGGTATCATGGTGAATGATTTTGTATAAATGGAAAGTATGCCAGTATGGGCTTATGAGCTATGAGTGGTGAGTAGCAGGAGTATATCCTACCAACAACATGATTATTCTAGGACCCTGAGAGAATTTGAATGGTAGCCACATGGTGGCGATCCTTCTCTGTGAAACCTGGGCCTTCTGGTCTAAGAGTAGGTTGGAGAGACCAAGCCAGCCCAGAGAAAGAAAAAGGGACCATACCCCTCAGCATAGGGGCTGCACTAGATTACAATTAACTTTGCTAGTGATTCCTATATAACTTTAGTGAGCTGAAATTCCCATGTGAACACTGGTGAAAATCTTAAACCTTTAAAAATGAAAGCTGCTAAGGTTGTAGCGCATCTGTATTGAGAAGACTGCAGACCTCCCTGCTCCCATTTCAAAGCAGAAGAAATGTCATCCAAATAAATATAACAGATTGATTTTGATGAAATTTGATGATCACAAAAAAACATCAATAGAAATATATCTCATAATTGCATTAGGAAAAAGGGATAATATTCCTTAGTTGTTCTTTTTAAACTGTCTTCTTCAAAAATTCCTAGAGCATTTTGACTCTCTTCTTTGCCCTCATTATAAGTCTATTTTACATTATGTTTAATAGTGTAAATGTCATATCCCTCCCATCTTAATGAACATAAGATTCTTGAGAGCTGGGACTGTCATCTTTAAATCTTCATGTTCCTAGACACTAACCCAGCAGCACCTTGCACATAGCAGTCACTTATTAATAGCAGAGCAGGCATTTATTAATAAATATTTCCTGGGTTGAAATGCTTGTTAAATTCCACACAGAGAAACACATGAGGCAGGAAAAATAGCACTTTGAGCTCTCCCATACCAAAAATGATGCATTCAATGTCCAGAATAAAGCAGGATAATTTGGGAAAATCTCATCAGATGTATGTTTTACTTTTAGCTCAGACACTGACTTATTAGGTGACCTATAACCTTAGAATTGAAACTTTCCTTTTCCTTAATTTCTCTAGGACCAGAATGTGTGACGTGTCATGTTATTCCTATCTATGGTACCATAGGTATTCATGAGTAAAAACCAAGATGTTGGGGCAGCTAGGTGGCATAGTGGATAGAGCACCAGCCATGGAGTCAGGAGGACTTGGGTTCATATATGACCTCAAACACTTGACAGTGACTAGCTGTGTGACCCTGGGCAAGTCACTTAACCCCATTGCCTGGTGTGGGGGTGGGGGGTGGGGAGAAGGGAACAAGATTAGACCTGTTCTGCTTGTCCTGATAGGGTAGGGTTAAACACAGTCAATGGAATTTGTAGAGGCAGATTTAAGACTTATGTACAGAAAATTTTTTGAAGCATAAGTTCTTCACAGGTTCCCTCCATGACTCTGGAATCCCTTTCTACTTCCAAAGTTCATGATATTATTTGGGTCAGTATCTGTTCCAAGCTACATTTCCAAGCTTCCACCCACTGATACTTTGCCAGACCAATTCCAATGACAAATGAACAGGGCAAAAGACATTTAATTAAAACAGAATGCAATATACTGTCAGACTTGGTTGATTCATTGGTTAGTTTTCCTGTACTGCTTTTCCCCTTCTCTATCTTTTATTATTCTTTGTTTATAGGATGACTAGGAAGGGGGAAAGAAAGGGATACATTCAGATACTAAGAAGATATAAGCACAAAAGATACCAATGAAAAGTAATGCATTAAAAAAACCAGGATGCAAGATAAAGTGCAAGGAACTGAATCGAGTCACAAACGTCAAAAGTCAATCTCTCTGACTTCCTGACACGGGAGAGACAGATCAGTTTAAACTTCTGGTGACAAATATTAGTCTGCTTGTGTCATATACGAAGCTATAGAATATCACATATTGCATGTGACCTCTGTATTTGATCTGTAGTAGGCACTGTCACCCTATTGTACAATTGTAATGTATTAAGCGTGATCTCTATGGCCAATTCAATTCAACCCAACAAGAGTATGTTAAACATCTACTATGTTCCTCTCTGTGCTAGGTCCTGGGGGATGAAAAAAATATAGTCTCTGTTCTCTACCTACATTCTACTTGGCCAGAAATACGGTATAGAGGACTATGGGTGAGGAAGAGATTGGACTAGAGAGCCAAAGGTTCCCGCTAACTCTTTTGTGAATGATGTCATCCCAAGTACAACAGTAAAGTAATTCATTCAAGATGGTGGAGAGGTCTAAGGTGTGACCACTCCAAAGGTACCTGAGATAAAGTGGAGATAGGGAGCATGGAAGCTAAAGTGGTTGATGAATCAATCAACCAACATTTATCAAGAACTTATCATATACCAGGTACTATGGCAATTATTAGGGCTAAAGATGAAAAAGTGACACAGTCCCTGACCTCAATTCTAAGAAGAGGATATGATACATATAGAGAAATAATAGCCAGGGAAAGGGGTTTTGGTCTAAATAATTACAGGGATTGTATATAGAGATATAGGGCAGTAGACTGTCCTGAATCCTTCAGTAGCAATGCTAGTATTGATCTGAATACTGTTTAAAGAGAAAGAGGTGGAAAGTGGAGCGACAGGAGAGGAGGGGTGGAGTGAGGTAGATACTACAGTAAGGCAGATAGAAAAACATATGTGTTGATATCTTGGTCAATGGCTGGGTGGGCTATCCAGCATGATCTAGGCTGGCCAGCTAGATATAGTGGATAAGACAGTTTTTCACTCACTCTAATTCATAAATCAGGACAGCTCAATACCAAGGCAGAATCTCAAAGCTGAGTGAACCACTAAGGTGGGAGAGGGAATGATCTCTGTAGGCACTGGTCAGAAGGACCACTGTTCCTGGAGAAAGATGCACTCACAGTTTAGTTGGCAAGATGCCCATGGTAGGTCAACCTAGGTGTCCTGAAGATAGCTGATCTACCATAAACAACTTTGTAATATGTGCTATATACTATGTTTCTGCATGGAATCCACTTGCCTAGACTTTGTATGTAATTCTAATGCGAATGTTAGAGATTCTGTATCTATATGTATATTGCTTTGAATAATTTGGAATAACTAGATCCTATGCTACAGGCCAACCAATAAAAGTTTATGATATAGGTTTATAGATGTACCTGATGTCATTTACAAGGACCACAAATTCTTTACCAGGGAGAAGGTGTAGAGAGATGTGACTTTGGATGGAATTCATGTTCCCACAAAGCTTGGGGCCAAGAATAAGTTCTTGGGGAAATTCTCTGAACCACATCTCCCAAAAGTCTATGTGTAAGCACTTCAGCATAGGAGCTTAGTTTCAAAAGAATCTATGAGAGTCTCATGGAGTTTGGCATGACAGGTTACACTAGCTGGGAAGCACAGGTGGGATGGAGATATAGTAAGAAAAAGATAGCCGTGTGTAGACCAATCTGATAGCGTGGAGAGTTGGAGCCAGTTCAGTACTAAGCTGGTTTCTGTGTCAACAGAAGTCAGTACCTGACACCATTGCTATATCAAGATTGAAAGGAAAGTAACTAAGAGAATATTGCAGAGCCTAATCTCTAATACCTTGTAGAAAACTCAGTTTACTTATCTAATATGATACAACCAGTAAACAGCTGAACTAGAATCCAGATCTTCTGATTCTAGGTCAAATAATTTTCTTTTGTTCCTCTCTGCCTCTCAAATTCAAAATGTTTTGCACTTCATTCATATACTGTCTTGCGTTTGTCTCATCTCCCTTGTGATACTCCTTGAAAGATCTTTGTTGTTATAGAGCACATCATGTAATTTCCCCCCAAAGCCACACTGTCATACATACAGTAGGTACTTGATAAAGACTTATTGGGTTCAAAGTCACTATAGATAACTCCCAGAGACATATTTTTTAGTGGTCTAGAGAATAAAACGTCGTAAATCTTGGTTACTTTAGAAGTATGTAGAGAGAGATTGAAGCATCCATAACCAGACTTGACAGCCATGCTATCAAGTGGACTAAGGTCAAAATCTGCGTGTATACATACATATATGTACTATATATAATTCATTAGTATAATGATTGCTAGAAATAACAGTTTTACAATAAGTGACATTATAAATGTTATGACAGTCAATTGCTGGACATATCTGCTGCAGATAAAGGAGTAGGGGTGTGAGCAAAGCAAAATGGAGACTGGAAGGGATGACTCATAACTTAGTATTTATTTTCTTAAAAGGCCATAAGTTCCTCATTATAAAAAAATCTGTTGAGCTCTCACTGAGTACTAATTCACAAATGGATAACATCTTGTATTTAGCCAAATGGAAATTACCCAAAGTGTAATAGACAAGAGGAACCCATCAGTTACTTTTCCAAGGACAGAAAATGACCCTTATTAGAGGTCAACAAATGGAATTTATTGTTGCTGCTGTTCAGTTATTTCAGTCATGTCCAATTCTTTGTGACCCTATTTGGGGTTTCCTTGGCAAAGATACAGGAGTGGTTTGCCATTTCCTTCGCCAGCTCATTTTACAGATGAAAGAACTGAGGCAAATAGGATTAAATGACTTGCCCAGAGTCACACAGCTGGTGTCTGAAGCCAGATTTGAACTCATGAAGATGAGTTTTCCTGACTTCAGGCCCAGTATGCTATCTACTATTCCTTCTTTTATTATTGTTTTTCAGGCATTTTTGAGTTGTGTCCAATTCTTTAGGTCCCCATTTGGGATTTTCCTGGCAACGATACTGAGTGGTTTGCCATTTCCTTCTCCAGCTCATTTTACAGATGAGGGAACTGAGGCAAATAGAGTTAAATGGCTTGCCCAGAGTCACACAGCTAGTGCCTAGAGCCAGATTTGAACTCAAGTCTTCCTGATTCTAGGCCCAGTGCTCTATTCACTGCATCACCTTGCTGCCCTAATACTTAGTACAGAACAAAGACCAAAAAAATGCAAATCCCTGAGATTAAAAAGGATCAACTGGAAGATAATCTACGCCAGATTGGATAGTATTGGGGGCTTCAAAAATTGAATAATACCACCATTTTTTGCATTCAGAGATCTCACCCAAGACCAGCAGTGATGCCACTTCATAAAGCTCTCATGACTTGGCCCCTTCCTACCTTTTAAATCTTTTTACACTTAATTCTCCTCCATGTATTCTACAGTCTTGCTACACTGACCTACTGACTGATCCTCATGCACAAATTCCACCTCCTATTTTCATGCCTTTGAATTGGGGTCCTTCATACCTAGAATTTTCTTCCTCCCCATCTCCACATCTTATATTACCCAGCTTCAAGATTCAGCTTAGTTCTTACCTTCTTCAGGAAGACTTTTGTGATCTCCTCAATTGCTAGGCCCCTCCCCTATAAGATTAAGTTCCATCTACTTTGTATTTATCCGTGTGTTCCTAGCTATTGATGTGTTACCTCCCCCATTAAAATGTGAACTCCTTGAGGGCAGGGCCCATTTTTGTCTTTTTATTCCCAGTGCTTAGCATATAACAAATGCTTGCTGAATGACTAATTCATACCCTCCTACTAAAAGCTTCCAATTTGGAGAACTTCCATCATATTATGGCAGCTTTCTGCCACAAATGAGCAGCAGTTCTTCAGGTCTGTACTCCAAGTTGAAAAAAATCAACTACTTCAATCATAACTAGAGGCATTGAGCTGTCTGTGGCATACTCATGTAATGAGTGCCTCCAAAGTCTAGGTCATTTGTACCATTTCGTGAAGACGGAAGAGTTTGAGGTGTGAACATTTCTCTATATATAACTTTCTTAATACACAAACATAAATATTTCCTTTTGCTTCTAATTCTTTTCCCTCCCTCCTCTGATCATTTCCCACACTTTTCCCAATCATTTTGCTAATGGGAATATAAACTCTTTGACTTCAGGGGCTGTGTCATTTTTTTTTAATCATCATATCTCCAACACCCAGATCAGGGCCTTGACCATAGTACACATACTTTGTAAAAATGGTTGATGAGTTAATATTGAATGATCTAAGAAATTTAGGGTTATATTGAAGTATCATTTACTGTGGTATATTGCAGGAAAACACCTTGAAGTCTTAGGATGAAAGGTATTATTATTTTTAAGCAGGGGTAAAAAAAATCCATGTCCTCTAATTCTTTCATTTTCTGGTGGTTGGTTTTTTTTAAACCAGCTTCATCTGAAAAGTTTATACCTATTAAACCAATGAGCTACTTGACTAAACTATAAGGCAATTTCTTTTAATTACATAGCATACCAGGAAATACAAAAAAGAACAACTTAGAGTGGTGATATAAACTGGACCTATGATTTCATCAGTATAGGTGACTCCAAGATAAGCAAACTCTTACTAATGCATGTTGATATTTTCTCTGTAATTTAGTCTTACAGAGCTGCTAGGGCACTGAGAGGGCAGCTAGGGGGTACAGGAGATACAGCACTGGGCTTGGAATCAGGAAGACTCATCTTCCTGACTTCAAATCTGTCCTCAGACACTTACTAACTGTGTGACTCTGGGCAAGTCACTTAACTCTGTTTGCCTCATTTTCTTCATCTGTAAAATGAGCTGGAGAAGGAAAGGATAAATCATTCCAGTATCTTTGCCAAGAAAATCCCAAATGCAGTCACAAAAAATGAAGAACAAGAAAAAAGGACACTGAGAGATTAAGTCTCTAGCTCAGGGTCATACAGCCAGTTTATATCAAAGTCAGGGCTTAATTGAACCCAGGCCTTCATTCTGAAGCCAGCTCTTTATCCATTATACTGAGCTGCCTCTCTATAAAGCACCATTAAATGCATAAATTAATATCTTATAAGTAGCAAAAGACAAGCACAGGTGGAAACCTCTTCTCTGTCACTTACATAAACACATCACCAGAAATTCTATTAAGTGTTCTGTATTAAGCAGGTTATAGTTTATGCTAGCAGCATGGTTTCATAAATATGAATGTTATGTGCCCAGGAACAGGGCCCAGGAACAAGAATTTTCCAAAACAATCTTTTGTATCCATGACACCAAAACCACACTCAAAATACTCCAGTTTCAAAGCAGCAACAACTGCCTTCAAACAGGCTGGTTAAGAAGTCAGACATTTTTTAGAAACTATTCCCTTGGGAAGAAATGAAGACTCAACATTTCAAAAACCAGGAACATTCTCTATCACTGTCATATAATAGGCTCAAATTTAGAATTGAGTTATTTACGGTAATAGCAATATTTAAAATATTGCTTTTAAAGTATTTCTATTTATTTATTTAAAGTATTTTTGCATCTTTAGCATCTAGCATAGTGCCTGGCACAGTAGCTATCTCCAGGGCCTAAAATGGTCTCTATTCTCACCTCAGCCTCTTAGATTCCCTGGCTTCCTTCATCAATTCAAATGCCATCTCCTGCAGGAAACCTTTCCTGGTCTCTCCTCTCCATGCTCCCCCTCATCCCAGATATAGCATCTTCCAATCTAAAGTTACCTTACATCTACTCTGTACCTATCTCGAACAAATCTATTTATTTACTTCTGTTACCTTCACTAGAATGCAAGTTCCTTGACAGCAGGGACTGTTTTTGTCATTCTTTATATCCTCAATACCTAGCACAGTGATGGGCCCTTGGTAAGCACTTAAGAAATGGTTGTTGATTAATTAGCTGAAATTAGATTTAAAATTATAAAATGATTTGAAAAATGTCTATAAATCCTTAACAGTACCCTGAAATAGCTCATCCTCTACATACCCTCTTCACTATGCAGATTTTAACAAAATCTTTAATACCAATTTCCTAGCAGATGGCCTGGGAAGGTACCCTGCACCACAGCAGAATGGAACAGATTAAGTGTTCAGTGAAATCTTCTCCACTCCGAGAAATTATTGCCAAACCCTAATGGGTCTCAGGGGTGGGATAAGGTGGGAGAGATTGGGTAAAGCAGAGATACCATTTTATCCCCAAGCAGAACAGAGATTCTCCAAGCCTTACTTATTCAACATGGAAGCAGATGCTTTGGCCACATTTCTGGGGAGTATCCTTTGTTGCCCTATGCCAATGCTCCCTGCCAAAAGTTGATATATTAACAAGCCAGCTAGCCTGTGGCAAAGACAACTTCAAAATTTCCATCCATTTGGCAAAACGTATGATTCTAGGGTTTTGGTGCAGTGCTACTAGGGAAGTTTCACCTGTAATATGGTTGGCAGAGCAGAGAAGCCAGTGAGCTTGGCTGGTTCCCTGGATGACACCATGAGCTAACTGATTTGGAATTTCCTTGAAAACCCTAACATAGGTGATGTTTAAAGAGCCAGGCCACATTAGTCTGCTGCTTCTATTAGACTTGTCCATTAGTGAGAGCCATCAGTCTCTGGGCTAATTTATCTCTTGTTAACTAGAGCAGGATTTGCAGTTTTTGCACCTGTCATTCTAGGGCAGCTAGGTGACACAGTAGATAGGAGTGCCGGCCCCGAAATCAGGACCTCTTCCTGAGTTCAAATCCAGCCTCATTCACTTACTAGCTCTGTGAACCTGGGCAAGTCACTTAACCCAGTTGGCCTCAGTTTCCTCATCTGTAAAATGAGCTGAAGAAGGAAATGGCAAACCATTCCAATATCTTCGCCAAAAACACCCCAAAGGGGTCACAAATTGTACAAAACTGAAAAGCAACTAAACAACAACAACAAATCTGCCATTCCACAGGCCTCCAAATATTCTTGAACCACTTGACTTATGTCACTACGCAATGTCCAAATAAGCTTATTTCCTTTGCCAAACTTGGGGGAGAAAGAAGGTTGAACCTACCAGTTGGAAGAAATATAATTTGCCCGTGATTGCCTACATCAGAGGGCAAAATACACATAAGTAAAATTTTTAAAGGAGGTGGAGAGGAGAGATTCTTTACAAAGCACACTGCTCGCTCTGGTCCAGATATTCAGGAAAGCAATTTGGATTTATGGCAAGTGCCTAAAACGTCCATATCCTTTCATCTGGAGATCCTATAGCTAGGTATATACCCACAAAGGAGATTGTTGACAAGAAAGGTCCTATATATAACCACATATCTATAGTAACATTTTTGTAATAAGTAAATGGAAATAAAATAGATATCTATTAGTTGGGAAAATAGCTAAGTTAATTGAGGCACAGGAAAGTAATAGAAGAAACAATGAATATGTTGATGATAGAGAAACATGGGAAGACTTCTAAGAACTGATACAAAGTGAAGAAAGCAGAACTAGAAAAATATATACAATGTCTACAGCAATGTAAATGGGAAGAACAATGACAAAATAAATGAAACCGAATGCTGTGAAAGCCATAATACTGAAGTCTGAGCTCAAAGAGATATGAATGCATTTCCCTTCCTTCTTTGTAGAGGTGGGTGACTATGGGTGTGAAACATTGCATACAATGTTGAATTTGGTTGAGGTGTTGATTAGTTTTGCTGAACTAATTTTGTATCTTTTTTATTCTTTGGTATAAGGCATGATTTTCTGGGAGGAAAAGGAAGAATGGGAGGAATGTATTAGGAAATGTGATATAAAAACCAAAGATAGCAATAAAATTTTTTGAAAAGAAATATATAATGTATATGGTCCTAATACATATTGTAAAAAATGACATCTATTCTTCAGTGGATTCAAAAGATATGAATAATATCTGAAAGAAGAAATAGAAATTGTTAATGACTACATGAAAAACTGTTCAAATTGCCAAATTATTGAAACAACCTGAAGATACTCCCTTACACCTATTATAAAGGCAAAAACTGTTCACCAAAATAGTTAAGTGCACAGCAGAAAGGGCTATAAGAAAAGAGGATTCCTCCTCCACCCCTCTTCAGAAGGCAAACACACTTTGGGACTGCTGGACAGGTGATCTCCTTCCCACTAGACCGCTATTGTCTGAAATAGAGAATGGGTGTGATGGGAAAAGTTCCCTAAGGCTAGCACAGTGGGGCAACTTCTCTAATGAGCATTTATCCTCTGCAAAATTCATAAGAAACATATCAGTCCCTGAAATCCAATTGGGAACCATTCCCTATCTCTTCAACAAGATACGAATAGGTATATCCATCATCATCTTCGAGGTGTTGTCTCATTTCCCAAAGGCTCGATGTCTTTAGAAACTCACCCATCAGTCAAAGTACTCCCCTGGTCAATATCCCTTTACAATAAAATGCTATTTATATCCCACAACCAAAGGAATAGTTAAAGTTATCTAAAAGACAAATATTACAGTTAGTTTTGGTGTGAGGTTTGGTTGATTATAGTCCATTAACAATGATATTGTGAAATAAAACTCACTGAGGCAACATACAGAGTATGCCAATGACTCAGAACTGATGCACCTGTGCAGGTTTCACTGCTGAAATTCCCTTCACTGACTACAATCCTCCACTTGTACCGCTCCCTACCTTCTATGGAACCTGTTCTTTTGCCTTATTAAAATCTCCAATTCCTTGACCCCTTTCTCTGATTTTCCTATTGCATTTACGCTCTTCTGGCTTCATTTCTCTCCATGCCTTGTCTGGGCCTTAAAGTCAGTCATTTCAACAATGTTCTCACTAGCATGCTAGAATCACTCAATGTCTTGACGTTCTAAATCTATATGATCCTCGACAAATCCCAATAGGTATTATGCCCAATATCTGAGGGTGCCCTCTATTTTAATGAGAAAACAAACACCATCCAATGTGAACTGCCTCAACTCCCCTCCCTCCACACCTCAAAACTTCCTAGTATCTTCACTCATTCCTTTTTCCTTTGTTTTGACCTCAGAGGAAGAAGTCCCCTCCTTTCCAAGACTTAACTTCTCCATGTGTCTTCAAGTATTTCCCCTACGTTCTCTTCTGTCTCTTGTATCTCTAACCTCTGCCTCACCCTTCTCTCTCTATCTACCAACATACTGTTCTTCCCATTCTAAAATAAAACTTTATCTTTCAATGCCCTCAGAGAATCTTTACCCAAGACATCTACAAGATCTCCAACAGCCAGTTGACGCTAGAAGACCTCCAGGCATGAGGCAGTGTGACATATAGTGGTTAGAAAGATGGACCTGAAGTCAAGACAACTTTGGTTCAAATCCCATTTTAGACACTTACCAGTTTTGGGGACTTGGACAAAATATTGAAACATTCTCAGCCTCAATTCCCTTACCTGTAAAGTCAGGCTAAAAACAGCACCAATTTCACTGTTACTGAGAAGAACAGATGAGAAAATACATAAAAAGGGCTTTACAACTTTAAAAGTACTAGGTAAATGTCAGCTATTAATAGCTCCTGAAGCAGCTGATTCCATTCATATAATCTCTAATTATTAAGAAGCTGTTCCTTACATCTACTGAAATCTGCCTTTTTCCAACTTCCAAATGTAAGTCATAGTTCTTCCCTCTGAGATCAAGCAGAAACACAGTCACTCTTTCACAAAACAATTATTCACATATTTAAAGATGACAACCTTATGGCCTCTTCTCAAGGCTAAATGTCCTATCTTCAATAGATCCTTTTACAACTAGTTTCCAAGCCATAATTCTTATTCCATGCCATAATTTCCACTCATAATTCTTATCACTCTCCCCTGGATAAACTCTAATTTGTTAATATCTTTTCTAAATAATGTGTCACCAAGAACTTAACACAATATTCCAGATATGTCTTTAAGCAACTGTCCTATCCATCACCTCATTTTTACTACCAAACAGCTTAAAGGAGTAGTTTATACTCACTGCCTTCACTTTCTCTGCACCTACTCACTTGCTCAACCCCTTAGAATCTGTCTTTTGTTCCCACTATTTTACTAACTTACCAATGGTCACTAAAGACCTCAGTCACTAGATCCAACATGTCAGGATCCTGTAACCACTGACTGCTTGGACCCCACAAGCTCTAACATAGACATATGCTAAAGATGATACATAAATATAGGTCAGAAAGTACTTACTTCATCCTAGCCTGTGTTTCTATCATTGGCAGACATTATGGTGAATTCTGTGCCTAAGACCTCAAGCAGCTGACACCATAGCCAAGTGCACAAGTTCCCCCAGAAATACACAGAAAACAGAATCACACAGATACATGAGGAAACCAACCCAGGTAAACAGATTCCCTAAGGCTACATTGCTATGCTATAAACTTTATAGCATAAAGAGCACTCACTTGGTTCTCTTGCTCTTCCCAGTCTTCTAACATAATTACTTCTACACCTACACCTGAGGTATAGCATAAATACACCTGCTCAGGAGCCTGAGTTCCCCATAAGCAGCCTGAGAATGGGAGAAAAGCTAATGTCTTTATTAGGCTTATTGGCAGCAGCTGATGTTTTGCTGATCCCTTGGTTCAATTGCCTCACCTCCCTGATTGTGCTAACCAAAAAAAGGAGGGGAGGGGCTTTTTTTAGGCTTTACTTGCCCTAAAGTCTGCAAAATCTGATATTGTTGACAATTCCTTCCACCTTTCGCTCCCCTTGGATCTCCTTCTACCTATCTGACAACTCTTTTCTGTCTTTTTGAACAGCTTTCCTTTCTACTCCTTTCACCATTTATTCAACAACCATTCAATAAGTATTTATTAAGTGCTTACTATGTGCCAGGCACCGAGAACACAAAGACAAAACCAAAAACAATCCTTGTCTTCAAGGTTACAATTTACTGGGAGGGAACTGTACACACATTTTTGAAAAATACAAAATACATACAAAGTAATCTCAGCAATAGGAAAGAACAGTAACAAGGGCCTGGAGTCAGGAAAGGCCTTGTATAAGAATTGGCATTTGAGTTAAGCCTGGAAGGAAACCATAGATTCTAAAAGGAGGTGAAAAGGAGTGTTCTGGGCATGAAGAACAGCTAGCCAATGGAGAGACACACACAGGCAGGATATGGATTGTGTGTGGCTAGGACACAGTGCAGAAGTACAAGGTACAGTCAATCAATAATTTATTAAGTGCTTGAAATATGCTAGGCGTTGTGCTGGTCTCTACTCTCAATGTGCAATAAAACTTAAAAGGAAGATGAGAGCCAGATCGTGGCAGGCTTCAGGCATCCCTATCTTTATAAAGGAGATATATCAGTCACCTTCTCCCTTTCCCTAACCACTTCCTTCTCTCCACCATCCCCCTCTCATCCAACCATTTTGCCAAGTCGCATTGACACTTTATGGCTCTGGTAGGCGTGGCTGAGTCAGATGGGGCACATGAACCTTACCCCCTTACCTTCCCAGTATAATAAAAAGGACTAACATTTTGGGAAGACAAATTGACCCAGTAAATGATAGAATCCATAGCACTCCTAGAATTTTGCCTACTGAGCTCAATCAAAAGGCTGAATCTGAGCCTCTTCTCTGGCAATTGGTTTTCCTGCCTATCCTTTTGGAATTTGGCATTCCACAGACTCATTAAAACCAATCTCTTCTGGGATCTCATTTCATGACTGTTCACCTTCCAATTCATGCATCCATCCTCTCTCCTCTGTCTGGGTGTTTGACTCACCATCCAGCTGCAGTTTTGTTCCCCCCCCCAGACAAATGGCTTTCAAATAGCTGACAATGGTGTAGCTACTCACCAAATGCACAAAATATGTGAAGGATCTGTGCTTTTGTCAGCTTTAGGGAACTCTTGGTATGGGAATTATCTCCAACAATTCACATAGCAATCCGTTTATGACTCTGTGAATTAGTGCTATGGATTCCCCTGAATCACAAAGACATTAAGCATCTTGCCCAACATCACAAAGCTATTCAGTGTTGGAGACAGAATCTGAACCCAGCTCTTCCTGATTCTGTGATACCGCAGTTTCTCTATATAACAGTATTACATAGAAATGGCAGAGCCACTTGCTGTACCACAAATCTCCCAGTAAGTGGCACCAGAGATGACAAAACTGGCAACAACAGTCTCAGAATTCTGAGGTCCCTTCCACCTCCAGAGCTGTGACCCCACGATCCTGTTTGTTTCTCTACCTTTATATGCATACACTGTAAATTCCACAGGCACCATAATAAGTGCCTACCATAGAAATACATTGAACCCTCCATCTCTCTAAGCCCTTGAGACTCCCTTAGGCATGACTTCTTTATGAGATCTTTTTGTTAATTCTGTAATGAAATCCCCTCACAACAAATTCTGCTCTATAGCAAGGTGCATTAGCTATGCTGACTTTCCAAAAATAACAAAACCAGATGATCTAAGTAAAAAAAAAGACATAGGTAGGGGCTTACACTAATTAAACACTTTGACTTCTATAGGTTTAGACTTTGCTAGCTAGGATTTAAAATCCTATGTTGTTCATTCAAAGGATAGACTCACAGCAACCTTTAAAGTAAATCAAATTCAACCCCCTCATTTTATACATGAAGAAATCAAAGCCCAGAGGGCCTAAGTGATTTGCCCAAGGTCTCAAAGGCAGTAAGTGGCAGAGCTGGGATATGAAGAAAGAAGAAATACCAAAAAAAAAATACTTTTACCAGTATACATAAAGGTGGGAAGAATACAGCCTATAACTGATTTTTTGTTAAAACATTTGGAAGTCTTGCAACTATATCCAACATAATTAAGTCTGAATTTCTGCCATGGGGATAGATTTTGATCAGAATATTTACGCCTTTTATCAAGAGCTCATTTACACACATGCTTTCAATTAGTCAAATAAAATGTTTTTCCATGAAAAAGGGTAGAATGGTATCATAGCACTGCTACGTACAAAGAAACTAAGATAAATAATGTCCAAAGGACACACTCCATGATATGCCACAGCATTGCTTAGGAGAGATGAATCAAGTCATGTCTTTTCACTGTCGTTCAAAACTCAGGTCTCTGGTTCCCTTTAGAATTTTGTCCTCTGGGAAGACTCAATCAGACTTCATTAAAATGGAGTATCACGTGAGATGCATATATATTCAGTCAGCCATAGAGCTGCCAGCGAGACAAAATTCCAAGACAAGTTAGAAGGGGCTTGGGGGCTCCGGAGATTTGAAAGTATCACAGACTTAGAGCTGGAAGGAATCTCCTAAGCCACCAAGTCCAACCCTCTTGTAATACAGATGAGTATTGTAGCAAGGTAGGTGGTGATGGTGATGGTGATGGTGATGGTGATGGTGATGGTGATGGTGATGGTGATGGTGATGATGATGAAGATGATAGCTAACATTTAAATAGTGCTTGCTATGTGCCAGGCACTGTGCTAGGTGCTTTACAATTATTATCTCATTTGATCCTTACAACAACCCTGTTATTATTATCCAAATTTTACAGGTAAGGAAACTGAGGGAGACCCAAGTTAAGTGACTCGCTCAGGGTCATACAACTTAGTAGGTGTCTGAGGCTGGATTTGTACTTGGGTCTTCCTGATTCTAAGTCCGGGGTTCTATCCACTGCACCACCTACTTATACCTTGCTGTAGATGGCAAGGCCCAAGGGTACTTAAGGTACAACGGTAGGACAGATGGTAATACTTTTATCAGATTTTTTTTCTGAAATAATAATTATAATAGCTAATGTTTGTATAGCACTTTGAGGCTTGCAAAGTGCTTTCCGTAAGTTATCTTATTTGATCCTCAAAGTAGCTCTGTGATTTACGTGCTATCATCATCACCATTTTACAGAAACTGAGGAACAGAGAGGTTAAGCAATTTTCCCAGGGTCGCACAGCTAGTGTGTGAGACAGGATTTGAACTCAGGTCTTCTAGGCTCCATGTTCAACACTCTTTCCAGGATGCCACCTAGCTGCCTCCATCTGATAAAGTCCAATGCTACATCATAGAAGAGAGATAATGTTTGGTTCTTAAAAGGCACATCAGTGAAATATTAACTCCTAACGGCCCATCTGGTGTCAGCTTCTCGCCCATCATTGGAGAATGAACCTCCTTAGCTTCAGAGAACTCATGCATATTGGCCACCAAGAATTTATTTTGGTCACATCAACTCATAAAACAATTTTCATCTGAGACATGGAGGGGGCCCTGCTTGATATAGAGTGTAACCTGTGAATGAACTCATACCTGCTTGGGGTATTGAAGTTAATATACATTCATGAGGAGGGGAGGGGAGTGGGAAACAACAAATAACACCAAACTCTGCTCAAACCTCTGTCTCTACAGCGATTGTAAGTGTGAGTGAGTTAAAAACAGACCCGCTTTCACTAGTACACATCTTCCCATGTCATACCTGCCCCTTGGTTTTGGCTGCACTAAATCAGCTTCTCATTTTGCAGAAGAGAGACCTTTGGTCTTGACAAACTCAAGTTTAGGGACAGTTGAGTGGCACAGTGGATACAGCACCAGGCCTGGAGTCAGCAAGACCCAAGTTCAAATCTAAACTCAGACTAGCTGTGTGACCCTGGGCAAGTCACTTGAACTCTATTTGCCTCAGTTTCCTCATCTGAAAATGGGGATAATAATATTCCTTAACTCTTAAGCTCTTTGTAAAGAGCTCAGCACAGTGCTAAATATTAGATATTATTACTATTATTAACTAAAAGCATGTGTTTCCATAGACAAAAGAGCGCAAAACACAAGCTAAAAACAAAATTTTATTGAGCCATCAGGCAGAAATTCTGTGTGTCTGTCTGTCTGTCTGTCTATCTGTCTATCTCTGTCTCTGTGTGTCTGTCTGTCTCTATCTCTGTCTCTGTGTGTCTATCTGTCTCTATCTGTCTCTGTCTCTGTCTCTCTCTCTCTGTCTCTCTCTCTCTCACACACACACACACACACACACACACACACACACACACACACACACACACACTTTTTGCAGAGGCCTCCACTCCTCCCGTAAGTGGAACCAAATGGGGGATACCCTGAGGAATGCTTTTAAAACAGGATTATCTTTGCTAGTAGACACCTGCTTTTCATGTCTGTCTCATGGTAAGTGTGGCATGGTCCAGTTTACTTACTGACCATGAGTCCTATTATAAATGCCTTCTCAGTAGAAGGATTCTGAAGGGGACACTGTCCAGTTGGAAAAGCTTCAAGGCAAAAGCCTTTTTAAGTCTGCCAACCTGAATGGTATCATTTCAAAATATGCTTTCCATTCTTTCCACAGAACTGCAAAGGGAATCCTACCAGCACTTCAGAAAACTGATACTGTATTGTTTCTCTGGAGAGGATTAAAATGAACAAACTCCACACAAGAGCCTCAGAACTACCACTCCCTCTGCTGAAGAACAATGGCTATGTTCCCCCCTTCCACCCATCTCCCTCCAAGGAACTATAGGTTGGAAAGGGAGTTTAATACACCCCGTCCTACAGCTCAGAATTGCACACCCTGCTATTCTCTACAATACTAAGCAACCAAGCTTTCACACCCACATATCCTGTACCTCATGCAATTACCTTCAACTACTGAGTTGGAAATTAAAATTATTTGGTTCCTAAGGACAATGTTAGGAGAGTGACATTTAGCTCCCTGACAAGCCCAGGTATATTCACAGAGGGGAAAAAAAACCCAGCATTTGAAATGTGTTGCCAATGCTCTATTTTACTGGTAATTTGACTGTATTTTCAAGGATGCTTTTTTTAAAAAAATATAATTTTTAAGGAATGATACATCCCACGGCGGGGGTGGGGGAGGCATGCTGTACCATTCTTCCTCTTCCTTCCTGGATAACTACCAAGGGCTCGGGGAGCCAAGTGTGTGGTATGATCTTTACAGCAGTAAAGTCAACAGCTGGCTTTTTGGCATGCTGCAATGAAGGCACTGAAGCAAACCAAATCATCACATGGCCAAGTTACTAATTCTGTATCTTTATGGCTCAGAAGTCAAATTCCTCTCCAGTACATTAAATGCCAAGACGTATACAAAAGCATAGGAAATCTGGTTGAGATAAGGCAGTAGAAGTCTTTTATTGTTGTCGTTGTTAGGCTCCCAAGTAGATGCAAAAAAAAAATCAACACAGCATGGCAACTATACCTGGCAGTTTGTTTTGGGGACAGAAACTTAGTCTCAACAAACACTACCATGCATTAGAATCTAGCCCACAGCTGCACAAGGTACCACAAATCCTATAAAGGACAAAGTAAAAACATGGAAGCAAAAAAACCTTCAGAAGAAAGGAGGAATAGAGAAGAAGGGAATTCTTAGGATCACAGGAGCACAGATTTAGAACTGGAAGGATCTTAGAAGTAATCTATTCTACCCTCTACAGGCAGCTAGGTGGCACAGTGGATGGAGCACTGGTCCTAGAGTCAGGAAGACTCATACGCCTGAGTTCAAATCCAGCCTCAGACAATTACTAGCTGCGTGACCCTGGGCAAGTCACTTTTAGCCCTGTTTGCCTCAGTTTCCTCATCTGTAAAATGAGCTGGAGAAGGAAATGGCAAACCACTCCAGTAAATTTGCCTCCCCAAAAGTAGGATCACAAAGAAGAGTTGGACACAACTGAACAACAACATTCCAACCTCTTCGTTTTATAGGTGAGGAAACTGAGGTCCAGAGATCTTATAACTTGCCTAAAGTCACACAGGCAGTATTGAAAGCAGGATTTGAACTCAGGTTCTCTACCTCTAGAGTCAGGGCCTTGAAAAGAGTTTTGGATGTTGTGTCAAAGGATCTGGATTTCAAATCCTGTCCCTTTGCATTGCGTGACCACGACAAGTCATTTAATCTCTCTGGGCCTCAATATCCTCCTATCTACAATGAAGAAGTTAGACTAGATGATCTCTCAGGTTCTTTCTAGCTCTAAGTCCTGAGATCTTAAACCATTACCAGACTACTAGATTAAAAGCTCTAATTATATCCCCTATTTTTGGAGGGGGGAAGGCAGGGGAATTGGGGTTAAGTGACTTGCCCAAGGTCACACAGCTAGTAAGTGTGTCAAGTGTCTGAGGCCGCATTTGAACTCAGGTTCTCCTGACTCCAGGGCCTGTCCTCTACTCACTGGGCCACCTAGCTTCCCCCCGCTGCCCCCCATTACACAGTCTTAAAATTTCTTTCTAGGATCTTACAAATAAACAGATTATTCCTTGATTATCTACTGTGCCCATTATAGACAATGGGGAAACACACCAGCAGTTTTCCTAGTAAATACAGGCATAAAGAATCTTTTTTCCATTTTTCTGCTATCATTTGACATAGTTCTAGAAATGCCAGCAATAGAAATAAAACAAGAGAAAGAAATGAAGGGCTTAAAGATAGGTAAAAAGGAGACAAGACTACCCCATTTGCCATCGATACGTCAGGTTCACTGAGAAAATCCATGAGAATTAGCCAAGAAACTAATTGGGACAATAGCTTTAGTAAAGTTTCAGCCTACAAAATAAGCCCTCAAAAATCAATGGTATCTCTATATAACAACAACAAAATCCATGAATAATAAAAAAGGAAATCCCATTTAAAATAACTACCAGATACCTAAAATATGTGCAATCTGATTATCTACTATACAAGTTATAAATTCATAACTTGCACAGTATGGAGTGCCCTTGTCAAATTGATAGGAAATAGACTTTAAACATTTAGTATAATCAAGGAGGAGAGATCAAGAAGTAGTTTTCCTTTTAAAAAAACTTTGGTAAATGAAGGAATGGGGAAAGAGGAGGAGAATTATTTGCAGAGTAGTCTTCACTTTTTTCTCTATTACAGATTACTTTCCACAGGAAGAGACATAGGCTATGATTAAACTGGCCATTTAATTGCAGAAAATTCTGAGCCTGAAACACCTGGAAAGGAAGTACAGCAAGAAGAAATAATACTCAGCAGACAAATTATTCCATGCGAATTCTCATTCACATGCAGGGCCTGCCTCAAAAATCAAAATAATTTTTTTCCTTCTTCAAACACTAAATTGGGTTAATGCCTAAAGCACCATGATCAAAAAGCCAAGTGATTTATTTCTCAACAAACAAAATTTAAGTAGGATGGTGTAATATGTTAAGCAGTCCAACATGTAGCTTACTAACTTATATCATTTTAAATTAACTTCACAACTGACTCTTTCTACCCTGTTATGAATCAAGACTTTCCTTATCCCCTCAGCATTCTTTCCCTCCTCAGATTTTCCTATAGCCCTCATTACCCCTGTCATACCCTCTTATATTATAATTTTTTGTGAATAGGATATATCTGCCCCTCCCCCTAGTGGAATTTAAAATTTCTCAGAGCTAGGACATAGTGTCATTTTAATTTATTTATTTATTTTAGTTGTATTCCAATACTTAACAGACCCACATCCTTGACCATTTGTATGCAAGTATTAGGAGGCTGGGAAGGAAAATCCTGAAGCAGAAAGAGATATGATCATTATGTACCAGAGTCCCTCCCCTAAGTAAGTTAGGTCAATCCTTTTTCTAAAATATAAGGAAGCTGTCCCCAAGGCTTGATTGGCCAAGGGGATCAAGGCTCAAGCCCAGTTAGTCTTTATTGGAGCAGCTTCCTGGTAGCTTCTAACAATGTTGACATGGCTTTCTGGTCACATAAAGACCAAAAAAAAGAAAACCAACCTGCTCTCATGAAGTCAGATCCCTTTAGACTTGCTGGATGTCCCAAAGCCCTTGATGACCAGAAGGATTTCAGGGCAGAAGTGAGGATATGTCAAGTTTGAGATGCCTATAGGACACAGTATAGTGTAAGATAGGTAGTAGGTGATGAGGGACTAGAGGTCAAGAGAGAGACAGGCTAGATATAGTGATCCGGACCTAATCTAGGTAGATGATAATTATCTACAAAGATGAGGATAATAATCATGCATTTAAAAATCACTTTAAGATTTGCAAGTCACCTTATAGATATCTTATCCTCTCAACAACCCTGGGAGGTAGTGTTATTATCACCCCCATTTTATGAAGGAAGAGACCAAGACAGATAGGTGTTAAATAACTTGGTCAGGGTCACACAGGTAGTAGAGGTAGAATAGAGAACGGAGAAGTCTGTTATTGCTGTTCATCCTTCATTCTCAAAGAGCACCAGTGAAGTCACAGGAGTGATGTTTTGACTTGCATGCATTGGTTTTAAGTGAGGCAGAGCTACATAAAGTCATCAGCCTCACTCTCTCCTCTAGAGTCATCTAAGTCCACTGGCGAGTCAAAGTCAAGATGATTGGTGGTGGCTCCTGTGCTGGGCCTGAAGTCAGAAAGACTCATCTTCCTGAGTTCATATCTGGCCTCAGACATTCAAACACTAGCTGTGTGACCCTGGGCAAGTCACTTAACCCAGTTGGCCTCGGTTTCTCATCTGTATAATGAGCTAGAGAAGGAAATGGCAAACCACTCTAACATCTTTGCCAAGAAAGGCCCAAGTGGAGTCACAAAGAGTCAGACATGACTGAAATGACTCAACAACAACAACATACTATCCACTTTACTGCCTAGCTGCCAAATTAAACTTCTGAGAAGGTCACCAAGTGAGGACATGCAGATAGAGAAGAGGACTGAGGAGACAGCCTTGGATTATACCCACATCAAAGGAGTATGATGTGGATGATAAATTTATAAGGATTGGGTCAAAAATATAGCCCCAACAGAACTGTGGCTGGTGAGTGATATAAGGGTAAGTGAGACAGTTTTATTGGGTATATTGGGAAGAGAGGAGGGGTGGTTGGGCTGATGATAATGGATCTGAGAAGACTGAATTACTCAATTTTAAAAAAGTTTATATTTGTATTTTGCTTCTGTTTTTGAGAATAGAATAGAATAGAAGAAAAATAATTAGCAAGGAATGAGAACCCAAGCGAGAAGTCAGTCAGAAAGCATATGGCGACCTCCTGCGACTTCAAGTCCCCAGGCCCAGATACGTTGTTGTTCAGTTGTTTCAGTTGTGTGGAACTTTTCTTTTCTTGGAAAAGATATTGGAGTAGTTTGCCATTTCCTTCTCCAGCTTATTTTTCAGGTGAGCAAACTGAGGCAAAGAAGCTTAAGTGACTTGCCCAGGGTCACAGAGCTAGTAAGTGTCTGAGGCCAGATTTGAACTCAGGAAGATGAGTCTTCTTAACTCCAGTCCTGGCACTCTATCCACTTTGCCACCTCACTGTCCCCAGGCCCCAATACACTGTGTCCTAATGTACTGAAAGGACTGGTGGATGTGATCAGTAATCTCTGAAAGATTTTGTAAAAGAATATGTCCCAATTTGAGAGAGAGAGAGAGAGAGAGAGAGAGAGAGAGAGAGAGAGAGAGAGAGAGAATGTAGCATTTGCAAACTACAAACCAATGAACTTGATATCAGTTTCTGCCAAAATTATAGATCATATAATTAAAGGAGTCATTTATGAGCATTTAGAAAGGGAAGCAGTGACAAATAAAAGCAGCATATCTTCAAGAACAAGTCTTGCCCAACTAGATGCATTTTCTTCATCCATGGCACTCCTTTTGGACTTCCTTGACTTCTCTATCCTGCCTGATACTTTGCCCTTCCCTTTTTCCCACCCCCTCTATTTTTCACCTTTCTATTGTGTGTTGTCTTCACCCATTAGTCTGCAACATTAGCCCTTTGAAGGCAGAGACTGTCTTTCTTTTTTCTTATTTGTACCTCCAGGACTTACCACAGTGCCTGGCACATAGTAGCACTTAATAAATATTTATTGACCAACTGACAAGATAACTAGATTGGTAGATCAGAGAACTATTATAGCTATATTTCAGCCAAACATTCAACAAAGTATCTCATGTTATCTTTGTGGACACAGTGAAGATACATGGGCTACATTCTAGTAAAGTTATGTGAGTTTGGAACTGATTGAATAACCATACCCAAAGATTCATTATTAACAAGTCTCTGCTATCTTGGAGAGGTCACTAGCAGAGCCCTGGGATCTGTCCTTGGTCCTGGGCAGTCAACATTGTCATCAGTCATTAAGTATTTATTAAGCACTTCCTAGTTCCTGTGCTAAATGCTGGGGATATGAAGAAAGGTGAAACACAGCCCCTATTCTCAACGATCTCACAGTCCAAAGAGAGAAACACCATAAAAACAACTACTTACAAACAAGTTATATGCAGGATAAATTGCAGCTAATCAACAGAGGGGAGGCATTAGCATTAAGGAAGGTTGGGAAAGGTTTCTTGTAGAAGATAAGACTTTATATAAGACTTGAAGGAAACCAGGGGAGTCTGGAGGCTAAGATGAGGAGGGAGAGAATCCTATGCATGAGGGACGGTCAGTGAAAATGCCCAGTGTCAAAAGATGGAAGGTCTAGTTTGTGGAGGAGGAAGGGGGCCTGTGTCACTAGATGGCAGAGTATGTGGGGCTGACAGATGTCATTAGACTGGAAATGTAGGAAGAGGCCCCCAAGGGATGCCTTAGACAAAAGCACAGATACTATACTCGTGAAATCTGCAGCTGATATGAAGATTTAAGGGATATAAAACACATTGGAAGACAGAGTCCACAACAGGTCAAATCTAGAAAAGAAAAAAAAAGAAATTTAATATGGACAAATAAAGAGTTCATCTTTAAGTACGAAGTGGAGGAGACATAGGTAGACAATAATTTCTGTAAAAGACAATCTGGAGAGTTGGGTGTACTTTGAGCCAAATATGAAGCAACAATGTGACACAGGAGTTAAAAAAGGTAAGGCTATCCTAGGCATCATGAATAGAAGGCAAAACAAGGGATACTATTTCCCCTGTACTGTGCCCTGGTTCAGCTACATTTTAAGAGACATGGACAAGAGAGAGCCCATCTGAAAGACAGCAGCTAAGATAGTGAACTGACCAGAAAATATCTTATCCAAGGATCAGTTTTTAAAAATTAGGAGTTGTTTAGTTAAGAGAAAAGAGAAGATTTAGGGGAGATCTGACAGCTGTCTTCAAGTAGTTAAAAGCTGGTCATGCAGAAGGATAGGATTTGTTTTGATTAGCAGCTAGGTTATTCAGTGGTTAGAGCGCAGGGCCTAGAGTCAGAAAAATCTATTTTATGTCCTCCAGCAGTGGAGAAGATCACCAGTTATGAAAGGAAGACTCAGCCCTTGAAGGAAAATAATTCCTTTCCTCTCATGGGTGGAAAGAGGGAATTTTTCTCTCTTCCCTTCTCCATTGGCTATAACATTTATCACAGGAACTAGTTGCCCAGTAAGGGATACCACACACAGCAGAAAGTAAACCCAGTCAGAATGGAGGCAGGAGGCAACTCTGAGAAATGTAACCTCTTGTGATAGAGAAGAGTGCTAGCCTTGGCCATCAGGAGCTGAGCTTCTGTGAGAAACAGACCCATGGAGCCAAGCTGAATGATCGGCCCAATAGAGACACAGCCTGGAGGGATAATATGAGAATACCATGAGATGTTAAAGAAAATTGGGGCCCTGTACTACGAGAAACATGAGTTTCCTGCATCATGTGTGTCCCCTTTGTGTCCACTCTTCTCACTAATGTTTGCAGTTGCTGGAGAGGGTTTATGAAGGAAATCTTTTATAGTAACCGCTCTCAGGATACTATCTCAGTAAAAGCCTTTACTTGGAGCTAATTGTGCTATTAAGCACACTGATGAGGGCACATGAGCTATCATTTTAGGAATTAAGACCCACAGAGTGTCTTGAGCTTAGGAATAGTCACATCCTAACCACCACCACCACCCCTCCACACACACACACACACACACACACACACACACACACACACACACACCGGGGATCCAATATGTTAGTATGAATTAATTGGTATAACCTCAGAGGAGATGCTACATGTAATCAAGGAAAGTTCAAACCTAGAATGCAAGAGTAAAAGTTAGCTATTAACAATGCAAAAACAAACTTATAAGGTCATAGGATCGTAGACCTAGGACTACACGAGTAATCTCAGAAGCTGCCAGTCTAAATCCATTTTAAAGATAAGGAAGCTGAGGTCCAGATTTGCCCAAAATCACACTGGTAGTAAAAATGAGAGGTGGGATTTGAACCTAAGTACTCAACTGTAAAATGACCTGAAGAAGGAAATAGCAAACTGCTCTAGCATCTTTGCCAAGAAAACCCCAAATGGGGTCACAGAGAGTTGCACATGACTGAAACAACTGAACAACAAAAACAACTCTGAGTAAGGGAAGGTGGAAGGAGTTGGTGTTGGTAGTAAGCCAAGAAGTTAATGAAGAAAGTATGGCAATATCACTGAGAGATTTTAAGGCCCCAGGCTGTTGCTTAAGTCATCCTTTCTATCTGGAAAGCATTTCACGTCCCCCAGAACCAGTTCCACCCATGGTAGTGAATTCCTACCCATAGAGACCCGGTTCAAATGTTACCTTCTCCATTCAATTCCATTCAACTCAAAAATAAACATTTCTTAAGCATTTAACTAGGTGCATAGCCCTATGCTAGGCAAAGACGATGCAAAAATGGTTGCAGCCCCTGCGTTAAAGTCTCATGAGGAGCTACAACATGTACACAACTAAGTATAAAGGTTAGATTGTGGAAAGGACAAAAGGAAGATCCAGATAATGTGATCTTAGAGTATGAAAAGAAAAAGATTGTTATAGGGGCAGCTAGGTGGCACAGTAAGTAGAGCACCCGCCCTGAAGTCAGGAGGACTGGAGCTCAAATCCGGCCTCAGATGCTTGACACACTTAACTAGCTGTGTGACCTTGGGCAAGTCACTTAAACCCAATTGCCCTGCCTTCCCCCCATCAAAAAAAAATAAAAAGATTGTTTTGACTGGGGGGCTAGAGAGAATGAAATAACGTTTTTGTAGAGGAAGATGGTATCTGAAATGTGCCTAAAGGCTTTTCTTGAAACACAAAACTGGCTCCTCACCTGAAGTCAATCAATCAATAAAACTGTATTAAGCACTTACTGCATGCCAGATGCTGAACCAATATTACACTTTGTATTTCTCTCAATACACTTTGATGGTTACTCATGTGTATACCTTGGTCCCCCTGCTTGACATTATGTCCATGAAAACAGGCATATCCTTTGTATGGACCGTAGTTGTCTGGCACACAGTAGACACTTTATAAGTATTTTATGGTATCACAGTCTTAGAGTTGAAAGGGACTTTAAGGCCATCACATTCAACACTCTTATTTTACATAGGAAACTGGGGCCCAGAGACATTAAATGAATTGCCCAAGGTGACATAAACAGTAAATAGAAGAGCTTGGAATTGAACCCAGGTGCTCTGACTCCAAAGCTGGCACTCCTTTACCAAACTGAGCTGAATTGAATCAATGAAGGTCAAGGTAACTAGATTACACCTTAGAGATCCAATTAATTTTCAATTAATAAGAATATGTATGCTCCATGTCAGTCATCTTTAAAATGCTTGCTTCAGTTACAAAGGAAACAGGTTGAGGGTATAGTCAAAAAAGAATAAACCAGAATCATTATGGTACAGGGTGCATGACCACAAGTCAAGTTAACAAGCATTTATTAAGGATTTATTTTGTACCAAGAACTCTGCTAAGTGCTAGAGATACCAAAACGTGGCAAAAAAAACATTTTTGCTCTCAAGGAACTCACAATGTGATGGAGAAGACCAATAAAAGCAGCATACAAGATATATCTAATAAACTGAAGGTGCTCTCAAAGGGAGAATACTAGCATTAAGGGGGACCAGGAAAGGCCTCTTGCAGAATGTAGTATGTGAGCTGAGCCTTGAAAGCCAAATTGCACATAGATTGGGCTAAGGATAGTTATCTAATGGGTCATTCAAATATAATCATAACTGCTTAGGCCAGAGGTAACCAACTTTTTTTTAAAGAGAGTCAGGTAAAAACAAAATACTTCTGACTAGATACCATCTTAATGTTCCCAAATACCTGTTCAATTCTAGATGCTATGCTAGGTAGGCACTAGATGTTATAGAGTACTATTCTTTCCCTCAAGAAATTTCATTCATATTTTCTTGCAGTTCCTTGGAGTAGCCCATCAAGAATTATGAATAGCCATATTCACAATACAGGATTGCTCTCTCCATCAACTTTCATTTATGAAACCTCAAGTAGTAGCACTCTTGCTAGATAATCAGAACCTATGGGAATGGAGTCCATGGATCACAGTACAACTTATGTTTAATAAATATCCTCTCCAGAGAAAATTGCTAGTAAGACAAAGTCAATGGAGATAGTTATCATAGACAGGAGTAGGTTACAGCATATTTCCAAAGGTGCCTTGAAGCTACAATAGGTAGGCCCCTGTCTTCTCTGTCAGTTCTGTTTCTGAACTACTTTATACTACTAGCTCAGTGCAGCTGTTTTTGGTAATTGTGCAATTCATGGCCCAAGCCCTCCTCCCAATAAAGCATCCTCTATTACCAGACCATGGAAGAGTAACAAATCCAATAGCAAAAGCATTTGAGACACTAAAACAATAAAAAGAAGTAATAGAATCACTCCCTGCTCTCTATATACCATTGGATATAACCTTCTCCCCTGTGAAGGGAATAAAAATTCTAACCAATTCCCTTCTCTCCTTAACATACTCTCAATAGACAACATGGAGAACTCTTAAATTTGCTTCAGATTCTTAGCTTGGCTCTCTAGGCAGCAGAACTCTTATAAGACTGAAAGAAGCCATGGCCACAATATATCATGTGCTACCCCTTCCAACCTTTCACTCCCACTGTAGCTCTCAGTGAGCCTCTCCAAATTCAGGAATATCCTAATACTTCCACTCACTTCTCCATGCTGTTCCTCCTATCTTATTTCCTTTTCTTTGTCCCCTATAGCTCCTCTCTTTTTCTTTTTCAAGTTCACACCACCTGACAGTACCCAAATCTAGGTGCCAAACTCCTCCAGGAACCTGATGACCTGGACCTTTCTCTAATTAGCAGTAATTAGCTCACCATTGTGGGCCTGAAACATCTCTGGGAGCTCACATTAAGATCTGAGAAATTCATGTCCATATTACATAAGCAAGAATCAGTATAAAAAGATATCATCCTGGAAATGAAAGATTAGGGGAAAAAAAGAAAAGAATGGGATCATAGATTTAGAGTTAGAGGTCACCTCAGAGCTCCTTTAGTTCTACTTCTTCCTTTCAAAGGTTAAGGTAACTTGGCCAAGGTCCCACAGGTAGAGAGTGACATAACTTGAATTTGAAGGCAGATCTTATGATTCCAAACCAAGGGTTCTTTCCATTATGCTCTACTACATTGGTTCTCAAATCATGGTACACATGCACACACAATAGCCTCCATTAGGAATTTCTTTGGACAATTTATTTATGAGGACAAGAATCAAATAGGATGACTGCATTGCATTGCATTGCAAACTGCACCAATGTAAGTAGTGCCATGAGATTATAGGTCCATTGAAGTTCACGAAGAATAATGTTTTCCCTTGAGATTCAGCAGGATACATTGAATAAACTCTAAAAATAAAGACCACTTGCTAGAAAAGAAGGATGCACTATGAGAACTTAAGCCTAGAAAAACTCCATGCCTGCTTAACTATGTCTATATGTATTCCTACCCCTTGGACAAAAGATGATGTCTTAAAGATATTTTCTTCATACTTACATACTCCTAAAATACTTTGTACTTACATACTCCCCCCAAATGCTTGGCATAAAGTATTTGTTATGGAGGCGGGAAAGGGTTGAGGTGGAGGTGAAGTATTGGAATACCTAGCACAGTCTCTTTAAAAAAAAGTGCTTTCCAGAGGGGTCTTCTGAAACACTGATCGTATGACAAATCAACCACAATCACCACACACCCCCAACCACTACTTTCAAACAGTCAGGAGCTTTGTCTGGGGCTCCAAGAGGAGATAGGGAGAGGCCAGAGAAAGAGAGAGCAAGACTGAAAGAGAAAAATCAGCTCTTTCACTACATGTAACAAAATTCTCTTCAACCCACCTCATATCCTTAACAGACCAGGTCTGCAACTGAAATTTGAAAACCTGTACAGTAACAGTTCTCAAACTTTTTGGTCTCAGGAGCCCATTACACTTTTAAAAAATTGGAGAACCTTTTTAAACTCTTAAGAATTATTGAGGACCCCAAAGAGCTTTTGTTTATGTGAGTTATAGCTCTCCACATTTAGCATATTTAAAATTTTAAACTGATAAATTTTTACTATATTAATTTATTTTAAAATAAGTCCATTATGTTATCATAAAAAACATTTTATGAAAAATAACTATATTTTCAAAAACAAAAATTTAATGAGAGTGTGGCATTGTTTTACATACTTTTGCAAATCTCTTTAATGTCTGATTTAATAGATGACAGATGAATTCTCTACTTTGCTTCTGCATTCAATCTATTATAATAAGTTATTTTGGTTGAAGTATATGAAGAAAATCGAGCCACAGATTTTCACACAGATATGTAGAGTTGGCAAGTCCAGGCAGTTGGAATAAACTTGGGACAGGCAGTTACTTTATTCTACTGGGCAAATAACTTCTCAGTAATATGAAAATAATCTTGACTTCCTGGACTCTTTGAAAGGGTCTCAGGACCACACTCTGACAACCACTGCTGTAAAGAAAACTTAGGTTAAGGAGGGAAAAGGAGGTGCTAGGCCTTTCTCTCTCTCCCTCTTCCTCTCCCTCCCTCTCAATATCAAGCCACATCTGGAGTGCTGCTGTGGAGACAGAAGAGGATACTGGATAGGTTGATATTGTCACTGTCTCTAACTGTCTTAAACGTGGTAATCTGCTGACCCCAACCCCCGCCAAAAGGCTCTAGTTGCCCTCCCTTCGCCAGTCACTGACCTTTTTGTGACTGCTCCCTCCTGGGGGGCAGCAGCCCAGCTCCTCCTCCCCTCGACGGTTGCTCCTTAAGTAGGTCACCTGCCTCCTGCTGGCAGCTGGGGACCGGGAGTGTCCCGGTGGCAGGTGCACCCTGGGAGGCGGGTGCACCCTTGGCAGCAGCTGCCGCAGCGCTGGGGCATCTGGCCAGCCTGGCGGGGAGCTACTGGAGGGCAGTCCGGCCTGCCCCTCGCTGCCCCTTGAGGACCAGGAGCGCCTCAGCTCCAGGGTGAGCTGCAGGCAGAAAAGGAGCGCTGCAGAGAGCAGGCATAGGCGGAAGGCACAGCACCTCCACAGCGGTTTCTCCTTAGCCATCCTGCCTTGCTGGGCTGGGCCCGTCCTACGGAGGGTGCTCAGAGCCCCATGTGTGGAGGAGTGAGGAAGCTCTCCCTCATGGGACCTCGCGCTGCAGCAGGGATTACCCCCATCCCTGGGCTGCCCGAGCTCGTTCCTTCCCTTTCTGTCTCCTTTCTTCTATCCCTTGGCAGGCAAGCGAGCCCACAGGGCAGGCAGGCAACGGGCTGGAGCTCTGGGATGGGTGAGGGAGGAAACGAGGGATCTGGAAAGAGAACCCGAGCTCTCTGGCTGCAAAGTTTGGAAACTCCCCTCGGCCGGCACAGGACGCAGCTCAGACCCGCCTTCCTCCCTTACAGTCAATGGGAACCTTTGCGTAACTTTATCCAGAGGCCACGGCGGTCAGCTCACAACTTTGGGCTGCGCGGGCTGAGGGTGGTGGGCAGGCGGGATGGGGAGGGGGGCGGGAGGTGAAAGCCTAGGGATGCAAATCAGGTTGGAGTCCTCACTCAGACTCGGAGATAGATGGACCACCCCTGGACCTGCAGGACACTGCCTGGCTGCCCACTGTCCCAAGGACCCTTTACCCCAGTGCTACCTGAGCTTCATACTAAAGTTGGGGGAGGGGACGTGGGGCGGGTAGAGCGAAGCAGTGCTTTTCTCCAGCTCTAGATCAGGCTAGAGATACCCACTCAAAGGTACGCTCGTAATTGGATCCTGCAAGGTAATTAATTGTCTGTATTGTTGTTGGAAAAGTGAGAAGCTGAATGGGATAGTGGCTAGGGAATCGAACTTCAGGTCAGAAAAATCTGGATTCAAGTCCCACCTTCAACATATATACTGGCTGTGTAATCTTGGACCAATCATGTAACTTCTTAGTGTCACATTCTATTCTCTCAGACTACAAATTATAGATCAGCTGCCAGTCTGCATCCCACAGAGTGGAAAAGATCACAGGCTCTGGAATAAGCTGGATTTAGTTCCTGCCTCTGAGGCTTAATTACGTGTAAATAAGACTTTGGCCAAATTACTTTACCTCCCTGAGCCTGTTTCCTCTGTCTAAAATGAGAGGTTGGACTAGATGGTCTGAGTTCCCCTCTAAGCTATACATCTGTGCTCCTGTGCTATTGCTTTCCACACCAGGAGTTTGACACATGCATGAGATCATAGGTCCAGACCCCCTCTAACCATCCTCCCAGCCCCCTCCCCAACTTCACCAAACTATGAGGAAAGCACAAAATGGCAGGTAAATTGCCAGAACAAATTCCAATTGTCAAGCAGTTTATGCCATAAACTTCAATGGATCTGTGATCTCATCCATGTGGGTCCTCCCTCCAGCAGTGCAAATGGCAACCCAAGAATCTCTTTTCAACTCATGCCATTAATTATAACATAAAAAATAGATCAAACTTAAGTTCAGGTTTGCAGTTTCTCTCCCTTTAAAAATAATCCTAGTACAGTTATCCCTGGCACATCACAACTTTCCTCGTGGCAGTTTCAATATATCACAGGTCAGCATCAGAATTAAATGGGAATTTAGGGGGAGTTTTGCAGAAGCCACAGACAACACCAAAGGCCAGAAGATGACACAGAAAAAGTTTAGAAACTCAAAATTGTATAAAATATATGTATAGTATTGTATAATATCAACATGTTTTACCTTTTAATATTATAATAATTCAGACTTCTTCTCCAGTACAAGGGAAGGGCCAAAAAATTTTATGCAGATTTTCCAGGTTGTGGGGGCACCAACGTCCATAATCCCCATGATATGGAAGGGATAAATGTACTTTCTACATGCATAATAATCAAAATAAGAGGGTCCGATCTCTAAATTCTTCCTGAAGCCACCCTGTACTAACTCTTAGTTGTTTTGGTCATGAGCTGGAGGGGCAGCAAGAGCAAGTTAATTTAATTTGATTCAAGAAGTATTCATTATTCCTGTGCTCAAGGCACTAGAACAGTCTGTGTAGGTACTAAGAAAAAAAGTTTAAATCAGTCTCTGCCTTCAGTGAGCTTATATCCACCTAGGAGTATACAACAAATAAGAAGACACAAAAATATGTAGAAAATAATTTTAAGAGGGAGAGATTACTATAACTGGGGTTTCAGGAAAGATCTCATGTGGAAAGTGGCACCTGAACCATGTTTTGAAGGAAGCCAAGGACTCCACCAGGCTAAGACGAAGAAAGCACATTTACAAAGGCAAAGAGGGACAGATGGAAGGTCTCATATATGAAACTACTATGCCCATTTTCCTCTTCTCTATTCCAAACTCCATGGAGGAGTGGGCCACTTGCCCCCAAGGCTCCTGTTGTTTCTATGTCAGCAATCATTTCTTTGTTGGTCACAGCCAGGTCCAGAACACCAGGTTACCTTGTTGCTGTTTGCATTTAGATGGCTGCTTCTTTAAACTTCTCCTGTTCCACAAGGTGCTTGTCGTTGAGTTATTTTCAGTCATGTCTGACTCTTCATGATCCCATTTGGGATTTTCTTGTTAAAGACACTGGAGAGGCTTGCCATTTCCTTCTCCAACTCATTTTACAGATGAGGTAACTGAGGCAAAGAGGGTTAAGTGGCTTGCCCAGGGTCATACTGCTAGTAAGTGTCTGAGGCCAGATTTGAACTCAGGAAGATGAGTCTTCCTGACTTCAAACCCAGTACCCTATCTGCTGTACCACATAGTAGGCACTTTAAAAAAATTGTTGATTGAACCATGATGACTGGGCCTACTATAAATTTGTGTTACAAAATCTCAGCTGAACCCTCACCACTGCAAGGAAATCCTTTTACACTTCCTGAATTAACTTATTATCCCACTAACCACAGAGGCTCTTCCTAACTTCACCTCTCCTCAAACTTCCATGGCTACTTTAGGTAACATATGTTTCCCTGTTTGACAATATCACTTGATGTCATTTCTCACTGGGATCACCAACAACAACAAATATTTATTAAATCTGCCAGTAATTGTGCTAGGCACTGAGGAAACCAAGACAAAAATGAAACAGGTTCCTGCCTTTCAGGAAGTTTCCATACTACTGAATGGTATGGATAAAAGGCAAGAAAATGCAAGGTATGTGGGGAATAAGGAGAACCTAGAATTATGGGGTGTTCCCTTAACCTCGAATGCAAAGTCCTGCCCTAGGTACACCTTGTGAAGTTGGTATTACCAGGCTTATTTTCCCGTTTATGGAAGATGGATAAACTAAAGCTCCAAGGAATGAAATTACTTTCCAAAAATCTCACATAGAGCCAAGATTCAAACCCAGAGCTTTACTAACTCCAGCATTCTTTCTGCTACATCATGAAGCTAGTATATAGGGCATGTCAGGAGGGGAAGATTTATAACAATAAGCTTATACCTATGAAGTACTTCATGGTTATAAAAAATTTTACTTATCCTCTAATTTGATCCTCATCGAGCCAGCAACAATCAGGTGCCTGCACCCCACTTTGTGTTGCACAGTGGAGGAAATTGAGTAGGTGAATGAAGGGTAACAGTTCCAAACTCAATTATAATAATACTAATATTAACATTTTTATTACACATAATGGTGCAGTGAATAGAGCTCCAGGCCTGGAGTCAGGAAGACCTGAGTTCAAATGCAGCCTCAGACACTGATTAGCTGTGTGACCTTGGGCATATCACTCAACCCCTATTTGCTTAAATTCCTCACCTGCAAAATGGGGACACACCAGAGAAGGAAATGGTAAGCCACTTCAATATGTTTGCCAAGGAAATCCCGAATGGGGTCATGAAGAGTCAGACATGACTGAATAACGAAACACGTACCAGACACCATGCTAATTGCTTTGTAATTATGATCTCACTTGATTCTCACAATCACCTTGGGAGATAGGTGCTACTAGTATCCCCATTTTATAGATGAGGAAATTGAGGCAGACATAGATTAAGCAACATGCCCAAGTAGCCACACAGCTATTATGTGTCTGAGGCTAGATTTGAACTCAGGTCTTCCTGACTCCAGGCCCAGCACTCTATCACTGGGGTACCCATAACCTCACCGAAATAATAATAAGAATAATAACTGACAATGTAGTGCTTTATATCTTGCAAAATAATATATGTGTATGTATGTATAGGCATAGCATTATATATAATATATAGCATTATATAATATATACAGCTTTATATATGATATATACAGCATTCTATGTGTTATATACATATATATATATATATATACATATACTTTATAAGCTCTGGGGCATCCTTATCTGCACTCATGCTGATAATTTGGATCCCCTGGAGTCAGGCCCTCTGCATCTCCAATATTACTATACCTAAGAGTAGAAAAAATAGAGACAACAGACATGAGCAACAACAGCAGGGTCATGTGTTCATGGGCCACAAGGTGATGGGGAGATAAAGACCTGATGCCTCTTTCCCTACCAAGGACTTACAGAAGTCCTTGTCTCCTCACTGAACCATGGGCAGGAAGAGAAGAGGAAATATGTGGCTGGTGAATGCTTTTGAATGCATTTTCAGTTCCAGCTCAGCCACAAAACAAAATGTTCTTCACACGGTAAGGAGCCTGGAAACAGAGTACCTGCACCTGCTCTGAATTAGGAAGCAGGACCTTTCTCTTACATGGCATTATGTCTTAGCAGAAGGAGGCTCCACTGCCTCTAGCTTGAGGGTTGGTAGCAGGCAGGCATGATGTACTCTCTGAAGGTGCAGCTCCCACATGTCAGACTTCCTTTATATGCATGATCGCATTTGCTCTTCGTAAGTGAGATGAGTATTATAGATAGTATTATAGATAGTACAGATCTATATATAAGAGAGTCCAATAAAATGGCTGGGTGTGGCGGTCCAGGTTTGTAATCCTCACTACTGGGAGACTGAGGCTTTTTGATTGCTTATGCTCTGGAAGTCTAAGATGCAGGAGGGCAAAAGCTGATCTGATATCTACACCAAGTCTGGTACTACAATGGTGAGCCCCTGGGGGTGCAGAGGGCAGCCTAGGTTGGAAAAAGACAGAGTAGGCTGTGTCATCTATGCCAATCAGATCAGCCAGGGGTATGCTGGTAAATATTTAACAACTGTCCAAAAAATTGTATACACAACATCCCTTTTTAAAAATTTTTTTATTTTTTTAATTTGTGGAATAAAACAAGCATTTCCATAATATGGTATAATTCAAAAAAAAGATTGCCCATGAAACTACAAATCTATTATGTACAACTTGCTATTCCTTTTAAATCTATATTAAAGTTATCATGTAAATTTCCTTTTTTTCTTCCCTCCCCCCCCCTTTTAAGGCTAATCTACATTACTAGCTTTGTCTCCATCATTTTATTAGCTATAGAAGTCAACAAAACAACAAATTAAGCCCTGACTTGTAATTTGCTGATATGCCAGCTGTAAATACTCACACTGTAAAGATAACTTGAGCTGGCTCCAATACACTCCTGAACCCAGTTCATGAGTGAAGAAGGCTGCATTTCCAGCCTGAGCAAAAGAGGGAAACCCAGTCTCAAAAAAATGATAATGTATTGTGAGCAACAACTTTTTTTAAGAAAGCCTTATAGGCAAAATTATGTTCTAGAGTCAAATGCTTTTTTAAAAAAAATTGACATCATTAGACACAGCAAGATATTTATGTCCCTCAGTTGTGGAACTTTAAAAAAATTAGCCTTCTGTAAGATCATGGTATGATAAAAATCAAATCCATTTAACTTTTTTAAAATCCTTTAAATACATACATCCTTGCTGTCCTACAGAGGTACAGAGAAATCTATTTTATTGCTAAATATTTCCCTTTCCTTCTTCCCCACCCTTCCTCAGTCACCACAGTGACCACAGTATATTAGACCACAGTAAGGCCTCCAGGCTAGAAGTCCAGGGTTTATTGGGGGAAGGAGGGTATTTTCCTTTTATAATCCTTACTTTCCCACAGTCTATTTGTTTGTTTATTTTAGGACTTCTGGCTGTATTTCTTTCTGTCTTTGAGCCTGTACATACCGTGTTTATGTGTAAGAGGCCTTAGCTTGAACTATAGCCTTTAATTCCTATGCAACTTTACAGCCTGGACAGCAGAGAGAGACAAGCTATGCCCCCCCCCCTCCTAATAACAGTGCTATGTTTAATTTGAGATATTTTATATGGAGAGCCATCTGTTCCAAAATCTTCACTCCAGCTGACCTGAGAAGACCAGTTTCTTGGTTGTCAGTAATAGCAGAAATAACAAGAAGCATTTTTATCTAATGCTTAAAGTTTTGCAGAGCACTTTATAAAGATTATTTGATTTGATCCTCAAAAAACCCTGGGAGGTAGGTGTTATTATCATCCTTCTTTTCTAGAGGGGACATGGTGTATGGAATGCTGGGTGTAAATACTCACACTGAAAATGCAACTATTTGTTCTCACAAGCAGGTTTGAGCTAGCTCCAATACACTCCTGAACCCAACTCATGAGTTGAATGCTGCATTTCCAGCCTGAGCAAAAGAAGGAAACCCAGTCTCAAAAAAAAAAAAATAACATATTGTGAGCGACAGCTTTTTTTTCTTAAGAAAGCCTTCTAGGGAAAATTGTAGAATCAGGAATCAGGAAGACCGGAATCAGGAAGACTGAGCCTCCTGAATTCAAATCTGACCTTAGACAGTAGCTGTGCGACCCTGGGCAAGTCACTCAACCCTGTTTGCCTCAGTTTCCTCATATGTAAAATGAGCTGGAGAAGGAACTGGCAAACCACTCCAGGATCTTTGATAAGAAAATCCCAGATTGGGGGGGGGGGGGCCACGCAGCTAGGTGATGCAGTGAGTAGAGCACCGGCCCTGGAGTCAGGAGGACCTGAGTTCAAATGCAGCCTCAGACGCTTGACACACTTACTAGCTGTGTGACCTTGGGCAAGTCACTTAACTCCAATTGCCCTGCCCTCCCCTTCCCCTCACCCTCCCCCCCCCCAAAAAAAAACTTTAAGAAAATCCCAGACGGGGTCATGAAGAATATAACACAATTGAAAATGACTGAACAACGACAATAATAGAGAATGAAATGAGGCAAACGGGTTAAATGACTTGCCTAAGGTCACATAGCTAGAAAGTTCCTGAGGCAGAATTTAAACTCAGTTCTTTCTGACTCCGGAAGAAGCATCTGGACACCTCGAAGAGCACAACTGGACACTTCTTTACCTTTTGCCTTGTTCTGTGATACTTTCCATTTTAATGTTGCACTTACAGAAAAACCTAGTGATAATGGCAACATTTTAAAGAATTCGATTCAATTTAATATTTATTAACTGCTTGTTAAGTGACACAGTGGACAGAGAGCTGGATCTGGAGTAAGGAAGACCTGGGTTCAAATGTGGCCTCAGATATTTACTAGCTGTGTGATCCTTGCCTCAGTTTCCTCAACTTTAAAATGAGGATAATAACAGCACACAAGCACACACACACATGCACACACCTTGAAGGGTTATTGTGAGAATCCAATCAGATAGTTTTTGTAAAAACCCTTATCACGGTGGTTGGCACACAGTAAGTGATACATAAATGTTTATTCTCCTCTTCACACCCCACTACCCCTACGCTATGGACAAGGTATTGTACTGTATGTTAGGAAAAATCCAGTCAAGTATGGATAGGCTATGAGTAGATAAGTGGTACTATAGTGTGGTAATGGAGTGCCCAGCCAGGAGTCAGGAAGACTCATCTTCCTAAGTTCAAATCAGGCCTCAGACACTTACTAGCTGTATGACCCTGGGGCAAGTCATTTAATCCTCTTTGCCTCAGTTTCCTCATCTGTAAAATGAGCTAGAGCAGGAAATGGCAAACCACTCCAGTATCTCTGCTAAGAAAATCCCAAATGGGGTCACAGAGAGTTGGACACACAGAAAATGAATAAACGACAACATAGACAGGAAGTAGTAAGATGCAAAAGTATTCCTTTTGGAGTAAGAGGCTTCGTGTTTGAATCCCAGGTCTTCCATTTAATTCCTTTGTGACCTTAGGCAAGCCACTCCTCTATGATGTCTTCCCTGATCTATAAAATGAAAGGATTTAGACTAGATATTCTCAGATGCCACGGTCAGCTTTGATGTAAATCCATGATGCTAAATATATTTAAATTTATGATGATAATGATGTATTTTTTTTACTGGTATGGATCCTATTTTTCTCTCCCACCAACTTTTTTGTGTTATTTCCCAGTGAAGAATATTCTAGATGGTAGCACAAGTAATAAGAAGGAGACTGACCTCAAAAGGATGAGGTAAGTAGAAGGGATTATCATTTCACAGCTGCCTGATCAATGTTAGTGCCTGGAGGGGATTGCAGAGTTCACCAAGGCACAGAGTCCTCTGGAATGAGGAAGGTCCATCAATGTCAAGAAGAACTGTGGTAACTCAGGACGGCCATTCAATGGATTAACAGATTTACAGTGTGCAAATGCAGAAAATTATTTAACCCAGGATTTGTTCCTTGTTGAAGTTATTTATGTGTCAGCCTTTGTAGGTGATAATGTCAGGTGGGGAGAATGTCTGCCAAGATCTTATCACAGGGATAATTCAGAAATGCTTTGGATGGTCCTGATGATACCTGGGGTTTTTGTTTATCCACTGAGGTCATCTCCTGAGATAGTGGTCCACCTTATTAAAATTTGGACCTTTAAGATTACTCTGCACTCTAAGACGAAATATACACAGAACAATGTCACTCTTGAAAAGAATAACTTGATAACCTAATGTTTTGTCCATTTCTAGCAGTGGATAGAGCACTGGACTTAGAATCGGGCAGAATCATCTTCTTGAGTTCAAATCCGTCCTCAGACACTTACTAGTTGTATGACCCTGGGCAAATCACTTAACCCTGTTTGCCTCAGTTTCCTCATCTGCAAAATGAGCTGAAGAAGAAAATGGCAAACCACTCCAGTAACTCAGGCGAGAAAACCCCAAATAGGGTTATAAAGAGTCAAACACAACTGAAACAAATGAACAACAAACAACAATAAATTTCTACAGTTTTCTGATCAAATGTGTCCATTATACAGGAGGGAACACAAAATAAAACATGAATATTCTCTACTGTCCATCTCCTTATCTCACTTATTTTCACTGTCCCCATGCGTTGTAGTGAGTATAGGGCACCTTTCCTTTATCTTTAGGGGAGCATCTCAAATGATAGCCTCCACACAGTGTTTCTTTATGTCTAGTATGATAATGAATTTAATATGGGTCAGTTGAAAGGCTAGGGGAAGTAAATCCAACAGATTACAATTGTAGCTGACAAGCGATCATTCATTCCTGACCTTTGCTTTTCTCACAGAATTGAACTTGTCTGAGTAGTTTCTGGATATGTTTCAAAAATGTGGCAAATCATTAACCACTGAGGCCTGGGTTGGGTAATTAAAACTGTGGGTCAGTGGCCCACAGAGGCAGCTTTCATCGGATCGTGAATTACAAACCTCTTTGTTGAGGCTATATCAGGCAGGCTGATGAAATGGAACATTTTTGCTGCTAACCCTCCAGATGCTAAGGATTTCCCTTTGCAAGCATACTGTAGAAAAATTGTTGTAGTCACTGCATCATTACAACTCTCCTAATCTCCAATCCAAGTCAATAAGCATTTATTAAGTGCCTAGTGTATGCACTATGCTAGACATTGCTAGGGGGTGGCAGTGGGGGGTGGGGAGGGAGGTTGGAGGGGGTGAGACAAAGACAAATCACAAACATTCTCGCCCTCAAGGAACTTACATTCTCATGGGCTTTACAACAAGTGCACTGATGAGTGAAGATGATAATTTGAGGACATGAGATGGAAAAAGTAATTAATGAATAGGTGCATCAGAAAAAGTTTCCTATATATAACATGAGAGAAGTTGCTTGCTGTTTGTCTTTTGCTCTCCAAGAGGACCATGACATCAGGAAGGTGATGCCATGACGTGCAAGTGAATTGGATTTAAGAGAGGGAAGGCTGTGCAAAATCACTAGAAGAGCTTTGAAGGAAGGTGTGAGGAGGTAGTGCGTTCCAGACATGGAGCCTATTCACAGGCACAGAAATTGGAGATGGAGGGTGGAGTTCTAGAAACAGCAAATAGTTTAGTTTGACCAAATGTGGCAGCTTTGACTCAGAGATTTTCCAACAGACCATGTCTCTTTATTTTCATGAAGCAGAATTCTTTCTTTACAACTGTCTAGTGCCTAGCCAACAAAAAAGGAAGCAAGCCACCTACAGGAGCAAAATCAGTGACACCCCATTCAAAGGATGAGAGTCATTATCTTTTCCTCCCAGCATCATTCCTCTATACTTTTTGTTGTAGGTGGTTAATGGACAGTTAGATGGCACAGTAGATAGCAACTTGGCTTGGAATCTGGAAAACTCATCTTCAGGAGTTCAAATCCAGCCTCAGACACTGACTAGCTGTGTGACCCTGGGCAAGTCACTTAACCTTCTTTGCCTCAGTTTTCTCATCCATAAAATGACCTGGAGAAGTAAACGGCAAATCACTGTAGTATCTTTGCCAAGAAAACCCCAAATGGGGTCATGAAGAGTCAGACATGACTAAGAACAACTGAACAACAACAAGAGGTGGTTAATAAAGGCCTGCCCCCTACCATATACTTATATGTGTAAATAGTATTCCCCTTAATATAAGTTCCTTGAGGGTAACTTGTGTCTTCATTTTTGTCTTTATGTCCCCAGTGGCTAGAATAGTGACTGTCACATAGCAGTTACTTAATAAATGCCTGATGATGGTTAGCTTCTGGTTCAGAGTAAAGTAGAGGAAGTTCATCTTGGGTGTTTACGGGGTAGGGTCCTGTCTGGTGTCCCATAAGTAGGTCCCTTTTCTTCATGCTTGTTAAGTCCAGACCTAGTCAAGGGAAAAGAAAAGAGAATCTTTCATCGTGCCAATCTGCTAGATAACTTACCCTTCTCTTTTTCCAGAAGGAAGGGTAAGTGTGAACAAGCTAGCTAAGTATTCCCCCAACTTGTTTCCTGCTGACATCACACCCTACCTAGCCTAGGTCCTGAATGATATGTTTGCCTTAACAGGTGGTCTTTTCCATTGCTACATAGAGAAGCATAGAGTGAGCTGCACATCCCAGGAGAAACAATCTCATTGGACAAATGCTCTCCCAAAGGTGCTTGAGCACATTCAGTTCCAAAGTTTGGATTTAGAATCCAGAAGATATGAGTTCAGATCCTGCCTTAGATACTTATACTGTGTGACTCCACTTCTGTCTATCTTAGTTTCCTCATCTCTAAAATGGGGATAATAATGGCACCTACTTCACAAGGGTTTCATGAGGATCAAATAAGAATAAATATATAAAGAAATCTGCAACCCTTACAGCACTATATAAGTGCTAGCTAGGTGGTATGGTGGATAAAATGCCAAGCCCAGAGTAAGAAAGACTGATCTTCGTAAGTTCAAATCTGGTCTGACACTTACTATCCATGTGATTCTGGGCAAGTCGCTGAACTCGCTTTGCCTCAGTTTCCTCATCTATAAAACGATCGGGGGAAGAAAATGGCAAAACACTCCAATATCTCTGCCAAGAAAACCCTCAAAGCCATTCACAACTGAAACAACTGAACAACAACAGATTATTATTCCCATTGAAAGAACCCTTCTCTACCTATATTGCCTGGCAGACAAGATTTCAAGTCTGGTATCTTTTTTTCAGCAAGTGTGGGAATTGTGGGGAATTGCCACAGGAAGAAAAATACTAAAGATTCAAGTACTTTGAAGCAGGGAGGGGAGAAGAAAGTGTAGCGGAGATGAAAGCTGGAGAAAAGAATGGAGATGGTACCACCTTTACATAAAGAGCACAAAAGCTCCCAGTGTACCATAATTCCTATAGACCAGGTGTTTTTCAAAGGGCTTCCTTGGAGAGGGTGACTCAAACACAAAGCCTTCTTAAGTCTGGAAATTGAATGAAATCAGAGGAGCTGGCAGAAAGCTTTGCAGGTGCTGTTGCCTAGCTTTTATGAATCAAATGGTTAAAACAATCCATCTCAAAGTACTTGGTATTGAGGGCTGCCCTCCCTTTCAAATCTCCAATCAACATGATATGTTCCAGAAGGAATTTGCCTGCTGCTACTGATAACTTTGAAGTAGGTTACTTTCCTGGCTGAAAACTTCCCAAAATCCAGTGCCCACAATTCCATTTAAGGGCAGAAAATACCATTGCCAAACTGTCTAGGTAAAGTGAAATGCAATCTATCCAGAGCAGAAAATAAAAAATTAGATTGAAAAGAACATACCCAATGACTACAACAATGTGGGTGAAAAAATAAGAACGATGGTAACTAACATTTATATAATGTTTTAAGGTTTGCAAAGGACTTTGTAAATATTATCTCATTTTATCCTCGTGACAATCTTAAGTTCTAAGTGCTATTTTTGTCTCCTTTTACAGATGAGGAAACTGAGGCAGGCATGTTTAAGTGACTTGTCAAGGATCACTAAAAGGAAGCAAAACTCTGAATAACTGAAAAGATAATAAAGGTAAGATTCTTGGGACCTGATACAGAGCAAAATCAGCAGATCCGAGACAATAGTATTCACAGAAATGATAGCAACATCAATGAAAAGACCATTAAAAGAAAGTTGAACTCTAAGGCAATCCACCAACTGATCGATCAACAAATTTTTATTAAGTAACTACTTTGTGCCAGGAACCTTGCTAGGTGCGGAGGATACAAATACTAGGAATGAAATTATTCCTACTTACAAACCAACGATCCAGAAAAGAGAAAATGAAATTTACCTCCTTCTTCATAGAAGAAAGATGGAACCGACTACTAGGAAAGAATATTGCTATTCATGATCAGACAAGATTTTTGTATTGAAAGTCTTTCCTTGGTGGTTTTCTTTGTCCCAAGGGAGAGTTCAATGGAGGGCATTGGGGTGGGGAATGACTGCCATGTAAAGAAAAAAGACATCAATCAAACAGGTTTTCCCCCCCAAAAAAAGATGAATAATAATCTGGAGAAAACATAATGAAATATACTTCCCCCTTCTTGCTTGAGTGGCAGGGGAATATGAGGGTAGAATGTAGTCTCTACATGTCAGACAAGGTCATTCAATCAACTTTCTGCAAAACTTTTTCATCAAAATTTATTTTTGGAATTAGGGTATCTATCATTTCAAATGCATTTGTAAAAATATTACAAATTCTGAAATAAAATGCCATTTTTTTCTTATTTCATTACTGCTACAGTCCTTGAGACCAAAAGACCTTAGCCACCTGCCTCATCACTATCCCATTTCCCCACCCCCAGATTCCTAATGGAATTTCTACACTCTGACTTTGTTCTTTATCAGCCAGATGTGTTAAATAAAGTTCTTCAACTCATTCTGTGAATTTCTAATCACTTCCTTTCTCTCTTCACTACCCCTCACTGCCCCCTTCCTTATTCACCCTGAAAACCCTCACCACAAAAACAGAGTAAAAGAAGATCAAATGGCTGATCTGTGCAGAAAATATAACTAAAGCCAGAACCAAGGATGAGCTAGGAGAGAAACTGCCAAATAGCAACAGGGGAAGATACAGACTTTTTGCTGATATTTCCACAAGTAAAGCCAATACCAACAGCCCAATTCAGTTACCTGGTCTGTAAAACAAGCTTTCATCAAGTACCTTATTTTGAGCTAAGCACTGTGTTAGGCACTGGAGATACAAAGATAAAAAGGGAAAATCCTTGCTTTCAAAGGGGAAGGGAAAAACAACATTTATACGTATACATGTACATATACACACATATATAGATACACACGCATATACATGTACATACATATGTATATGTGCATACATAGACACACACACATATATATGCATGTGGGTGTGTGTGCGTGTGGGTGTGGGTGTGGGTGGGTGTGGGTGTGGATATAGCCACACAGAGGGTAACTAGGTGCTGAAGTGGATAGAGCACTGGTCTGGGAATCAGGAAGACTCATCCCCCTGAGTTCAAATTAGACGCTTCTTAGCTGTGTGACCCTGGGCAAGTCATTTGACCCTTTTGCCTCAGTTTCCTCATCTATAAAATGAACTGGAGGAGGAAATGGCAAACCATTCCAGTATCTTTGCCAAGAAAACCCCATGAAGAATTGGACATGACTGAACAACTGAACAACAACATTGATTAACCTTTTCAAAAAGAACATTTACTGGAGGCAGCTAGGTGGCACAGTGAGTAGAGCCCTGGAGTCAGGAGGACCTGAGTTCAAATCTGGCCTCAGACACCTAACATACTTACTTAGCTGTGTGACCTTGGGCAAGTCACTTAACCCCAATTGCCTTGCCTTCCCCCTCCAAAAAGATTTTTTAAAAATTTTTTAAAAAGAACATTTACTAAAGTGATATTACCAGAATGGAAATACAAATACATCCCTCCTGCATAGGGGCACACTTCTCCATGCTACCCCCATGGGGAGAATTGGCTCAAATTTAAAGTGGCTGCTACAAACATTCCTTCCCTTTGTTTACTTCTGGTTGTGATATCACTGATAGACAAGTCACTCCCTTGTTTGCAGGATGCAGTCCCTTCCAGCTCTTAGATTCTATGATTTTGTGATCAGTTTCCAACAAATCTACATAATCATAATGAAGTATGAACACACAAAGACCCATACAACCCCACACTATTTTCTCCCTTTGCCTCCTAATTTTCTCATTTCTGATAGTTGTAGTCAAATTTCAGGTTGGAGCAGATTCTTCTTGGCTAGTATGCTTCATATCAGCTAATAACTTGGATAATTTAGTCTGATGTGCCATGGTTGCATGGGATTTTGCCACTCTAAATCATTCCAGCTGACCCCTCTTCCACCCTGAACCCCAGCCCACCCCATCCCCAAATGACTAAGACTATTGCTTGGAGAGTGAGACAAATACTTTCTGAAAGAGAATCGCTGTTGCTATGGAGAAAGGAGGAGAAATAATTCTCACCCACAAAAGGAGGCCAGGGGTAAAGAAGCTTCGGGATAGTCGACCGAGAATAGCAGGAGGTAGTCTGGCACAGAGTGAGTAATTAATAAATGCTCGGTGATTGATTAATTGGCTGATTAAACCCTCCTGCTCATCTAACTCATGTGTGCCTGTGCGTGGAATAGTGTACAAGCAAATGTATTCCAATCATTTATTCTTGTGATATTATCTTTCACTACTTCTAATTTTGTTTTCAAAGTAGAGAAAAATTGATTGTTTTCCAATGAGAGTTCCATCCTCATCCCTGCTTTGTTCTTATCATTAGGATCTTAGCATTAGGATCATTGGAATTCTGATCGATGCAAAGTACTTGGCACTCAGGCATATCACACTGCCTTGCCTTTACTATAATACCACAGAACACCAAAGAGACTTGTGCCTTTGTTTTCCAGAACCAGGGTACCCCAAACATTCTTGCAATCACAGTGCACTCTCCTCGCAATAATCCTGTGAACTAACACGTGCATTATTATCCCTGTTTTACAGATTAAAAATTATGTCTTGTAATGTTGCATTAATCCCACAATGTTGAGAATAAAATGACTGAACTCTCCTAGAATCTCAGCTCTAACACTTTTTTTCCTTTTTTTGATGGGCATGGAAAAAATGGACAAGGAGATGGCATTTCTGAGAACTGGAGGCCCCCAGCAATATAGAGGTATTCTCTGGCCAGATTCATTATAATACTGTTCACTGTAGAATGGAAATTGGTAATGAAACAGTCTAGCCAAGACATCATCTAAGGAAATTGCAATCTTTCAATCAACTTATCATGTCAACTTTATTTTCCCACTAATCTCAAACTGAAACTCTATGACTTTAGTCAAATAGTTCTTCCTTAATGGACAAAGGCCTATTTAAAGAAAAACTAACAATTGCTTTCTAAAGGCCTATCTTTTCTCAGCAATCTTAAACGTCTACAATGAGTCAACTATCAATTAATAAGGATTTATAAGTACCTACAATGGGCCAGGCACTGGACTAGGTGATGGGAATAAAAACACAGAATTGGAAGAGTCAAGTAAGAAAGAAGGAGTAAGAGAAAGAAGAAGGAGTGGGAGAATACAGGAGGAGGAGTATAACTGGAAAAGAGGGTTGGAAGTGTGAAATATAACTAATGGACACCCTTCATATTCCATTGGCACCCACATAATTTAGGGTGCAATACCATTCCTCCTGCCCTCACAGAGAACTAATGAGAGATCATGGACACAGGTTGCTCAGGGTAAGAAGGTGTGTGTTGGCTGCAATCAACTGATGGGGTACCTAATTCAATGAAAACACAGATCCATTGAAGTATCTAATAGGGTGACTAAATTATAATCTTAGACATTTTTATTCTTTTCTTTTTCCATAGTTCCACCAGACTCTTCCTGTTTTTTTCTCATGAATGGCTTCATTAAGGAAGCAGTCACAGGATGATGAAAAGAACTAGGCTCAGAGTCAAGAGAACTGAACTGACATTAACTAGCTGTGTGACCTTGGATAAAATAACAACTCACATTTATAGAGAGCTGAGAGAATCACAGAGAACTCTCCTCACAATAATCCTGTGAACTAAGTAATACATGTATTATTATCCCTGTTTTATATATTAAAAATTATATATCAGAGAGATGGAATGACTTCTTCAAAGTCACACGGTCATTGTCAGTCAGGATTTGAACCCAGATTTTTCTTGGTTCCAAGCCCAGCACTCTTTCTACTTTTCTTCTTTCATCATAATCAGTTTCCTCACATTGCCAGGAGATTAGACTAGATATGATTTCCATGGTTCTTTCCACGTATAATGGGCCAATCCTAACTTCAGAAGACTGATAGCATCTTAGCAAAGAGGTGATGAGACTATGGGTACAGAAAAAGACATACATTTATAGACATGACCAATGTGTTGTTTTATTGAATGTGTATTCTACAAAAGCCAAGAAAGAGTTTCTATTGAGAGAAAGGGGAATGAGAGCGATAAGGAGGAGGAGGGGGAGGGGAAAGAGAAGGAGAAGAAGGAGGAGAAAGAGAAGGAGGAGAAAGATTAATGAAATGTTGCGCACACAGAAAAGAACAGAAAGCAGTGCAGAAGGGGATATGGAAAAGTAGGGTGGTTAGGTTTAATTTACACTCCAAATGATATGCAATAAAAGTTCACAATTCTCTTTTCTTTCTTTGTTGATATATTCATGTTTGTTGTTATTTCTTAAGTTCTTAAAAATAGTCTTAAAAAAGAACAATTATAAAGATTTAATCTCTTTCTTGGAGTTGACATGCCCATCAGTTTTTTTTTTGACATTTTGCAAAATGTGGCATCCCTACGGTCAAGGAGGTTCTGCCTTTCTATTGCAAACATTACAACCTTTATTTTTAAAATATGAAGGACCTTAAATAACCAATTAGTCATAGGACATATTAAAAATAGGAATTTCCCTACATCTTTTTGTGCCCTCCCCTCCCCCAAATATAGTAGCTCTCTTAGCACAAGCCCAAGGATAATATTTATTTAATTAGGGTATTTATTAAATATACGGAGTTTTACACTTTTCCTAGGTTTTTCATGAGAAAAGACATCTAGGTATTTTTTCCCAACCACAAGTGATCGTTTGAAAGCTCCCAAGTTTCTAGGACCATCTCAAATTCCCTGATGGCATTCTGTGTATTCAGATCAGGGTTCAGGATCCCTGGAGGGGAGTCTAGCTATGATCTGCCCAAGCCCTTAATTTTGTAGATGGTAAACATTTTCTGGAAAGGCAATGTTATTTGCCCGCATTAATGAGTAGCAGTCACTAAGCAGCAGAGAGCCAGGATTTCAACCTGACTCCAAATGCTTGCTGAGTTTCACAAGGTAAAATCCAAGCCAAAACTGTATGACCTGCATTTATCCAAAACACGAATAAATGCCAAACATTCTTTCTGGATAGAAGACAAATTGCTCTGCCTTGGCAACAATTTTCTTCTGAGATAAGTTACAAGGTTTAAAAAAATGAGAAGGTTGGAATGGATGACCTCTAAGGTTCCTTGCAGCTCTACACTAATTTTTTGGGATGTTTTGCAATTTCAGGTTCTTGTAACAAAACCAGTATCTATTGCATAAGGTACCACTATGAAAAACGTTGTTAAGCCTGACATGTCCCACCCCAGACTGGTAACTAAATCAGAATCTGTTCAATTTTCAGAAGCTCTTTGATAGTCAATGGTCCAAACAACTCTGTAAGACAGGTATGATGGGAGGAAAAATGGATTTGAAGTCAGAAAACTCAGATTCAGATCAGCCACTTTGTATGTACAGAACCTTAGATAAGTCTCTGGACATTTATGAACCTCGGTTTCATGTTCTACAAAATGGGGCGATGATACTTACCCTACCTAACTCATAAGGATGTTGGGAAGATCAAGTGAGGTAATGTAAATAAATTACTTTATACCCATAAAATACCACATAAGTGAAAGCTATTATTTATCAGTATTGTTATGACTCCACTATCTTTCTTGTGAGTGGCTTCACTAACTGAATTGTATCCCTTTCCTAAAGCTTCTCCCACCCCAATGGTTTTTAATATTTTCCAAGTCACTGCAGTTTTCTAAGACAGATTTTGTCTTTCCCCCCCTCAATCAATCAATCTACAAGCATATATTAAGCACTTTTTATGCTGCAAGTACTGTACATCAGGGGGCAAATTTTTAAAAATGAAATAATTTCAATTCTCAAGGAGAATATTACTTTCTAAAGTAGTGAGGATAGCAGATAGATAAAAAGATTAGATATATCTATATATTTCTATCAAGGTGGAGGAGGGAGGAGAAGGGGGAAAGGGACAGGGACAAGGAGAGGGGGAGAGAGAGACAAGGGGAGAAAGGGGGAAGGGAGAGAGAGAAAGAGACAGAGAAAAGGAGGGAGGGAGGGAGAGGGAGAGAATAATGAGTAAACATAAATACAAACAAACACAAGAGTTCAATACAAGATAATTAGGGAAGGAGTATGCTAGTTTTGAGAGGACCAGGAAAGGCTTCACATTGAAGGTGGTGCCTGAGCTATGACATGAAGGGAAGAAAAGGGATTTTATGAAGCAGAAGTAAATAGAGAGAGCATTCTAGACATGAGTGATGGCCAGTGCAAGGTCATGGAGATGGGAGGTGAAGGATCACGTGTGAGGAACAGAGAGAAGGCTGATTTGTCTGGATCACAGAGTGCAGTAAGAGCAGTAAAATACAATGCAGCTCAAAAGATAGCTTCAGGACAGGTTATGAAGAGCTCTGAAAACCTAACAGAGGAGTTTCTACTTAATCCTAGAGGTAACAGGGAAGCCAAGGATCTTATTGAGTAGGGGAGTGACATAATCAGATCTTTACTTCAAGAAAATCACTTTGACAGCTAGATGGAGGAAGGATTCAAAAGAATTGAGACTAGTAGACCAATTAGGGGACTACTACAATAATTTAGGTGAATGGTAATGAGGGCCTAAACTAAGGTGGTAGCTTTGTGGGTAGAAATAAAGGGTTGTATGTCAGACAAGTTGTGGAGCTAAAAATGGCAAAATTTTACAACTGGTAGACTTGTGGGGTGAGGGAGAGTGAGGATATCCAAACTTACAAACCTGTAAAAAAACAGGAGAATTGGTGGTACTTTGAACACAAAGGGGAAAGTTTGAAAGAGGCTAGGGCTTGAGGGAAGGGGAAAGAGAATGGATTCTGTTTAGGACATGTTAAATTTTCTATCCGCTATATCCAGTTTGAATGCTTAATAGTTGATGATGCAGCATTGAAGTTCAGGGAAAAGAATGGGATGGAAGTATAGAGCCCTAAGTCATTTGCCAAGAGATGATAAATAAACTTCATGGGAGATGATGAGATCACCAAGAGAGACTGTAGAAAGAAAAGGCACAGGACAGAATGTTTGAGAATGTCCACAATTAGTGGACATGATATAGATCAGTGCCTCTTAAACTGTGTGTCATGATCCCATATGGGATTGTGAAAAATTTGGCAATAGTAAAAGGTTTCTGAATGCACAATGACCAAAAATTAATTAAAAATTAAACAGTAACAAATCTGAGGTGTTTCTGGCAGCACTTGCCCGTGTTGCATCCAGCAACTTCACTTCAGCCTTGGTTCTGAACACAAAGCATGTGCACTTTGCACTGTGCATGCCCTCAGGCCACACAACACCAATGAATGATACTGAAAGAAGAAAAGGGGTCACGAGTGGAAAAAGTTTAAGAAACCCTAATATAGATGATGAGATAGGAAAGGGAATTAAGATGGCAAAGTCAGACAGGTTGTAGGAGAGATAGGGAGAGTTGTATCATAAAAACCTAGAAAGGAGAGAGTTTCCAGGAGGAGAGCACAGTCAACAGTGTCAAATTCTGAACAGAATACATTTATTAAGTTCTAACTACGTACTAGTCATTTAACTTCTCAATTCAATTTAATCCAACAAATATTTATTAGGTATCTACTGTATATCAAGCACTGTATAAAGTGCAAGGGATACGAAAACAGGGATATAAAGGAATACCAAAAAAAATGTCTCTCCTTTAAAGGAGTTTACATTCTAAGGGGGAGGTAAAATACAAGTAGCTAAATACAATCAAATGGTTCCATGATCTCATCATTTTAGGTGTTCCCTTCAGTGTCTGGGATAAATCTGACCATGCCTGCCCATTTCCTGCAACTCTTTACCTTGTCCTCTCATAGGGAGTTCATCTAAGAGGCAGGAGAGGGAAACAGAAAGGGAGAAGGAGAGGGGAGGGAGAGAGGGAAAAGAGGAAGATAAGGGGAGGGAGAGAGGGAGAGAAGGAAGGGGGTAAAGGGGAGAAGAGAAGAGAAGAAAGAAGAGAAGAGAAGAAAGAAAAGAAGAGAAGAGGAGAAGAGAAGAGAAGAGAAGAGAAGAGAAGAGAAGAGAAGAGAAGAGAAGAGAAGAGAAGAGAAGAGAAGAGAACCTGCAATATCTACAAATGGTCCGCCATCTTTAAAATGGGGAAATTCTCCAAAACACAATGCCTGTTTTCACTCATTGTCCACTGGACTTTAATTAAGTCCAAGTATTCTTGTTAAAGTATTGCGGACCTCATTTTAAGCATGAAGAGATAATAGTTTCAATTATCTTTCAGACTTTAACCACACAAGATAAATTGCCTGCATCAGTATTATTCATACACGCCTGTTGGAATTAAGTCTTTGTTACTGATTGTGTTAAAACTTTGCCGTGCAGTTCATTAGACCTGCTGCTCAGCTCAGACAATAGTAAGTATAAAGCTAATGATGAGCTGTGGCTCTTATTTTCTGCCTTGTATTAGTACAGCTTTCTCCAGAATAATCTTTCAATAGTTAAACAAAAGACGGATCCTGAAGTTCAAGAGCTTTGGGTATGAGAAATATACAACAGCTCTCCAATACCTCTAAACATATAACTTAGTAAGGAAGGCAATGACTTTGTTCCTGGCAGACAGGTAAAATAAAGGTTACTTGCCCACCCCTTTTAGTGATGCTCTCAGGGAATGTTTTGCATGAACCACAGTGGGCATGATGGGAGTAGAAAAGAATTGAAATGGAATGTTTGCCACCTAAGTCAAAGATCACAAAGTAGCAACTCGGGAAACATCCCATAGAGATTAATGTCTACCGGAGGCTTCTCTGGCCAGGACTGAATCATCAAAGAGCTGGGATATCCTCTGGACCATGAACAGGAGTCAATAGACTCCTTACCCTGGAGGTTTGTGAATACCAGAAACTAAAGAGTGTCAGAGAGCAGGAGAAAGCCAGCAGAAGGCAGTGCAAAACAGATGGTAACGCAGGAATGCAGCCTGGCAGCCCCCAGCAGGTGACTTCAGTAGGCCTGGAGGAGTGGAGGGGAATCCAAACAAAAGGAGAAAGAAGATCTAGCTGCAACTCGGCCCCAGGTCTCTAAGTTGTCCTGGCTATGTGTGTTCTCTCTTCCATCAGTGGTACAGGAATTTGTAAGAGAGTATACCCTTGTGTGAATGAGAGGGAACTTCCCTCATCAGTTATTTAGCTATGTAGTTAATTAAATCTCTCTTGCTTTGAACTGGGCTTTCTGGTTGATTTAGTAAAAGAAACATCAATGGGAGCTTTTATGAGCTATGGTTTTGAATAAAAGCTGACCTAAAATGGGTCTTATACATGGGGAAGCTTTTTAGGAGAATCTGTATATGAAGGGACTCTGGTGCTACAAGAGCATAGTCAAGTTATATTTAATGTACTCTAGAATGTAAGAAGAAACTAGGTGGTGCAGTGGATAGAGTGCCAGGCCTGGAGTCAGGAAGACCTGAGTGCAAATACGACCCCAGATACATACTAGCTGTGTGACCCTGGGCAAATCACTTAACCCTGCTTGCCTCAGTTCCTTAACTGCAAAATGACCTGGAGAAGGAAATTCAAACCATTTCAGTGTCTTTGCCAAGAAAACCCCAAATGGGATCACAAAAAGTCAGATATGACTGAAAAGACTGAAAGACAATAATTAAAAGAATGTATGCCAACAAATTATCTTAACCAATGCTCTTAACTAATACTCTTAAGGTTCAGTGAACATTAAGTCCTGAGTTAGCAAAAGGAAAACCATTGATTGCTTTAAGATTAGTAATGGAAAGTTTAAAAAAAAGGTTCTTTTTTTTTAAAGTAAACCTTTTTAACCATTGGAATGCCCTGTGACCACTAAATGTCTTTATACTTTGGTCATGTTTGGCTTATCTGGTCATGGGTAGATTTTCTGCAAGTTCTCCAGTCTATAAAGGGGTATAGCCCTATCATTTCTAGTCATTCTATTGTAAGCATTAAAATATTTTGTAAAAACAAAAACTTTCCACTTTCCTAGGTGTGAATGGTTCTACAGAAATGTTTCTCAGAGAAACTTGTTCATTGCTATTCTCATGTGGTAATGTCAATTTCAGCTCTGAGTTTCCTCAATCAATCAATCAATCAGCATTTGTTAAGCAACTACCACATTCAAGGCACTATGTTAGGTACCAGGGATAGGGGAAAAGGAAAGGGAAAGGGAAAGGAAGGAAAGAGAAAGGAAAGGGAAGGGAAGAAAAAGAGAAAGGGAAAGGGAGGGGGGAGGGTGAGGGGAAGGGAGAGGGAAAGGGGAAGGGGAAGGGAAAGAGGAGGGAAGGGGAGGGGAAGAAAAGGGAGAAGGGGATGGGGGAGGGAGAGGGAGAGGGTGGGGGGCAGAGAGACAGAGAGAGAGAGAGAGAGAGGGTGGGGAACAGAGAGAGAGAGAGAGAGAGAGAGAGAGAGAGAGAGAGAGAGAGGGAGAGGGAGAGGGGAGGGAGAGATTCTGTTTTCAAGTTTATGTTCTTCAAAAAGTGTATATTAGATAGAATGTAAAATGTTGCATCTGGAATCAAGAAGACCTGAATTCACATCCTACCTCAAAGACTTGCTAGTTGTGTGACCCTGGACAAGTCACTTAACTTCTCTGACCTCAGATCCCTCTCTATAAAAAAGAGACAATAACAATACCTATGTCACAGGGCTGTTGTGAGGACCAAAGTGAAATGAAGTGATATATATTTTGCAAACCTTAAAGCACAATCTAAACGGTAGCTAATTACTATAAATACAGGATATTTTTTAAACACAGTAATTGAGGGAGTAAGTGCAGTGGCAATCTTCAGTACGTACTCAAAGCCTGGTATATTCCCCTACTATATAATCTTTCTTTTTTCATCTGAATATAACACTTTAAAATTTTACTTTCCAAAAATCCTTCTTGGATATTAAGAGAAGAGGGAGACAAATTCCACTAAAAGCCACCAATTTCTTTCTCACTAATCACCCCACAAATAATTTTCTTTTATGTATCTGATAGAAACATATACCAGATCTATTGTTTAATGTTTATATTTCTTTTTCTCATTTGTCCAGGTCAATATTTCTTAGTCTTAGACTGTAAATCCTCAGTAAGTAATAAATAGTTCATCTGACTTTCAGCAAAATTGGGCATTTGGCAAAGTTTCTCTTTATTGTTCCTAGGTTCTGTACCTTTTTTACCGCTCAGTGATACTTCCTTCCTATTCTCCCTTCTCACCCCAAATTGCTCATAGTTTCTTGCCTCTCAACAGCCCATGTTCATCCTCTTTCCCCCCGTCAAAGCTGGCTTTCACAAAGAAAAGGACTCATCCTGCTTACCTTTCTCCAAAGGTTCTTCAGTTTTCAGTGACCCTACTAAAATGTGGTATCTAGAATAGAACACAATATTCATCTTTGGTCTGATAGCTCAGGTTGTTAATGGGACTAGTACACCTTCACATTACAGATATTATAGTTCTCTTTCCCCCTCTTCTGAACTCAATCCCCACACTTCCAACCACCTGCTGGGAATTTCAACCTGGATGCTCTACCACTTCAAACAGCACATCCCAACTAAACTCATTAAGGAATACAAAGAAATCTGGCTAGAACTTTATGGATCAATCAATCAAAAAGGATTTATTAAGCAGTGATTATATACCTAATACTGTATCAGCCACTGGATATATTTGCATTTCTTTCTCATGATTCATTCCATTGGTCATAATTCTTCTTTACAACTTGACTATTATGTAAATAAGTTCAATGCGAAGTTAGATGGAGAAGATATATCAGATTCCATGCCATCTTGGGGAGGGAGAGGGGAGGAGGGGAAGAAAATCTGGAACTCAAAACCATGTGGAACTGAGTGTTGTAAACTAAAAATAAAAAATCTTAATAAAAATAATAATACAAAGAGAGAATAACCAGAACAATAAAAAAAAGAAAAAAAGGGAGAGAAGGAATGGCTATTTAAGAATACTGATGAGAACTTAAAAGTTAGGATTCTTTCTAGGTCTAAATTAATTGATTTAAATATAAATAGTCACTAAGTAAGTTTAGTTGGTTATATCATTTGATGTTAATTTTTAACATTTCAATATAGACATTTAATTTTTAACTGAACTCATAATCTTTCTTGCAAAATTTGTTTTTCTTTCTTACTTTTCTATTAGTGTTAATGGTGCAATAATCACCCCAGTCACCCAGGCTTAAATCCACAACCATTTTTTCACACTTCGAGGTCTCCCCCAGCTACCCTGCCCCTATAGCCAGAAACCAAGTCTTTTCAATTCTATCTTCCAAAAATACCTCAAACATGCCCTCCCCTCTCCAAAGCTGCTGTTAACCACTCTACTTCAGGTCCATATTATGCATATTATATTACTTTATTATTGCAGCAACTTCTTACTTGGTCTCGTACGCTTTACGTTTCCTTTATCAAATCTGCACTATCAACCACTGCCAAATTTGTCTTCCTAACACAAAAATATGATCATGTTACTCCATTGCTCAAAAAACTTTCAATGGCTCCCTGTAATCTACAAGTTAGATCCTAATTTCTTAGCCAGATAGGCAAAGCTAACCACAAACTGGTTCAAACCAACATCTTTCCAAGTTTATTTCACATTACTCCGACTCTCAACCTTTTTGGTTTCAGGATGCCTTTACATTCTTAAAAATTATTGAGGGCTCCATAGAGCTTTTGATTATGTGAGTTATATCCATCAATATTTACCATATTGGAAATTAAAACTGACAAGTTTTAAAATATTTATTCATTTAAAAATAACAATAGACCTATTACATGTTAACATAAACAACATTTTTTGTGAAAAATAACTATATTTTCCAAACAAAAAAATTTACTGAATGGCACTGTTTTACATATTTTTGCAAATTTCTTTAATATCTGGCTTAATAGAAGACAGATGGATTCTCATATCTGACAATGTATTCAATCTGTAACAATGTTATTTTGATTGAAGAAAATGAAGAAAATCTGGTGTCACACAGCTACAGAGCTAGAAAAAGGATCATCTTAGTATTTTTATGAAAATAGTTTTGATCACTCAGGAAGCCCCAGGCATCCTCAGACCACACTTTGAGAACTGCTGTTCTACTCCATGCATAATTACTTTATGTTCTAATCAAATTGGACCATACCCCAAACACATCCCTCACTTAACCATCTCAATGCCTTCGCGTGCAACAACACAATAAAGAGTTTGGAGTCCAAGCCCGAAATCAGAAAAGGCATTTATTATTCTTTCTCGTGAGAAAGGACACCACCCAAGCGGTAGAGGTTGGGGGTCCTTTTATTATATTTTACATTTATTTGGTCTGAATAAGTGGGTACATCCCCTGAACAGAGTACAGGAGAGTACAAAGGACTCAGATGGATGCCAATCCTCTTATAGACCCTCCCTTCAAATCTCCCGCCAGGCTTTTCATTGGCCAGATGCAAACCCCTGACTGCCTATGTCATGCCCTCCTCAAATGGTTTGTTTAAGCATGTGTACAAGCCTATAACCTTTCCCCCAACTGACCTGGGGCCTGGTTTCTGCTAGATCAGAGCTCTGATTAGCTCTGATTAGTTCCAATCAGTCACCTGACTTATATTCTGCTAAAGCTATGGGGGAGGGGCGGGAAGAGGAATACTATCAACTTGGTGGAAGCAAAATTGCTTCCCCCCCCCACCATTTCTTACACCTTTGTCTATGCCAACATCTATTTTTGGTTAAGATTTGGTACAGAAGTATTATTATTCACATGATAAAAGTATATATTTAAAACTAAGCCGATGTGATGAGGCCAAAGTTTAACTGTTATAGAATCAGAGTATCAGAATGGAAAAGAACCTTGGAGGTCATCTACTCCAGCCTCCTCTAGATTCATAAATGAGCAAACTGAGGCTTGGAGAGGTTAAGGTGACTAGGTCATACAACTAGTAATTGTTAGAGATAAGATTTGAACCCAAATTTTCTGAGTTGTGCTTTCTACTCTCCTTTAAAAAAATATGTATGCCCCTGTGTGGGACAAACCACAGGCTCAAAATAAAAAAAAACAGAGGTATCTCGATTTTCTCAAGGTAGAAACAAAAACAGAAGCTTTATTTGATCAAGTCTCGCAAGAATTGGGCATCTCTCACTACCAGGGCGGAGATGGTAGTGCAGAGAGGCAAGGGGGAGAAAGCAAGCAAGGGGATATATAACCTTGTACAAACAATTCTAAGAAATTCCACCCCTAGAGGCTGGACCCCTGTCTCTATTTGCTGGGACAGGTGGCCTCACAATCTATCCCAGAATAAGTTTACCCAGTACTAGCATAGAAACTACAGAATTACCTTATAGGGAAATTTGAATGTTAAGATGACGGCATGGGAGTAGGCTAGGGGAGGGGGAGAGGGGAAGACCACCTGATTTCCCCGAAATCATATGATTTACAGGAAAACGAAACTTAGGCCTAGTGAGGTCTACATCCTAACTAAATTTGTACTATTTGAGTATTACCTTGCCTGATTTATTCATGGGAAGCTTTCACAATCTTGTATCCCACACACCCCCTCTCACCACTTCTACTATTCTGTCAAAAGATATTTGAAAGGAAATGAAATGAAGAATTAAGTACATATGCAGGGTTTAGAGTTGATAACCCTTCCTGTATGTAACAGGCTTAAATCAATATCCCACATGCAGCCTCAATGAAATTAGATGGTCTATGCAGTGCACTATACTAGTTGACAGTCACATCAACCCTCACCCTTTTCTATCTGCTACTGATTTATTTCCGTATTAGTTCTTATTCTGTTAGAAATACCAAGAATTTGGGGCAGCCATGTGACTCAGTGAGTAGAGTACTCTGGAGTCAGGAGGACCTGAATTCAAATCTGACCTCAGGCACTTAACACACTTACTAACTGTGTGACCTTGGGCAAGTCACTTAACCCCAATTGCCCTGCCTTCCCCCCTCAAAAAAAAAAGATACCAAGAATTTTACCTGGCCATGAATGAATTTAGGAAAAAAAAAAAGATTTTTATTTCACATCATTATTTGATGGGTGACTCAGCCCCTAAACCAGGCACAAGCACACCTTAAGCTAGTTACAAAAGTCCTCTTATAATTCATCCAGATTCGAATTTCCTGCCTTGCCATTCTAGGGTTCACCAAACCCCACCCCTTGATTACATCTTCCCATTTCCACATTTCAATTCCCCCCTCCCTTCTCATCTTCACTTTTCCTTATACTTAAATAAAGGAAAGGCCAAAAATACTTCTAGTCTCCTCCCCTTTTGTCTGCATCAGATAGCATGAGAAAGGATTTTCCTCAATTGCTAAGATTACAGACAAAAGTGTGAGTATGAAGATTCAAACCCATGATATCAATGATAAAAGTCCCATTATTTGATACACCATCTGGGTTAATGGGCTTCATCCTTTGTGAATGAGACCTAGCTTGGCAGCTCTTTTTGATATAAAGGAAGAGGCCTTTTCAGAACAAAGAAAAGTAGTAGATAGGCTGATTTCCAGGTGGCCAGCATCCCCCACTGCCCCCTAAAAGCAGTTTTATCTCCTACATTAGCCATCACTATGCTTTCAAATCATATTTTCATAAAATTTCTGTGGAAACAATATTCAATCATACCTTACAATTCTAAGGACTAATAAGGGACTAACGCAATCAAGAGGAAAGTTTTGAAATTCCCTCATAAAGTAATAGAAACATACAATCCTGCTCAATTATCTAACTCCGAGCCCCCATCTCAAGTTATAAAGTGAAAAAAGTTTCTGTCTCTCTCTGTCTCTCTCTCTATAGAAATTCCTTGGTCTCTTAAACTAAAACAACATCATTGTTATTGCTAATATAGCTTATTTCACTAATAAAAAAGTAAAACAAAGCCATAAATAACCATTATAACAAGCAAAGTTCAGAGCCAGAGTCACCACTGTGCTCTTCAAAAGCAAGAGAAAGAGCTATGGAATAGAATAGTCTTACCAACACTGATACTAACTCTGCAACTCAAGAAACACTTCTCTCAGAATAATAATTCAAAGTCCCCCAAGAATTCTCTGCAGATTATATTCTCCATAACATATTCTCTCCCCAGAATAAGAGTTAAACTCAATTCTCCCAAAAAATCTCTTCAGTCTTCTGTCTCTCTTTTAAAATTTTTATTGATGTTTTGTTTCTACATTGTACTTCTAGCTTCCTATTTATTTCAAGTTGTTACCTTTTTTCCTTTAAGTCTTCTCTTCACTATCCCCTCCCTAAGCTGAGAGTCTGTTTTGCTTATGACTAATCCTTCCTCGTAACCTCCCTATTATACTCCTCTTTTCCTTCATTCTGTTCCTATCTCCATCTCTGTTGAGTTGAATATATTCCTACACTAAATTGTTTGTGCGCATTCTAACCTTTCTTGACTAGTTTGCATGAAATGTGAAATAAATGAAAATTATGTCAGAGATGCTGTGGGAAAATATTCATATCTCATACATTACTGATGTCACTGAAAACTGATTCAATCATTCTGGTGGCAATTAGTAACAGGAATTATAAAAATGTTCATATCCTTTAACCTTTTAATTCCATTTTAGAAAATAACCCAGAAAGAAATAAAAGAAAAAAAGTAATTTCTACAAAATGTTTATAACAGCACTGTTTGTAATATTGGAAAATTAGAAGGAACCTAAATGTTCCATAAAAGAGGAATGCCTATGCAAATTCTGGTGTAATAGTGTAATGAAATACACTAATAATAAGTGCGTAGATTATGCCAATAACACGTATATGACAATTTTAATGGAACAATTTTATATAACAAATTTAACCAGGAAAGGCAGAATTTAAGATAACATACACAGATAATATTAACATATATTAGCTACATAGCTAATTATAGCTACATAGGAATGCAAGCATGTACATTTTAAAAGTTAGACAATTTCTAGTGATATTAAAAGGGCAGCTAGATAGAATAGTGAATAGATCACCAGGCTTGGAGTTAGGAAGACTTAAGTTCAAATATAGCCTCAGACACGTTCTAGCTATGTGATGCTGAACAAGTGACTTAACCCTGTTTGCCTCAGTTTCCTCATCTGTAAAATGAGCTGGAGAAGGAAATGGCAAACCACTCCAGTATCTTTGCCAAAAAAAAAAAAACCAAATGGGGTCACAAAGAGTCAGACACAACTGACAACAGTAATACTAATACAGTTTGAATGGGCTAAAAGTTCATTTTTGTTCTGTAAATTTGTTTAAGTTCCTAAAATAAAAAAGTCAGCAAGTATCTAGCCCTGTTGGGCCAGGCTTTTGAGTAAACCGAATGAGTGGCCACCTAAGTTTACAATGCCTAAAATTCCCCCACTGCCTATTAATTCCTTTGTGTCTTGCAGATTCATTTATTTTTGGCCTTTAAAAGTTCCTAATTAAAATGAAAACACCTCTGGAACGAATTAATCATTTATATCTGCTAACACTATGGCGAAAGGGGTGGCTTCATTAAGAAACAAGAATAATAGCTTGTAGTTATGTAACTCATCTGACAACCATGTGAAGTAAATATTGCGAATTTTGGAATCATAAGATCACAAATGGTGACCTAGAAACCACCTCTGGCTTAAGCTCTGGCAGCTCACTGCAAGGCACTGCAGAGATAGTGCACAGAAGTAATTGTCTGCTGGGGGACTAGCATTGAAACCAAAGACAAAGTGTCTCTTACTTGACAATTTTGCCGAGTCAGGCCCCGTGCTTCTACCAAAATACGTTACTTTGCTATGATATTGCTGCAGAAGGCAATGCTAATCACTAGTTTTCAGTTCTTAAGGCAGAGGTTTTGGCTAATGGAAAACACTGTTCATGTGATTGATACTACTCCAAAGACATCACCTTCCAATCACCTGTTTTATCGTCTTTGTTGATGGAAAATTTTTTGCTGTTCGGTAATTTCTGACTCTTCATGACCCCTTTTGGGGCTTTCTTGGCAAAGATACTGCCATTTTCTTCTCCAGCTCATTCTACAGATGAGGAACTGAGGCAAACAGGGTTAAGTGACTTGCCCAGGGTCACACAGCTAAGATGTTTTTGAGGCAAGATTTGAACTCAGGAAGATGAGTCTTCCTCACCACAAGCCAGGCACTTTAGCCACTGCACCACCTGGCTTGAAGAACAGCAGGATCAGCCCTAAGATTCCATGTTTTCCTTGTCCATTTCCAATTATCGAGAGCTCACTCCTTCTTAGAAAAAACCCATTCCACCATTAGATAGTTGCAACTGTGAGAAAGTCCTTGCTTATACTGAGCCCCAAGTGGTTTTCCTGAACTTTCTTCCATTAGTCCTGAGTTCACCTACCTTCTAGAACTAATACAGAGCAAGTCTTCTTCCATGTGACAACCACTGAAATATTTGAAGACAGCTATCATTTCCCTCCTAAGCCTGTTATTTTCTGGGTGAAATATACCCACTTTCCTCAACTCATCTGCAAATGCCTGGTTTCCATCTCTTTCCTCATCCTATTTACCTTTCTAAGAATGGTGTCCAGCTTGTCAGTGTTTTTCTTAATATATAATGTTCAGAACTGGAAACAATAGTCCAGATGTGTTCTCACCAGGGCAGATTATCACCTCCTCTCCTATGAATACTATTATTAATGCAGTCTAAGCTTTTTTTTAATTTTTTCATTTTGTGCATGCTGTTAGCTCATACTGAGCTTACTCTTTTTTTACTTAATATGGGGAACACCTAGTAAGGAAACTTCTTCTGTCAAGCTGACCGACAACTATTCTATAAGATAAATCTTAGAAAATTTTACTATTATAAATACACAAATTAAAAATAAAGGACATATGAGGAGAGATGCTGTCTGAATCCAGAGAAAGAAGTGATAGATGTATAGAATAATTTTACCTATGTATGTGTGTGTATATCTATATACATATAGATATACACACCTATTTGTGTCTAATTACAGGGGGAAGAGGAAGAGGAGAAAGGGGGAAAAAGAAATTTAAACAATAACTTTTTGGATATTTGGAGAGAATAGCAAGTTGTACATAGTAGATTTGCAATCATATTTTTTTATTGTACAGTATTATGGAAATGCTTATTTTGTTCCATGAATTGAAAATAAAATATTTAAAAAAAAAAAAGAAAGAAAATTGCCTGGGGCACCAAGAGGATAAAGGACTTGCCCAGGGTCACACAGCCATTATGTGTCAAAGGAAAGACAAAAACCCAGGTTTCTCTGCCCCCAAGGTCAGCTTTCTATCTCTGTCCACACTCCAAGCTTCCGATTCAGGACCAAGTTTATAACAGGTCTCTTTCACATGAACTATTTGCTATTAAGCCAACTCTCCCCTAAAACTTATTTTTGAGTTAAAAATTGAATATTTTTTCAAACAGACACTTCTAACATTTCATTACCACATAGTCACGCTTCACATAATCGTGTCATCCAAGGAACTCAAACTTGGTTCCCTTCTGAATCCATCATGAACTAATTCACAGAGGTAATGAGGACGTGAAATTTAATCTTTCCTTGACTTTTCAGGGAATACAATTACCACCAAGCTGTAACTGGTGATTTTTGGCTGGTGGTACACACCCATACAGTGAAGATGAATTACAGTGTGCTGAAAGAGAGCATGTTTTCCCATCATGCCGTCTCCTTTCATGTGGGTAGGAAAAGAAAAATGTACAAGTGCTAAAAGGTAACACTGCTTTCTTCCCCTGGGAAATTTGTTCACTTTAAGCTAGTTTATTCTGCCAGTATTTTACTTTTTGAAATGCAGAATGTAGCAAGGAGGGGCTGGGGGGAGGAGAAAAACTAAGAGCATTTCTGCTAAATGGAAGGGAAATTAAACCTCGAGAAAATAGGAGGGAAAATGGTGAAAACATCTGCTCTCAAACTTTTATTGCTGTTCACTCAAGAAATGCATTAAAAACAAGTGAAAGCTATTTATTTCTCTGAGAAAATGATTTAAAAATCACTGTAAGAGTTTCCTAGTCTCTGTGGCACTTGGTGGAAAAAAAAGTGTTTGGCTGAGACAGCTGGAAAGTGAGTTTCAGTCTTGGCCATGTCACCAGATCCTGGAGGGTCTTAGGCAAATCCTTTAAGGTCATTGTATCTCTGTTTCCTCATTTGTAAAAGGAAGATAGCAGTACAGCTCTTAATGTGGGTTTCATCACAGAGAAGATCAGTGAAATGGAAAATGGGCAACATCTTCATGCCAAAGTCTCAGAAACTCACTACCTATCAATGTCAGAGGAGTCACAAGTAGCAAGCAAGTGGTATGTGCCAGACAAAGTCAAGTCAACAAGCATTTATTAAGCACCTACTGTGTGCGTATAAATGCTAGAATAGGTAGCCTGGTAGCCTGGATAGCCAGGCCTAAGCAAGCTGTAGCAAAGGGTAGAGGGTCATATATAAATACCGGAGGTCAGATTGCTCTGGAGTCAGTGCTGAATAGTAAAGTTCAACTCAAGTGTGCATAAGTAGCAAGGTCTAGTTAAGGAGTGATAGTAAAAAACAAGCAAATGTGGTATCCAAGGAATGGCCAAGGCAGCAGGATTAGGCGGCAAATTGAGAACCAAGAAGGAACCTAGAGTTACAAAGGCTTGAGTAAGAGCTTATCTCTGTGTCTCTTCCCTGCTCTTGGGACTCTGTAAGTTTAACTTGACTGGACAGCTATTTTTTATCAAGAGAGTAAATTCCATGAGTACAGGGACCCTATTCTCTCTAAACTTCATAGCTTCCCCTCTAATACTCAGTTCTTAGCGAAGTACTATACAGTAGGTGCCTAATAAATGTTTGTTGAGTGAATTGAATTTTCTGAATAAATGCTCCATAGAGAAAATGAATAAGATATTCTGTGGCACTACCATCATTAATATCTTCAAAAACAGCTACTTTTGGTCATCTTCAAGGTATCTCTTTGCCCTCTATTGCTGACCAGAATGAGGGTCAGAGTCTTTTGGACCTATGACTATACTAGAAACAACTGTGTGTCCTGAATTAAAGACCTGAAAATTGTGCTTACAGAACTTTATTTTTTATTTCATTTTTATTTTCAGATCCAAATTGTCTTTCTCCCTCTAACCCCTTCTCCATCCACTGAGAAGGCAAAAAATGCAATGCCCATTATGTATATGAAAGCATGCAAGGTATATTTCTTTATTGTTGTTTTCAGTCATTCCTGACTCTTTGTGACCCCATTTGGAGTTTTCTTGGCAAAGATACTGGAGTGGTTTGCCATTTCCTTCTCCAGCTCATTTTGCAATTCTGCCACATTCCAAAGAGAGGGAAAAGGCAAGAGAAATAAAAAGAAAAAAAAGATTCTTGAATCTGTACTCTGAGTCAATCAGTTCTTTATCTGGAGGTGGATAGTAGTTTTCATCCTAAGTCCTTTGGAATTGTGGGGGATCACTATAATGATCAGAATTACTAAGTCTCTCACAGAAGATTATCGTTACACTATTGCTGTTGTAAATTGTAAATTTACAAAATAGCGTATTGTAAATTTCTTCCTGCTCACTTCACTTTGCATCAGTTCATAAAAGTCTTCCCAGGTTTTTCTAAAACCATCAATCATCATTTCTTACAGCATGATAGTGTTCCATCACATTCATATACTAGTTTAGCCATTTCCCTTTTGAGGGGAACTCTCTTAGTTTCCAATTCTTTTTCACCTCAAAAAGAGCTCTTAAAAATTTAAAAGGCTATGTCACCTCAGGCATAATCTTTGCAGCAAAAGTCAAAGCCTTAGAAATAGAATTTTTTCAGAGGGATGAAAATGGTTGTTCTCCATTCTCAGAGTTTGACTGAATCATAGGATTCAGAACTGGAAGGGACCTTAGAGGTGTTCTATTCTATTCACGTTATGGATGAATGATCTGAGACTCAGAAAGGAAATATTTCAAAATGGAAATTTCTGTGGAATCTCCAAAAGTGAAAATATCTTTGCAAAAGATGGGCATCCAACCCTATGGAGCAACTGCCATCCATAAAGCCTACACCAATGACTCTTATTCTTCTATTTGGGGAGACAGACATAGCCCATAGCTAACCTAGAACACAAAAATTCCTAAGAAGTGTGGCTTCCTGGATGATTCTACTCTTCTTGGCTAATATGCTGTTATAGAACAAGGATTGGCCTTGGAGTCCAAAGACCTGGGTTCAACTCCTGATTCTGTCATTTACTAGTCATAGAACCATGATCAAGTCACAAAATCTCTCCAAGTCTCAGTTTCCTCATTTATAAAGTAGGCTTTAAGGTGGTAATGGATCCTGGAGTTAAGAAGATCTGAGTTCAGATTCAGCCTAGGACTTTTAAGTAGCTGTGTGACTTTGAGTAAATCACTTAACCTGTGCCTGCCTCAGTTTCTTCTGTAAAATGGGTATAAGAATAGCACCTACCCCAGGGTAGTTATGCTAAAAAGAGATATCAGGCAACTAGGTGGTTCAGTGGATAGACTGCTGGGCCTAGAATGAGGAAAGGCTGAGTTCAAATCTGACCTCAGACACTTACTGGCTGTGTGACTCTAGGCAAATAATTTAACTTCTATTTGCCTGTTTTCTCAACTGTAAAATGAAGATACTAAAGCTCTTATCTGCCATGGTTGTTGTGAAGATCAAATGAGATAATATTTGTAAAGCATCTAGCACAGTGCCTGGCATGCAGTAGGCACTATATAAACGCTTGCTCTTATAACACTACTTGCATTACCTAGTTCATAATTTGAAGATCAAATAAGATAACGGATATGGAAACATTTTGAAACCAAAGAGCCTTATATATGGGGAAGCATGGCATAGTGGATAGGAAGGCATCCTCAGAATCAGAAAGACCTAGATTAAATTTCTTATTCTGACATATACTAGCTGAGTGACCCTGGACAAATCACTTAACTCCTCAGAGACCCAGTCTATTCTCTGAGTATAAATTGTAGAACAGGTATCAATCTCACCCATGAAGGGAGTTTCCTTATATGTTCCCTAAATCAATAGAATCATGGGTTCTGAGCCTCAAAAAAGCAGCATTATATAAACGTCAGCTATTGTTCATTACTGTGGCCTGTGTAGGGATCCCTTTCCCTTGACTCACAAAGCCAGCTCCTCAGCTCAAGTACACATCAACTTTTGCCTTGACCATTGCAATGGTCTCCTAATTGGCCTCCCTGCCTCAAGTCTCTCCTTACTCTGATCAATCTTCCACAAAACTGTGGAGATTTTCTGCAAGTGCAGACATGACCACATCATTCCCCTGCCCAATAAATTCCAGTGGTTTGTTTCCTGTTACCTCTAGGACAAAATACCAATTTTGGTTTGGCTTTTAAAGTCCTTGACAACTTGAGGTTCCAACCTCATCATACATTATTCCTATATTACTCTTCTTACATTGCACAGTTCAACCAAACCGGTCTTCCCTCTGTGCCTAATAAATGAGATTCCATTGTCTCTGTACCACTCATCTCCCAAGCCTAGCATGCACTCCCTCTTCATCTCACCTTACTTTAGCAAAATGTGGTCTTCCTGCAGGCAGGGATTGTTTAATTTTTGTCTTTGTATGCCCAGCACCTCATACAGTGGTTACACATAGTAGGTGCTTAATAAATGCGTGTTGTTGAATGAAATTTTACTTACATGCAGTAAATCATTCAACAAGTAGCTGTGTACAATTTTTTAAAACCACACAACTTAAGTCCTTCTTCCCAATACCTTTCCTGATTTCCCCAACTGCTGGCACCCTCCCTCACTAACCACCTTCTCTCTAACAATCTTAGATTTATTTACATTTATCTTCAGAAGGGTAACCTGGAGGCTGGAAGACCTGGGTTCAAGTCCTGCCTGGATTAGTCAATTACCTTCTCAGTGCCAGGCAACTCTCTAAGACTATAAGTTGCAGGAAAGGGGCTGCCTTGCGTTGACAGAGGCAGTGTCCCTTTCTAAGAGTTCCCTATGCGGATGTAATCACAAATCCAGCCCTTACCTCTATTATAAGAGGTAGGGAGAAGAGTCCTAGGGGGAAAAAAGAGAGGACGAGTTGGAAAAGAAGGGTGACCAAGAAGAATCAAGAAATTTGGTTGGAAAGAAGTGAGCAGGTCAGTAAGATAAGCACTTATTAAGCAGCTACCACGTATTGTGCTAAGTGTCCAGGGATACAAAGAAAGGCAAAAACAGTTTCTGTCCTCAAGGAGCTTCCAAGGGGGAGAAAATATGTAAACAACGAAGAACAAACAAGATATATACAGGATAAGTTGAAGCTAATCTCAGAGAAAAGCTCCTAGAATTAAGGGGGACCAGGAAAGTTTTCCTGAGTAAGGTACGATTTTAGCTGAGATTTGAAGGAATCAAGGGAAACCAGGAGACAGAAATGAGGAGAGATAGCATTCCAGGCATGGGAGACAGCCAGTGAAAATGCAGTCAGGAGATGGAGCACCTTAAGTAAGGAACAACAAGGAAGCTATTGTCACTGGTTAGAAGAGGCACGTGGTGAGAAGTAAGATATTAGAAGACTGGAAAGGTGGGAGGGGGAAGGGAAGGGAGCAAGCCTTTATTAAGCACCTACTATGTGCCAGACACTGTGCTAAATGCTTTACAAACATTATCTCATTTGATCCTCACAACAGCCTTGTGAGGTAGGTGCTATTGTCACTCCTTTTACAATTGAGGACACTGAGACAGAAACTGAGGTTAAGTGATTTCCCAGGATCATGCAGCTAGTAAGGGTCTGAGGCCAGATTTAAACTCAAGTCTCTCTGACTCCAGATGGAGGATGAAGGCAGGTAATGAAGGGCTTTGAAAGACAGAGGATGTTAAATTTGATGCTAGAAGTGATAGGAAGCAACTGAACTTTATTGAATAAGGAAGTGATAGGATCAGACCTAAGGCAGCTAGGTGACACAATGGATGGAGTTCTGAGCCTTTAGTCAGGAAGACCCATATTCATAAGTTCAAATCTAGCCTCAGACACTTACTAGCTGTGTAACCCTGGCTAAGTCATGCAACCAATCCTATTTGCCTCAGTTTCCTTATCTATGAAATGAGCTGGAGAAGAAAACAGCAAACCACTCCAGTATCTTTATCAAGAAAATCCCAAATGGGGTCACACAGAGTCTGAAATGACTGCAAAACAAAAATGGTCAGACCTGTGTTTTAGGAAGATCAATTTTACAGCTGGATAAGAGTAGGGATAGTCTTGAGTCAGGGAGAGCACTCAAAAGGCTATTGTAGTAGTACAGGTGTGAGGTGATAAGACCCTCACCAGGGTGGTGGCAGTGGCAGAGGAGAGAAGGAAATATATACACAAGATGTTATGAAGGCAGTATCCACAGGACTTGGCAAAATATTGGATGGAGGGAGGGTGAGAGAGAGTGAGGAAGTGAGAATGACACCTAGGTTGTAAATCCAAAGGACTGGGAAGATGGCAACACCTTTGACACTAATAAGGAAATTGGGAAAAGAGAAGTGCTCAAGGGAAGATAAGTCGTGCCCTTCTGGACCCTACCCCATTTCATTCCAGACAGGGCTGCCTTCTCACTAAGGTGAGAAGGCCCCAGGGAAGATCCATTAGCAAGAAGGTTTGGGAAGGGAGAAAAGAAAGAAGCAGAGAAGTTTACCACGTTTATACAAGCTGGGTGTATTTCGGTAAAACCAATGGGTGGTGTTTGTTTGTTTTTTCCAAGACAAAGCAAAGGGAACTCATTCTTTGCTCAAGACTTTCCTAGGAATGCATCAGTGGTTAGATCCAGAGGTGTTCTAAAATCAGTTTGAACTGCCTATCCCAAGATGAATGGTTGAACACATACATCAGAAATCGGCAAACACCACAAATCAGGGCTTGATTTATTGTTTTGCTGACTATCTAGCATTAGGAAAATAATGAAGAAAATGTGACACATGAAAATGAAACTGAAAAGTGTGCCCAGCATACTTTTTTTTTGCAGTGAGCTGGTTGTTAAATATTTATCAGCGCAACCCTGGTTGGACCCCTATTTATATTCCACTTTGGCTATTCACAGGATCAAAGAATGTGACCTCAAGATCCCCCAGGTTATTGACTACAGAAATTGAAATTCCTGATAGGAGTATTTTAAAAGTCTCAGTGGAAATTGTAGTTTGTAATAGAAGGATATATTCTCAGTGTTCAAGCAGATAGAGGCATCATAACAGAATTCCATAGTAGGCAATAAAGTCCCTGTCATCCTGATGGTAGCAGTTTAGCCCTGGAGATGGTGCCAAGATGAAAGCTGTTTGTTCTGTCTGCCCATCTGGTGGAGACTGGGGGGTGAAGGAATAAGCCATGGGAAGGCTGAAAGGCTAAGAATCTCACCATTCAGAAATGTGTGATAAACCAGAAATCCTGAATGGAAGAAGAGTCATATGAGGAGCAAGGCTATGATGATAGAAAATATCTTTGAGGAATAGGCAAGTAGTTTTGATGGAAGGTCCTCTGGGCCAAGACAGAAAGTGAACGCTCTGGGACAGGGATAGGACCAAGACCCAACTAACATTACACACACACACACCCTCCATGGATAGAGAGGAACTGGCAGTCCCCTGGTCCTTAGCCTGAACTCATATTCCATTATGTACACCTGAATGGACATACCCATTAATATGTCATAGTCATAGCCACCAAAAGTCACAGATGACCTTGTATAAGGTCTTCGACAGACCTCTTCCAAACATATAAGCAAAGAGGTACAAAAGTCCATCTGAAACCAGCCCTCCCTTAGGGGTGGGCATCATGCCAACCTGATGGGTAGACAACTGGATCTAAGTATTAGTGTCCCATGCCTGTTATTCGTGGATTAATTCTAATAGCTCTGGGTTTTAGTGGCAGCCAAGCAAACAATTTATGGGAGAATCAGTCAAGGTGACTGACCCACTTGGCATCCAAATTATTATATTTTGCAACAATACATCTGCCTACCAATTGCAACATGCAAGAATGTAGATGATAATGAAGCTAAAACTAATGAAAAAGAGGAAAAACAGTATCCAGAAAATCTGTCATTGACTGAGGGGTTGGGCAATCCACAGGCACGCTAGTTTCCCGTGATCCAAATGGGTGATACTGAGCCACACCCCCTCAAAAGGATATTTCCATGACTCAGTGCAGCTATGACTAATCAGCTCCATTTCCCAAGCTACAGTAGTCTTTTCTGAATTAATCAGTTTTTAAGAAAAGTATGTCCAGTTTTAGAATATGAAGAAGTATGGTATGGCCTGGGAGAGGTCAGCCCTGACAGCAATGTTGAATGTGTTGGTTTTCTCATGGATTATTTTTGTGGATCTGAATAGTTCAAGACAGGGGCTGGGTTAAACTGGTTCTTCAGGTTGTCAACTATGCCTTCTCCCTCCAGCATCATTGGGAAGCTGGAGGGTGATCCAGCAGATCCGTAAGAGGTGCTGTTCAGGCTGAGAACCCAGAAATGAAGCTCTGTAAAGTTGGAGGAATACCCCTGCAGGTCTTACACAAAGGAGGGATCATCTGTCCCCCCCAGGCCCTTGCATCAGCTTCCCGTCATCCTCATGTGGATTCATATTCCCTGCTGACAGATTATATGACCTAAGAATGCAAACCTTCCTCAAATTTGGCATTACCCCAATATGGGAAACAGCAGATGTTCCTATAAATGTTAGATGAAGGTTTGGATTCGTTCAGCATGCTTAGCAGGATCCAAGGAGTAGATAAGAATACCATAGGGAGAAGCCACCATCCTCAGTCCAGTAGGTCCATAAACACTGAGGCTGTGACACCCTGAAAAAAACCCGTGGAGATGATGCACAAGCCTAATGACATCATCAATCAAACAATATTTATCAAGAAATTACAATGTTACAGGTATATCTAATCTTTTTATCTGTCTGTTGTCCTCACTATTTTAGAACGTAATATTCTCCTTGAGAATTGAGATTATTTCATTTTTAAAAATTTGCTCCCTGATGTACAGTACCTGGAACACAGAAGGTGCTTAATAAATACTTGTAGATTGATTGATTCAAGGGGGAAAAGACGAAATCTATCTTAGAAAACTGCAGTGACTTGGAAAATACTGAAAACCACTGGAGTGGGAGAAGCTTTAGGAAAGAAATACAATTCACTTAGTGAAGCCATTCACAAGAAAGATAGTGGAGTCATACCAATGCTGATAAATAATAGCTTTCACTTAGGTGATATTTTATAGGTATAAAGTAATTTATTTACATTACCTCACCTGATCATCCCAACATCCTTGTGAGCTAGGTAGCGTAAGTATCATTGCCTCATTTTACAGAAGATGAAACTGAGGTTCAGAAATGTCCGGAGACTTATCTAAGGTTCTGTACATAGAAAGTGGCTGATCTGAATCTGAGTTTTCTGACTTCGAATTCATTTTGCCTCCCATCATACCTATCTTACAGAGTTGTTTAGATTATAGATGATCAAAAAGCTTCTGAAAATTGAAACATTACGCTGCTTCAGGCACTGTGCTAGGTGCTAGGGACACAAATACGAAGAATAAAACAATCCTTATTCTCAAGGAGGTTACATTCTAACAGGACAATTAACCCAATATTCATCTGGGTTGTATCAACTGGGAGGCTTTCTCCCATTCATCTCCTCTTCATACATAAACTAGGCTGTAGCTTCCACCTCCACTTCCACCCAACCCAAGGTTCAATTTGGTGAATGACAGCAATCCCACTAATTAACCCAAGTAATCTGTGATCTAGTGACACTGGCCTTCTTGATGGACCCTCTATCTCCACGGGCTGTGCATTTTCACTGATTGTCCCCCACGCCTAAAATTCTCTCCTCATTTCTGCTTCCTGGCTTCCTTCAGGCTCAACTAAAACCCCACTTTCTGTAAGAAGCCTTTCCCAATCCCTCTTAATGCTAGTGCCTTACCTCCAAGATTATATCAATTTAACATATATATATCGTTTATACATAGTTGTTTGCATGTTTTCTACCCCCATTAGATTGCATGCTCCTTGCAGACAAGTACTGGATTTTTAGTTTGTTGTTGCTGTTTTGACTTTCTGTGTATCCCTGGTATTTAGCACAGTGTCTGGTACATAGTAGGCACTTAATAAATGTGTATCGACTTTGACCCATTACACTTGGGTATCGAGGGAAGGGGTACTGGCCTCAGAATGAACTTGTTGTAGACTATCATGGTAGCTTGGCTGAGCTGGAAGCAGTGAATCTGCTGCTTAGCCATCACCATTCTAACTGGCGAGCTGGGGGAGTGTCAAATATCTCCTTATGTTTTTGAAGAAACCCCTCTACATTGCCCAATGGTGTACTATTTTCAGCGAGGATGTGGGTGGCTCAGGGACAGCCTGCCTGCTTGGGTGAGACACTGCAAAAATCATGGAGAATCCCCGGGAACGTAGGTTTTAAGCAAGCATCCTGATTTTTACTTTTGAACATTTTTACATTTATTTTTCCTGCTTAAATGCCATTCTAGCAGAGAACACAGATTGCCAGGGGCTGCTGAGGCTTTTTTCTCAGCACAATCCAAATGCATACATTTCTCAAACACTGTAAAAGTGAGCTCATTTGTATTTAGAGCATATACACTCCCAAACCTCAAAACACAGTTTTGATTTCTGTTCACATACACAGAAATAAACACCTGCTATACACCTTTCATCTTCTATGAGCAATTTCTAAATTTTAAAATTCATTCGATTGAGTACATTTTGATACAAGAGCTCCCTCTTGTGGAAATCTATAGAAAATAAGGGTATATATTTAAATGTGCATGTATGTGTGTAATGAACCTTAGAAATCATTTGGTCCGATTCTCTCATTTTTACAAGTGAAGAAACTGAAGCCCAGGGAGGTCAAGCAATTAGTGGCAATATTGGAAACAGGACGACTATCTTCAAGTATTTGAGAACTGCCATGTGAAAGAATTCCAGCGCAACATAAGGAAAAAAAACCCAACAATCAGAGCAGATCCAAAACAGAATTGTCTATGATTTATCTGTCATCACAGGACTTTAGGCAATGCCCAAGTGACCCCTATTGGGGATACTATGGATGTTCAAGTAAGGATTGGATGAGACTATCTCTGGAAATCTACGAACCCAGATCCCTAGACTTCTGCCTATATCAATGTTGTTGTTTTCACTGCATAATACTAACATACAATCATAGACTGTTAGAGCTTTAAGAATCTAAAAGAGTGGTCACGTGGGACTGCTAACTACTCCCCAACCTTACCTTACCTTTTCCCCCCACCAGACATTTTCAGAAGCTATTCTCCCAGTCCTGGAAAAGATTCCCTCCACAACCATTACCACAATCAAGGAAAGGGCTAAATTGTAGCGTGGTAGACAACAGATGCTGTCAATAACCTTATCAAGGGCACACACACCCCTCCCCCTCTCTCCTTCCCTCTTCCCCCTCCCTTTCCCCCTTCACTGTCTTTCCCCCTCTCCCTCTCCCTCCACCCTTCCTTCTCCCTCTCTCCCTCTCCTCCCTCCCTTCCCCCTCTCTCCTTCTTCCTCTCCCTCCCCCTCTCCTTTTCCCTTCTTCCCCCTCTCCCACTACTTCTCTCCCTGTCCCACTCAGCCTGCCTGGAACCAGCAGATGAAAGCATAGAGAACACAAACTCCTGGACTGGTACTTTTAATATGGTCTATTAAACTGTGATTACAGACTTTGAGAGGTAGAAAGAGGACACGAGGCAGAAGAAACCGTTACACACGAAAACAACAATGCTCTTAGGGAGGTGGGGTTGTTGCTAGATGGCTTTGCCTAGGAGTCTCTGTGTTCCTGAGTATTGTTCAAAGTGAGAACCTGAAAAGGCCTTAGCCTAAAAGGGCTAGGGTCTCCCGTTGCATCCTGGGTCATCTCCAGTCATCCTGATGAATATCTGGTCACTGGATCCAGATGGCTCTGGAGGAGAAAGTGAGACTGGTGACCTTGCACAGCCCTCCTTCACTCAAATCAAAGTCAACTGCAAGTCATGTCATCATTTCCCTGATGTCATGGTCTTCTTCAAGAATGAAGGACAAACACAACAACAACATATCCATGAGGATGTCTTCTGTTGGGTCTTTGCTACAAATTCTATGAGGTCTCGGACAGAGAGTACATCAAAGTCTTGAGATAATGATTCTATGTCATAAGATCAACTCCAGGCACGTTCTTGAAAATAGCCTCTGAACCCCATTCCTGTGTCATAGGACACAGGATAGTTTCATTCATACTTGCCTCTGACACTCACTACCTGTGTGACTTTGGGCAAGTCATTTTACCTCCCTCATCCTCAGTTTCCCTCACCCGTAAAAAAGAGCAAGTTAGGCTAGATATAGTCTCTGAGGTTCCTTCAAGCTCTAAATCCTATAGTTTATGGACAGCTCAACCTATTGAAATATGTCCCTTCACATATGATGAAAAATGCTACCAATCTCCAGAGAAAGAGCAACTGGAGTCTGAATGCAGATGGAAGCATCCTTTTTTTTACTTTATTATTCTTGTGTTTTTGGTCTTCATCTTCTTTTGCAACATGGCTAATAAGGAAATGTTTTGCATGACTGGACATGTATAATCTACATCAAACTTCTTGCCATCTCAAAGTGGATGGAGAGAGGGTGAGAATTTGAAACTCACTTTTTTTTAAGAGAATGTTAAAAACATTTTGTTTACGTGTAATTGAGGGGAAAAAATTAAATGAAAAAAAAACAAAAGCAAAAAAAGAAATATTTCCCTCTCCAAGACCCAGTTCAGGTACCACTTCCCTAATGAAGCTAATTCCCCTAGGACACCTTAGTGAGAGCTGATCCTTCCTTCCAAAATATCTCATGCTTCCTGGTTCAACCTCTCCTATGAACTGACGTCATCCTAATTTGTATTATAACTATATATTTACACAGCATATCCCAACAGTTGAGTTTAGGTTCCCAGGCATTTTTTCATTTTTGTATCCCCAACACCTAGGATGATGCCTTACATAGAGTAGGCACTTATAAATGTTTTTTAGAGGAATGAAGCTACTTAGTCTAACGCCCTCATTCTACAGGTGAGATGCCCAGAATAATTAAGTCATTCAGCCAAGGTCATACAAGGGGTTATTAGTAGGAACCCCTCATTTTTAATGTAGTGCGTATTCCATTATACCACTACATAGTGGTATACATCTTTAGACTTAAAGGTCTGAAGATAATAATTTCCAAAAGTCATTTCTTAAGCATGTGGCATAGCACAAAGCTAGCCAAAATGAGTAAAGCAATACAATGACAATAATCTACTTGGCTCCCATCCCTATTTCCCATTAACCTTTGCAGCTGTAAATCTCTTGATGCCACGTTACAGAAATGGCCTCATATTTCCTAATTGACTGCCATTGACTCTAGGCCAACTTCTCCTTTGTGGGATAAATGTCGAGACAGCTTTGCAGAGGGATTAACATAGTGCCTGGTACATAGTAGGTAGCTAATAAATGCTTGTTGACTTGGATTAGAGAGGCTAATGGAGTTAATAGATAGCTCTTTCTCTCTGATCCAGTCCCAGTCATTATCTGGATTCATTCAAAACTTATGTGCATTCTTTTACTCTTTGCTCCGCATCACCTCTCAAAGTTATTTACCAAACGTTGTCAATCCTCTCTCTGCAATATTTCTTGTATATGCCCCTTCTTCTTTATTCCCACTGTTGCCGTCCTAACATGGACCTCATTTCTATCCATATCTATATCTATATTTCTCCATATCCCTATCTATAGCCTCCTAACAGGTTTTCTTAGCTCTACCTTTTCTTCTCCTTATCCATCCTTTATATTACCATATCATAATAATCTTCCTCATACGTAGATCTGGTCATGTCCATTTTCTGCTCAAAAAACCTTCAGGAGCTCCCCATTGTCTATCAAACAAAGTTCAGAGACCTTGACTTGGCATCCATTCTACAATCAAAGGCCATCCTTCTTTTCCATCTTTAGATATACACTATGCTCTAGTCAAACTGGAGTATTCTGGCCCTAGAATGTGCTTTCCTACTCTTGAGCATTTGCTCCTTCTGTTTTCTGTGCCTTGTGTGGTCTCCCTCTCCCTTTCCCACTTGTTGAATTCCTGTCCATCCTTTAAATCTCAACTTGGCTAATACCTCCTCCATGAAGTGTTTCTTGATCCCTTTTATTGGGAACAACCTTGAATAGCTCTTTTTGTCATACTTCTCTAAAGTACTTATCATGTATCCTTGGATAAGTTAGTTACTGGCCTCTATGTCTCATCTCCTTACTAATTTTGTTAGCTAGTTCCTTGAGGACAAAAGGCCCTGTCTTATCTAAACTCTCCTGGTATAGTGATTTGCACTCACCAGGCAATTGGTAAATGTTTCTTTAACTAAATTGAAAGTTTTAGAAGATTTGGAAAGGACCATCAAAACTTGAGAGTTCAGAGACCATAGTTAGATGATGCTAGCATTTAAGAAAAAACAGGCATGGGCTTCACAGACTCCTGGGAAGTCAGAGCAGAGACAGAGACAGAGGCAGGTCTGAAATCCGGGCTTCTAGGGCTCTACAGGAGCATGCTCGCTTTACACTGAGGATCCTTCAGATTTTCTTGAGCCTAACACTGAACACAGTCAGTCAACAAGCATTTATTAAGTGCCTCCTCTATTCTGGGTACTGCTGGTGATATAAAGAAAGGCAAAAACAGTCCATGCCCATAAGGAGCCTACAGTCTAATGGGAGAACAATATGCAAAAAAAAATTAGTACACACAAGATATACAGTGTAAGTAAAAGGTAATCTCAAAAGGGAGTCACTAGCAATGGAGGAGAGAAGAAGGAACCATTGACCAAACAAGTAAGGTGTGGCCCATTGAGAAGTTGGCTCTTTAGCAAGCAAAGTCAATGAACATTTAATAAACACCTACTGTGGTGATTAAAATAATTCTAAGAGACATAGTTTCTGAGTAATTTAATCATTTTATCAATAAGGCCAGCACATTATTAATGAAAGGATGGTCATTTGGCTATCTCTCTTAGATCAAAGACAATCATGGTGGCGGGGCTGCTCATAGTTTATATCCTTTCAAAAGTAGGTGTTCCTGAGGGGTGGCAATCAACTCTGGTTAACACAATGAGAGGTGGGCTATTTAAAACTAAGGGCTGAGCATGACATCATGTCACCTTTGGACAATCTCTATGTCCAGTCTACTCTCAGCCTTAGGCAATCTATTCAAAGAATTTATACCCCAACCAAGCCTGAGCAGAATGCAATGGCTAGCCTACAAGGGCGGAGTCTTAGTCCAATCTCATTATCAGCAATGTTCTTCAAGAGACTGAACTTTTTAAAATCAGGACTTTAGAAGAAGTGGAGGACTCTGGATTGCCCCAAATCATTGGTCATTTTACATATATATATATATATATATATGTGTGTGTGTGTGTGTGTGTGTGTGTGTGTGTGTGTGTGTGTATGTGTGTATATATATGTGTGTGTGTGTATGTGTGTATATATATGTGTGTGTGTGTGTATGTGTGTGTATATATATATATATATGTGTGTGTGTGTGTATGTGTATATATATATATATATAATCATTTCTCCCACTACTCTGTTCCAGGTCCTGTGCTAAATGGGCTAAATGGTGGGAATGTAAATAAAGGCAAATTCAATCCCTGTTCTCAGGGAGATTATAGTGTAATGGAGGCAACAACATGCAAGCAACCATGTACAAACAAGATATGTAGAGGACATATTGGAAATAATCTTAGGTGGAAGACTCTAGCATTAAGGGGGCCAGAGAAAAGTTTCTTTCAGAAGATGGAATTCAGTGGCACCATTGACAGAAACAGAGATGTCAGAAGAAGGCTTAAGCTTAGGGGAAAGTAATGCTGACGTGTTAAACATTGCACACCATTGGGACATCAGGACACATGTCATGCAGATGGTTAGAGGTGAAACCTTTGGATTTGCTTATTAGGAAGTCGCTGATGACCTTGGAGAGAGCAGTTTCAGCAGAGTGCTAGAAGGGCAGCCAGATTGTAAGAGGGTAAGGAGATAATATGTTGAGAGGAGAGGGAGGCATTGGGCACAGGCAACTTTGTGAGAAGAGAGCTGAGCAAGTGAAAAGTCATGATAATGCTTTTGGAAAAAAAATTAAGGGCTAGAGAGATTTGAACATGCAGGTTAAGAGGAAGGAGCCAGAGGAGAAGGAGATATTGAAGACCTTCTGTTGATGCTGCCCTTGTCAACAGTCTAGTCAACAAAACCTCACTCTTGCAGGGGCAATAAAAACTTCCTTTGCCAGGTTCTTGCAAACTTCTTCAGTGAGTCCCCGTTATGCCCTGCCAGGAATAGGGCTGGCATCCACCATCTCACCTAGGCTAGGAGAACACTCACCTATGGCAATTCAACTGCTCAAGAAACCCAAAACAGAAACATTTCTCTTTGGCCTACAGGAAAGAAACACTCAAGTAAAGTCTAACATTATGCTTAATAAGGAATATCTTGCCATAGCTGGAGGAATAAAAGGAGGCCTAAGCCAGCAGTTCATTGGTGCAAAGTGAGATTGGACTTGCAGCTGGTCCCAATTTGACCTATGCCCTGGATCCAAGAGCTAGGTTCTTACACTCCTTCCCAGTGATCACATTCTAGCCTTGAACCTTTGTACCTGATTCTTTGCCTGATATGCCAGATTCTACAGGACAGGACTCATCATTCTTTCCCCGTATTTCTGGAGACTAGATCCTTGCCCCCTGAACCCTACTTCTGGCTTGGTTCATTTCCTACTATTGGAATGCTGACTATTTAGGTGTCTGGATTTCTGCTTGTAATAGCAATTTAGATTTGAAGATCCTTGCAATACAGAACTATATAGGCATATTCAAGATCATCATTGATGTTCTGTGTATTGTCTTGCTGTTACACTGCTTACTAGCAGCCTTGCAAACCCCATTCTATCTGTTTTCCAGGTCCTGGGACTGTATTTGCACTGCCATGAATAGTAAATGAGAGAGACTTGGTATCATTTCCTTTCCTATTCCATTATAAACAGATTTCCATTAACATAATATAAATGACTATAGTACAATGTTATACATTTAGATAAAATGTAGGGTTAAGAATTTAGCCATTTCACACACAAAAAAATAAAAATGAGAGGACAACATAAGGATGGTGTGACTGAATGAATCTGTTAGCTCACTCACTTACGTCCTCTGCCCACATTATATAGACTACATTTAGCTTTACTCCACCCCATCCCAATAAATATTAATTAGTTGATAGTTTGTGTACAATTTATAAATACATATTCAGCACCTACAATGTGCCAGGCACCGGGGACACGATACAATGAATGAAACAATCCCTACAGAGAAGGAAAAGTTATTATCATCAATAAAAAAGAAACGATGGCATTTTCCATTCATAAAGGTCATTCCATCTTTATTATAAAATTTTATTTTATTACAGTTTTTATTATTTTATCATGAAATTAACCTTTTGAATATGTAATTGCAGCAGAATTTAGAAAAATGCTTAAACTAATTCACCAGCACTTGTCTATCAGATAATCACAACACAAGCAATTTTCAATTACCTATTCTAACAGAGGAGAGCATTGGGACAGATATTCCAAAACAGTTATTAAATTAATACCAACCCCTGGTGCAGGGAAAGTTTTACCAGTTACCGCCACTATCACCAGTCCTAAGCTAAGAAACATAAAGCTTCTCCTATTATTAAAATAAACAATACTTTGATTCAATTCAAATCAGCAATGATTTGAGTGTCTCTTCTGTGATTTCATCTAGGAAAAATACCACGGTAAATAGACTGCCTATTGAAAATAACAGAGGATATAAGTATGATATAGATACAGTTTTTCATCCATTACTTTCTACAGTGGAATTGAGATACAAAAGATGTCACACAAAAAAAAAACAGTCCTTGCATCTATGAAAATGAACACCTATGCTTGGCTACTGAGACTAAAATAAATTTTGCTTTTGACAAAATAATTTAAAATTGAGGTTATGTTCTACATAATTTCATAAATCTTTACTTCACACATCTACCAATGTTTGTTGCTATTGGACATACTAATACAAGTTTTCAAAATGTAGGAAAGTTAGTACTGAAAGTCTTCTTCATGTGTAAATATTCTTGGTTCTATAGCAAGACTTTAAAAACAATGTTCACACCACTGATCCAAGATATACGAAAGGGTGTTGGGTTTAGAGTCAAAAGTCTTGGGTTGAAATTGCGCCTTCCCAGCTCTTAAATTTACTAATTAGGGCACCAGGGGCAAGGCACTTCAGAGGGAACAGGTTCCAGAGGGTCATAGGTATAGCACTGAAAGGGACCTGGAGATGGGGGAAGGGGTGCCTGTAGTCTAATCACTTCATTAAATGAGGCCCAGGAGTTTGTAATTTGCCCAAGGTTACTCAGGTAGGAAGTGGGAAAGATAATAAAAGGGAGGAAGGGGACAGAAGGTTTCTTACCATGATAGCATCTAATTTCTTTGAGCTTCATTCCCCTCATCTGTAAAATAATGCTTGTACTCACAGCGTTGTTTTGAAGAGAGCATTTAACAAATTGTAAAGAACTGCGTAAAAATAATAAAGATAGCAGCTAGCTATTATATAGCTCTTTGAGGTTTGCAAAGCACTTTGTATATGTTATCTTGTTTTATCTTCACAACTCTGTGAGGGAGGGGCTATTATTATCCCCATTTTACAGATGATGAAACTGAGACTCAAAAGTATCAGTGACCTGCCCAGAGTCACACAGCTAGTAAGTGTCCAAGGCAAGATTTGATAAACTTAAGGGAACCTGTACTTCAAATCCTGACTTTGCCACTCTCTACTTACCTGACCTTGAGTGAGTCACATCACTTCTCTGAGCCTCATTTTCCCCTCTGTAAAATGAAAGGTTGGCCTTTAATGTCCCTTCTGACTTTAGAGCTATAATATTTCAATGGATAGATGAGCATGCACCCTCAATTGCCACAATCCCTTCACTCCTTTTCATCTTGGGCAATTCTTACTCCTTTCTCCCCATAAATCCTCCAGAGAGGATCTACCCAACATGTTAGATGCCTTTCTCTAGGTTGTTTGGTTATGTAACACTTGGACCATCCATCTGTTACCCTTTCTCCTCACTGGCTGGTGACCTTGTACAGCCCTCCCTCACTCAAATCAAAGTCAACTGCAAGTCATGTCATCATTTCCCTGTTGTCATGGTCCTCTTTGAGAACAAGAACAAACAGAACGATAACAACCTCCTCATCATACGACCAAGCCACTTCCTTTTCCAACCATCTGTTTCCATGGTGGTATCTTTTATACCTCATCTTTCATGCAAATCATTGTTGGCAATATGTTGCAACCAACTAGGACCCCCTTCATGCATTTTTATTGCCTTTTGTGTCACTTGTAAATTTGACTCTTCAGGGATTGGAGTATTCCACAATGATATAGTACAACAAAGAGAATGTTCTTGCTAAAAAAGATGATCTTTGTGTGTATCAGAGAGCAGCTTGAAATCATTAAAAGCATTATTACCATTTCCTAAATGTAATTCAGACCATTCTCTCATTCAATTATGGTCCCAGCTCATTATTCATCTTGCAATACCAGGCCTCAATAAATGCACTAATTAACTCAATAGGCTTTTTCTCATGATGAAGACATTAGGTATTCATCCACTTGATTTTTCCTACGTAGATTGTGAAATCTAAACTCTTTTAATTGACTATGGATTGCACTGAGGAGGTTCCATCATACTTTGAGGCTTGATGCAGCCTGCTCTGGCATCATATAGAAGCAAGAACATCTGGAAGACTTCACTGTCTACAGGGAATCCCTCTTCATTTTGTATCCTACCAAGGTGGCTAGGTGGTGCAATAGCAGATGGAGCACTGGCCCTGGAGTCAGGAGGACCCGAGTTCAAATCCAGCCTCAGACACTTGACGCTTCCCAGCTGTGTGACCCTGGGCAAGTCATTTAACCCTGACTGCCTCACAAACAAAACAAAAAGGAAAAAAAAAACAATTTGTGTCCTGACTACATCCACCATGATAGTACTGAAAACACTTAGTGAGCTTATACCTCCCAGCGTGTTATTTTATTGCTATTGTTATGATAGCTAACGTATAAGGTTTGCAGAGCACTTTACATGTGTTACCTCATTGAATCCTCACAATAACCCTGTGAGGTGGGTGCTATTATTATCCATATTTTACAGATGAGGAAGCAGAAGCCCAAAGGGGTTAAATGACTTGTCTAGCATCACATAGCCATGGAAGTATCCAAGACAGGATCCAAACACAGGTCTTTTAGATTTCAATTTTCACACTCTATGCCGTCTTAAGGATTGATTGGAATCTGGTGCTGGTGACCAATTACATGGCTCTTTATGCAGCCTCATATCACTTACAGCTTTGCCTTGGAAGTAGAGATTTTCAAGGGGCTAATTAACTTTTTGACCAGCTGAACAGCCTGGAGAGCAGTACCCCAGTGCACAGAGAAGCCGCCAGAGCCATGGCCATAGTTGTGAACCACGGGTAGTTGATGTCCATCCTGTGCTAATATCTCCGTCTGTAGTCTCACTCCTGGCCATGATGGTCGCAAGCCCACCTTCTCTTTGATATCCCAGGCTCCTTGAAGAGACGGCTCCAGAGCACAACACCTGGCAAGAATGTCTCTGCTGTTCTGTGGATCAGGGGACAGGTTCCAGTCATCTTTTTGTCTTGTTCCACCTAGTGTCACATTGAAGGCTCCTGGGTAAATATAGGTCTGTCCATCCCCATCTCGGATAAAATGCTTCACCCAGGGTGCCTGAACTTTAAGCACTTGGCCTCTCACAGGGAAAAGCTGAGAGTCACCTACTAACTCTCTGCTTCCAAGGCCTGAGCAATTGACAACAACATCATATGAACCATAAAGCTCCCACAGATCTTCTACCTTTCTGGTGTGGACTTGGCCTCCGCTTGCTCTTATCCTAGGAAAAAGAATGATGACAAGATAAGGCATGGTAGTCACTAATGCCCCCATACGTCACAGAGAAAAAACCATCAACATCCTTGAGAGAAGGGAGTTCTTTATTCTTTGTCTCTGGATCCCCAGCACCTGGCACAGTGATTGGCTCTTAATAAATGTGCTAATTGCTTGATGAATGAACCAATAAGGCAGTAAGTTAAAGGTGTTTCACAGAATCATAGCACCAAGAATTTTAGAATTTGAAGAGACCTTAGCAGCCATTCTAGACTCAACTAAAAAGAATCATCACTCTAGTATATGCAACAAGGAGTTGTGTAACTTCTGCTCGAAGACCTCTAAGGAGTGGGAACTCATCACCTCTTGAACAGCACATTTGACTTTAGGACAGTGCTAACTCGCAGGAAGCTCTTTTTTTATATCAAGCCTCAAATGGCATCATTGCAATTTCTACCCTTTGTTCCTGCCTTTTGGGCCCAAAAGAACAAATCTAATTGTTCTTCAGACTCAAGCAGGATATATTTAAGTGCAAAATTCTAATAAGCATCCTAAAGTTGAGCAGAAATGGCCATCCATTTAGATTATTCAAAGATAAGGAAACTAAGTACCCTGAGTCTTTTTATGCTTTATTCAGTTTCTGGGCTATTCTAGATGTTGAATAAATACAAAACTAATCTAATACCCTGAATACAAAACATGTATCACTTAATTAATAACATTTAATTATATATTGCTTTGTGATTTTTGTATTGTTTTCTTTACTGTTTTGTTTCATGTGAGAATGTGTTATTCTCCCAATTCAATTGTAACCTTCCTGAAGTCAGAGGGACCATGCCTTATTTCTTTTTATTTTTTAATTTTATTTACTTTATTCTGAACTTAAGAAATAAAACAAGCATTTCTAAAACATAGTAGAATAGAAAAATAGATGATTGTACATGAAACTGCAAATCTATTATGTACAACTTGCTGTTACTTTTAAATATATAATAACGTTATCATGTAACTTTCTGTTTTCCCTTTTTTCTTCCCTCCCCCCACCCTAAAGATAGCTACCATTAGACACATATATGTGTGTGCATATATATGTATGTATGTAAAATCATTCTATACATCCTTCTATTTGTCAGTTCTTTCTCTGGATGCAGATAGCATCTTCCTTCATAGGTCCTTTGTAGTTAATCTGAATATTTATAATAGTCAAAGTAACTTAGTCATTCAAAATTATGCTAGTTTGTTCAAATGTATGTCCTAAATCCTTCAAAATAGAAACTGCTAACTGTATGGCAAACTTAATGTCACCACACCTTATTTCTCTTTAAATTCACCATAGTGCCTGGCAAAGTGCTCTGGATAGAACAAAGTAAATATCTGCTGAATGAAGAAGTCTAGACTGGTAATGATTTGGGGAGAGAACAAATTATCAAGACAGAAGGCAAATGGCAACTTATTTGAACAATCTAGTTTTCCATATCTTAGGCCATCTACAGCATTCAGGCTAATTGGCAGGACAAATTGGTCTTACTGGAGCTAGGACAACCTAGCTCTTCCAAAAAGATGCTATAATTAAAGTCCTTTCAGGCCCACCAGACCCAAATAAATGGTGTCCAAATTATGTTAGTTTGTTCAAATGTATGTCCTAAATTCTTCAAAGTAGAAACTGACTTACTGTATCACAAACCTAATGTACCACCACATGTCTGGCCTTAAGAAATAAGGAAAGAATAAGCTTAAATATGAAAACAGGAATCATGTATCTCAGAGAATGCATATAACCAAGCAGTTTATTAAATGCAGGCCAACTTTTTTTAATGTGTATACAATATGTATAATCCCATTCTTCTAATTGCTACTTCTTTCTTATATTCATATCCTGTCCCCACATAGATAATAAACCCCTTGTTAGAATGCCCCCAAAGCCACAGGAGACAGGGTTCATGGTTTGTACCTCTCTGCAGCTTTGGCACTTAAAATGCCCTGTATATAACAGGATCTCAGTTAAGTGTCTGTGGCTTATGTTGGCATCTCGGTGGCAGAGTAGGTAAAGTGCTGCACTTGGAGTCTGGAAGACCAGAGTTCAAATTTGGCCTCAGACACTTACTGGATGTGTGACCTTGGGCAAATCACTTAACCTCTGTTTCCTCCAGTTTTCTTAACTGCAAGATGTGAATAATAACAGTATCTACCTCCCAGGATTGTTGTATGGATCATACGAGATAACATTTGTAAAGCACTCAACACAGTGCCTGGTACATACTATGTATATAATACATATGTATAAAATATAATGTAAGAATAAGATGATGATGATGATGGCAGTGAGTCAGGGCTGGCACTCTACTTGGGAAATGAATAACTGAAGACTTTGTAATGATGATGTGGTCTGTACCATTCCCCTCTTCTAGGGAAAAGCCCTCACCAATGCAGTTTCCCACCTCCTCAGACCTGGAGATTCTGCCACACCATGCAGGCCCTCACCAGACACCACTGGGAGAACTGTCTCCTTTGGGGAAAGGGAAACAAGCTACATGCAACACTAACCTAAAATAGATCTCTCAATGTGTATCTTTATGCTGTACCCAGCAACTGTATCCTTATAGGCCAAAGAAACATGTTCTTTTCTCGCCCTTGCTTATGTCTATCAATCATTTGTACTGTCCTAATACCTGAGCTCAGGACACCTTCCCAAGCCTTTTAACGGATTCTACTTCCTCATATACAAAGCATCTAGATTATTTCTAACGTCCTTCCCAGCTCTAAAATGCAATGGTTCTATGTTGTACCATACTTGGTAATAAATACTAACCATTGCTTTAGCCACCAACAAATATCATCAATAGTAATTTTGTTCAAGGAATTAACACAAATTTATTCCACGATCAGCTTTCAATGTGAACTGCATCAAAAAACCAGCATGACACTATATGTCTGATTACAGGAAATCAAGGAAAGGATTAGGCAGACACTATAAGCTTTGCATCCTTAGAGGAAGAAGAACGTGCTGAGCTCTTCCAAATTGAAATATAAGTAGTAATCAAGAAGGTTTAGAGCGATGATATGTTCAGAGAGAAAGACTATTACAAGTCTGGATTACTCAATGCTGTGAGACACGGTTTGAAGTTTGGAGGCCTTGACCGAGAGGAATAAACGATGGTTTTTGCTACAATCTTTAAATATGACTCATTCCAAAAGATAAAACAGAAGTGGGTGTTTGCAAAGGTAAGTGAACTTTGCAAAGTAATTTTTTTTTCTTATATGGGCACAGAAGAAAGCAAAAATAGAACTGCCTTACAGGTTGCTGTGGCTTCATATTTATTAAGAGAAATTAAAGGTTTTAAAAAGTCAAGTTTGTATAAAGGGGTTATTTTTAAGTAATATTTTTTAAATCAATACTTACAATACATAGGTCTACATACACACATACATACACACCCACACACCCCACTCATATTGAGTTTTGGAAAAGAACTTTCAGAATGGTATTTGGATTTTTATTTGCTTTGGATGAGATCTATTATTTTACTGTCATGGCGGGGGAGGGGGTGCCTCTTGGTGAGGAACTTCCTCTATCCATGGTCATAAAGTGTTTATTATTAAGTACTTACTATGTGCCAATCACTGTGCCATTGGGACTACAAAGAAAAGCAAAAACTGTCCTTAAGGAGTTCACATTCTAATGGAAAAGAACATGCCCAAGAAAACGTACCTAATAAGTTATACTCAGTATAAGTGGAAGGTAGTTTCAGAGGGAAGACACTAGACTGGAAGACAGCAGCCCCAGGGATGTGGCTGGAGCCAGCCCAGATAACAGTGGGCCACCTGAGGTATCACCAATCTGGACAGCGGGAGCCCCAGGGTAAGAGTTACAGAGCTGAAAGTATTAAGTGTTCTCTCCTGTTTCTCCTTCTAGCTATCTGATTGATCCTTCTCAGACTCCTTAGTTGGTCTCTTATCCGTGCCCCCAGGGTACCGTATAGGGCCCTTTCCTCTTCTGCTTGCTGAATGGTTCTCTCTGGAAACTGTATAGACATCTCAAACTTAGCAAGTCCCAAATGGGAAGTATTAGCCTTCTCTTAAAACCCATCCTTCTTCCCGACCTCCTTATTCCTGTTGAGGGCACCACTATTTTTCCCAGTCACCTGGGTTCAAAACCACAGTCATCCTTGACTACTTAATTGCCCAGGGAACTATAATCAAATCAACAGTACCATTGCTTCTAGAAAGGGTAAGTTGATCATCATCCCTTTCACTTCCCAGACCAACCCATTCCCCTTCCCTGGCCCCCACTCCCTTATAGTTGTTGTTTCTCTATCAGAATGTAAGCTCCTTGAGGGTAGGGGCAGTCTTGCTTTTCTATTTGTAGCCCTGGGGCTCAGCTCCTTTTTGGAAAACTCTATTGCAGGTGATAGGAAGCAATGATGCACCCCTCACCACTTAAGGCCTGCCGCTCCATTCTTTTCCTCATCAGCAACTAGCATTCTCAGCCTTGTTACTAATTATAAGACAACAGAGGAGTTAAAAAGCAGCTCCCACTCAGGTAATGGTGAGGAAATAGTGGGCTAGCAGGGGTCGGGAACCTGTTGCCTGGAGGCCACATGTAGCCTTCTAGGTCCTTGGGCACAGCCTTTTGACCGAGTCCAAGTTTTATAGAACAAATCCTTTTATTAAGGGGATTTGTTCTGTGAAGTTTGGATTCAGTCAAAGGGGCAAATTTAAGTGCCTAGAGGGCCACATGTGGCCTTGAGGCCACAGCTTCCCCACCCCTGAGCTAGGCAATTACTTCTTGGCATGTAAGCAAAAATCAGCAGCGGGGTGGTCCAGTAGATGAAGGACTGGGAGTCAGTTAGAACTGAGTTCAAATCTTGCCTCAAAGGCTTACTGGCTGCATGACCTTGGGCAAGTCACTTAACTTCTCTTGTCCTCAGTTTATACCTGCCTCTCAGGGTTGCCAGGAAGATCAGCATACATAAAGTGCTTCACAATATATATTCTATATAAATGCCAGCTATTATAATTATCTCACATGCTTACCACAAGGCAACATGCTGCCCTTGATTGTTTTGGAGAGGTTCCGTGACCCTGAGGTTAGATGCCCAATGAAAAAACACCAAGACAAGTGTCTTAAGAAGGAACACCACTTCTTACTAATAACCCTGCAGTCATAATATGCAAATGAGATTTTCTGCAGAGTACATTTCCACACAGGCCTGTGTAAGTTACATAAACATCTTCCAGAAAAACCTCACAAGTTTCTTTCCCAAGAGAACTATGTTGCATAAGACTAAGATGTGGCATGGTACAAAGATAATAATAACAGTTTTATATTGCTGTATGGTTTATAAAGCCCTTTATTCACAACAATCTCAGGAGGTGGGTTGTGCAAATATTCTATTATCCCTGTTTTACAGATGGGGAAACTAAAGGTCATTCATTATTCACAGGAAACAAGCTGGAAGTGTGAGACTTGATGAAGAAGGAAACTAGCACATGGAAGGACACAGATTAGCATTCTTTGTGCAGTCTCTGAACCACCATAGATGGAGAGATATTAGTTTCATTGGAATAAAAAGTATATGCATTTGTAACAGTGACTCTACTGGAAGAACTGGGCTTGCTTACAAATCAATCGATCAGCACTTATTAAGTACCTACTAAATGCCAAGTACTGTGGAGATAACATATAAAGAATGGAACAATACCTACTTACAAAGAGCTTACATTCTTTCCAAATATTAGAAAGATTAGCAATACCAGACAGTTCCTCCTCCTCCTCCTGCTGCTGCTGCTGCTGCTGCTACTCAGTCATGACCAACTCTTCATGACCCCTTTTGGAGTTTTCTTGGCAAAGATACTGGAGTGGTTTGCCATTTCTTTCTCTAGCTCATTTTACAGATGAGGAAACTGAGGCAAGCAAGGTAAAGTGACTTGCCCAGGGTCACACACCTAGTAAGCATCTGAGGCCACATTTGAATTCAGGTCTTCCTGAGTCCAGGCCTAATGCTCTATCCACTGCACCACCTATCCACCCTTCCTGATACATGATAGTAACTTGAATGTTTGTGGCTTGCTTAGCAAGCGAGGCTATGGTATGTATAGAGTCAAGAAGAACTGGGCTGAAAGCTTGGGTCTGCCATTTATTATATGTGTGACCCAGCGGAAGTTACCAAGCCTCTGTGATCCTCAGTCTCATCAGTAAAATGGCTAGTGGATCTCTGATCCTATGGGTGTCTCCACAAGGTTTTTAAAGAGAGAAGGAATGCCTATCCAGGATGATTTAGGTATTCTGATAGAGGAAAGGGAAGGGTCCAGATAATCTCCAAAGCTGCCTTCCCACCATGTTCTGCAGAGAGCTTCCTATAAGGGGCAAGGAGAGGGCAAGAGGAAATGCTATCTGGTCATGATCCTCGGGCTATTGCACAAATTATTAAAACAGTGACATCTTCTCCATAGTTAAAAATGAATGTCTTTAGTTCTTTGTTGAATCTAAAAGTTTGATTTGTGGTAGAAAATAAATTTTCTCAAAGTTGACATTACTTTTAAGGGAGTGATGCTTACATTGCAACTGTTGTCTGATAGCTTGTTGGGTGAAGTTAACATTGTTTACTTTGAATACTACAGTCTGAAAGTAACCATTGTAACATTGTATGAAGAAAAGAGTAGGAGGGAACCAGCTACTTACTGAGACTGCAGAAAAAACCCACGATTGTGCAGCCAATCATCTGAGCCAGCTCTATGCATAGGCAGAGTGGGTGGCTGCCTACATCTTGAGCGGTGCCTCGAGTCCCCTTCTGCCTACATATATCTCTCTGACCAACCTGTCACGGCACATGCCTCCCTCTTATCTAGAATGAAACTCCTGCTCCTTTGAGTTGGCTAAAAAGGTGAGAGCATTCACCTCCAGAAAGTCACCTATGTTACACCCTAGGAGAGAAGGGGGAGGAAAACCCTCTTCCATTCGTGTAGTAGTACAATTTCTCAACCAGTTGTCATTTGAAAGATGTCTTAAGGGTCCAAAAGGAACGGAAAATAAGATAGGGAAGTTTCAGGGGGGTGGGGGTAGAGAGGTTGAGAAAGTTCTGCATAAGGTAGAGAGGGGGAGCTCTACTCAGGAATGGCCAGCCTCAGGGGGCCCCATATTTGGGGGGGGGAAGTTTCTGGGCAAAGAAAAATGAGGGCCCTTAACACCTAAAGTTATAAATAATGATAAAAACTAATATGTATATGGTGCTTTAAGGTTTGCAAAGTACTTTTACACATAGTATGTCATTTGATCCTCACAATAGCCCATTTTACAAATGAGGAACCCGAGGCTTAGAGAAGTTAAGTGACTTGCCTAAGAGCCCACAGCTAGTTAGTAACTGGACAAGGTTTGAAATCATGACTTTCTGATGCAAATCCAGTAGCCTATCCACTAGCTGCTGAGTGGAAAACACAGATATGTTTTACAAAAACAACAGTAACAACAATAATAAAAAGGATGAATGTGAAAAATAATTCATTTGGACCCCTAGTGTATTTCAATCAGAGACAGACAGGTTCTTATAGTGGACCTCAACCTTTAAGGTAATGTCCACTGCTTGTTTACCAACTTAGGAGGCTCACTTGTGCAAGCATAAGAATGCTGACAAAGGTATCTCCATCCTGTTTTACTCACATTCCATGTCCAAACCCAGCATGGGTGGGATGCCTTGTTGCTTTGGAACGTCCCCCAGTTTATTTTTGTGCCTCCAGGTCATTTTCTCTTCTCCAACATGAGCAGGTGACCATCTTATGACTGCTTAGTCAGTTGAGATGAGCTATGCTCCATCCAACCGTCACTCACACACACACACACACACACACACACACACACACACCCCACATGTGCTAATATGTCATTTTTGGCCCTCAAGAGCAAGGTCTATCAACCAATGAGATTCTGTATTTTGCTATGCCTTCTTTGCATATTTGGCTATCAAATCCTATAAAAACAAGGTCCTGGAAGAATGGCGCATCTCAGATCATGAGGAATATCTAAGGTCCACTTCATTAGACAGGAGCATGGGTCCTTTAATAAAGTGCCATTGGCTCAGAGCTCTGCCTCAGTCTCTTTTATTGTAGGTTGGACAATTATAACCCCCACAGATGGAAGAAAGAGCACTAGCTCTGTAGTCAGAGCAGCTGGGATCGAATCCAACCTCTGACTCTTAATACCTGTGTGACCTAGGGCAAATCATTTAAATGCCCTGGGCCTCAGTTTCCCTACCTATAAAATAAAGGGAGTAGGACTAGATGGGTTCTAATGTCCCTTCCAGCTCTAATCTTAGGAGCCCATGATCTCTGAAGGTGCTCAAGAAATTCCCAAAGTCTATCATAGGAATCACTGCAAATTCTTTTGCAGAAAATAAAGTAGGAAAGAACCTTTGGGGGAACCCACCTTTTCTCCAGCCATGGCAAATAGGAGAGGCCTTCACATTTCACGGTAGTAAAGGCTTGGCCAAATACATGCTGTGGAAACTTCTTCAGTTCCAATTCAGTCATCTTTCGAAATCCCAGCACAGTGTCGGCCCAGAAGGGCCTCTCTTGGGGAGGAACGCTTCTATATATCTGCCAGCTAAAAGCCATGGGATGAAGAGAGCTCTTGAGTTTTCAAAGAACACACACACTCAACAACATCATCAAGGACAACAATGGCTTGCATTCCTATGGCCATTTAAGGTTGGCAAGGTGCTTTCCCTATGTTATCTCGCTTGCTCCCATTTGATAAGCTCTTTGCTGTTATTCTTGGCATCTCTCACTACTGAACCCAGTGGTGCCTTGTATAAACACACAACAAATATTTGTCAAGAGAGCAAACAAATGAGCCATGACTATAATGCCATGAGAGAGGGTTTTTCAAGTGGAGTTTGTAAACTGGCTCTGAAGGTAACTGCAAAAGCAGAATCCCAAAAAATGTTTTGACCAATGCAGCAGGTCAGAATCAGGATATACCCTTCCAAAGTAACTATTAACTGTCAATTATAATCAATCAATAGACGTTTATTGAACACCTATTAGGTCATATGCCAGGCACAGTGGTTTGATGTTGGGGATACACAGGCAAAAGTGAAATAATTCCTGCCCTTAGGGACCATACTTTGGAGAGGAGTATACATTCTGGTTTCTTAAAAAGGGTCTCCTGACTTTATATTTACATGAATATTGTTGTTGTGTTTGTCCTTTCTTTTTGAAGAGCACCATGGCATCAGAGAAATGATGACGTGACTTCAGTTGACTTTGATTTGAGTGAGGGAGAGCTGTGAAAGGTCAGCAGCCTCACTTTCTCTTCCAGAGCCATCTGGATCCAGTGACCAGATATTCATCAGGATGACTGAAGATGACCCAGGATGCGATGGGAGACCCTGGCCCTTTTAGGCTAAGGCCTTTTCACATATTCACTTAGAGCGAGGTAATGCCTATTCAGACTAGGCCTCTTTAAGAAGTAAGTCAAGGGATGACCACTTTAATTAGAAAAAAGAAAAAAAAATCAAGCTGGGAGGACAAGACCCTCAGGGTTGCTATTCCAAAGAGAAACAGTTACCATTGACATTTACTCTAAGCCAGGGGACCTAGCTAGTTGGGTTACTTAGCTCTTCCTCTCCCTCTCCTTCTCCTTTCCAAAGGAAGGCACATTTTGATGGCCAGAAGCTGCCCGCTTAACTTGGTGTTTACTGGCTAGATTTCTTTCTTTCCTCTTTCCTCCCCTCCTTCCTTCCTTCCTTCTTTCACAAAACCTTAAACTCAGTTCACCCTGAAGCTCATAGATTGGACCAAACTCCACATGAATATAATCTCTTTAACAAATCACCCTGGGACAACCCCTACAAATCATACCAGGGCAAGCTGTAAGAAGCAAACTGCCATTTTGGTGAAGGTAAGGGTAGTACAGGACCAAGTCCCATGGAGGGGAGACTCCAGGACATTGGATAGAAGGTATGGTGGAGGATGGAGGTGGGCCTGGGGAGGAGTGAACATCAGCCCATGTGCTAGTTTCCCTTAATTGATTATTCATGACAACTAGATGTTAAGTTCTGTTGTTTGGACTTGAAAAATTCCTCCAAATGCTGTCAGTATGCTTTATCTTTGACACATATGGGCGATTCATCCTAATTATTGAGGGACTCTGCCCCTCAATCATTTTGCCCATTTCACTGTCTTCAAGAAGAGCCACAAGTAAACGAAAAACATTTTTACTGCGTACCTTACCTACTATGTGCTCAGCACAGACAATATATCCCAAAGGGACAGGAATGGCTTCATTTCTTAAGAGTTCTCAAGGAAAATGATTGTACACCTTCCCTTTGTAACTCATTGCAGGCTCTAACAACCTTCAATGTCAGTAAATTTTCCCCTCATGCTATAATTTGTTCCCATTTTTTTCTTGTTCGAGACTGTGTAGAAATTGAAAGAACAAGATCAGAGTTCAATTATAGATCTAGAGATGGAAGAGATCGTAAAGGTCACCTAATCCAACTCCCCCATTTTAAAGATGGGGAAACTGAGGCCATTAGCATTTAGATGACTTACTCAAGATCACACTGGCCATAAATGGCAGAATCAAAATGCAAATGCAGGTCCTGTGACTCTAAGGTCAGCATTCTGTCCAAAGTATTATAAATCTAGAGCCAACTAGTCCAACACTATCATTTTACAAACAGGGGAACTGGGTCCCAGGGAGATAAAATGATTTGTCCAAATTAACACAGCTGGTAAAATTTGGTCACCAATTTCTATATATATCATGATAATAAAAAATAGCTAAAATTTGTACAACTTTTTATGGTTTACAGATTACCTAACATATATTATCTCGTTTGACACTCGTTAACAACCTTGTGGGGGAGATACTGCACTACTATTATCCCCATTTTACAGATTTGAAAACAGGTACTAGCAAGTTGGGACTTGCCCAAGGTCATATAATTAAAAAATGGTAGGGCCAATGAGGGCCCTGAGTCATTTTTTTAAAAAAGGTCAGATGGTCCTTCTTGGTATTTCTCATGAAACAGCATGAAAATTCCATCTTAAGGCTGGCCCCTTACCTGAAAGGCACTCTCTTTATTGTATCCTCTTAGAATCCCTGGTTTTCTTCCAAGTTCAGCTTTAATACCACTTCCTATGTGAGGCTTTTCCTCATCTCCTTAGCTGCTAATGCTTCTCCCTTTCCCCACCCCCAAAAAAGGTGCTCTGCTTTTATTTTGTATATATTTCACATGTATTTATATGTGTCTATGTGGTATTCCCCCTCCAGAATGGCTTAGGTCCTCAGAAACCCCTGGGTACAGTGCCTGGCACATAGTAGGCATTAATAAATGTTTGTTGATTTGGTGAAGAAAATGTTCAACTATATTCAGCATCCTCTGCTCAAGGAGCCAGGAAAGTGAATGGACAGATGTCCATTTCCATTACCACAATTATGTAAAGGAAAACACTGTAAGACTTCTTAATTCTGATCAATGCAGTGACCCATTGAGTCTTCAAAAGATAGACAAGCATGATGCCCATTTCTCAGTAGACAGGTGGCATCATGTAGTAGGTGTGGAATGAGACATACATTTTCAGACGTGGGCAATATGTTGATATATTTTTCTCGTTACTCCTAGGCTAGCTACATGAGGCGGCAAAGTGAACAGAGCACTGAACTTGGAGTCAGGAAAACCTGAGGTCAAATCTAGCCTCAATCACTTACTAGCTATGTGACCTTGGTCAAGTCAATTAACCTCAGTCTGCCTCAGTTTCCTCATCTGTAAAATGGGGATAATACTAGCACCTACTTCCCAAGGTTGTTGTGAGGATAAAATAGATAATATTTGTAAAGTGCTTTATAAGCCTTAAAGCACTATATAATTGCTAGCTAGCTATCTGTTTCAAAGGAAGGCTATTTTTTCCAGGGAGGGGTTGTTATTGAAAAATGATATAAAAAGAAAAATTATCAATAAAACATCCAAAACATGCTAGCATCTAACTTTTGGGTTTTACCAAAAAAATGCTTAACCTTACTTACTTGTAATAAGAAACATTCTCTGGCAAGTCCTTAGGAAATGACAGTGATATTTCAAAGGGTTCAATAAAACATTTTTAAACGTTCTAATTTTATCCATTTAGATGTACATTCTCATGTTTAAAATAGTTACCTAGAAGATTCACTTTTGTGGAATGCCTCTCCCCTCTACTGATGCCAGATAAATGTGGTCTTAAGATACATATGCATATTATGCATCTATTTATATATTTCAATATCATGCTATGAAAACAATTAGTCTCAATACACATAAAACCATGTTGGGTTCTTCCCTCACTATAACCATTTTTTCCACTATGTTATTCCTAACTAACCATTCCCCCAAAGAAATGCAAAATTATTTTTCATGGGAAGGAACCATAGTGATTGTTTATGGTCTTTAAAGCAGCCAAGTATTATCTTTCTATCACTTACATTTCATGAAAGAAGCCACTTTTCAAACGCTGTTTCTAATTCCCCTGGCATTCGGCACACCTCGAGCTTATCTTACGATGAAGGGCATGTTTGTTCACAGGTGTTTAGCATTCTTCTAAAGGCCCTCCTGAAATTTGCTCACTTACCCAGATACCAGGTGAACGCCAGCATCTAAAGCTTCTGATGAATTAGTGATTGCAAACAATCTGTCGAAGGTCTCTTGAAACCATTGCTTCTGCAAGTGAATTGGTGTATCTATCATTATGGCATAAGAAAAAAGAGAAAACAGATGGGGAAAATACAATTTAAAAAAAAAAACAGATCAGATCCCTGAGGATCAGAAAATGAATTAAGAAACATTTTCTTTGATCATATAGCTCCCCTGTTTAAGAGGCTTCAATGGTTCACTGTTACTTCTAGGATAAAATATAAATTGTTTTGGCATTTAAAGTCCCTCAAAATATGACATCATCTTGCTTACATGTTGGGTGAACTGGGCATGCCCAGACAAGCGTGGGTTACTCTAGAATAGACTATGGATAGAGAGCTAAAGTCAGTAGGGAAAGAGGTGAAGATTATATATTGACACCCCCCATTTCAGAGAAGCAAGGCCTCCTCTCACACTTCACAGAAATTAACCTTTGGACCACTGTCTTTACCATATCTTTCCTCTCGTCACTTGCAAAAGCCCCAACTGTCCAGGCCTAAAACTGTAGTGTCCTAACTGGGCAAAGAGAAGCCACAAAAGGACAATGGCTCAGGCTGATTCCTTTCCTGGACCAACCTGTCAATTGCAGGTGCTTCATGCTCTCCACTGCCTTGTTATTTTGCAGAGCTTTGTTCTTGTAAACTATTCATTCCCCACTAGGCTTTGGATTTGTTCCTGGGTTCTGTTCACAATCTCTCCCTCTGAATTAATTGCTTCTGCAGATTTGTGACCTTGGGTTTTCCATCTTAGATCTCTGTTTGGAACAGGCCCTTCTTTCTTCTTCCCCAATGCCCAGACAAAATGAATGAACAGAAAGGGAAACAAATATTGATTAAGTGCCTACTATGTATTAAGAGGCAGAAGTGGGGGAGGGAACTATGTACAGGATGGAAGAGGTGGAAAACGTCCTGGGTGAAGATGAGAGCCAAGAGGAGTGGTTTAGCTCCTCCCAAGCATGTTCTCAGATGGTCTGTTTGCTAAGGGCTGCTAATCCTGGGACCACATGCCCCCATTACCAATGCCACAGTCACCATCACCACACCAGCCTTGGGCAGAGAACCAAGAAAGGCCCACTCATCTTTAACAGCAGAATCTTGTCTAGCAATGCCAACTGCAGTCTCACCTACCTGGGTAAGCATGAGGAATAAGAATTCCAGCTGCTACATCACTAGTGGTGTCAGGCGTAAATTTATCAGAAATAATATCAATGGAGCATTGTGGGATGGATTCAGAAATGCAGACGGCTGTAGAAAGCCCAACCACACCTGCACCAATAACTGCAACCCTGGTCATATCCGTTGGCTCTGTGAAGGTGGGGGAAAGAGGATTCTAGAATACTGTTTAAAGATTCCATTCTTCCATTAGAAAGTGTGGTTCTGAAAAACTTTCATTAAGCATTGAATTAAACACAATACATTACAATTCAACATGATATAACGAACACATACGAAGTGCCTACACAGTTGCCTCTGACTGATGGACTCCCATTTGGATCACATTCCAGTTAAGATCAAAATTTTAAAACAACAGCATGCTAATTGTGGGATCTTGGTTGGTCATTTTTTTTCAGTTGTGCCCATTCTTGGTGACCCCATTTGGGGTTTTCTTGGCAAAGACACAGAAGTGGTTTGCCATTTTCTTCTCCAACCCACTTTACAGATGAGGAAACTGAGGCAAACAGGGTGAAGTGACTTGCCCAGGGTCACACAGCTAGTAAGTATCTGGGGCCAGACTTGAACTCATGAAGATGAGTCTTCCTGACTCCAGGCTGGCACTCTCACCACTAGGTATAGGATAGCTTCTATTAATTGTGGATCCATTTCTGATGGGATAGTTACAGTTAGAAAGCTGAGGTAGGTGTAATGAAGCTAGGATAGAATTCAGAGCTGGAATGGACATTAGGAAGGAAGGAAACAAGAATTTATTAAGTACCTACTATGTGCCAGGCACCTTACAAATGTCATCTTATTTGATCTTCCCAACAACCCTGGGAGGTAGGTGCTATTACTATCTCTATTTTACAGTTGAGGTAACTGAGGCAGACAGAGACTAAGTGACTTGCCCGAGCATAGAGCTAGTAAGTGTCTAAGGTTAAATGTAAACTTAGATACTGTGAGTCCAGGCCTAGAACTCCATTCACTGCACCACCCAGCTGCCTTGGAGATCTTGGAGTCCAACACCTTTTGTCAAATGCATCATACCCAAGACGTCTTACACATGGAATTCCAACCAGAGGTACCACCATAGGCAGTCTGGAAACAAGAGCTCTAACAGCGTTGTATTGGAAGGACACACGAGAACATTCCCATCCCAGAAGTCTCTGCAAGATTAAAATGAATCTGGTGGTGATGATACACATACTTGAAAACCCATATTGTCACTGGGACACTTCCAAGACAGGAGTTAATGAGTTCATCAGTAGGTATGTGGGGGGAACATATGGTACATGCTCAGGTCCATGAGATACACTTTTCAAGGTAAGTTTTAAGCAGCATACTATTTAAGACTACTACTACAAACCTGTAAACTTTATGGTTACAAAGTGTTCTCATAATTACTCTGATTCCCACTTTTTGTGTGTTGGAAAATGGATCTTTATTTTTCTTGACTGGATTCTAGCTCCCATACATGTATGATGAGACTCACCAAGAAAAATGTATAAACGAGGCTGTGGGAACCAGAAAAGAATGTGCAATATTCATGTGTTACTTATGTAATGGATGGAATTTTATAGGTAAAAAGGGTTCTGTAGAAATCAGTTCTCAATTTTGAAATTGTGCATGTTTTGTGCATTACCGTGGGAGAGCACTCTGTGCACACCAGGCAAAATGTTAAAATCAACCATTATCGAAATATCTAACAATAAAGCATGCAGACGGCTAATCTGCTTCCCTTTTCACCTTTGGTCGTTCCTGCTCTTCCTGGTTTCACTCAGCAAGTAGGCCAGCCCAGGAGTCTATCACATGATAATTGAGGGGAGCTCACCTGCCCCGCCCCGGCAAATTTCTTCCCTTTGGTAAAGTGAAAAGAGCATTGGATTTGAGTCGATCAATCAAAACATTCTGTGCCAGATACTGTGCTAAGTTCTAGGGATACCCTAACCTCGAGGAGCTTATATTCTAACAGGGTTGACAACATATAACTATACGGGTAAATAGGAAGTACTAGAATATAAACACAAGGTAGTTTGTGTTCTGGCTTGGCTACTTCCTACCTGTGTGATGTGGGGTAAGTTAATATGGGACAGCTAGGTGTTCCAGTGGATAGAGAGCAGAGCCTAGAGTTGGGAAAACCTGAGTTCAAACCCAACTTCAGACTAACTGTGTGACTCTGGCCAAGTCACTTAACCCTGTTTGCCTCTGTTTCTTCCTCTGTAAAATGAACTGGAGGAGGAAATCACAAACCACTCCAGTATCTTTGCCAGAAAACCCCAAATGGGGTAACAAAGATTAGGACACAACTGAACAACAACTTTTCTTCTTGTTTATAAAATGTAAACTAATGCACAGGGCCATTTCAAGGAATACACTTTGTAAATATTAAATCTACCTAATTGGGAGCTACTGTTACCCTCAGCTGAAATTTCACTATTAGAGCTCATTCCTTCGGGTTAAGGCTTTGCCAAGAGGGCCACAAGTCCACTGATAATATCTTACTCTTCCAAGAGCATTTGCACTTTACTCTTTCGAACAGGATTTCATCTGCAGATTGTTTTGGGGTGGATGGGACAACCAACCAAAAGGAAATGGGGACACAGAATAGTAAGTTTCAATGACGGCAGGAGGAGAGAAGGGGGCAGGGCACAGTTTGAAGTGGGGGAGGGGGAAGGGCTCTGCCCTGAACCAGGAACAGCATGGTCTAGTAGTAAGAATAGTCAGAGAACTTGGGTTTAAATCTTGCCTAAAACACTTACTACTTGCAGACATTTATGGGACCTTGGGAAGATCACAGAACCTCTCTGACTGTCAGTTTCCTCATCTGCAAAAAGAAAGGCCTGGATTCAATGGCTTCTGAGGTCCCCTCCACCTCTAGTTATGGTTCTTTGAAGCATTGATAGGTGCTGGGGAGAAGAGGAAGGTCCAGACAAGAAGTAGGAAAGTATCAAAGACAAGTTTTACTCCATAGTTTTTCTGTTGGGGGTCAGCTGTGACCAGCCTCAGAACTCTTGGCTATAGAATATCTAGCCAGGGATGGGGAACCTGCAGCCTCGAGGCCACATGTAGCTCTCTAGGTCCTCAAGTGAGGCCCTTTGACCAAATCCAAACTTCACAGAATAAATTCCCTTAATAGAAGACTAGTCTAACCCGTGTGGGCCTTCTGATAATGTGAGAGAGAAGCAGAGCATTGTGCCATGGAGAGAGCCATTTGGATTCAGAGTCCAAGGACCTGAATTCAGATTCCAGCTCTTCCTCCTTGGTCAATTCATTTAACCTCTCTTGGCCTCAATTTCTGCCTATGTAAAACCAAGAAGTTGGACTAGATCAGGAGTTTTTCATCTTTTGAGTGGTCATGGACCCCTCTGGTAGACTAGTAAGGTTAAGCCCTCCTCAGAATAATGTTTTTAAATGTAGAAAATAAAATATATAGGATTAGAAAAAAAACATATTGAAATACAGTTATCAAAATATTTTAAAGAAACAAATTCTTGGACAACAGGTTAAGAACCCCTAGAAATGCTCTCTAAGGAACTTCGTGTCTTGGATCCTGCCTTAAGGAGCTGGAGAATGCTAGTGGCATATTACATAATACTACTTAAAAGCAAAAGGTTAAAAAAGGGAAGGAGCTGTGATCACAAATTCTAACAGCACTCACTCGAGACTCCCAGATCACCAGCTTCTAATCCGCCTTGGAGGCACTCAGTACTCCGCAGAAGCCTCACGTTCAGACAATGCCACCTGGTTAGTAAAGGGAAGGAGAATACCTGAACTGGCACAAGTCTCTGGGGCGTCAGCCTGGGAACCCACCGAACACTTGCAAGCAAAACACTTGTTTTCCGCGATGAACCGAAGGAGCCGAGCCAGCTAGGGACAAAAGGAAAGCTGCTCCCCATTGGAGGGATTTGGACGACGCCCCCGTCGCCCTCACTCCCCATTGGCCAGTGGTTCTTTTCAGCAATCTAACCTCCTGGTGCCTCCCCCCACCCCCACCAGGGACCCGGGCTCTCCGGGAGGGAGCTTATACAACAGCGTTAGCAAAGCTGCCAGGAGATTCACAAAAACAAATTTGCCCGCATCCCTCCTTTCTCTCCACCCCCTCCCAGGTTTCATTTTTATACCCAGAGTCTAGCTATGTCCTGGAAGTACGTGAACTCTCCGGAGACCCAGGGAGCCCGGGCTGGAAGCCAACATTCCATTACTTTCCTTTGACCCTTCCTTGAGAGTCATCTCAGTTAAAATCCACCACCCAAGACCGCTTTCTTGTTAACCTCCAAGTCCAACTGGCAGAGAGCGACTCCCAGGGTAGAGCCTGTGGGTCTTAGCTTTCCGTACCTGTGGACCCCCTTCCTTGTGAACGCTCCAGGAGGATTGGTTATTTTTGTCATTTTAAACAGAGGACCAGGCGTTTGAGGTTATCAGCGGCCTTGGAAGCCCCATGTATGTATTATAGGCAACTCCCTTACAAAGAAAATCTCAAAATAGTCAAAATGATTGTGAGCAAAGGGCGACTCTGTGTGAGAGAACGTCTCACCGGAGGCCAGTCACATGACACCTGAAATTCCACCACTATTGCTCAGCTGGGGAGAAGAGTTTATTAACAATTTGTTGTTGTTGTTCAGTCAATTGTCCTACTCTTCCTGAGCCCATTTGGAGTTTTCTTGGCAAAGATACTGAAGTGGTCTGCTATTTCCTTCTCCAGCTCATTTTACATTGACTTATCCCAGGTCACACAGCTAAGTATCTGAGGCCAAATTGGGATTCATGAAGATGAGTTTTCCTGACTCCAGGCCTGGCATACTATCCACTGTGCCACCTACCTGCCCCTTAACTAACAATACTTTTCCAAATATGTTCAACAAGTGTTTGTGGTTGAGATCTTATCAGCACTTTGTGCAACACTATGTTAAATGCATTAGGGATTCTTACTCTTTGCTGTGGTCCCCTTTGGTAGGGAATCTAGGTGAAGCCTATGAATCCCTTCTCAGAATATATTTTTAAGTGAATAAAATAAAACTCATAGGATTACAAAAGAAACCAATTATATTGCAATAGTGGTCAAAAAAAATTTTTTTAAGTTCACGGACCCTGACTTAAGAACCCCTTCAAAGGATATAAGGATGTATAGGAAATACAATCCCTGCCTTCATGGAGCTTATGGATCATCACAAGGTCTAGATTTAGAGCTGAAAGAAATTCAGAGGTCATCTAATACAACCCCCTCATTTTCCAAATGAGGAAACTGAGGCCCAGAGAGGTTAAATGACCTGGTCAAGGTCACATAAGTAATACCTGCAGAATGTTACACAGCTAATAAGTTTGAGGTAGGATTCAAACCTAATTTTGATTCCTAAAATGCAGTTCTGGCCATGTCACTCCACTCTTCAATAAATTCCAGTGGCTTGCTATTATCTCCAGGATCAAATAAAACTCCTCTGCAAGGCATTCAAAGCCCTTCATAACCTGTCCCCCCTCCTACATTTCCAGTCTTCTTACACCTTACTCCCCACTCCAACACACTCTGTGAAACAGTGACTCTGAGCATTTATTTCCATTGACTGTCTCCTGCCCTTGGAATGCTTTTTTTTTTCCCTCTTCTCTGCCTCCTGCCTTCCCTGCCTTCCAGCAAGTCTCAGTTAAAATCCTAACTTCTGCAAAAAGCCTGTACTGATCCCCCTCAATGCTAGTGTCTTCTCTCTGCTGACTGTCTCTAATTTATTCTGTGTACATAGCTTATCCAGAGTTGTTTTCATTTCTCCTCCATTGGACTATGAACTCCTTGAGATAAGAGGCCAGTTTCACCCTTTTTTCTATGCCCTGTCTTTAACATAGCACTTGGCATAGAGTGGCTGTTCAATTAATTTTTGTCGACTAAATGTTTTTCTCTTGAGGTAAGTTATTAAAAGCTCACTCTTACTTGGAACTTTAAAGTTTTCAAGGAAGGCTTTATACACATAATCTCATCAGATCCTCATACCAACTCTAGGAAGTAGGTACTATTATTATCCCCATTTTACAGATAAGAAAACTTTTCCAAAAGTTTAAGTCACCTGCTGAGAGTCACACAGCTAATAAATTTGAGGTAGGATTCAAACCCAAATCTTGATTGCATGTGCAATACTCCATCCAGTAGACTTTGATTGATTTTTTATATGCTTTGTATTTATTACTCATATATTTATTGTACCTACCAGGTACAAAAAGATATAGGCTTTTTGAGAGCAGAGACAACGTCATTTTCACCTAAATATTCCCAGCACCAAGTGTCTTGCCCATAATAGAAACTTACTAAGTATTTGTTGAATAGATTTTTCTTAAATTGGGATGGGAAGTTGGACCATCTGAGTTAAGACTCGTAAGCAAGCAATTACCCAAACAAGCAATGTTTGGGGAACAGTGAAACTGGCTAGCGAAAGAGGAGAGGAGGGACTTTAAGGAATAGTAAGAAATAAGTCAGAAAAAATCAGTTGGGGCCAGTGTATAAAGGGTTGAGCAGGAAGGTAACATGTGCTTTGTGTAGTACAGTTCCTGGTGACCAAAAAGAATAGAGAGATCATCTGGGAGGCTCAAGGCTTGAGATGATAAAGGACAGAACTTGTAGTGTGACCACAGGAATGAAAGAAAAAAGGATGAATAAAAAACATATTTCAAGAGAGGAAATGACAGAATTCAGCAATTGATGGAATATGCTCAAAGAGTTCACAATCCCGTTGCAACTGATTTAGCAAAACATGATAGGATTTGATACTATAAAACATAATAAGATTAGAATTTCACAAGTTTAAACACAAAAAGATAGGCGTAACCACATTGGGTCAGAGCAATGCCCCAAAAGTGGTCTTTGACAGTGTCAGCAACGGACCTTTTAAGGGAAAATATGTCTCTAACCTCCTTGAGATCCACCTGAAAGATTAAATACATCCCTTTCCCCAAAATCTCCTGGTTTCATTTAATGGCTGTTATGGATCTGTCATCCATGAATTTATCTAAGGCTTTAAAAATCTATTCATATATTCAGCCTCTACCACCTCTTGAGTTAATGAGTCCTAAAATTTTACAACTCACAGTATGAAGCTAATATTTCTCTTATTTGACCTAAATTTCCCTTTGTTGGGTTTTCAAGGGCACAGGAGTTAGTGTTTTGGGGGTTTATGATCCAGGATTTGGAAGAAACTCATGTTTACTTTTTTTACATTGCTCATTGTTCCCCCAGAATTATGTTTCATTACTTTCCATATTAAAGATGTCAATAATTTTAGTTTACAACTTCTCCCCTGCCTCTCCCTCCAAATATAATAAAATTCGGAAGTCCTGGGATTGATCAGATCCCAAGGCCCCAAATGTGAAGGTTCAGAGATGGCATGGTTGGCTGTCATAGTGTAGAAGCCTATTATCTTGGGTCCAGGACACACCAAGAAAGGGCATATTTTCCTGTATACAGTTGACTGGCTGAGTAGTCCTAATGCCAGCTTTATGTACATTCACATTATATCATTCCAGTTTCAATTATCTTTTTTAAAATTAAATTAAATTAAATTTTTGTTACATATTTTGTTATCCCTTTTTACTTCCTTTTAGGGCGAGGTGATTTCTATATCCAACTGAGTATGTATGTTATTCTCTCTTTGAGCCAATTTTGATGAAAGTAAGGTTTTAGCTTTGTCCACCACCACCCTCTATCTTCCCCTCCCTTATAATAGCTCTTTCATGTCTCTTTTATGTGGGATAATTCACTCCATTCAATTTCTCCTCTCCTCCTTCTTTCAGTACATCTTTCTTTCTCACCCCTTTATTTTGTTTTTGGGGTATCATCCCATTAAAGTCACTTTATATCTACACCCTCTGTCTATGTATACTCCTTCTAATTACTCTTATGATAATAAAGTTGTTAAGAGTTACAAATATTATCTTGTCATATAGAATTATAGATAGTTTAACCTTATTGAATTTCTTATGTTTTCTCTTTCTTGTTTCTTTTTTATCTTTTTATATTTCCCTTGAGTCTTGTATTCGGAGGTCAAATTTTTTATTTAGTTCTGGTCTTTTAATTAGAAATGCTTGAAAGTTCTCCATTTTGTTAAATATCCATTTTTCCCCCAAAAAAATTATATTCAGTTTTGCTGGGTAGGTGATTCTTGGTTGTAATCCTAATTCCTTTGCCCTTCTGGTATATCATATCCCAAGTCCTCTGGTTCTTTAGTGTGGAAGCTACCAAATCCTGTATAATCCTGACTGTAGCTCTATGATATTTGAATTGTTTCTTTTTGACTGCTTGCAATACTTTCTTCTTGATCTTTGAGCTCTGGAATTTGGCTAGGATGTTCCTGGGAGTTTTCATTTTGGGACCTTTTTCAGGTAGTGATCAGTGGATTCTTTAAATTTCTATTTTGCCCTCTGGTTCTAAAATAGCATGGCAGTTTTCTTTGATAATTTCTTGAAAGATGATTTCCAGGCTTTTTTTATCATGACTTTCAGGTAGTCCAATAATTCTTATATTACCTCTCCTGGATCTATTTCCTAGGTCAGTTGTCTTTCTCATGACAATTTTCAATTTTTCTTCTATTTTTTTAACTTTTAAAATTTTGTTTTGTCATATCTTGATGTTTCATGGAGCCATTAGTTTCCACTTGTTCAATTCTAATTTTTAAGGAATTATTTACTTTAGTGCACTTTTGTACTTCTTTTCCAGTTGGCCAGTTCTACTTGTTAGGGAGTTATTTTCCTGAGTAAATTTTTGTATCTTTTCCCATACTATCGATTCTTTTTTCATGATTCTCTTGCATTATTCTCATTTCTTTTCTCAGTTTTTTTTCTACTTCTCTAATTTGTTTGGTAAAATACTTTTTAAGCTATTCCAGGAATTCTTTTTGGGCCTGAAACCAAATTCCATTTTTCTTTGAGGCTTCACATGTAGCCATTTTGACACTTTTGTCCTCTTCTAAGTTTATGCCTTAATCCTCCTTATCACCATAGTAACTTTATATACTCAAGTTCTTTTTTTGTGTTTTGCTCATTTTTTCTGCCTTTTTTGTGACTCGGTGTTTTTATGTGAGAGTTGGACTCTGGTCCTGCACTGTCCCAAACTTTTTGTCCTGGGGCTCTGGTTCTTACTGCTGGCTTTCACTGGGTTTCAGGACTTAGGTGCTAGCTTTCTCTGGAGGGTAGGCTTCCCTTCTTGCTTATACTGGGGAATGGGTCCTCCCCATAGGGCTCCCATTGGTGTGGAGTTTAGAGGCTGGCCTACTCCACAAGTGGGGCCTTGCTGCTAAGTTGCTACAGTAACGAAGTCTCTCTGCTGGTAGGCCCCAGGGTCAGGGTCTTGCTGTTGGTTGGCCCTAGGGTGGGGCTTCCCTACTGGTCAGCATTGGGGTCAAGGCCTGGCTAGGGGCTTGTGCTAGGAGTGGGATTGCTGGGGTAGAGCCTTGTTGCACTGCATAGACTACTCACTTGCCTAGAGACTGCTGGCTTGCAGGAGGGTGGGGCCTTGCTAGTAGATTTGCCCCAGGCTTGGAGCCTTGCTGCAGGTCTCCTCTGACCCCCCCTGCTGTGATTCTAGCTACTGCTGCTCTTGGACCTCACTCCTCTCCCACCCCAGTGAGACAGACCTTTCCTGCCTTGCTGGTAAGCTGCTTCCCTGCTCCTAGATCAATTCTGAAGCAGTTTTCTAGTTGCTTGGAGGAGAATTTGGGAGGGCTTCAGAGGGTTCCTTCCTCACTCTGCCATCTTAGCACCGGAAATCTATGATTATGATTTAAAAATAAAAGTTCTCAGTAAGAATTTTTTTATTGAAGACAGAGTAAGTAATTAGGATGGAAAGGCAACATGTACAGAGTAAAGAACACTGTATTTTGAATCAGAGGACTTGAATGCAAATCCTGGCTCTTCTATACATAAAGCTCGGTGACTTTGAGTAAGTAACTTAACCTCTCTGGGCCTCAGTTTCCTCACCTTGAACTAAATGGGTCTCCTAGAGTCCTCTTCTAGCTTTAAAATCTATTATTCTAATAAATTATCCATGTGAAGAGCTGTCTGGTAAAATCTGGTAAGGTTTTAAAACTTATTTGCAGGTGAGAAGTGTTAATGATTTTAGCTGGTAGGAAGCTAAAAATGACCTTCCCCAGCTTCCTTTGAAGGGGGTTCAGGCTAGGGAGGGAAAGAAGAAGAACCCCCTCTCACCCTAATTGGATGAGGGAATGGGAAGAGGAAGGGAACATGCTATCCTCAAGGCAAGAACTGGCCTCTGTGTTTATTTATGAAGCTAAGTAGAGAGAGTACATATTTTTTTGTTTGAAAGAGTTATCGATATGTGACTATTGGATTTTATCATTCTTCAAAACAAAAAGAGCAAAACAGATTTTGGCATCATAGAAAGTTAGGACTTTTGGAGGAAAGTGTGGTATTAATGCATAAAGCAGTAAGTAAACTTGGGCTCAGGATATCGGGGATAAAATCCTGCTTCAGACACTTACTAACTGTGAGACCCTGGGCAGGTCATTTAAGTTTCCAGAGCTTCAGTTTCCTTATCTGTAAAATGGGGATATTATCTAAGTGACTTTATACAAATGAGAGTTATTAGTATTGTTAGATCTAATGTTTTTCCTCACCAGTCACTATCCTTAATCCTTTTTGACATTATTTTCATTTAATTATTACAGCTTTTCATTATTCTTTCAATGCCTTTTTAATTCTTCTGATTAAAATCAGTGAAAAGCTTCATTTAGGTACTATTTGTCTTTAGTATCTACTATCTCCTTTAATAAGGGCAGCTAGGTAGTGAAGTGAATAGAGTGCCAGGCATGGAGTCAAGAAGACCTGAATTCAAATCCAGCTTCAGACAGGCATTAGCTGTGTGACCTTGGGCAAGTCACTTAACCCTGTTTGCCTGAGTTCCTCATCTGTAAAATATGCTGGATGAAGGAAATGGCAAACCAGTCCAGTATCTTTGCCAAGAAAACCCCAAATGGGGTCATGGAGAGTTAGACATGATTGAAACAACTGAATAATAATTCCTTTAATAAGAAAGAAGGAAACCCAGAGCAGGGTACAAAGGTATTAGGGGGACATTAAAGTGGCAGCAGGAATCAAGAAGCAGTGAAAATTCATAAACAAAAATATTGAATCCATGAATCAGAAATTCTAGGTAATTAATACTTGTGTAAGAAAGCAAAATAAATTTCTCAGGCCCATCCTCTCCTCTACCTCTGGCTTCTATTTGGGGCCTGGGAAAAAGAGAGAAATCAGACCGGAATGAAAGTACTACCCCATGACCTCAGACAGGTCACTTCATTTCTGTGGACTTCGGTTTCCTCAACTGTAAATGAAGAAGTCAGAGTAGATGGCCTCTAAGGCCCCTTCCAACTCCAGATCTATGGTCCTACAGAATGCTTTAAGTAATGCTTTTAGGAATATGCAAATAGGAACCTGATAGCTAAAAGCACGACTTTCTCAGCTACAAAGAGAAATAACTTCATAAGGATAGAAAATGAAATTAGCTTGCAGCAGCTGGGTTGTTGTTTGAATAGGATTCACAAAAACTGAAAGCCAAGAAATTGAAATTTATCACACCCCAGTTGCAAGGAGACTATTATTAGAAGACAGTAATATTGCAGATATTTTGAAATAATTTTGCAAGTAGACCATCTAGGGATAAGATCACCAGTTTTGAAATGCCTGTTGGTCAAACTCATAGTCTCAGAAGAGGAAGACTGTTTAACAAAGACCAGGTCTCCTGATTCCCTGACCTTTCTACTCTTTCTGCCAGACCCAGCTACATCCACATTAATTGAATTCACCCTTCCCTGCACAGATCTACTATTACTTGGATCAGGAAACGAATTAGATTAAAGGCCTTTTCAAATGCCAAAAGTCAGCCAATTTTAAATCTCTGTTCATAATGGACTCTTAAAATTAGCATCCGCTGACTAAATCTTACAGTTGTTAACCATCACATTGATCAGAAGAATTCAACTATTCCATAAGAACAACATGCCACCATTAGTTTTGAGTTTGCCAATGAAACCTTTAAAGAGGTAAGTTTAAAAAAAGGACACACTTATGAAAGAGTTAACAACTGTTCCCAGAAAGTATATGCAAAACTTGGAGAAAGTTTTGGTTGTGGAGTCAGAAAACCTTGGTTAGAATTTTGCTTCTAATATTTACTACCTGAATGACATTGGACAAGTCGTAATATCTGGGCCTCAATTTTTCCTGAGCTCTAAAACGAGGGAGGTTGGCCTAGATGATCTTTAAGGTCCTTTCTAGACCTAAATCTATGGTCCTAAGTTAACCAAGGTCAAGATGTTGTGGGTTTGCCTTCAAAATGCATAAGGGTAGAAACTTTTGGACTCCATTTGATTTTACTCATGCTATAGGACAAGCACCAAGAGTTGATATTATTTATCTTGTATCTGGAGAGATATGAAATAACTCTAAAAATCTCTTAGGAACAATATCTCAAAAGATAATATTGCTTCTTAAGGAAAGATCTCCTTATCCATTTAGCCTTTCTCTTTTAACATCCTTCTGTTATGGATATATGTCAATGTTTTCAGGTTCCTCTGTCTCTTGCTCTGTTTCTCATTCTGTTGCTTTGTGTCTCAGCTCATTTTCATTCTATATCTCTTAACCCATTGTCCTTTTGGAGTGAGTTTCTATAGTTATTGAATGGTTTGTGTTCCTTATTCTTAAAGTTAGAGGAACATTTTCTATTTCACTCCCTTAAAAAAAATTAAGTTCTAGAAGTCATGTTACAGGAAGGACAAGGAAAAGCTGGAATAGATCTTGAAGAACAAGGTCAAGGAGTGTTAGAGGACTAGAGAATATGTCTTATGAGACCTGGTTGAAGGAGCTGAGGGTAGAAGTCTGGCCAACAGATGACACTTTAGCTTTTTTGAAGTAGTTGGAGTGGATGAGAGATTAGATTTCTGCTTGGCCCTAGAGGGCAGAACAAAGAGCAATCAGTCTAAGCTGCAGAGAGAAATAAAGACTTGATATAAGGAAAAACTCCCTATTAATTAGAAGTGTCCCAAAATGGAAAGAGCTACCTCAGGACTCAGTGCAATGCATCTCACTAGAGTTCTGAAAACAGAGGTTGGTTCACCAAGTATGTTGTTGAGGGGATTATGGTCCTAGTTCAAGTTGAAAAAGATGGCCTCTCTTCATTGCTCAAATATATAGAGAACCAAGTCAAATTTATAAGAATACAAGTCATTCTCCAATTGATAAATGGTCAAAGTATATGAAGAGTCAGTTTTCAGATGAAGAAATTAAAGCTACCTACAGTGATATGAAAAAAATGTTCTAAATCACTATTGATTATAGATACAAAAATTAAAACAACTCTGAAATACTACCTCACACCTATCAGATTGGCTAATATAACAGAAAAGGAAAATGATAAATATTGGAGAGGATGTGGGAAAAGTGGGATGCTAATGCACTGATGAACTGATCCAACCATTCTGGAGAGCAATTTGGAACTACACCCAAAGGGCAATCACACTGTGCATACCTTTGGATCCAGCAATACCATTACTAGGTCTGTATCCCAAAGGGAAAAAAAAAAGGAAAAGGACTCACTTGTACAAAAATATTTACAGCAGCTCTTTTTGTGGTAGTAAAGAATTGGAAGTTGAGGGGATGCCCATCAATTGGGGAACAAGCTATGGTGGATGAATGTAATAGAATACTATTATGCTATAAGAAATGATGAGTAGGTGAATTTCAGAAAAACCTGGAAAGACTTACATGAACAAAGTGAAATGAGCAGAACCAGGAGAACATCATATGCTGTAACAGCAACATTATATGATAATCAACTGTGATAGACTTAACTCTTCTCAGTAATATGACAACCTAAGACAATTCCAAGGGACTCATGATGAAAAGTGCTATCTACATCCAGAGAAAGAACTGATGGAGTGTGAATGTAGATCAAACCATACTATTTTCAGTTTCTTCATCTTTGCCTTTTTTTTCTTTTGGTCAGTTCCTTCTTTTACAACATGATTAATATGGAAATATGTTTTACATGATCATACATATATGACCCATATAAAATTGCTCACTGTCTTAGGAAGGGGGGAGGAAAGGGAGGGAGAAAATTTGAAACTCAAAAATTTTAAAAGATGAATATTAAAAATTGTCTTTACATGTAATTAGAAAAAAATTAAATTCTATTTAAAAAGAAAAAGGAAAAAAGATAACTTACAAGGTCCTTTTTCAACTCTAAGATTCTGGGATTTCTAAAGACAACGTTCTTAATTTTTTTGTGTCATACACCCTTTGGTAGTCTGGTGAAGCCTATGGACTCCTCAGAATAATGTTTTTAAAAGCATAAAATAAAATTTAAAAGGATATGAAGGAAGTCAATTCTATTGAAACACAGTTATGAAGTTTTAAAAAAAGTTCATACACACCATACACCCCAAGTGAAGAACTCCTATCATTGAAAAAATTGCTTTTTACTTATATGCTTCACATAAAATACAAATGTTCATGGGTATACGTCACATACTCCCTTCACCGAAGTCCCACTCTGATGCCAGGCAAGTCCTGGAAGTGCTTACCAGCCTATTCTTCTGAAGGTGGGCTCAGTGATGGGTATACTTATTGTTTGACCAACCTCACTAAATTCAAGGGAACTCGAGAAGTTATCAGAAAGGTGTTGCATTTTTCTCAGTCACAGTACTGCTTAAGACTTCACCTATGGCACGGAGGAATTGCAATCTGCATCAACTGAAGGAGTGTCCGTATGAAGGAAATCACAATACTAAGAATGAAGTTTATATGTGCATATGTATTTGTTACTGTTCAGTCATTTCACTCAGATCTGACTCTATCTTACCCCATTTGGGGTTTTCTTGTCGAAAATATTGGAGTGGTTCACCATTTCCTTCTCTAGCTCTTTTTACAGATGAGGAAATTGAGGCAAACAGGGCTAAGTGACTTGCCCTGGGTCTCACAACTAGTAAATGTCTGAGGCCAGATTTAAAGTGGGGAAAGTGGGTCTTCCTGATTTCAGGCCTGGCACTTTATCCACTGTGCACTAGCTGCCCTTGTGCTATAATATATAACATATGTGTACATGTACGTGTATATGTATAAATGTGTGTATATACATATATACATTTTTTAAATGTATATGTATCATTTCTCTAGTCTTTTAGTTTAGAAAGGTTTTTAAAAATTTTATATGCCTATGTGTATATATATGTATGTGTATATCTATATGTCTGTGTATACATTTTTTAAAAAATAGCTCAAATTTCCATTTCTTGAGTCTTTTATTTAGAAAGGACAGGTTCACGTAAGCATTTTCCAAACTTGAAATATAACATCGAGAAGCAGCATGGCATTGTGTATAGAGGGCTGGTACTAAAGTCAGAAAAACCTTGGTTCAATCCATACCTCTGACACATACCAGCTTCATGACCATGAGTAAGTCACTTAAACTCTTGTGACTCAGGCAACTTTGTGAGACTAAGTTACAGATAAGATGATCTGTGTTAGTAAAAGAAGTTTCCAAATGAATTTCCCACATTGATGAAATCACAGGTCTGGACCCAAAAATGAAAATATGTCTGTCTATGTCTATGTGATATATAGGCAATGTGTTTATATATGTATAAATGTATGTGTGTATGTATTTATGTGGATACACATATATTATATGTGTGTGTATATGTGTGTGTATAAATGTATTTTTTTTAAGTTTGAAACAGTTAATAGTAGCTACACATAATTTTTTTGTAATATGTTTGTGGACTCCCACCTAGGAAGATCTCAACTTATCTACAGCTTACTGTTTCAGAGAGTTTTTTGAGGCCTGTTGAGGTTAAGTGACTTTCTCTGGGTTTTCCAGTTTGAAAATGTCAAGAACTGGGACTTATACCCAGGTCCTTCTGATTCCATGTACATCAGCAGTCTATTCTCTTCTGGTTTCTACCCAATGAATTTAGTATCAAAGTGTCAAATAAAGAATGGATTATCAACGAAATGTTGATCACACCATGAACAAAATGTTGCAGCTAACAATACCTCCTCCCACCTCATCCCTAACTGCCCTGGTCAATATAGCTTTGCTGTGATTTTGAGACCAATCTCAAGTCACCGAGTAACTCCCTATCAGGTCAGGACACTCTCAGGGCATTTAGGATCATACCGTTGTTGCCTTAAGAGTGTCCAGTTGAATCAGATCACTGAAAAATGATGGCAGATCTCTACTGCAGAGGGGATGATTTGTCTATTGTCTTCCCAGCCTGCTGCTTCAGGTTAAATGGAAGTCAATGAGATGATGGAAGGTGACCAGTAATGAGATGTTTCTTGTCAGGGTAGTGAGACTGACAAAGGACACAGGACAATGAAAATCAAAAATGGATTGATAATGAAGAAAAAATGAAAGAGATTTTTTTTAAAAATAGAAATAGGAGAACAACAGAAGGAAAACTTACCTTCTTCATTTGCATAGGAGAAACTAATTTTTTTAAAGTTTAAATGAAATGGAGAAATTGAGAATTCAGCATTTACCCAGAAAAGTCAATCATTATTTAAAAGCAGTACTAGTCTTGGTCCCAGAATACATAGGCTTGAGCCCTAGTAACAATGCTTGCAGTATAAACGTGGGCAAGTCGCTTAATCTACCTAAGCCTCATTTCTCAGCATCCATAAAATTGGAGACAATGATATACTTGCACTGCCTATCTCACAGGGAGGCTTAGGGAAAAGTAGTACTTAAACATGAAGGTTCTAGCTTGGTTTATTGTTCAATGTAAGAAGTCAGTGCTGATGAGGTTTTTCTCAATAGCTTGAACACCCGAATTTCCCAGACAACCAAACAAGCTGCATAACTTGTCAACCCTCTGCTTCATTTAGAATATTTCCAATAGCTTTGTCTCTCTATTCAATTAACTAAAGATAAAAGAATCCATTCCTGAAGATCAAGAAACCCACTGACAGCTGCAAATCAATTCACCTGGGAGAAAATGTGCACCTCAGTCCTAGCAAAAAGGATTAGAATGCAATGATAGTAATGATGGAATTGAAAGGGCCAGGATGGTAATGTAAGTTTTAAAATCCAGCCAGAATTGAGGAAAGAAAAAAAAAACATGAAAAGGAATGACATCGTCATGCAAATTGCTAAGAACAAAAGCCCTTAGAAATAATCAAATTGACATTAGTTCAGTCAGCATGCTGACCCCAACTCTGTGCAGTGAAAACTTGCAGAGATCTTTGAAGCACTGAGTTGTCGCCAGCTTCAAAGGGAACTTGGCGTGTGAAGGAGACTCATGGGGAAAACCTGGCTGGAAGATAAAGGGAGAATTGGCAAGTTCACTCAGTCATTAATTATATGATAAAAATCACAGAATTGGGCTTTCGAATTCAAAAATCAAACCACCCAGAGGGCTAGAAAACCATAAGCATAGCGAGAGGATCAGGACACCCTGACTGGACTTAAAACAAGGGGAGCTGTCATATTTAATTCTCTGTTAACTGGGAACAAAAGAGCCAAACAAACTTGTTCTACTCTCAGTTGTTTCACAGGTAGGTGGTGAAAGGGAGCCAGGAAGACCTGAGTTCAATTCCAGCCTCAGATACTTAACTGAGTTGTGTGACCCTGTTGGTGTGTTTCTGCCATCTGCATTTATATTTGAAGAATTGTTGTTGTTATTTCAGTCAGGTCCTACTCTCCATGACCCCATTTGGGGTTTTCTTGGCAAAGAAAAATGGTTTGCCATTTCCTTCTTCAGCTCATTCTTTCATATGGGGAAGCTGACACAAACAGGGTTAAGTGACTTGCCCAGGGCCACATAGCTAAATAAGTGTCTGAGTCCAGATTTGAAATTTAAAAGGTGAGTATTTCTGACTCCAGGCCTGGTACTCTATCACTTCAACACTGAGCTGCCTGTGTGACCCTGGGCAAATTATTTAACCTCTCTCGGTCTCGGCTTCCTCATCTGTAAAATGGGGGTGATAATCTCCCAGGATTGTTGTGAGGACAAAAATGAGATAGCATTTGTAAAGCACTTTGCAAACCTAAAGATGACTCTTAAGTGCTAGTTGGTATAATATTATTATTACTGCTTTAAATCCATCCTCAAAATGAATTTATTATCTGAGAAAGCATTTAAGAGAAAAAATCTTAAAGCTTAAAAAGTAAAGAAGAAAGAGAAATGGGGGAGGGGGGAACTGCAAAGGGAAAATATATCCCCTTCCTATTAGCAATAAATCGATTAAAGAAACAAACTGAAAGTATTTGCATATGTTTAATCTATTAGCAAGCAAGACATTGTTTTAATAAAATTTATTTATTCATAGAAAATAGTTTCCAAAATTCCTTATAAAATTAAAAAGGGACAAGGCAAATATGTAGGAGAGGGGTTCTAATAAAATGGCATTAATGGTTAATGATTTTTCAAATGATAGCCAACATATAAAACACTCCTACCCATGAGCACCAGCTGCCCCTTGATGGATCATCTCTATTTTCCCTGAGTCTGTATTATTTATTGTGGGAAGCGATTTGGCAGGAGAAGTTACTTTCTTCACTCCTAGACCTTCAGCCTCCTCCCAGGTGTTGGTCAAAGGTTTCCCCAGAGTTTCAGGGAGCATCAGTGTTAACATTCCTGTTAGGAAGGCCATAATACCAACCAGCAACTAGAAGAGATTAAATAAATTAGCAGGTCATCAACAAACCAATTAACAGGCATTTAATAAATACCTACTATGTGCCAGACATTGGGCTAAGCCAGGGGTGGGGAACCTGGGGCCTCGAGGCCACATGTGACCCTCTAGGTCCTCAAGTGCAGCCTTTGACTAAATCCTAACTTCACAGAGCAAATTCCCTTAATGAAAGGATTTGTTCTCTAAAACTTGGACTCAATCAAAAGACTACCCAAGGACCCCCTCGAGGTCACAGATAAAGATAAAATAAAGGATAAACAGGTCTTTCCAAGGGGGGGTGGGGAAGAGCTTTGGAATTTATTTCAGAAGGAGATGAAGATGCTGTCCTACTTTGCTATGATTTTTACAACTGTGAGAAAGTTTGTTTCCTCCAAACCTACCAGGTTTCTGGGTAGGTGGAAGCTATTGGGGTCACTGCAGTTTATCAGGGAGGAACACACTAGGGGGCAGTGTGCAACCATTTCCCTACAAATGTTCAATGTGGATTTTGACTTTCCAACTCAAGCTGAACATGAAAATAGAAATCTGAACTGATACATTAATAATTTATGTTTATAGAGTATTTTAACATTTCTCATCCTTCCAATATCCCTGATTTCAAATTTGAAAAAGAACTGATGAATTCAATAAAAGAAAGGAACATTATATATTGATTAGAAAAGGGAGGGAAATACGGTTCCTTAATTCCTAAGAATGAAACATTTTTTAATGACCTGGATGAGTTAAATTAGAAGGATAAAGATAGAACTAAACTGTGAGACATACCTCTCAGCAATAGGAAAAATACTTAGTCTACACTGAGCATCCATGGTGTTCAGAGCATTATATTTGCTGGGAAGTAAAGGCTTGTTCTTCTTTAATACTAGAGAATAGCACTGTATTTGTGATTTTATTGGTTCAAGGAATTCCCTTAAGGGAAGTTCCCTCTATCAATGCGGATCAGCCAATTGAGGCAGAGCGTTATCTAAAGTAGAGGTGTGTAATTCAAATAGAAACAGATCCCTGAAGGCACATGTTGGCAGCCCACAAATTAAAATTATCTACATTGTATTGTATTTTTATTTCATTAAATATTTCCCAATTACCTTTTAACATACCAGGGTATGTTACAAGCTGCATATTTGATATCTGTGGCCAAGAGCACTGAGAGATTAAGTGAATTACTCAATATGACACAGGCACGTGTATCACAGGCAAGACTTGAACCCAGGTCTAACCTAGCTCCAAGACCGGCTCTACATCCACCAAGCCATGCTGCCTTCCAAAGTTATTATTATTTAAAATAGGCCAGACCCTACTATGAAACTCTTTTCTCATGTGAGACATGGAACCTATTTCCTTAACCTGCTCTCTTTTGGGTCAGTGTTTATGTTTTTCCCCCAGCCCCTAGCATGGATGGGACCTGGGAGCCACATAGACCAACTCCCACCATTGGGGAGACTGAGGACAGGAGCAGTTAAATGACTTGTCTGAGGTAGCATCAGATCTCGGGTTTGACCCAGCTCTTCTGACTCCAGAATCAGTGCTATTTTACAAGAATCCCTGTTGTGGGTATAGTTCACAGATAAAGACACATTTATAAGACTTAGAGATACTTATGAGATCATTGATTTAAAGCTTGAAGGAATCCAGAAGTCATTCAATACAACTTCCCCCTATCCTTTACCCAATTCGGTGATTTTCTATTTCCTGTCAATAGAATGGAAGTACACATCTTCACACTGCTTAAAAACAAACTATTGGCTCCTTGGCATTATGACAACCACACACAAACTTCACAAGAAATTTTACATTATTATTCTACAAATTGCACTTTTTAAAAAATCAAAATAAAGCATAAAACCTAAGTTAATTGAGTTGCGTTAACTGGCCAAAGAAAGTATGCTCAATTACACAAAAGTGAAAGATATTGTTTAAAAATATATCAGGTTGATTAGATTGCTTGCTATCTTGGGGAAGGGGGTGGGGAGGGAGGGAGGGAAAAAATTTGAACTCAAATCTTATAAAAATGAATGTTGAAAAATATCTTCACATGTAATCAGAAAAAATAAATAATATTTACAAATACATATATGTGTGTATACATATATATAGTGTGTAGATAGACAGAGAGACAGATAGATAGATACATAGATAGATAGATACATAGATAGATAGTTGAGATTCAAACACACCTCCCCCCCCCAACCCTGCTTCCCCAAAAAACCCTACTTTATCCAAATATAGGCTAAGGTTAGAATGACGATAGGAAGGGGGAAAAATGTGTGTGTACATATGTGTATATGTATAGAGAGGGATAGGGATTGGACATGTGATTTCCTTGGTACAAGGAACTTTTGCACCAGGAAACTACCTCCAACCACGAAAGTCAGGACTTTCTCTGCAACTTTTAGTCGTGTGGGTACTGAAAAACAATTTATTAAAAACCACATAGCTTTTAAAACAAGCCAATTGAGGTGGAGGGGGTAGATGGGGGATGAAGCCTATATTTCAACTAATAGGATGCTACTTTTAATTAAGGATCCATTTGAATTTAAGAAACTTGAGAAATACCACCCCCGCACATACAGACCCAACACACACAGCAATCAGGCTTCTCTGATGCCAAGTGTAAAGAAACAACTGCAATTAGCAGTTATCAAGAAAATCAATTATCAAGAAAAACTGGTTTAAATAGGAATCTGCCAAATGGCTTGATTCTGCAGCACACGCCTTGTTGGGTCTAGTAGTTTCTACACCCTGCCCCAATCCCACCTGGTGGCATCTGCAGGATCACATGAGAATGCCTTGCCTTCTGCTTTCCTATGGTGAGGTTTTGCAGTGTTTGTCCCACGTGAAAAAAAAAAACGGTGTTTTTAGCACTATTGAAGAAGCAACTAAGGCATCTAGATGGTTCAGTGGATAGAGCATTGGTCACTCTGAGAGTTTCTGCAAAGGGACAAGTCAAAACCACTGTGATCTGAAGCATTGTTTTCTCCTCCTTTCATGCTCGCAGAGAGAGGCAGAGAATTTCATTGTCTCGCTCGCACCATCAGCATGAAGTGCCTTTCAGGAGTCTGGGGCAAGTCTTAACAGTGAGGGAGAGCAAATGCCAAGCTACTCCTCGCAAAGGGCTGGCCCGAACAAAGTCAGACAGTGAAATATTTAGTCAACATTTTTCTTGAATGCTGCTTCTTGTTGTTCAGTTGTTTCAGTCATGTCCTGAATCTTCATGACCCTAATTTGGGGTTTTCTTGGCAAAGATACTGGAGTGATTTGCCATTTCCTTCTCCAGCTCATTTTACAGGTGAGGAAACTGAGGCAAACAGGGCTAAGTGCCCTGCCCAGGGTCACACATTGTAAGTGTCTGAAGCCAGATTTGAACTCAGGAAGATGAGTCTTTCTGACTTCAGGCCTGGCACTCTATCCGCTGCACCACTTACCTTCTCTTGCTTGAAAGCAAGCAGGATCAACTCTGAAATTCCATGTTTTACTTGTCCAATTCCAATTACTGAGAGCTCCCTTCCTTCTTAGAAAAACCTATTTCACCATTGTTATTTAGTTGTTTTTCAGTTGTGTCTGACTCTTCGTGACCCCATTTGGGGTTTTCTTGGCAAAGATACTGAAATGGTTTGCTTTCCTTTCTCCAGTTAATTTTACAGAGGAAAAAAACAGGCAAACGGGGTTAAATGACTTGCCCAGGGTCACACAGCTACTAAGTGTCTATAGCCAGATTTTGAACTCAGGAAGAAGAGTCTTCCTGACTTTAGGCCCAACCATCTAGCTTCCTCGGTTACTTCTTCAACAAAGCTAAAACCATGGATTTTTTTTTTCCACGTGGGGCAAACACTGCAAAATCTCACCATAAGAAAGCAAAAAGCAAGGCATTGTCATGTGATCCTGCAGATGCCACCAGGTCACCAGGTGGGAGTGGGGCAGAGTGCAGAAACTACTAGACCCAACAAGGCGTGTGCTGCAGAATTGAGCCATTTGGCAGATTCCTATTTAAACCAATTTTTTCTTGATAATCAGTGCTAATGGTAATTGTTTGTTTACACTTGTCACACCTGGCATCAGAGAAGCCTTATCACTGTGTGTGTTGAGTTTGTATGTGGGGGAGGGAGGGGAGTGGTATCCTTTACCAAAAACAGGTAGAAGCTTTTGGGGAAGGCGCTTAAAGAGGGTCTGAAGCCCAATCCAAACTCTCACCCTGGAAAGCTCAAAGTAGCCAGTTAGAGCAGGATGGAAGCTGAGGGGTTATCTAATTCAACCCTTTGATTTTACAGGACAGGAAATTGAGGCACCCAAGAGGGGTGGTGACTTGGCCAAGGACACAAAGATTCAACAAAGCTTTACCGAAATTGAGGCTGACTTAGGGTGGAGTCAAATAGACCCTAAATCTCTGAAATGGACCATTAGAATTGTAGGAGACCTCAGAGAATGCCTGGGCCAACTCCCTCATTTTGCGGAGAAGGAAATAGATTCAGAGCTAATGTCAGAGCAGGCACTAGTACCCAGGTCTCCTGACTCCCAGGCCTGCCCTTTTAGCCTCGTTGTTGATAGATGGTCACCTTGAGGGCACAGGGAACTGGCCCTTCCAATACAGCAGTGATCAGTCTAATGATAAATGGCAAGCAGCTAAGCAGAGACAGGGACCTTCAATCCTGCCAGGCACACCCTGAACCAAAGATTACTCTGCTTCCTCTTCTTGTTTGTTTGTTTTTTTGGAAGGGGGAAGGCAAGGCAATTGGGGTTAAGTGACTTGCCCAAGGTCACCCAGCTAGTGTCAAGTGTCTGAGGCCACATTTGAACTCAGGTCCTTCTGACTTCAGGCCGGTGCTACCTGCTTCCTCTTCTTGGTGGGAAACTTTCAGCAGTTTAGGAGGGCAAAGCTGAAAAGTCCTAGAGATGGGGTTGGGGTTGGGCGGGGAAGTAGATGAATATCCAAGAAGAAATGGACCTTCATGGACATTCCTTGCCTTGCCTTGCCTCGTCCCCAGTGGCCCTACTCCCCACTCTCTAGTCTGGGGCAGACCCTGCTGCACTGATAGAAACCTCCTAATCCTGGGCAAACATCTTCTCCTTGGGGCAGCCCAGTCCCTGTCTTCTGAAGGACTAAAGGCCCCGAAAATGCCCCTCTCAAGTCACCATAATTTCAACCTGGCCCTCTGCCGCTCACCAAACTCATTATATCTAACCTACCACTATAAATCAGTAATAGAAAAATAGAAATTAAAACAATTTTGAGGTCCTACTTCATATCCATCAGAATGGCAAACATGACAAAAGAGAAAAACGATAAACGTAGGAGTGGTTGGAGGGGAAAAGAGACACAATATCAACGACCCTCTCCTCTTTGGTATCTTCTTCTCTCTCGAGTGGGGAACCTGCAGCCTTGAGGCTGCACTCGAAGACCTGGAGGGCCACATATGGCCTCAAGGCTGCAGGTTCCCTACCCCTGCTAGGTTTTCATGTTGCTGCTTTCTCTTGGTTTTACTCCAATCTACACAACTGCTCCTTCTAAGTCTCCTTTGCTAGATTTTTATCCAGGTCATTTTTACCAACAACCATGGGTGTCCCCCAAGGTTCTGTCCTGGACCCTTCTCTCTTCTCCCTCTATACTGTTTCATTTGGTGAGCTCCTCACCTCCCATGGATTCAATGATCATTTCTATGCAGATGAGGCTCAGTTCTTATATGGTCCTAACCTCTAGTCTCACATCTCCAGCTTCTTACTGGACATCTTAAACTGGATGTTGCACAAATATTTTAAATTTAACATATCCAGAACTAAATTCATTATCTTCCTCCTTCCCCCTGTCAAAAAAAATCCTCCCCTCTCCCAAATTCCCCTATTACTCTAATGGGTACCACCATGCTCTCAGTTACCCAGGCTCACAACCTAGGCATCACCCCTCCCCCCATGTCCAATTTGGTGCCAAGTCCTCTTAGTTCTACATCTCTTGTATACAACCCTTTATCTCCTCTGACTCTGACATTACCCTGGTCCAGGCCCTCTTCACCTCATACATAAACTACAGCAATAGTCTACTGGCAGATATCCCTGCCTCCAGTCTCTACCCATTCCAGTCTATTCTCTACTTAGCCATCAAAGTGATCTTCCTAAAGCCCAGGTCTGACCATGTGACCCTATCTGCCTATCCAAAAAACTCCAGTGGCTTCCTATTACCTCAAGGATTGGATATTTAAGCTTCATTAAAGCTTAAGTAGGTAGATGGCCCACCAGGCCTGGAGTCAGGAAGACCTGCATTCAAATCTGGCCTCAGACACTAGCTAAGTGACCCTGGGCAAGTCACTTAACCCTCTTTGCCTCAGTTTCTTCATCTGTAAAATGAGCTGCAGAAGGAAACTGCAAACTACTCCAATATCTTTGCCAAGAAAACATTAAATGGGGTCACAAAGAGTCAGAAACAACTGAACAACAACAAAGCTTAAAACTGCACTGAGATTTTGGGACACCCTGTCTAAAATCCTCTATTTAATAAGTTCTCCTTCAAAACCTTATCTCCCCTTACTTTTCCAGTCTTCTAACACATTAGTCTCCTCCACTTAATATTTCTTTCAATGACAGTGGCATTGCTGTTTCTTCCACAGGGCATCACCCCTCTCAGAGCATTTTCACTACCTGGAACACTCTCCCTCCTCAAACCTATCTCCTAGCTTCCCAGGCTTCCTTAAAGTCCCAATTAAAATCTCACCTCGACTTCCGCAAGAAGCCTTTCCTAACTACCCTTCCCCATGCTATATTTTATCAAAGGCTTTCTCTATATCTAATGATAAAATCACATATTCTTCTTATTCTTCTCTTGCTGATAAGATTTCTTATATAATCATTCCCTTGCTAGTAAGCCAACCTTGTACTCCAGTTATAAATACTTCTTAGTCATGCTGGTTAATTTTTTATGTACTGCTGTATTCTATTTTGGGGCATTTTAATATCTTTGCATTAATATTCATTTATCATAGTGGTCCATCATTTTCTCTCTTAGCCTTGTCTTGTCAGGCTTAGTGATCAAAACCATATTTCCCTTGCTGAAGGAAATTGCTAGGCAACCATCTTTCTCTCCATACTGAAACAATCTCTATACTAGAGTATAGGTCCTATACTGTAGGAGTTACCAGTTCTTTAAGAGTTTGGTGAAATTTACATGCGAATCTGTCTGAACCCCATGTCTTTTTTTGTGGAACAGCACTATACCAATTTCTACCCAGACATGTCCATTTACATTTTCCATTTATTGCTTTGCTAATATTTGTATTTTATGTCTTTCTAAATTATTATTAATTTCCTTTCATTTATAGGTTAGAGCTATATGTAGTAATTTCTGATAATTTTCTTGATTTCTTTGCTCTTATAAACCCTTCTTTCTCCTTTTCATTTTAATCATTTGGACTAAACTCTCTCCTCTTTTTAAAAAGTTTTTGGATTTACCATTTGAATTTGCTTATTTCAATTGGTTAAATTCTGCTCTATCTTATTTACTTCTCTTTTTCTGTTAGTTAGCTTTGTTCATTTTCTAGATTTTTTTAAGTATAGATTCAACTTTTTTATCTTGGCATTCATGCTTTAAATTTGCCTCTGAGTACTGCTTTGGCTGCTTCCCAGGGGATTTTGAAATGTCATGTCTGTATTGTAATAATCTTTTATGTAATGATGCTATTATTCTTATACTTTCTTCTTATGCTCAGGAAATTTGTTTATATTTTATATTACATATTTTTATTTTATATCTTTAATGTTTAATAAAATTACCTTGGCTACATATGGGCCTACTCCTTTTATGGATTGTATAATTATTTGCCAGCAACTTTATTGCATTCTGATCTGTAAACATAATGTATACAAGCTCTTCTTTTCTACATCTACCTCTACTTCTTTGTGAGTCAGTATGTTATCAATGTTTCTGGATATTCCATTTGTTCTTAGAAAAATCTGTACTTTTTTTCTCCCCATTAAGTTCTTTCCTTACAGCAATTGCATATAGTTTGCTGGGTTTTTTGAGTTTACAAAAAAAACCCTTCCTTTATTGAAAAAAATCTGTTTCGTTGGTAACTTTTGTTTCCATATTCTCTACATTTCCAAGTGTATCCCTCCTCACTGAGCCTTCCTTTAAAAAAAAAGTTTTTCCTGATGTTCTTTTTTTTACATCATTTTAATCTCCCAATGGTTTACTGCTCCCTACTCTCCCTACACTCATCCTTGTAACAAATAAGTATAGTCAAGTAAAACAAATCAATACATTGGCTATGTCTAAAAATAGATGCCTCCTTCTGTACCTATTTGGTGGGAAGAATGCTTTACCATCAATTTCTCTGAAACAATGGTCACTGCTTTGATCAAAATTCTGGGGTCTTTCCATATTATTTTCCTTTACACTATTATGATTATTATGTAAATGGTTTTCTTCATTCTTATTTTTCCATTTGGTCAATTCTGCTTTTTAAGGAGTACTTTTCTTTAGTGAATTTTTATGCCTCTTTTACCAATGAGCCAATTCTGTTTTCTTAAGGTGTTAGTTTTTTTCATTATTGTTATGCTTCTTTTTCTAAGCCATTTTTAATATATATTTTTTGCATTATTCTCATTTCTTTTCCCAATCTCTCCTCTACCACTCATCTCTTTCTTTTTAACTCAGGAATTCTTGTGGGGCATGGGTCCAATTAGCATTTTTCTTTGAGGTTTTGCTTTTACCTAATTTCACATTGTTACTTTCTTCTGAGTTTATATCTTAGTCTTCCCTGACACTATAGCAGCTTTTTAATGGTCAAGTTCTTTTTTTCTCATTTGCTCATTTTTCCAACCTATTTCTTGACTTTGAACTGTATGTTAAAGTTGAGTTCTGCTTACCTGGGGATGGGAAGCTATTGGCCAAGCTTCAGGCTTTTTCATGCTGCCATTTTCATGTTATTTATTTATTTAATATTTTTTAGTTTTCAGCATTAATTTTCACAAGAGTTTGAATTACAGATTTTCTCCCCATTTCTACCCTCCCCCCACTCCAAGATGGCATACATTCTGATTGCCCCGTTCCCCAGTCAACCCTCCCTTCTGTCACCCCCATGCTGCCATTTTCAGAGCAAGCTCTGAGGGTTTGCATGTTTTCAGTGCTTCTAAGATGGTGTGATTTGGGGAGAGATGGAATCACTGCTCTCTCCTAGTCTCAGCTCTCATCTTTATTCAAGAAGGATTCCTGCTCCCCTGTAGCCATAAGCACTAGTACTCCTTTCTGCCTTGGAACTGAGACTAAGGCCACAGCACTCTTGTGACCAGAAGCACTCCTCTCTGTTCTGAAACTGTGAACCAGAATTACATATGAGCAACAGGGTCACCAATCAGCACTGGCTGCACCCAGCAAAGGGTTCCCTGTAATCTCCTTCTGACCACTTGTCTGATCCCCTTACTGTCTCTGGGCTGAGAGCTCCCAAAGTCACTGCTGTTGCTGTTTTCACAGTGGCCTCCAAGGCAGTGATGCTGCACTCTGGGCCTCTCCTGCTGACTAAGTTGTCTCAGGCTGGGAAAATTCTCACTTTGACCTTTTGTTGGCTCTGCCACTCCAAAATTTGATTCAGGGAGTTATTTTAAAGTTGTCTGGAAGGGAATGTTGGGAGATCAGCTGGGTTGCTTAGTTCCACCCCCATCTAGCTTGTTTAGTATTCTGTAGGGCTCTGTATTTTCTTTCTTATTTGTCCTCTCTTTAGATTTGCCCTATTCTGATAATGGGGTGTTGAAATCTCACTATAATTTATTTTATTTTTTGCTATTCCTTCTTGTAACACCCTCAGCTTTTCTTTTACAAATTTTACTGCAGAACTATTAGGTACATCCATATTTTAAATTGGTTTTCTCTCATTTGAATAGAAACTTTTAACATAACATAGTATCTTTGATAATCTTTTCTAAAACTTTCTGGTTAAAATTTGACCTTGATATTTTTCTCGCTATTCTTGTTTTTGTGATTTTCTAATAGCATGGGAAACTTTATAACACTTTTCATATTAAATACAAAGCTATCTAACTTAAATGGAAAACAACATATTGTTCTATTCTATTTTATGCCATTCTAGAATTCATTCTTTTACTAAAGAATTCAGTTTACATTAAGCATTACAACTGTTAGATTTTTCTTTTCTTCTGACATTCTATTTCCTTGTCAAAATTGAATAACAATTCAAAAAACTTTTATTGTTATTAATAACCTAAAGACAATTAAAAACATTGAAATCAAAATTCTTGTTTTATACTGGTAACATACTAGAATGTTTCTTTAATTTAGACTTTGCTTTCTTTTTTTCCCTGAGAATTATTCTCTCATGTTCCTTTGTACTCATCTTATTTTTCCCTTTTTTCTGTTTATATAAAAAAGTCACATTTTCATTAACATCTATTTCTTCTTAATTCGAGAAGTATTAGTTATTTAAAATTTTTATGTTTTGCATTTGGAGGCTTACTTATTTAAAGACTTCACTGACATCTTTGAATAATCTCCATAAGTGAGACTCTATAAATTAAATTAAATTTCCCAATACATTTTAACTTTGTATACATCATATTTTTTCTCATCAACCTACATTTTTCTTGAGAATTAAAAAATTGCATTTCCTTGATATAGTTATTTCTTTTGGTAACTTACATGTTTTTTTTTCCTTTTCATCAGAGCATTAAAAGTTAACTGTAAATTGGATTCAAACCCTGGCTCCTCCACTTTATATTTATGTGATGTTGGTCAAATGGTTTAATTTCTCTGAGTCAGTTTCATCTGTAAAATAGTGGGGAAGTGAGGGGGAGGGTGCATTGAATGGAATGATTTCGGAAGTTTTTTTCTAGTCTTAAATATATGATTTTATTATTTTGAAGAATTGAATCTTGTCATTTTCTTTGTTAGGGCAGCTAGGTGGTACAGTGGATAAAGTGCCAGGCTTGAGGTCAAGAATACTCATCTTCCTGAGTTCAAATCTGGCCTCAGACCCTTATTAGCTTTGTGACCCTGAACAACCACTCCACAGTATCTTTGCCAAGAAAACCCCAAATGGGGTCACGAAGAGTTGGAAACAACTGAAATGACTAAATAACAATTTTCTTTGTCAGTGTTATGTGGGTCCTTTCTATTTACATTTAGTCATTAGCCTGTTCATTCTGAAAAGTTTTATTTCCAGGAACATAGTATTAAAATTTTTTTGCTTTTCTAACTTTGGAGAGATGTTAGTAATTCCAAAGTCTTAAACTGTTGACTTTAATCACTTGAATCTGAGTATTTTGCAGTTCTTTTAATAATATGACCGTTTGATGAGCTTGTTTTCCAGCTTTTCTGTGGAGTTCACAATTCTGTTTTATACAATGATAAGCCTGTTTTTAGCTGCCTCATAGATTTTGAGCTCTTTCAGGCATGTTCTCCATTCTAAATATTATTTCCTTCCAATCTTTTAAAGGTATCCTTTAATTCTAGTTTCAATTCCTTTCTCCCTATAGTTAATTACAAAATTTCCAATTTGAGGGAGACTGAAAGGCCGGCCTGCTTCAAAATGCCTTCCTTACCTGCCTAAAATCCCTACTACTCTCTGACTCTGCTGGGTTAGACAATAGCAGTGGAGTTATCTCCAGAAAACTATAGTTAAAATAAACACCTGTTACTTCAGAGAAACCACCTCTCCTCTTGGCATATTAGCCAACAAGAGGATTTGCTTATCAGATAATAATAGTTGAGAATTTGGACCCTAAAGGGTTCAGCCACAGAACAGATTGGTTTCAATGACAGAAGCCTTGGCTGGTCAAAGGCAAGCAATGAGGATGTCTGACCACAGAAGAATTTGTTCTGGCTATGATGTGACAAAAGATGAGGAAGGCAATGGAGGTGAAAAAGAACAAATCTACTCTGTTTGCCTAGAATAGACCCTGATTCCAGATCTAATGAAGTGATGGGGAGATGATCATTTTGATAATATAAACAATGATTTGTTACCGTTGTTTATCATTTCAGTCATTTCTGACTCTCCATGACCCTGTTTGGGGTTTTCTTGGCAAATATACTGGAGTGGTTTGCCATTTTCTTCTCTAACTCATTTTACAGATGGGGAACTGAGGCAAACAGGATTAAGTGACTTACCCAGGGTCACACAGCTAGTAAGTGTCTGAGACCAGATTTGAACTCAGGTCCTGATTCTGGGCTCGGTGTATACACTTAACCACCTTGCTGCCCCACATAATGATCATCATGATGTAAATATTGAGAACTCTAAAACGAATCCAAACTTATGTGCTTGTAATAACCAAATTTGACTCAAGAGAACAATGAAAGCTACCTGCCTCCTCTTAGCAGACTGGTGAGGGACTGTGGGGGAAGCATGCTGCATATGCTTTCAGAGGTTGTCAGTGTCACATTTTGGAAGATTTAATTCCAGAGGATGGTGGGGCTGCCTACATCTGAAAATTATGGTATAAAAACAAGGCACTAGTAAACTTTGTTTTAAAAAGGAAAGATCGTCTGCCTACATCTGAAAATTACTGTAATATAAAAACAAGATACCAATAAAACATTTTTAAAAGACATGATCATTTCTAGGAATAAGAAAAAAGAATCATAAAAAAACCAAGTTTTTTTAATTAGTCATCTCACCGATTACTATTATTAAATTCTAAATTAGCATTATCAATAAAATGCTGTCAATTGATACCTGAGGCATGAAGATCCACACACTCGCGAGGTAAACACAGAAAGGTGCAATCACGCTTCCTATACGGCACATCATGCTACCACTTCCTACAGCAAGGGACCTAAAAATGTTAAGAAATGTCAAAAAAGCCACAGCACAGGAAGTAAGTAGGAGATACAAGATAGAAAACAATGTTTATGGCTTTTGCTTTGGGAAATATATTGGAACATTGCTGCAGTTTCATAGGTGGAAGAAATATACAGGCCAAACTGCACTGAAAAATGGATTTCTCTCAACCCACACGGTTAATGGATCCCTCGACACCTTCAAAACAGGTTGTTTAAGAGTTGCTGTGGTCACAAATATTTATCACCTGGTGGCCAGCTTTCTGACAATGAGCCATTCAGAACTCAGCTAGCATGGGCCATAGATTGTAGACCCACAATGTGCCTATGCTTGAGATGTCTCTGGTTTGGTAGAGGTCACCAGAACTCCCACACCATTGGCATAGCCTCATTGAACCCAGAGAGCTCTCCAGTCTGGAAGGACACTGGAGGAGGACTTCGGTAGAGGAAAGGACACATAAGAGAAATATTAGATGAATTCAATCCAGAAGGAATTTTAAGACAAAATTTTTCAAGAATATAGATATGAAACAAAGCCAATGCATGAGGTTTTGCAACTGTAGGAGTCACCGATAGCATTCTGCCTAAATTTACACGAGTGACGGGTAGCTGAAAAGTTGTACATAAATCCAATTTTTCTTTCACATCAAATAGTATTTTAAATGTGTGACCACTATCTAAGGAAAACATTAGCAAAATTTTTTATAAAGAAAAAGTTTCTTTTAAAAGTAAATTATCCCTCCCTAATAAATAGTACTGTTTCACAAGTTTGAATGTTCACCTGTTGACTTTTTCTTCAAGTGGGATGTACCTCTAGTTGAAAAGAGACCACCTACTTTTCTAAAATTCATACCAACTGCCATTTTATTAGACACTTCATAAATGCTGGTTGATGGTGGTGGACACAGCGCTTTGAAGTTGGCAAAGCACTTCACAAAGCTGACTTCATAACAACTCTATGAGGGAAGATACTCTCATAATCCCCATTATATAGATAAGAAAACTGATGCTTGACGAGATAAACAAAGTGGCTTGCCCATCATGACATAACTAGTTAAGTGTCAGGGCAGGAATCATACCTCTTCTCTTCCTGTCTCCAATTCTAGCATACTATCTCTTATGACCACACAGCACAACCATGAGTAACACACATCCACACCAGTGGTTCAGGGCAATCCCTTTTCTCCCTCAGCCAGTGGAGATTGTTCAAATTCTTCTCTGCCCTGAATTATGGAAAATGCCCCACACAAAGAATTTTTGGAATTTGTGTTTACTTCTGGTCCTAGGATTAGGTCTTGTCTCATTGAAGGTGAATGGATTTCCTTATACTCTATAACTGGGCACATTACTTAGATCTCTCCCACCCCCTTTCCTGCCCATAGTCATATCTGGGTTCACAAATGAGGCCTAAGGGCCTCAGAATACAAGGAGTTATAGCACCATTGGCATCGCTTTCATCTAGAGGAGGGTATAGCCAATTACACCCCACAAGGCCACCACCTATTTTTGAACAGCCCATGAGTAAGGAAGGTTTCTACGTTTAGGTTGCAGTTTACCAAATATTAAAAGAACAGCAGTGATATATTATTAGAAAATAGGCCTCCTGTGGCAAGAAATATAGGCAGTCATAGGATATTGGGATTTAAAGCTAGAAGAAGCCCAAGACAATTGAGCTTTAAAGTTCTTTAGGACAATGCACACCTTCAGAAAGTGATTTTTTAAAACAAATGTTTCAAAATCATTTTTTTTTTAGTTTTTCAGTGCCAATGAACCATAATCAGCACTTAGCATAATACCTGGCACACAGTAGGTGCATAATAAATGTTTACTGATTGATCGATAACCACAGCCTTAGAGTTATAATACACCAGAATTTCTTTTACCTCAGGCTCTCTTTCTATATAAAAGATACCTGGATTTATTGAGTAGCCAATTAAACAAATGATGCCTAGCTGCAATGTCCACTAAAGTCTTCTTCCAATGTCTCATCGTAGAGTAGAGGTGAGTTTGGGTTCTCATCAACTATGCCAGCAGAATGAGAACCCTGGTATGCCCAATGGAGTGATTTACCAACTGGAAAGGTTGTGAGTTTAGGCCTGGCAACTTGGATGACTGTCTTCTGTCATCATTTGGCAACAAGCCAAGTGAAATTCAGAGAGGTTCATCACTAGGTTTAGTCATAATAAATCACAAAGCTCACCTTCTTTGGCCTAGAGGAGAGTCGCTATCTGCATCAGGGAAGGCAGTACCCCCAAACAAGTCATATCTTTGGAGTATCAAAGGATGTACATTCAACAGTAACAGGAAAACAGGAAGATAAATTGCCAACTCTCACCTTATGAATGTTGGATACAGCTCTGCCGTATACAGGTAAATGAGGCCAAACGCAACACCAATGGTGAACTTTCCTGCCATATTTGCCAAAACAACCAAAACACTGCAATGCTGTGGAGACAATGCAAATGTGTCATTCTAAGGAGTAGTCCTTTGGACTCTATCTTCTTTGAAGCTCATGATAACTCTGAAAGATGAGCACTGGTCCCCCATTTTACAGACGAAGGAACTGACAGAGAACCCAATTTACATTATAGCTAACAAGTGTTAGAGCTGGGATCCTAACCCAAGGATCTCCTGACTCCAAGTCCAGCATGCTTGTCTCCACCTCAGGCTGCCTCTCTCTTTTTCTGTTCCTCCTTCATTCACACTGCCACCATCCCAGGGGTCCCTGGAGCCTAGAGGTGGCTAGGTGGTAAAATGGACACAGTGCCATATCAGGAGTCAGAAAGACCTCACTTCAAAACCTGATTCAAACACTTACTAGTTGTATGACCTTGGACAAGTCACTTAACTTCTGTTTGCCTCAATTTTCTCATCTGTAAAATGAGGCTAATAATAGCTCCTGCTTCACAGAGTTATTGTGTGGATCAAATGAGACAATATTTGTAAAGCACTTAACACAATGCCTGGTACATAGTAGGCACTTGATAAATGCTTATTCTTTCCCTCCCCAATGCAAACTTGCATCATCACTTCTCTTTTAGACTATTTGATGAGCTTCATAACTAGTTTCCCTGTCTTTCCTCTCTCCAGTGCCTCCTTTGCACCACTTCAAAATGATTTCCCTAATGCATAGCTCTGATTACATCCCTCCACTGCTCAAAAATCCTCAGTGGCTCCCTATTGCCTTTAGGATAAAATTTCAACTCAGACGGACATGTGAGGGTCAAAAAAGCCCCAAGATAAGTCTGCAGTTTTATTCCCCTCTTCAGTAACTACATTCCAGTCAAACTAGACCCTGCTCTCATTCTGCATGCTCCCACCTGGTGGAAGAGCATTTCATTAATGCAGCAAATCCCCTCTGACCCAGAACATTCTCCTTCCTCATTTCGCTGACTCACCAACCAGTCTTTCTTATTTAAGGCACACCAAAGGGGATGGTTCTTCCATGGTACATTTCCTGTTTCCTGCCACCTGAATGCATTTTCTTAGAATACTTTGGTTCTCTCCTTTGCCCCTAATATACTCTAACCCTGGATTATACCTGTTTGTATGGTACATTCCTCCTTAAGCAGCTAGGTGGTAGGTGGTGCATTGGATAGAGAGCGAGGCCTGGAGTCAAGAAGATTCCAATCTGGCCTCAGGCACTTACTAGCTGTGTGACCCTGGGAAAGTCATTTACTTCTGTCTGCTTCAGTTTCCTCACCTACAAGATAGCATCTGTATTCATACCAGGGTAGTCGTGATAATAAAGTGAGATAATATTCATAAAATGCTTTGCAAAGTACATACAGCTTAAAGAGCTATATGCATCATTACTGTTAGTTATTATTACATGCATAAGTGTTACAAGGCCCAAGTGAATTTAACTTGAATATATTTTATTTTGAGAATGTGAAAACATCACAACACTGCCCGATCCAACACTGAGGTGTCACAAAGCCAGTGCTAAAAAGCACAGCCCTCTATAGGTGATTTCCTAAGGGGAAAGCCTGTTCCATAATTTGAAAAAGACACAAAAATATGGAGAACCTGGAGGAAAATATTGCCTATTAGAGATCAAGTGAAATGAATAGTCTAAAAAGTCTCCCATTAAAAGCATTACAACCATGTCTGGATCACCCATCGGTGTAATTCTATCCCCGAAAGAAAAACTCAGGATAGTAGTCCCCATCAATCAATCAACAAGCATTTATTAAGTGCTTACTATGTGCCAGGGATTGTGTGAGGTGATGCAGATACAAAGACAAAGGATGAGACAATCCCTAAGAGGAACTTTCATTCTAACAGGGAAGCAACAAGGGCATATATAAGGAGATACCAAATAAATATAAAAAGAATAAATATAAAGTAGTTAAGGAGAGGGTAGTCCGGGAGGGAGGGAGGTAGCAGTTAAGGGCATCAGGAAAGGTCGAGGCCAAGCTATCCAGCTCAGAGATGGACTATTGTGTGTGAGGAACAATGGTCAGTTTGCCTGCATTGTAGAGTCAAGAAGGCTGAGGAATACAGAGGGAGATGGGAAAGATCAGCTGGGCCCAGGTTGTAATGGACTTTAAAAGCTAAACAGAAGAGTTTATAGTTTATCCTGGAGCCAATAGGGAGCCATTGCAGTTGATTGAGTACAGGAATAGTAGGGTCAGACTTGGGCTAATGGAAAATCACTTTGGCCGCTGTATGGAACATCCTAGATTTGGACAATTCCATCGTGGACATGGGATAATTATCATTTAAAGGGGAAACACAGACAAAGAGAACATATATTCTCTCAATCTTGATGAGCAAAGCTTTCTATAGCTCCCTATTGCCTTCAGGATACAATATGCACTCTGTAGGGCATTTAAGGCCCTCTCCACTCTGGCTCTCCACCTCCCTTCCTAGCCTTATTTGACATTATTCCCTTCTATGTGCTCAATATTCCAGCTAAAATGGACTACTACCCATTCTTGTATGAGATATTTCATTTCTCACCTCTGCCATAACTCAGCACCTACAACAGATTCTATCTTCTCAAAATTTGCCTCTCTGAGGCCTCATCTTTCTTCTAGGCTCAGTACGTGAGCCGCTTCCTACTTTGGGAAGCCTTTCCCATTTGCCCAGAATTATTCTTTCTCTCTTTCACTGAACAGATTATCTTGTACTTATTTATCGATGTGCATGTTTTAGCCAACAGAGTAGAAGCTCCCTGAGGGCAGGAACTGTCTCAATTTTATCTTTGTATCCCCAAGGCCTAGCACAGTGTCTGGCACTTCAGAAATATTTTTTAATTGAGTGAACTTCAACCCTGCTCTGCATAGAAGTTATACTTAAATCTCAAGTAATTTGGCTTCCAAAAAACCGCAGACTCATTTAGAACTATTAGATCATGCTATGTCATATATTTCTAATGTCTAATTCTTGGGGAGCACACAGCTATCACTAAAATATTCCCAATCCCTGGATAATGTCTATTGTTGAATAAGGAAAGAAAGCTCATGGGTATAAACCCACTTACTTTCCTTTACCTCTAATAAGCATTTATGTAGCACCTACTGTGTGCTAGGCACTATGCTAAGTGCTTTATAAATATAATTCATTTGATCTTCACAGCAACCCTGTGAGGTAGATGTTATTATTAGTCCAATTTTGTAGCTGAAGAAACCAAGGTAAACAGAGGTCAAGTGGCTTGAGGAAGGTCACATAGCTAATAAGGGTCCAAGTCTAGATTTGAATTCGAGTCTTCCTAACTCCAGGCCTGGTACTCTATCCAAATGGCAGGCTCATTTCTTAGCAGATAAGATTGAAAACGTAGTTCTCTAAGTATGAGATAGGAGTTTCCCTAGGTGAGCCATGAAATTTTGGGTGTTATGCTATTTCACAAAAATATATAAATAATTTAATATGAATTTTACTTAGCCAGCATGCCTTTTTTAAAAAAAAAATAAACAAAACACGCCTAATATTATGTAGGCATTCACCTTGAAATACACCAGACCTTGAACTGACAAAGAATTCTGCTCTCACACAAAGGGAATTGGGCCAGTGAGAGTCAGCCAATTTTTCTGAGTGCGAACTTAAGCAGTCATTGAGTCTTGATTCCTCCCAGCAAAGAATACTGAGCCTTAAACCAAGAAAAGCTGGAGAACCACTGATTTAAGATAACAAACAACTCACCTGAGGGATCAGCATAATCATGGCACAGAGCAGGGCACTAGCAATAAGAAACGGTGTCAGAGTGTTTCTTCTCCCAATTCTGTCCATTCCGATGCAAGCAATAACATAAGCAGGGAGTTCCACGGCACCTGTCAATGGGAAATTTAGCAAACTGTAGTGTAAGATAAGGGCAGCCAGGTGATGCAGGGGACAGAGTGCCAGGTCTGGGGTCAGGAAGACCTGAGTTCAATTTCAGCCTCAAACACTTACTAGCTGTGTGACCCTAGGCAAGTCACCTAACCCTGTTTGCCTCAGTTTCCTCATCTGTCAAATGAGCTGGAGAAGAAAATGACAAACCACTGCAGTACTTTTGCCAGGAAAACCCCAAATGGGGTCACAAAGAGTCAGATAAGACTGAAATGACTGAACAAAACAAGAGCAAGAAGACAGGCCTCTATTTGTCAAAAACAGGAAAGAAGCTGTGGTTCCCTTCCCTATAGGAGCAGGCAGTATAACGGGAAGAGCTCTAGATTTGGCCTCAAAGCACCAGGATTCAAATCTTACTACATGCCACTGTCCATCTGTCTAACCTTGGACAAGCCAATCTCTCCGGACCTCCCCTTCCTCATCTGTAAAGTGAGTGGGTGAACCTAGATGAGCTCCAAGGTTCCTCCTGGCTCTAACTCCTATGACTGACATAAAATAAAGAACTCTTCTGAAGCTATTTTTAACTGGATTCACTTTTATTTAGGCCACTGGCCACAGGCCCATGGTTCTTCTGACCCTTTTGCAAACATTGATTCTAGAATAATAATCATATCCTTAAAAAAGACAACCTCTAAACTTGCAGATGTTCTGCCTGTAGTTTAACAAAGGTTATAAGTAAGGATAGCATTTTCGTGGGAAAATAAATTTTAGCTACAAAGCAAACCCTTCAATCCTGGGATCCCAAATGAATCTTTCCAAAGGGACTCCTCCCCTGACCCTCATCCCTCCTTCCCAGCACCACAAAAAAAAATATCTTCATTGGCACTGGCATAGAAAGTAGGCCCTCCAAGCAATGTAGTTTGTCTGGGAGCTAGCTTATTAATGTTTCTAGGGGGCAGCTAGGTGGCACAGTGAATAGAGCACCAGCCCTGGAGTCAGGAGGACCTGAGTTCAAATATGGCCTCAGACATTTGACATACTTACTAGCTATGTGACCTTGGGCAAGTCACTTAACCCCAATTGCCCTGCCTTCCTCCCACCAAAATAAATAAATAAATGTTTCTATAACAATTTTGGTGGCGCAGTAGGTAAGAGTGCCGGGCCTAGAGTCAGGAAGACTCATCTTCCTGAGTTCAAATCTGGCCTGAGACACTTACTAACCACGTGACCCTAGGCAAGTCGCTTAACCCTGTTTGCCTCAGTTTCCTCATCTGTAAAATGAGCTGGAGAAGGAAACGGCAAACCATGCCAGTATCTTTGCCAAGAAAATCCCAAATGGAGTCGCAAAGAGTCAGACACGACCGAAACAACTGAACAACAATTTTTACAGCATCATGGAATCACAAGCTAGGAGCTCCCATTTTACAGAGGAGAAAAGTAATTCAGAGCCTGTGACTCGTCCAAGGTCACACATTTAGGACATAAGAAAGGACTCAGATTCAGCCTTTCTGACTCCTGGTCCAGATCTCTTTGCCTCCCTGATACCATATCAAAGAGAGAGAAGGAGAGAAGTTTTACCAAAGGGATTAAGCTTACTGAATACAAGAAGAATTTCTGGACAACAAAGACAGCCAAGCACCAGAATGCTTCACCAACGGTGACTGTTGAGACTCTTTCTTTCAATGGTCTTCCGAGCGAGGACCATTTAATAAAAAGAGCTAGCATTTCTATAGCATTGTAAGGTTTGCAAAGCACTTAACAAATATCATACGGTATCTTCCCAATAATCCTGGGAGCTAGGTTCCATTGTCATCCTCATTTTACAGAAGAAGAAACCAAGGCTAAAACAGGTTAAGACTCAGGGGTGGGGAACCTGTGGCCTCGAGGCTACATGTGGCCCTCTAGATCCTCGGGTGCGGTCTTTTGACTGAGTCCAAGTTTTACAGAACAAATCCTTTTATTAAGGAGATTTGTTCTGTGAAGTTTGGGTGCAGTCAAAGGGCCACACCCGAGGACCTAGAGGGCCACATGTGACCTTGAGGCCTCAGGTTCCCCACCCCTGTATTTGCCCGGGGTCATATAGCTAATAAGCATCTGAAGCTGGATTTGAACTTAGGTCTTCTTAACTCCAGGCCCAATGCTCCATCCACTATGCCACCAAGCTGAAAGAGATATATTTTGAAATACAGGTAATGTAAAAACATAAATTTTGTGGGTTTTTTTTTAAATTAAGGGTTTTTAAATAAATTTTTAAATAAATAAAAATAATTTAAATAAACGTGAGAAGGAAAGGGAGGAAAAGGTAGAAAGGGAGTAGAGAAGAGGAGAGGGTGATAAATGATATAACCTAGGCTGGCTGCTTTATTCTGTAATTATTTGCATACACGTCTTAGCCCTCACACTAGAATGCCAACCTAGAGGCCAAAAACCATGGTGATTAGTAATTACTGAACGATACTAGTTCAACGAATCAATAATACTATTTTTATCACTCTAAAGAATTAGCTCCCAAAAAATTGCCTTAGTGGAAAAAATTTAATATTCTGGGGGTCCTAAATAAACACTGAAGATCTATCTTTTACTTTTTGTTATAAGGGATGATTTGTTAAGTAGGGAGGGGACAGAGAAAAAAATTTACTAAGTACCTACTATGTGCCAGACACTGTGTTAAGTGCTTTACAAATATTGTCTCATGTTATCCTCAGAACAAGCCTGCAAGGTAGGTGCCATTACAAACTGAAGAAACTGAGGCAGATAGCAGTTAAGGGGCTTGCCCAGGATCACACAGCTAGGAAGTGTCTGAACTCAGTTCTTCCTCACTCCAGTGCTGTCTGTATTCATTGTGCCATCTACTTGCCCCTAAGTGCCTCAAGAGGGGAAAAACATATTCAGAAATAAATATGACATAAAAATAAAATCCATCAATAAAAATAAGAAAATGTTTGAAGAACAGAAGGTGCCCTTTAGCTGTCCTTTAGTGAAAAATAAATAGACCTTCTGAGGAGAAGATCCTCCTTCTCTCACAAGTATAACTGTTGTGCATGGATCCTTTGGGTAGCACACGTGTTGTTAGTCTCAGAGGCTCTCCAAGCTACAAAACAACATGTTGAGGCACTGATAATTATTCTGGTGTCATGTGAAGCTGGGGTCAGGGTTGGTGAGAGTGGTGAATGTTTAATAGCTTGAGAGAAATTAGCAATATGCCTAGGCGGTCCTGACTGGTTAGGGTGCAGAGGCATTGTCCGCATGTATTTGCTAGTTTTGTCTTTCCACTTAGGATCTGAACCCTGACTATGTCATCAACAATGCCCGCCTCTTTTGTAGTAACCTCCAGCCTTTGTGAAAAGAGAATTAATCCTTTTACTCTGAAAAAATGGGAACATATCACAACAAATCCTGAGATCATCAGAGATATCCCAGTGTGTCGAAAGACCAGGCCCAAGCATCATAACCATACCCAAGCAATTTCAGAAAAATGAATACCTAATCTGTAAAGTCAAAGGTTTACATATGCATAGATTGAGGGGGAAAATATTGACTACAATCATTGCTCAATTATCTGCATGAATGGCACAGACATTGAATGATGCAAGACAGTAAATAAGCCAAAATAATTTGCATCCACTTTTCAAAAGAATTTTGGTGATTACATGGGGAGTACTTGATCATCTGGGAATTTACGCCACTAACCAATACAGCAAATGTCTCCCTTATCTTCTCCTTTTCTTGACTTTGAAACCTGTATAGGGCTTTCCTCATGATAACTCCATGAGATACCTTTATTACCAGGTTATAAATGGAACTGCGCTTCTGAGAGGATTGGTCACAGTCACATAGCTATGTGTCTGAGCTGGGATCTGAGCCCAAGTCTCTGTACACTTCCCAAACAGATTCACAAGACAGTCTGAAGCAGAGATGGTCCATCTCTTGCAGACTTGCTGGTTCACCCATTCCTTGGATAAAGGAATCCAGTAATTATTTTGCCTTAAAAGGCTATTCTCTGGTTCCTCCTTCAGTAAACAGAATCACATTTATGACAATAAACTACCTAGTAAACCAAGAAGGTAAAAATAACCAGAATTCAAGATTTTACATGGAAAATCCACAATGCAAATAAATCTTCATACAGATAATCAGGAGTGCATCATAGCATATGCAGAAAATGAGGATTGCTAAGTTTTCAATAGTTTACAAATCTATACTTTTGTCTAAACTGGGACTTGCATGCTGAGTACTACAATAGTAACACTGGAAGCAATTCTATCATGCCACTACAATGGAATAAAATATGCCTCATATTCAGTAGCAAGATAACATGCAATTTGATCCACTGCACTTTGGAGAGTAAAGGTGGAAATATCATTTTATTGGCTAAACGGCTAAAGCAAAAATAAATGGCATTTTTGAGATCGGACAGATGCCACGATAATGTGGTTAGCAGTCATGTTCCTGGAATAAAAGGACAATGAAACTATACTGCACAGATCTGTTGAAATCCCCAAGTGATTAACTAGTCACATGACTGTCACCATAAAATAGTTCACTATTTACCTATGAGGAAGAGGTTTAAATATTCACTGCCTCCCAGGTTAACAGAACTCAAAGAGAATACATAGTATCCCAAACTGCCGGTAAACCAAATGAGCCAGACTGTGAGGGTCCTTCTTGCAATATTCCAGTTACAAAACAGATGAAGTATATTGTGACTCTTGGGTCCAGACACAACATCCCCAGTGGTGTTGCCAATGCCACCACCCTGTTCCACCAAAAGCAGGTCAGACACTTTACAAGAGCTCGTTCCATTCCATTTTGCCATCATATCAATTACTGTCTGTGCTTCTTCATATCTTCCTTCAGAGAGAAGCCAAAACGGTGTTTCAGGCAAAGCCCAGCAGCATAAGACAAAGGGAAGAGTTGTCATGGAAAGAAAAATCTGATAGAGCCACCAGGTCCGGACCAAATATCCCATCAGAGCCACTACCATAATGCCAACCGCAAAAAAGGCATGAACGTGCATAGACGCCCATGTCCGTGCTTTAATACCGATGAATTCTGTCACATAAACAAATACCACCACCAGATACCCGCTGGCAGCCTGGGTGGGGAAAAGAAAGAGAAATTAGTTCAGCCACAGCAGCTTGATAAAGGAACAAAAAGGGTTGCCAGCCAAGATTATGATTATCTTTACTCTAGTAATGGAGAACATCCACTTGCAAATGACATTGACCTGATAGGCTATGTAGGGAAGAAAGAAAAAAATGCCAAGAAAAGATTGTTAATGTTTTCAGATAGAATTCAATTCTCATTCTCCTTAAGTACTCGCAAATAGCATTCAAGTTTCTCCTTTCTCCTTAATTACCTGAATTACCCGAATTACCCTTCTTTACATAATGATCTTCTCACCACCTCTCTAAATCCCTCCCTTATATTTACTTAGTAATTCTCTTTGCAGGACATGAAACACGTTGTTGTTCAGTTGTTTCAGTCATGCCCAAACGCTTCACGATCCCATCTGGCGTTTTTGTAGCAAAGATACTGGAGCCGTTTCCTTTTCCAGCTCATTTTACAGATGAGGAAACTGAGGCAAACAGGGTTAAGTGGCTTGGCCAGCGTCACACAGCTAGTATCTGAGGCCAGAATCTTCCTGACGCCAGGCTCGGCACTCTATCCCACTGCATCACCTAGCTGCCCAACATGCAGTGTACACAGCTCCTAACAAGGCAAGTTAAGCGTTAGATCCAGAGGTAAACAACTGTTTCTGCTGTTAAAGGGCTGACAGTCTAAGAGGTAGTTTTGACAACTATGTACAAACAAGACAGATACAGGCTACATTGGAAATAAGCCCCAAGGGAAGGCACTAAGCTTGAAGAAGGTGGGATTTCAGCTGAGACTTGCAGAAAGCTAGAGTAAAGTCAGGAGGCAGAAAAGAAGAGAGAGAGCATTCCAAACGTGGGGGACATCCAAGTAAACATGGGGAGTGAGGAGATGACATGGCGCCTGCAAGGAACAGCAAGGAGTCCAGTGTCATTTGATCACATTGGAGGGCATAGCAAAATATATAGAATATATATTTTTTGGAGAACATGAATGTTAGAAGACATTTATCTTTTGTTTTTAAACAAAATGCCATAGAATTTGTTTTAGCTAGCTTCTTATTAATGTCCATTTATATTCATCTCTCATCTAGTGTCCTCCTGCATCTCCACAAATGACGTTCAATAAATGTTTGCTGCTGGGAATGATAACCTTTTATTCAGTCATTTCAGTCACGTCTGACTCTTTGTGATCCTATTCGGGGTTTTCTTGGCAGGGATACTGGAGTGGTTTGCCATTTCCTTCTCCAGCTCATTTTACAGATGTGGAAACTGTGGCAAATAGAGTTAAGAGACTTGCCCAGGGTCACACAGCTAGTAAATGGCTGAGGCTGGATTTGCACAGATCTTCCTGACTCCAAGCCTAGTACTCTATCCACTGCACCACCTAGCTGCCTGTAGGGATAATAAAGAGGAGAACTAATGGACAAATTTCATTCATCTTCCCTCCATTAGCAATTTATTATCCTCTAGACTAGCCCATGAGGCAGGCATTAGTACCATTCACATTTACTAGAGCTACCTCTTCTTCACTGCTTCAACTCTTTCCTCCTTCCTACTGACTGTCTCTATCTCTAGGCTTAGAAAATTGAACCATCTGTGTGTCCTTCATAAACAAAAATTTTCATGAGAATTAAAGAAAACAGAGGAAAGAGAAGAAGAAAAGGAAGCATTTATTAAGCACCTACTAAGTGCCAGGCACTACACTAAGTGATTTACAGATATCTTATTTGATCCTCATAACCAACCTAGGAGGTAGGTGCTATTATGATCTTCATTTTACAGATGAGGAAACTGAGGCAGATGAGGTTAAGGGACTTGCCTAGGGTCACACAGCTAGTAAGTGGCTGAGGCTGGATTTGAATTCAAGTCTCCTTGACTCCTGGACCAGCACTCTAGCCCCTGTACCATTTAGCTGCTCCTATAAAGGATGAGGAAACAAGTCAGAAGACCAAGATTTTAATTCTGCTTCAGGATTACCTTTGTGATTGCAGGCAAGTCAATTAAGAGCTCAGTGCCTCAGTTCCCTTTTCTTTAAAATGGAGAATTAGACTCACACCAGGTTGCTGTGAGGAAACCCCTTGCAAAGCTCACGGTGCCAATTTTTATTATTATTACACCTCACAAATGGATTATTTCTCAGGAACTCTACAAGCACAATTGACTAGTCAATTATAATTTAACAAAGCTGGGAGACCAAGAAGAATGATTTCAAGAAGAATTCAGAGACATTTGGTAACACTAGTTTGAACATATTCAGAGCAAAATGATCAAAACCAAAAGTGAAAATCAATAACCACGGTAATGTAGAGGAAAGCGACAACAAAAAAAATGCTTCAGAACTATAGTCACGGCAGTAACCAAGAGTGACTTCAGAGGACTGACATTGACCCATTCCCCGTAGCTTTTAGCAAAGGGGTGGCAGACTACATATGCAGAATGCAGCATGCATTCTCGGACATAATCAGCTTTAATTTGATTTACTTAACTGTACTTAATTGTTACAAGGGAGAGTTCCATTGGAGAGGAGCAGACAAGAATGATTTCAATTTTATATATAGCAAAACAAAGTCATAGGTGACCAGTCATTTTGGGATAAGAAAGTGGGAACAGTCTCTGGGAATAGGTACAGAGTTAGGAACAGAAGCTAGGCATACCACTTTTCAATCTTCTTACAAAAGCCACTAGTTTCTTTTCCTGAAGAGAGAGTGGTTACACTTTAGCATCATAGCTTCTGAAGTACATGAGGGATAATAGGGGAAGGATTTCATCTTTCACTGGGAGACAGACAGGTGAAAAAAACAGATTTCTAGAATGCTAAGAATGGTAGGGACCTGAAAAAGCCAACTAACCTATCCAGCATCCCTTAGGAAAGAGAATACTTGCAGGGTAGTTTAAAATATTTAACGACTGGCTCCCCAGGAGGAAAAATGACCTCACAACATATTTTTAAGCTTATTCTGCATTTTTCACGTTTTCCCTATCACTTTCTGAAATCTGAATAATTGACAAAACAATAAAACGAGCCCTGATTATTAGCATTTGCCAATTGCCAAGATGCAAATGCTTACCCTGAAAATTTAATCGGCTCTGGTGAGTAGGTTCAAGCTAGCTCTAGGATAGCCTGTAAGCATATACACACAGCCATATGATGCCAAGATGTTATTTATGTTATTTAGTCCGAAAAGGAAATGATACAAAATCTCTTATTAACCTGTTGTGCTGCTTTAATGAGCCTTGCCATCAGAACATTTCTTTTTCATTTGATCTCATCCTGCAAAATAAGAACATTTTCCTTTTCTTCTGTCTATAGGGGAGTTACAAAAATAATGAAAGAATATCCTTTGAATAAAAAGACTTCATGGACCAAAAGAAAATTATCAAGTCATCCCTAAGTCCTTTCTCTAAGGTTTAATACTTAATTCTTCTTCACTGGCTATATCTGCCAGCTCTTTAATCATCGGATGGAAACAATCTTGGCCTATTGAGTAACAATTTTTCATTTTAATGAATTCCATCTTCAAACATGAATAAACAGAAGAATATTTTGTTGCAAGGCAAGCAAAGATTATTGCCAGCTCATTTGTCATAGACCAAAAGAGTTTGGTGCATATATGTATGCCTTGCAGTGACAAAGATCATAGAGAGATTTAATGCTGGAAGGGACTTGGAGATCATCTTGTCCAACCCCCTCATTTAACAGACAAACAAACTGGGACCCAGAGAGATTAAGTAACTTGCTCAATGTCACACAGGTGGTAAGTGGCAGAAATGGGAACTGACCCCAGGTCTGTTAATTGTAAATCCAGCATTCTTTCCACTGTCCCACAAGATACTCAGACCTTGGGTCTTAAGCCACGTGTAACTTTTGCAGATGTAAGATGAGGTGTTTTTTTTTTTAAAAAGTCCAATTCTTATATTAAACTATTATGGAAAATTCTTAAGGGCACACAATAAGTCCCATGATTCCTTTGATTAATGTTGATGGCAAAGGGCAGTTTAGAGGCACATAATTACTGCCCCAATTCTCCACTTCCAAATCTCTCCATCACTAAGTCAACTACAGCTGTAATTTTAGAGAAACACCTTTTCTTGATCTACTAAAGATAAAACAGGAGGGTAATTCCCAAGTATGTATTTTTGGTAAAGTATATGGGATTGAATTCAATCCAACATTTATGAAGTGCCACTATGATGCCATAGTTTCCTCATCTGAAAAATGGGATTGTAATAGCCCCCACTTCTGAGTTGTTGTGAGGATCAATTGAGACGACACAAACCTTAAAGCCTTATATGTATACATGTTAATTATATCATCATTATTGCTATCATTATTACTATTATTTCTGTGGTTGTTATCATCAGGATGTCATTTCCCTGCTCAATAAACTCCAGTAATTCCCTACTGGTTCTAGAATCAATAAGGCACTGTGTTTGGTGCTAGGGGTAGGAAGACAAGAAACAAAAAAATAGTCCCTGGGCTCAAGGATTTTATATTCTACCTGTAGGAAGGCACTAACCCTCACCATATAAACTATAAAGAACAGATGAGAGGCAGAGTGGCGTCATGGGTAGAGTGCTAGACAAGAAATCAGGAAGACCTGGCTTCAGAGTTTGCCTCAGATACTTACTTGCTGGTACAAGCATGCATATGTGGTTGCCTGGGCAACCTTAAGGTCTCGAAAATATATTAGTATGTTGTTTATTGCTTAAGTAAAATTTAGTAGTTAATTTTTATAATTTTGTTGTTTTAGTTTCTTTCCTTTGATAAGTAAAAACAATATCCTTATGACTGAATATTCAATAAATAGTCACCTTAAAACAATAAAATTCCTTTAATATACACCCAAATGAAATGTGTTTTATACTACGCTGATTCTGCAATCCTGGGTAAGTCCCTTACTTGCTCTTATCCTTAGTTTTTTTTCATTTATAAAACTGGAAGAGTAGTACTACTTACCTTACAGTCTTGCTGTGGAAGACCAAATGAAATTATACTTTACTTACGTAAAGCACTTTGTAAACCTAAGAATGCTACACCGATTCTGGCTTTTATCATTTCTATGTAAAGTGGCAGCTTTGGAGAGAAAGGGACAAAAAGAAACAATAGGACCAGGTGGGGAGCCAGTGGCCTCGGGGCCACAACTGAGGGCCACATGTGGCCTTGAGGCCTCAGGTTCCCCACCCCTGCAACAGGAGGCTTTCTTGTAATGTACAGGTTTCAATTTTCTGACTTTCTACCACCTGCAGGATGGCACAACTAAGCTTAAATTAAGAAACATGCCAGAATGGAAGAGTTGTATTTTTTCCAGACACTCACCATTGCAAGAAGAACGCGTACAGCTATGAAGCTGTAATAGTCAAATGTAAAAGCCACTGCTACTCCCAAGAAGAACTGCCCAGTGCTTGTGAACCACATCACAAACCGCCTTCCTAACCTGAGAATCACACAATGGAAGAAACAAAGCATTGGTATACAACCACATTAAACACCGACTCCATTTGTCACGGACAAATGTCACACCATATATTAATCAATGAAGAATACGACAAGCCCCTGACAGGACAGAGCTGGAACTTTTTTGCTTCTAAAGCAGGCTTACCTTCCAATTTCTAGGAAAGCATTGCCTAATCAGGAAATATACAACACATTATCTCTGACTCAATTTCTCTCTCTCAATCTCTTTCCTTCCCCCCCTCAATTTCTCTCTCAATCTCTTTCCTTCCCCCCCCACTCAATTTCTCTCTCTCACATAGTTTCTATGTATATTTCTCTATCTATCTATCTATCTATCTTTCTGTCACTCTCTCTCTCTCTCTCTCTGTCTCTCTGTCTCTGTTTGTCTTTGTCCACATACTTCATGATATAGCTACACTGGCCTACTTTCTATTTCTTTTACACAGCACTCCATCTCCCACCTTCATATCTTTGCACTGGCTGTTCTCCATATCCAAAACGTTCGCCCTTTTCACCTCTGCATCTTAGCTTTTGTGGCTGCCTTCAAGATTCAGCTCAAATCCCACCTTCTCTATCCCTGAAGCTGCTAGAGCTTTCCCCTGTGATATTACTTTCTATCTACTCTATCTATATCTTGTTGTTTACATTTGTTTTCTCTGTTTGAATGTGAACTCCCTGAAGAAGGGGACTGTTTTGTTTTGGCATCCCCTAGCATACTGCTTAGCATGTAGTAGGAACTTAGTAAATGCTTTTTGAATTGATAATAGTCACTTCAGAGGCCTTTTATATAAATATGAGATACTATCTAATTTTAATAGTTTTTACTTTAACATTCTCCTTGATGTGGGTACTCAGTCCAAGGGTATCATACCAGGAGTGGGGAACCTGTGGCCTCAAGGCCACATGTCACCTCTAGGTACTCAAGTGTAGCCCTTTACTGAATCCAAATTTTGTGGCCTCTAGGTCACAGGTTCCCCAGCCTAGGATACTTTCTTATCCTAAGTGGCACAGTGGATGGAGCACTGGATCTGGAGTCAAGAAGACCTGAGTTCAAATCAGGCCTAAGACACTCACTACATGACTTAAAGAAATATCATTTAACTTCTGTCTGCATTGACCTCTCCAGGTTGATTGTGAGCATAAAATATGCCACTTTGGATAAGACAGGATGTACCTTTGGACAGGGTACCCACACTGAAGAGATGACAAATCCATGAAAGTGTTAAAGTAAAAACTGCTAAAATTAGATAGGATCTTATATTTAACACTGTTTCTTTTAGGTCTCGTATAATAAGGACATTGAGGAAGATGGAACTAGGAAATGTACCAATGATTATCTTATTGGTATAAAAAGTTTAAATAACCCTAAATCACACTTCCTAGTAGACAAATCTGAGTGACAAACTTGGTGAAAGAAATGTTAGAAAAATATTTGAGCACACAATAAAAAAGGGCTGTAGAAGGTTGCACAGATATTGTGTTGCAAAGGCATAACATCTATACTTTACCTATCTGAAAGATCACCAAAAATTACTGCTCCCAGAAGGACTCCAAGCATGAAAGTCGGCTGGATGGATTTTGCAAACCACTCCCGGTGACAGACCAGATCCCATTCAGTCACCACAGTGCTCTTCCACTTGGTCTGGTCATAAAAGTAGCCATCAGTGCAAGCAAAGTCAGATTTGTTACCATCATATTGGTATTCAAAATAAGGGTCCTCCCTTTTGGACCTGCTGCACTGAGCAAGTTCCCAAACATCTCCGTTCTGCAACTGCACTACCATGTAATCCTCTTTGCTTGGTGTGAACAACGCCCAAGCATCCTCTATCTGCAGGACAGATGAATTATAAAAGAGGACCTGACTTATGTTTCCCAGGACCCCGCAGGAAAACTTAGGGGTAACAGCCATGAACACAGAAGCCAAGTAATGGATGCCACAAGAGATGGTTTGGAAGACTGATGAGAAATAGACAAATGCCTGGAATCTGCAAGAGAGGAAAAGATAGTTACTAACTGCCCACTGAAACATAAAAGATCTCTCAAATCAGAGAATGATAGCTCTGGTTTGGAAATCAAATTTATTCCATGGAGAAGGTCAGTCTCTAATGGTGGCAAATCAATCTATGGCAGTCAGGGGAGAACCCTTCACTGTTGTTCTTTCATTATTAAAGGAAATAGAAGAATCTTCCCTATCAGGATAGGCTTACCCAGAATTGTGAAGGAGACAAAACTTGTCTTTACGCATCTTTTCCATTAGAAGGAAACATCAATACTCTTTGTATTAATGTATATAGCAATACTTGTCATCATTATATGTATATGTATATATATATATCTTTGATTCTTCTTACTCAGAGCCGTTTCACCTCCAATTCATAGAATCATAGATTTAAGGCTGAAATAAAACTTTAAAATCTTTCATTTCATGGGGACAAGAGGAGTGAAATGGTTTGCCCAAGGTTGCAGAGGTAGTAAAGGGCAGAGCCCATCTTTGAACCCGGGTTCTCTGACTCCAGACCCAGGGCTCTTTCCTCTGCACCACTCTACTTCTTATTAGGCTCCAACTGCTCCCTTTTTCTTTCTCATGGAATTCCATAACTTTTGCTATGTCCCTCTCCCTTCCTCCTCTTCTCTAAATTCTTCTCTCTGCTTGGGTCTCCTTTTCCTTTTTCTCTCTGATTCCTTCTTTATTCTTCTTCCCCTCCCTCAAAGTCTCTCCATTCTTCTCAGTCTCTTTCCCCTGCCCTTTTCTTTCCTTCAGCCTCTCTCTCTGTTCCTTACTCAGGCATCATCATCAACATCATCACAATAATATAACAATAGCTAACATTTATAAAGCACTTTAATGTTTACGAAGTACTTTACATATATATATATATATGTATATATGTGTGTATATATATATATATATTTGATTTTCACAACAACCCCATGATAACAATAATATTATCCCCATTTTATAGAGAAGGAAAGTGAATCTGAAGGAGGTTAAGTGACTTGCCCAGGATCACCCAACTGGTAAATGTCTGAGGGAGGATTTGAACCCAAGTCTTCCTGACTCCAAGTCTAATACTCCATCCACTGTACCACCTAGCTATTATATAGAACCGAAGGATGGACTCCATCATGTGTATTTACTGAAAAGTCCTAAACAGCACAGATTGAAGCACATTTTTTCTTTACTTTTCTTGTTTTTTTTTTTAACAACATGGTTAATATGGAAATGACATGGTAGCAAATGACCATAGTAACCTAGTGTTTGACAAACCCAAAGATCCAAGATGTTGGGACAAGAACTTGCTATTTGCCAAAACTTGCTGGGAAAATTGGAAAGAAAATCAGCAGAAACTAGTAATAGATCAACATTTCACACCATACACGAAGATAAGGTCAAACTAGGTACATGATAGACATAAAGGTTAATAGCATAAGCAAATTAAGGGAACACAGAATAGTTTACCTGTCAGATCAATGGATAAGGGAAGAATTTATGACCAAACAAGAGATAGCATTAGGTGATGCGAAATGGATAATTTTTATTATATTAAATTAGAAAAGTTTTGTATAAACAAAATCAATGCAGCCAAGATTAAAAGAAAAGCAGAAAACAGGGGGGTGGGCAGATTTAACAGTAAGTTTCTCTGATTAAGACCTTATCTCTCAAATATATAGAGAACTGAGTCAAATTTATAATAATAAATTCATTTCCCAATTGATAAATGGTCAAAGGATATGAACAGGTACTTTTCAAAAGAAGATATGAAAGGTATCTACAGTCATATGAAAAAATGCTCTAAATCATATTGGTTAGAGAAATGTACATTAAAGCAACTGAGGTGCCACCTCTCACCTATCAAATTGGCTAATATGACAAAAAAAATGACAAATGTTGGAGGGGATATGGGAAAAATTGGGATTCTAATGTAGTGTTAGTGGAGTTGTGAACTGATTCAACCATTCTGGAGAGCAATTTCGAGCTATGACCAAAGGGGTACAAAACTGTGCATACCCCTTGACCCAGAAAAGGCACTAGTAGGTCTATATCCCAAAGAAATAATAAAATAAAAAGGACTTATATGTACAAAAATATTTATAGCAGTTCTTTTTGTGGTGGCAAAGAATTAGAAATTGAAGGGATTCCCATCAGCTGGGGAATGGCTGAACCAGTTGTGGTATATGAATGTAATAGAAAACTATTGTACTATAAGAAACAATGAACAGGGTGCTCTCAAAACCAGGAAAGGCTTACATGAACAGATGTAAAGTGAAATGAGTAGAACCAGGAGAACATTGTACACAGTACCAGCAATATTGTAAGATGATCAACTGTGAATGACTTAGCTATTCTCAGTGATACAATGACCCAAGACAACTCTGAAGGACTTATGATGAAAAATGCTATCCATCCCCAGAGAAACAACTGATGGAGTCTGAATACAGATCAAAGTATACTATTTTAACTTTCTTTATTTTTCTTGGGTGGGTCTTTTTTGGTCTATGTTTTCTTTTGCAACATGACAAATATGGAAATATGTTTTGCATGACTACACATGCATAATCTATATCAAATTGCTTGCCTTCTCAATGAGGAGGGTGGGGAGAGAAAGAGAATTTAAAACTCAAAATTTTAAAAAGAATTTTAATTTTTTATATGTAATTGTGGGAAAATAAAATACTAAATTTTTTAAAAAAGGTATTATATTGGCAGTCCAGATGGGCTCTTAGCACTTATTCAACCAACTGCCCTTGAAGAGTTTGGCCTTTGTTTCCTTGATTAAACTAGGAGTCCTTGATGACCTCCTTGCCTCAAGGGAAAGCCTAGTTTATATGGGTTTGAATGACATGTTTGTGACATCAGAGGCTTTTAGACCACGTGGGTTTATGTTGCATTTTTGTGACAATTTTAGGTCACATGGGTGAGTCGCATTGTGACTCGCCTTTGATCCTGAACAAGATATATAAACCCAGAGATTGGTTTTCTCTTCTGGAGCTCTGAGCCACAGCAGGAGTGGCACGTGACTCTGGGCTAGCCATTGTTATGAGCTCCCCGACTTTGGAGAAAGCTCAGATGTTGAAGCTTTTTTGTCAGACGAAAATCTGTCTGTTGATTCATGTTTATTTGCTCTGAAGCTCAGGGTGCTGGCTTTTCCCCCTGAGCTGAGTGAATGATATTTGTATGTTGGATTAAAGTAAGATTGTTAACCCCTTAACATTGCTTTCCTTAGTAAAGCAGATCAAAAGAACCTGTGTTGGCAGCTTTCTATGTGCTGGCTGTTGGTCGGTCATACACCCCTTCAGCAGCCGCTAGCAGATTGTTGCAACAGGTATTCATCCTTGAAAACAAAAGATGAAACACGATACCTCCTGACAAAAGGATGATAGACTCAAAATGCAGAATAATACATGTATTTTTGGACACAGCCAATGACAGAATTTGTTTCACTCGACTATGATTATCTAAGGGTTTCATTTTTTATTTTTTTGTTTAATTGGGGGGTAGGGAAATAGAGAGGAAGAGAATAAATGCTTTATAACTGACAAACCTTTTTTTAAAAACCATCCTCAAGTCTTCATTGGCTCAAGGTACTAAAGATTTGGACCACTGACATAGCTATAACTTCCCAGTTTCCTGAGTACAAAAAAAACCAGCATAAAAGGAAGCAAACAACCTCAAAGTTCCTTTGAAGCTCGAAATCCATGATCGTGTAAGAATGACAAAACCAAAAATACACCAGCATTATAAATTGTTTCCTCCATAGTCAATACAGTAGTGATGATGATGATGATGATGAAGATGATGACAATAACATAATGGGTTTGTGCTAAATTCATCTATGTCATAAGAAATAATGATGCTTTGATGTCTTTGAGCTAAAGGTACAAGAACGATAGCCAGCGGTTCTGGTATCTAGGGCAAGTAGAACAAAGAAAACACCATCTTTATAATTTCAACTTTATTTTTTATATAATTTGTATAATTACATACAATTTATAATGCCAGCTTTATAATTCATGATGTGAAAATAGTAGAAAGAATCATGATAAATCTATTTCAGTGGTAGGTGAGAACCCAGAACATTTCCATCTAGGGAGAAGAGGCCTCAGAATGCATGTTCAGTCAAAATATAAATATAATAAAATTATATTTTGTTACTATTAAATTTAAATTATCCAAAGGAATTTTTGAAAGTTTATGCAAAACTAGTAAAACTACAACAGGAAAAGAAAATCTTTGTATCAAACACACACCCACATACATGTACATATGTATATGTGTGTGTGCATATATATATATATATATATATATATGTATGTATGTATACATCTTGGATATCAAAGCTTTATCAGAAATGTTGTCATCTATTTGCAATATGAGAACAAGACCTCCCCCACAATAGATAAATGGTCCTTAAGGGATATAAAACAGACAGTTTTCAAAAAAAAAGAAATATAAGCTATCAACGACCATACAATTCAGTGTTCCAAATCACTAATAAAAGAAAATCAAACTAACCTCATATCCATTAGACTGGTAAAAGATGACAAAAGACGACAACGGTCAGTGTTGTCAAGGTTATGGGAAAACTAGTATGTTATCAGAAGAGCTGTGAACTGATACAAAAATTATGAAAATCAATTTGAAATTATAAAAAAGTGATATGGAGCAAAATAATCAGAACCAGGAGAACAGCTTACATGATGATCACAATTCTGTTATATTTTTAAAAATTGAAAGACTTTAAAATTTTTATCACAGAGACCAATTATGGCTTTGGAGGACTAAAGATACAGCATGCCTCCTGCCTCTCAGCAGAGATGGTAGGCTACAGGTACAGAGTGAGGCAGACATTTTCAAATATGGCCAACTTAATGTTTTGCTTATATTTCTTTGTTATAAAGGAAGGTTCTATTAGGGGTAGGGGGATTATATGAGTTTCTGGGAAATGATAGCTGTGCTTTTTCAAAAGAGTATCAATGAAGTATTTTTTAAATGTAAATTTAACAAAAATTCAAATCATATACTCTTTTAAAATCATTATTTTAAATTTGCATTCCCTCTAAATGTTCCCTCTGATTACCCTACTCCAGTTACCACTCGGAAAGGTACTACATATAAGTCAAAGGTACAATATCCATTATTTTTGTTTCTTTCCTGAACTCATTTTCTGTGAGAAACAGAGGAAGGAGTTCTGTTTCTACAGAAGTGACATGTACACACACTCCCAGCCTTGCAGGAAAGATAACAGGATGTAAGTCAGAAATACCGTGACTTAGTAGAACCAGGCCTCTGATGGGGCAGAAGGTCAGAGGCTTGTATGCATGCTTAATGAGCTGTTTAATATTAACAAACACACACCCCCAGGGTGGAGCAAGCTAATTTGAATGCACATGCAATGCATGACAAGGAAAGGGGAACACATCCAGGAGAAAAACATGGAAAAGGCAGTTCAGGAAGTTGTATCCAGTCAATAAGAGGGGAGGGACCTCACGGTCATGAATGGCAATTAAAAGCCCGCTACACCTAGCACTTGGGGCACCCTAGGCATAGGGTGCCCACTCTTGCAAGAGTGTAATAAAGTGCTTTCCTGGTCTCATCAGTTAAGACCTTATTTCTCTACAAGCACTTTTCTTACATTTTCCATAAGCTAACCTGTTTCTTGGATAAAACTGCATAGAAATGAAAGAAATTATATTTGTTCAGTTTCAGCAGGTTCTGTTGCTCAATTTAATGCCTGTGTTAAGCCTTTTAAAAAAAGATCACACGAACCTTTTGAGAAATTTTCCAAAATGATAGCCCACTATAATTTCAACTTCTTCATTTCCAAGTTTTGCTCCATTATGAAGTAGATTTATGAGTCAAATTGTTAATATGCTTGCTCTTTAACCTCAGGGTAAACTAGTCTAACCGCCTTCATTTAACGGGTGAGTGAGGCCCCAGTCATCCAGGGAATAAGTGCCAGAACTGAGACTAGACACAAGGTCCTCTGACCCCAAATCCAGTACTTTCTCTCTGATTTATATTTTACTTGACATTGAGGCTATATTTACACAGCACAAATGTAATTTGCCAATACCGTGAAAAATAAATCAAATCAGTTATTTGAAATAATGGAAACAAAACAACTGGATGATTGGTTGCTTGGACACCTTTGGACAGTTTCATTCTGGCCTTCATTGGCTCTGTGTGTGTGTGTGTGTGTGTGTGAGAGAGAGAGAGAGAGAGAGAGAGAGAGAGAGAGAGAGAGAAACAGGGACAGAGACAGAGAAATAGAGAGAGAGTATCCAAAGATTTAAAACATCTCTAAAACATAGAAAATTATTGCAACTCTAGACCTATCTTGAATAACTGGTGATCTGTCGGAAAAACATATTTCCCTAAAAACATATATAGTTAAATTAGGTCCTAAGTTTCTGGAGGTAGCAGGTTAAGGACCAAGACAATATAGCTAGAAAGGAACAGCTGGGAGGTAGCAGGGTATGTGGATGAAAAATATTGGACTTGAAGTCAGAAGACCTGACTTCAAGAAAAACCCCAGCAACTCACTTAACCTCTCTGGGCCTCAGTTTCCTCATCTGCAGAGTTAGAGGGTTGGATTAGATGACCTCTAAGGTTCCTTCCTAGCTCTAAATCTGAATTTATGAGCAATATTGTTTTTGTCCTTTCTTTAATGCCTAAAGAATCTATTAATATTAGGGAGGGCTATTTTTTTTAAAAAAAAGAAGGATTTGGGGTAAAGAATTATATTTTTTAAAAATGTTTCCTATAGTCTGAGTGGTACATTAGTATATATGAGATAGTAAAAGAAACCTTGGAAGACCTACAGCATTTTTTAAAGCAAATTCTATGGAAAGTTTTTGGAAGAGCATGCAAAAGAAAGACAGAGGATAACAATCCAGGAGGTGCTACTCAAAAATCACTGAATCTGAATCTGAAGTGTCAAGGTTTATTTGAATGCATAACAAATAGACAAACTTTAGACCTTGAACTGGGTGCATAAAACACATCATTAAGGCCTATCCTGACAATAATCTGTGGCTCATGTTTCTAAAAACCACAAAAATTTACCAGTTGCTACAGCCAATTGACACAGTTTAAATTTTTCATTTTTGTCATCCAAATATTTTGCCTATATGAACCATTAGCTACTCCTTGATCTTATCCTGCTAGGGCAGCTAGGTGGGTCAGTGAATAGAGTGCTAGGGCTTAGAGTAAGAAAGACTTCTTCCTGAGTTCAAATCTGGCCTCAGATACTAGCTATGTGACCCTGGGCAAGTCACTTAACTCTGTTTGCCTCATCTGTAAAATGAAGTGGAGAAGGAAATGGCCAACCACTCCAATATTTTTGCCAAGAAAACCCCAAATGGGTTCACAAAGAGTCAGACACAACCAAACAACAGCAACGTAATCTCAGACTACATTAACACAATCCTAGCCTCTAGAAAGAGGAGCGTGGTAATCCTGCCACATTCTGATCTTGAGATACTCTCTCTGAAGTACTAGTTCTGGACACATTTTAGGCAGGGCAGTGGAAAGCAGTAGTCTGGCTAGAGGAGAGTGAAGGTACTGGAAATCATACCATGCAAGGATCTGTTTAAGAAATTTGGGGTATAATGTCACAGGCAGCCATGTGCACCTGCCATTTGCTGGAGACATCTACAATGAGGATTGATGACAGCAGCTTTTTCCAGGCCTCAGGACTTTGCAAGAGCTTCGCATACATCCAGAGTTACCAAAACAAATATGGGTTTTTCTTTGCTTTGTAACACTGTATGTTATAGGTTAAGTGGATAGTCTCATAGTATTATTTTTGTGCATTGTTGAAAAGTGAAGCAAACATAAATATACCAACAAAAAAAATTAAAAATATTTAAAATGTTGGGCTTTTCCCATTTTATTGGCAAATTAACATCACAATTTAAAAATTGACCTCTATATGTTAATATGTTCACAAAGAAGTGATTATTTTAAAAAGATCCTTTTATGTATTTTTTGATCCAGGGCCCTGTGAGAAACTAAAACCTTTCTATTTTTCTTTATGTAATTTTGAAGGCTCTTCTTTATGTTTCTACTAATTACATGTGAATGTAACATCAATATCTAATCACTGTACAATGTGTAATTTCTTTAGGAAAGAACTAATCTGGAGGTTGGGACATTATTCTCATATATTATAGGGATTTGATGGTAAAGAGGACATAAAGTTGACAGATTAAGGCTAAGCTTACCCTGGTCTATCAACCCCACTTTCTCCTTGTCTGTGCCTTTCAGTGCTTTTGATTCAACACACATGAAAATGGAAATCACTTTGTGAGTCAAACTGAGGACATTCACAACCTAAGGGTGATATTTAAACCAACAAGAAAGTAATTTTTCTGAACTTACTGAAAATTTGTTTAATATTACAAGAATATGAAAACAAGTCAGAGTATCCCAGAAGAGACTTCAGTTATCACCCCAACTCACTGTGTCCCTGAGCACATAGATGTTCCATTTACATGTAGTCAGCGGGACAGTAGAAGAGTCGAATTTGCTTATTGCCTATTAAAAAGCATAACCTTGTTTATCTTAATTCATCAACTCTCCATGTAGGAAAAGCAGCATCCTTAATTGGGTATATACATTGAGTGTGCCACCATTTATTACTTGAATAAACAAACTTGGAAATGCTTTGTGGAAATTCGTTGATTCAAAGAGTTGATCCCTCAATATATGCTTGATTCTGGAGCTAATTTCATATGGTATAAATCTTTATCTCCCATCCATGGAATTAATCCAAGCTTTATTTTAAGTATGGTTGATCTCATTAATGTGAAGAAATCTATAAAATCAATTGGACTATAAAAACACATTTTATGACTTTTCTTAATTATAAAACCTTAAAAGCTTTAGTGTCATTTTTAGCTCCAATATCCAGACAATACTACAAACAGGACACTGTAGATGAGTTGTACTGTTCTGTGTAATTGCTTAGAACACTTTTAATGTCCCCTCAAAGTTTTTCAATAAAAAACAGTGCTACAGGGTAGATTTGGTATACTTTGCATATATCCAGAGTTACCAAAACAAATATGGGTTTTTCTTTGCTTTGTAACACTGTATGTTAGAGCTATTGGATCCCATGCTTCTTTTTAAAGTACATTTTTAGCAATGGATTTGTACCAGGTAATAGCCATTTTAGCATAATTGTTCATGACATTGTCAATAAATGGTGGAAATTTTCCATTTTGTGTATTGCTTTGCAGATTAGACATTTTCATTTCCATTGTAAGTATATAGGGCCTAGAATAGATGATAAATTATCATCTCTTTTTACATCTTAAAAAAAGGAAGTTTGGGGTATTCACATGTTGATGATGAAAGTATTTATATAGTGCTTTTAGGTTTGCAAAGCACTGTATATGTTTACTCATTTGGAACCTCCCAAAAAATCCTGCACAGAAATTGTTATTATGAGCATCATTTTACAGATGAGGAAACCAAGTGACGGGGGCTGTGAATTCAGGCCTTGAGAACAGAAAATTTACAGGATCATATATTTAGAACCAGATAGGATCTTAGAGGCCCTTAAGTCTAATTTCCTTATGTTCAGTAACTTGTAACTTGAATTCAGGTCCCAGGTGCTGCCAAAATCAGTATTCATTCCACTACTATACCTTACTACTTCCCCAAGGTTTGGTGAGTGGGGGTGGATGATGGATATCTTCAAGTCTTTGAAAAGCTGTTATATAGAAATAGAATCAAGTTTTAGGGGCTTGGCACCAAGGACAGAGGGAGAAGAAATTGCCAGAAATTACAGAAGTGCAGATTTTGGTTCACTACAAGGAAAAACTTTCCAACTAGGGGAGCAACTCAAAAAATATAATGGGCTTCCTTTTATAGGCAGTGAACACCACCCCCACCCCCACCCCACATCAGTCAGGATCTTCCAGCAGAATTTGATGTCTACTAATCAAGGAGATTGTAGAGGGTATTCCTACTCAGGTACAAGTTAGACCAGATGACCACTAAAAGTCACTTTTAACCCTGAGGATATATGACTTTATAAAAGACTAAAGGAAATGAAATGACAAATTTTTTCAGGCTTCATGTGGTACTAATGGAAAGAAGCAAAATTATTAAAATGAGCGGAAAATGTAATTTTTATCCTGAAACTAAACTTAGGCTTTCTTCTTTGATTTTGCATCCAATTCTCAAAGTTAATAAGAGCATCCTCTTTCCCTAGACCACAGGCATTTGTACAGGATGGAAATTAAGACTGTGAGGTTCCGGTTTCCCACTACATTCAAGAAGCAACCAATGGAAAGCTGTTATTTCCTTCATGCATTTTTAAGTCCAGCAGGGAAAATAATGGGTTTAAATCAAGAGGCCAGCCAAAGAAAATATAATGAAGAAAAGAATAATACACTCAAACTGATGCAACATTGAGCCTGCAACTGTTTACTATTTGTTGTCTTCTGGAATGATTATTTCTTCCAGTTAAGATTAAGATTTCAAGACAAAAATACACTTCCAGCTAATTTACTGAATTTTCCCTTTGATCATATTTTCATCTTTTTCTCTCTGGCTTTCCATCAGTCTAATTTTTCAACTCAAAGACAATAGGTAGAAATTATAGGCATAACTCGGAGACATTATAGGTTCAGTTCCAGACCACTGCAATAAAGCAAATATCACAATAGAGCGAGTCACATAAATTTTTTGGCTTCCCAGTGTATATAAACATTATTTTTACACTGTACTACAGTCTATTAAGGGCAGCCAGCTGGTGCAGTGGGTAGAGTGCCAGACCTGAGTCAGGAAGACCCCCTCCTCCTGAGTTCAAATCTGGCCTCAGATCCTTATTAGCTTTGTTACCTCGGGCAAGCTACTTAACCCTGTTTGCCTCAGTTTCCTCATCTGTAAAATGAACTGGAGAAGGAAATGGAAAACCATTCCAGTATCTTCACCAAGAAAATCTCAAATGGGGTCACGAAGAGCCAGACATAACTGAAAAACAACTGAACAGCAACAATAACCTATTAAGTGTGCAATCGTATTATGGCTAAAAAAAACAGCACACATACCTTAATTTTAAAATATTTTATTGCTAAAAATACTAACCATCATCTGAGACTTCAGCAAGTTGTAATCTTTTTGCCAGTGGAGGTTCTTATGGCCGCTGACTTATCGGGTTGGTGCTTGCTGAGGGTTTGGGCGGCTTTTGCAGTTTCTTAAACTAAGACAACAATGGAGAGGATTCTGGGAAGATGGCAGAGTAGCTCAGAAAATTCCAGGCTCTCCAAATTAACTCCATAAAAAACGAACAGTGCCTCAAAGTGAACATAAAACAGCAAAAATAAATAAAAATTGGATAAAGCAGTTGTCCTCCTAAGTCCCCTTGAGAGGACCTCAGGAAAAGACCCAACTTCCTGGGACTGAAAGACGAAGTGCAAACACCTCCAGACAGACTTCATTGAGTCCACAAACAGCAAGCCCTGGGAGCGGCTCTAAATCATTATTGATGAGAGAAATGCAAATTAAAACAATTTTGAGATATTATATAACACCTCAGATTGGTTAAAAAAGATAGGCACCCTTCAACTGGAGAATGGCTAAAGAAATTGTGGCATATGATTGTGATGGAATACGTTATAAGAAATCATGAACTGGTTGGTTTTAGAAAAACAAGGAAAGATTTGGACCTATGAAGAAAGATGCTATCCACCCCCAGAAAGAAAGAACTCATAAACAGAAGTATGTGTAGTATAGTTTTACATATATACAATATATATTTATATGTGTGTATGTGTGTTTGTATTTAATTGTAGCCTCTTCTGGGGTGGGGTGGGGAGAAAAAAAGTACACAGCAGAGAACAAAAGAAAACTTAAAAGGGAGCACAGAAAAGCTAGATAGCTTTGAAAACAATGTGTAGCATTTATTAAATAGTTTTTTTTAAAAAAGTAAACTGTGAAATGAAAATTTATGGTTTTATATTGAATTGTTTCTTTATGTTCTGTCGTGTCTGCTGTGTATGTGGAAATGTTCTTTTCTGGGGTTTTTTTTTTTGAGTTTAAAATGAATAAAATTTTTTTTAAAATAAGACAACAACGAAGGTTGCTAAATCAATGGACTCTCTCTTTCACTTCAAAACTTAGAAACCATTGTAAGATTGTTAATTGGCCTGGTTTTAATACTGTGGTGTCTCAGGGAATAAGGAGGTCCAAGGAGAGGGAAAGAGACAGGGAACAGAATAGCCAGTAAGTGGAGTGGAGCAGTCAGAATATATTCATTTATTGATGAAGTTCACTGTCTTATATGGGTAGTGCTCCAAAACAATTAAAGGAAAGACTTGAGCTTATGAAGAAAGATTCCATTCACCTCCAGAGAGAAAGAACTCATAAATAGAAGTATCCATAGTATAGTTTTACATATATACAATATATATGTGTATATGTGTGTGTTTATGTGTGTGTGATCACAGATCACAGATCATCATAAAAAATATGATAATAATAATGAAAAAGTTTGAAATACTGCAAGAATGATCAATGTATGGCACAGAGACATGATACGAGCACATGCTGTTGGAAGAATGGCACCAGTAGACTGGCTTGATGCAGGGCTGCCACAAACCTTCAATTCATAAAATATACAATATCAGCAAAGCGCGATAAAAAGCAATATGCCTGCATACGTAGTTCCAGGTTCTGGATATAGAGTTTTGCTGCAAGTAATAAGAGCACTTACCACCCAGGGTTGGCAGGATCAATTAAGATAATATTTGTAAAGTGCTTACAGAATTCCTGGCACATAGTAGATGGTTAATAAATGCTTTTTCTTTCCTTCCTAGACCACGCTGGATTTCTAAATGTAAACCTTTTGATTTCTTCCTCTCACCTGCTTAGTTCCTTTTCTTTTACCCCATTTCATTTTTTCCTTTTGTTTCACTTTTTTCTTTTATCAAGAAGCAGCCTCTGTGGTCAAAAGACTTAGATTTAAATCTGATTTTGATGATTCGTTTATGACCTTGGGCAAATCGCTTATTCTCTTTGGGTCTCCTTTTTCATCTGTAAAAGCAGGGGTTTGGACTATATAACCATTGCAATTCCCTGTAGATCAATGATTTCCCCTCTCCACCCTCTCCCACTCCCTTTTATGAGTGGCAAAGAATTTGTCATTTTTTCCCTCATTCTTTTCCTTTCTTCCACAATGTTGTTTCTTCCTTTCCCTCCTCAATTAGCCACATTGTTGATGTCTAGAACCAAAGGTAGTTGTTATTCATAATTTATAAAGCACTTTATTACATGTTTTGCATTATTAATTCAATATGAAACTGCTAACCATACAAAACCAGAGCAATAAACTCATCTGTCAAGTTTGTTCAGTAATTTCAGTCATGTCTGACTCTTGGTGACCCCATTTGGGGGAATCTGAGGCAAGCAGGATTAAATTACTTGTCCAGGGTCACATAGCTAGTGTCTAAGACCAGATTTGAACTCAGGTCTTCCTGACTCCAGTCTCAGGGCTCTATCCACTGCACCACCTAACTGCCCTGATGTGTAAAGTTTACAATTATCATAACTTTCCCCATAATTACCCTATGAAATGAGATAGGTAATGTAATTATCAGCCTCATTTTATAGAGAGAAAACTGAAGCTCAGAAGGGTTAAGTAGTTTGCCTACTGAATGCTCAAACTAATTTCTGTTAAATTTTACTGTGTAATATTAGATCCCAGGACAAGAACAGGTACTAGACTTGTGATTTCACTGGTGCAGGGATTTTAGATGAGGAAACTCCCTCTACCAACTTCTCTGTAATTCGAAGTCTTAAGAGAGTTGCCTAGAGCACTTCTTAGCGCTCTTTTCAGTCATGTCAGACTCTTCATGATCCCATTTGGGGTTTTCTTGGCAAAGACACTGGAGGAGTTTGCCATTTCCTTCTGCAGCTCATTTTTTAGATGAGGAAACTGAGGCAAGAAGGGTTAGGTGACTAGCCCAACGTCACAAAGCCTATATATGACAGGGGCTGAACCTGAATCCAAGTCCTTTTGCTGTCTTAAAATTATGGCAGATCTTCTTCCCTAAAATGCCATACTTGCTCTCCAAACCCAGCTGAGAATAAAAATTTTAAAGTTCTTATTGAAGTATGTAGGGAATACTTTAGACTTTCAGAAATATTCCTTTAATGAAGATAATAAGTAACACTTTGCACAAAGGGAGGTAGGCTAATCAACCACCATCTCAAGAGTTGAGAGACTCTTTAACTTGATGGACCTTTTCATCCATTTTTTAAACTAAGCCAATGGAGAGGTACAAAGTCTGAAAAGTTGAAAATTAAAAAGCTCTCAAATTTTATTGTGCAGAGAGTTTGATGAGAAAATAATGGCTCATCTTCTAAACTTCTGCCAAGGATACCATTAATTCACTTTCCCTCCTTAAACTTTTCCTTTTCTCAAATTGACAGCACAGTAAAGAAAGTGGTGATACACAAAGGAAAATGGCAGAGTCTTATTAAGTATAAAGAGTCATTTATCATAAAAATGGGATAATGGTTTTTAAAGTGCTACTCAACAGCAAAGGGAGATATTAATGATAGCTAATATCATTAATTCACAAACCTTCCCTATAATCCTTCAGCCAAGGATCACATTGACGAAAGGTGGTGGTCAGCATGGGGTTTAGAGGGCACCCTGAGCACTAGTGTCTAATCCATTGGGAAAGCATATCCTAACAGCAAAGAATAATGCTCCCAATCTGATTCAGTTATGGCACCTTTTTCTTAGCCAAGATAAAATACAGATGACTAAGTCACAGCTTATTTTAAACTGGTTAATATCTTAGATTGGTATACTAGAGAGAGATCCTCATTTCATTAACAATTCATTTATACTCAAGATGGTCGATAACAGAAAGAACCCATCCCATTACGTACTGAAACAGTCATAAAAGCACTGTTTGTAATAGCAAAAAGCAGGAAACAAGTGTATGCCCAAGATTTGGCGAATGGGTGAACAGATTGCGGAATGTGAATGTAATGGAATACCATCACAACATAAAAGACGGATATGAAGAACTCAGAGAAATGTGGGAAGACCAGTATGAATTGGTACAGATCAACAAGATGTATAATGACTACAATAATAGGAATAAAAAGAACAGAAAAAGAATTCAGTTCAAGTCAAATATAATAATCAATGTGGGCACCTATTAACTAAAGTTAAAACATAGTTTTCTTTTTTCTTAAGGAATGATAAATATAAGAGGCTTGAAGTCCTGCCTCTGACACTTAAAAGACACATAATGTCTCAATGTCCCAGTCAACTGTCCAAAACTACAAATTATAGAGGAATTGCTCATTTGCATCAGAAATGAGAGTTTCCACGTTTATATGAACTCACCTGCACCACCCTGGCAAGCCTGGGAAAAGTCCCTTTTGCTAACAGTCTCTTATTTTATAGAGTTTAGTTTAAATGTTTGTTTAAGGGAGAGTTTGAAGAGGAGTAATTTATTGGGAAGTGATTTACCAAAATAAAATTTATTAATATGTAAAATGAAATTAGCATCAGGACTTTTTTTTTAAAAATCTATTTACATCATCTCTGAGAAAGCTAATCCTGCTCAACATATATTGATTGTTAGCTTCATTCAGACAAATGCTTTCCTGAGCCATTCTACTGTCTTGGAGTTTTAATTGGGGAGGGAGAAGGGAAAAAATTTGCACAGGAGAGAAATACAGAAGGGCAAGAAGAGAAAGTACTCCATATAGCAAGAATGCATATATCAGGTTTTTAAATAGCTTTTTAAATGTTGGCCACAAATATCTGCTGAGTGGTCACTGTGCATAGAATACTTCCCAGCAATGCAAGGAGATACATATAAAATGACTATGATCCTAACTAAGCACCCCTAGAGGGTGACTGGAGAACAAAGCCAGATATACATAAGAAGGCATAGTCTTTCTTATATAAATTGAGATTTATGGGGTTTTTTTTTTAGATTTAATGGGCATCTGTGTAACACACATGTTATATGTTTACCATCTGTGATCCCTCATTCTCTTACATGAGCAGCCCAAAGGTATTCTTTTCAGCACTTCTCGAGCATGCATAGTTCATCCTTAGAAATATGTTGCAGTCTAATTGTGCCCACCATCCATGCATAGCACGTTTCATTAACATAGACCTAGAGAATTCATATTTTTAAGGAAAACATTTATTGAATATCTAATAATAAAGGACATTTTTATTCATCAAACTAAATAAACAAAAATTTAATTTTTAAAATTAACTTTACTTAAAATACACACTTAAAAACAAGACACACAGTACTGAAATAAATAGTTTTGAGACATTAGCATATGCTTGGGGAAATCACAGCCCACACTGTGCACATAACACACCACACACACACACACACACACACACACACACACACACACACACTCCTAGGTTCTTTCTCCATTTTCCTTTGGTTGACAACAATTTCATTTCTTCAGCAACTGAGACATCCTAACCACACAACTTCAAAAACATCATACATTTGGGAAGATGCTCTGTGATGTGTCTTTGAGGGAACAGAAAGAAGAATCTCAAGAGATGAGAAAGCAAAGAAAGGCTGCACTAATGGAGGAAGGAAACTGATACAGATGAGATCCCAGATCCACTGAAGTAAATGTTTCATCATTTGAGTGACTTTTGATTAGGAATAGAGATGGAATACACATTACCCTTATAATCAGGACACATTCTGACTTGGGTTTTGTACTTTTCAAAGTGTTTTCATTAACTAAATCAATCTAAATCAAAAAACAAGCATTTATTAAGCCTTTACCATGCTAATGTTCTAGAGACACCAATGAAAAACAAAAACAATCCCGGACTCCAAAGAGCTTACATTCTAATGAGGGAAACAATGGATATAAACAGGCATATAAACAAAAGATAAATACAGAAAAGAAGGAAGGCACTAGGAGCTGATGGGACCAGGCCTGCTGCTGAAGGTGACATGTGAGCTGAGTCTTGAAGGAAGCCAGGGATTCTAAGAAGCAGAGAAGAGAAGTAAGGAATTCATCAGTACAATGGTACAGAGATAAGGGAGAACATCTTGAATGAAAAACAAGAAGACCAGCATGGCTGGGCCATAGATGGCACTGAGGGGATTAATGTGTAAGAAGAGCAGAAATATAGACAGGATGAGGTTATTAAGAGCTCTAAATGCCAAACAGACAAGTTTATATTTGATCCCAAAGGTAATAGGGAGTTCCTAGAGTTTATTGAATAGAAGGGTAATGTGATCAGACCAATGTTTTAGGAAAATCATTTTAGCAGTTGTGGGAAACCATTTAGAAGGCTATTGCAATAGTTGAATTGAAAGGTTATGAGGATCTCAATAAAGGTGGTGTTTGTATGTGTAATTGGAGAGATGAGGAAGGATTCAAGAGATGTTGTAGAGGTAGAAACAACAAGATTTGGCAACTGATTGAATTTGCAGAGTGAATGAAAATGAAGAATTGAGGATGACCCTGAGGTCTTGAATTTGAGTGACTAGGAAAATATAGGTGAAGGATGTAGGTAAAGAAATTCAGAAGAGAGATGAGTTTAAGGGGAAAGATAATGAGTTCAGTTTTGTACATAAAAAGTTTGAGATGCCTACACGCGATCCAGATTGAAATGTCCAATAGGCAGTTGGTATGGGACTGAGCTCAGGAGAGAGGTTAGTAATGAATATATAGAACTGGGAATTCTCTGCATAACTGAATCCATTGGAGCTGATGAGGTACTCAAGTGACACAGAGTATGAGATTGAGAGAGAGAGAGAGAGAGAGAGAGAGAGAGAGAGAGAGAGAGAGAAGAGGGCTCAGATCAGAGTTAGAGAGCATGACATGGAGAAAGACTCAGCAAAGAAGTGTGAAGAGCAGTCAGACAGGTAGGGGAATAACCAAGAGAGAACAGTGATGATCAACAGTGTCAATTACTGCAGAGATGTTTAAAAAGATGCATATTCAGAAAGGGTCGTCAGATTTGGCTGTTATGAGACCGCTGATAACTTGATAACTCTGGAGATGGCAGATTAAATTGAATGATGAGATCAGAAGTTTGATTTCGGATGGTATAAAAGAGATTCAGAAGTAGAAGCACCAAGAGTAGCCAGATTTTTCAAGTTTAGCTGAAAGGGAGAGGTGAGGTATAGGACAATAGCTAATAAGGATGAAAGAATCTGAGGCGGCTAGGTGGGTCAGTGGATAGAGTGTTGGGACTGGAGTCAGGAAGATCTCAATTCAAATCTGGCCTCAGACACTTACTAGCTGTGCGATACTGGGCAAGTCACTTAACCTCTGTTTGCCTTAATCCACTGGAGAAGGAAATGGCAGACCACTCCAGTATCTTTACCAAGAAAACCCCATGGACATTTAGAGTCAGACATGACTGAACGACATGATAGAATCTAGTGAGGATTTTTTTAAGGATGAAGGAGACATGGGAATATTTGTAGGCAGTCAAAAAACAAGTCAAAAGATAGAGAGATTGAAGATTGTTGGGAAAGAGGATGAACATGGGGACCAATCTATTAGATAAAACAGGAAAGGATGGGATCAAGAATAGAGATGGATGGGTTGGCCTTGGCAAGGAGAAGGGCCATCTCTTTATCAGAGACTGGAGTGAAGGAGGATATTGTATAGAAAGATGTCAAAGGGATGTGAGATAAGAGGAGGAGACAGAGGCGCTCTAGGCAAATGTCCTCAATTCATCTGATTCTATTCCTTACAACGACACTGTGGAGTAGAGGCAGGGTAAGGACTATTGTCCCTATTTCATGTTGTAGAGGAAAAACCCCACAAATTTTGGGGAGACACCCCTTTGATTTCTAACCATTGACTTTGATTGGTTTGGGGAAGTACCCTGAAACTCTTCTAGGGTAACTGGGAGAAGGGCAGAGGTCATCTAAAATATCCTCTTCCCACCAGACCCTACTTCCTTTCTTCAAGGAGAAGCTAAAATATGCTTAAAAGTCTTCCTCTCCCTTTGGGCAATAAGAGATTAATACAAATCATTTTAACACTCTTCCAGAGAAAAGATAGCTTTTATTAAAAGTTATCCTTTTCCTAAATGACATCAGAATACAAGTTTTATGGAAGAAATAGCACATATGAGTAGGCTGAAGCATATAACAAATGATAACTTGCATGCAATAAGGGATGTAAGAAGACATCATTAAATACCTATGTGACCAGAAATAGAAGTGGGCCAGGCACATTCAACAGCTAGCTGATGAATAATAGCTAATGATGCTTTTAATATTTGCAAAGCATTTTACAAACATTGTCTCATTATTGACATTCACAACAGCCCTGGGGAGGCAGGTGCTCCCTAGGCTACCTACCCAGGGATGTAGGTGCTATTATTACTCCCATTTTACAGATGAGAAAATTAAGGCAAAAAGAGTTGCAATGATTTGCCCAGAGTCATACAGTTAGTAAGTGTCTGAGGCCACCTTTGAACTCAGGTCTTCCTAACTCCAGGTTGTATGTTCTATCCATTGCAACACTTACCTGCCTATCAAGAGCAAAAGATGACAGAGGGACAATCTGAGTATTACACTGTTATCCATGAAATATTAGAAGACTCAGTGAAATCACTCTGATCCTCAAGCTGGTATAGATACTCTATAGAGAATTTATGGAAGGGCATGGGAGAGAATTACACTAGGTAAGAAGCCACTAATAAGTCACAATGTGTACTAAAGAACAAACCACCTTCATGACTGAGAGATCACGGAGTTGAATATAAAATGATCACAACTAAGGACTGGAATTATACATACTCTGGGTGTCCACTTCAAACACATAAATGCAACCTATTATAATAAGAAACATTTTTAATGCCACTGTGGACTCAGAGAGAAACAAAGAATTTGAATGTATTCAAGAGAAACCTCAATTACTTTGTTAAATGAGATTTGCCTAGGTTGTCAAATTTAAAACCGATTCAAGAGAACTGGGAAAAACAAGCTAGCATTTTGCTCAATTTCTCAGATTTTTTCTGACCTATTAATCTGGAAGAAAAGGAAAATATTTCAGCTGGAAAATCTAGGCCAAATGTTCTTCATCACATCATGGAGAATCATGGAACACCAGCCCTGGGAGACTTTAGAAAGTATCTAGTCCAACCTCACTCCTCACCTCCCTGCGCCCCATCATTTTACAGATGAGAAGATGAAGGCTTGAAGATGAAGTGCCTTCACCCTCTCTATGCCACCATTTCCTCATGATGGAGGGAATGAAGTTGGTATATGTAACTGAAAGCTTCGAGACTAAGATGCCATTAGGCTGCCCGCATACCATCAGGTGATGGATGGTGATGCCATCTACTAATGAAGCAATTACTGCACAATCAACTGGGAAAAAAATACATTTGAGAACTACAGAAAGAGATGAATATCTAGGAACTAGTAAGGCTGAGCACAGAATTTTAGGACTGGAAAGCATCTCAGTGGCCTCCTAGTCTACCCCATACCCAAAAGGAATCCCCTACAACAGACCGGACAAGCAGTCAGCCTCTGAAAGAAGACTGCCAAGAAGGTGGATCCCACCACTCTCTAAGCAGCCCATTCCACCTTTGGAAAGACCTCACTGCTGGGAGGTTTTCCCAATATCAAGCCTAAATCTGCCTCTTTGTAACTTCCTCCCATTGTTCCTGGTTAGGGGAATGAGGAGGTGGGGAGAGGAAAGGGAGGTAGAGCTCAGTTCTGGTAATTAAGAGCAATCACCAGGACCAAAATGAAGAACCAACTAGAAGGAAAGGGAGGTGAGATTCAAGTCTAATTAAAGAGAGACTAGCCCCTAAGCTAGACCATCTTCGCCATAGTAGCCAAAGTAATATTCCTAAAATACAGATCTAATTATGTCACTTCCCAGTTCAATAAATTTCTATTACCTCTAAGATTAATAAATAAATAATAAATAATTAAAATAATAAATAAAAATTCAAATAATTAAAATAAAGATTAATAAATAATAAATAATTTAAATAATAAACATCCTAAAATAAAATAATAAAAAATAAAAATACAAACAAATAATTAAAAAATAAAATCACCTCTAAAATCTATTTAAAGGCATTTAAAGTCTCTTACAATCCACCTTTCCATTGTTATCATATATTAATCCCCTTCAGCCAGACTAACCTGACCCAGCTGTCCCTCACATACAACAGTCTATTTCGCTTCTCCATGCTTTTTCATTCCACACAGCTTTTAAATCATTGGGTGATTTCTTAAAAGTAACAAAAATGTCATTGAATAATGTGACAAAATGACTTGTAGTCGTTGTAATGTTGCCTATATTTCAGCTATGGTAATAACTCCAGAGGAAGGACCCTGTAATGGAGAGGAAAGAGATATGAAGTTTCTGCTGTCAGAGAAAAATGTGGAGTATCACAAAATATATTTCTACCTAAAACTTTGGACTCTGTAAAGTATGTGCTTTTGGCCAAATTACTACCATCTCACAAGTTGTTTTCCAAACGGTGAAAACCCATGCTTCCTGTTAATCTCACAAGAATGTTTGAATAAGAAACTTATGATAATAATAATAATTCACATTTTTCAGCAACCCAGGAGTTCCTCCTCACCGCCTTGTGATGTGGATAGTACATTATTCTTTCCATTCTACAGATGATGACACTGAGGTTTGGGGAGGCAAGGTGAATTGACTGTGGTCCCAGGGACTGATTTGGAACCCACATCTAGTTTTCTTTCCATATACCAAGAGTTTAGAACCCTTTGGAATTGGACAATAGAAAAATACCATATGGGCATTGAGAAGACTAACTTTTGAGACTGATTCATTTTTCTCCAACCTTATCTTTATTCTGTGCATCAACTACGATGCAAAAGGAAACATAGCCAAGACACAGCTGACTACGCATTTCAAAACTGCCTCATGTTATTCAACGGAAATGGGGGTGAGAAAAAAAGGATAAGTAGTCTGGAAGATGAAAGAAAAAAAGTGGAGGGAGTGGGAAGGCAGAGAGAAAAATAAGGAAATAGACAAGGCAGAAGATGATATGACAGCTGAAAACACCAACCACAGAATCCTCACCTTTCTAGAACATTTATAAAGCCCCTTCTTCACAACAACCCCATAAGGTTGATACTTTCCAGCATGATCCCTATTTAACAGTTGAGGAAACAGACTAAGTGGTTACAACTCTACATAGTTTCTAGAAGCAGGACTTAAACCCTAATCCCCCAACAAGTCCAGTGCCCTTATCACTAAACCATGTTTCTTCTTCACCCAAAATTACTATCAGTCGGGCAACATTTATCAAACCTTTATTCTGTGCCAAGCACTGTGCTAAGTGCAAAGAAAGGCAAAAACACTTGTCCCTGACTTTAAGGAGCTCAGTATCTAATGGGGAAGACAACATGCAAATAACTTATGTGTGATGCATGTGTATGTGTGCATGTGTGCACAGAAGAGATGGAGGGTAATATTAGATTGGAGGGAAGGCTCTGGGGGCACGGTGGGGCAGAGAGAGTGGGAGAGGCTGGGATTTGAGCTCAGTCTTGAAGGAAGCTAGGGAAGTCAAAAGGCAGAGGGAAGAAGAGAGAGAATTCAAGGCCTGGAAGACAGCGAGTGTGAAGTTAGGAATCAGGACATGGGGTGACATGTTTAAGGAACAGCTAATAGGCCAGTCAGCATAGCTGGATCATAAAGTGAGTAAGTAGAGGAGAGCAAAGTGAGAGAAGATAGAAAAGGGAGGAAGGAGCCAAGCTGTAAAGGGCACTGAACGTCATACAGAGGGTTCTATATTTGATGCTAAAGGAAACAGAGAGCCACCAGAGTTTAATGAGTGGGGGTGGGAGAGATAAGGTGAGAGCCGTACTTTAGGAAGATCCCTTTGGCAGTATCATGAGAATTTACAAAGTCTTTTTCCCTACATTATTTCATTGGATCTTCACAACCACTCTGAAGGACAAACAAATAGGGGCAGCTGAAGAAACAGGCTGAGAAACCACTCAGTTATATAGAGAGTGGAAAAAACAAACAAACAAATAATAACAAGAAGTTACTATTTTGTACAGTTCTCCCTTCCACACCACAGGCACAGCCCCTCAGCAATCTGGAAAATCTGCATAAAATTTTTTGGCGCTCCCTTTGTACCAGAGAAGTCTGAATTTTTTCTTTTTCTTTTATGGAGTATATACAGCACTTTATTGTAAAAATTGGGTTAAGTGTTCGGTCATAGGCTCTTGCATCCTCTGTTGGTCTTCGTGTGTTTTTTGCAGTTTCTGTAAAACTCCCCCAAAATTCCCATTTAATTTCTTATGCCAACCCACAATATATTGAAACTGTAAGACTGAGCTCAAATCCCAGCCTTTCCCACTCTCTCTGCCCCACCGTGCCCCCAGAGCCTTCCCTCCAATCTAAAGATGTGATGTGGAAGGGATAACTATATTCCACTTCCCATCTCTTTAGTTTCCAGACTGCTTTGATAAAGACTGCTTTGATAGATCAGCCCACCATAAGCTATTCCTCGTCAACCTCATACACATTCTTAAACAGGACTTTTAGCTAGGTAAGCTTCCTTACACCAATTTGAGTAAAGAAGCTATTAGAAAAGTTACAGGTCAAATTTAAATCCTGGTATCTCATTCTTGTGTGGATGGATGGATGAATGGATGACGAATAGAAATGAGGTATTCGTCATATGGAGAAGGCAGTGTAGGGCAAGGGAAACCAAGCTGGACTTGGAATCAGGCATGATCTCTGCCCTACAAGTCTAGTAGGAAATAAGACACAATCACAGTAAGAATTTATATTGATGAGGATGAATTAAACTATTCAACGACAACAACAAATTCCATAGAGCTGTGGGTCAGGAGCAGTGGTAAACTAAAGAGAGTCAACAATAAAAACCACCACAAAAACCCAATCCCCAGTCTCAAGGAGCTTACATCCTACTAGGGGATACCATAGTCCAATCAATCAGCCAACCAATAAGATTTTACTCAGACTGTTACCAGGCAGGATGAAGATAAGAAGTGATAGCCTGACTTACCAATGGAGAGAAAGGGGATAGATGTTAAAGCTGTAGTGACAATAGAATTGACAAGATTTGGAAACTGATTAGATAAGGAAGGAAAAGCATTTATTAATCACTTACTATGTGCCAAGCATTATGCTAAGCCTTGTACAAATACAAAAGAAAAATGGTCCTGGCCTTCAAGAAGCATACATTCTGATGGGGGAGACAAGATATATAGAGGAGAGATGTCTGGGGAATGGATTTATGGTCTGAGAAGTCTTTTTCATCTTACAGGGATAGGGGGTGGAGACATAGAAAAGTCAATTGGCATACCCTTTCCAGAAGCAATGGTAGTGTTGACTTGAGAGTGACTTCCCAGAGCAAATGAGGAAGAGTGAGGTGTGAAAAATGACCCCAAAGTTCTAAACCTGGGTGACTGGAAGAATGGTGGTATCTTCAAGAGAAATAGGGAAGTTGTGAGGACAGATGGGTAAATGAGGAAGCGAACACCTTTCATTTTGAACATGTGTTTGAAATGTCTATAGAAAATCCAAGTCAAGATTCCCAGCTGGCAGCAGAGGGCCCAGGACAATACCCAGAGATACGCCCACACAGTGGGGATAGGACTCTCTCCTTTACCCCACAGCGGTCAATTGTCAAATCTTGTCCGCACCTCCACAGTATCTCTCATATCTGTCCCATACTTTCCACTCAGCCACCACTTGAGTTCAGGCACTCATGCCTAGAATATTCTCCCTCCTCAACTCCAACTCTTAGAATCTCTGACTTCTTTTAAGGCTCAGCTCAAGAACCACCATCCTCCAAGAGGCCTTTCCTGATCCTCCCAGCAGCTAATGCATTCTCTCTGTGTTATCTTCCAGAATTGATTTCATTACATATTAAATAAAGGCTATGGGAAGTTTACTAAAAACCAACAGCAAGAGGACTGGAAAAAAAATTTAGAACCCTTGGCTTAAAACAATGCTTATTCAATTAAATTACATAGTACTTCCTCGATGAAAGGATCCTTTGTTTTTCATCTTATTTACTCAATCTCTTTACGTCCAGATAAAGCTAACTCTAAACTACCTAGTTTCTTTCATTCTTTTTTATAGAACTACCAGAAAGATGCCCCCTTACCTTCCTCAATCTGACTTTCAATCATTACTCTGTAAAATGTTATTTTTATATATAACATAAATACCTCATATTATGCTTATACTTATTTCTTCTGTTTCTTGAAAAAGGGAACCACAGTTAACCACCACCATTTTACAAAAACTCTTCATATGCTTGGGAAAATACTTAGTCTTTGAGCTTCCGCAACAAACAAAACTAAGTCCTTTAACCTTTTCCCAAAGATCCTCTTTTCCAAGTCTTTCATCATCTCTGTGGTTCTCCTGTGACCTCTCTCCCAATGTTACATTCCTTGTTTTCCTTCAGCGGGGTCTTCCTTCCACCCATTCCTCCACCCCGTCCAGTGCACCAAGTCAACAGAAATCGCCTATTCTTGCCAACAATATAAAAAGATATCTCAAAGGAAAAGAAACAAGTACAAGAGCAGCAACCAAGAGAGTGCTTGATGGAAAATCTGCTTTGGAAGGATCATCCCATCCCACCTCCCTCACAAAAAATACTCCATTAAACAAGGGTATAATATTCAGTTCCTCTCAACAAACTACAACATGCAAGTCATTGGGAATATAAAGACAAAAATGAAACAATCCTCACTCTTTGAGGAACTGATAAGTTAATAAGCCAGTTAACAAGTTAATTAATAAGCATTAAGTACTTTCTATGTGCCTGGCACTGTGCTAAGCACCAAGATGGGGAAAACAACAAATTTGCAAATAATATGTAAAATACATATAAAGTAAATACAATATAAGGCCATTTTGGTGTAGAGAAGGAACTAACAGCTGTGGGAGAGGGAATGGTAGTGATCAGGAAAGGCTTCATATAGGATGTTAGAAAGGGAGGTCTAAATTTTAGGAGGTGGATCTGAAGAGGAAGAGTATTGCAGGAAAAAGAGACAGTCTATGCAAAGGCTTAGAGACTAGAGTTGGAATGTCTTGTGTGAAAAGCAGTTTGGGGGTAATGTAGCTTACATGAAGTAGAGCAATATTTACACAATATTATTAAGTCTGGAAAGGTAGGTTGGACTGCTGTTCCAGAGGACCAATGATGAAACATGCTACTTACCTCCTGAGATGCCTAGGAGGGGCAGTGAGTTCTGGGACTAGAATTAGTAGACCTGAGTGTTCAAATCTAGCCTCAGACACTTACTAGCTGGGTGACCCTGGGCAAATGATTTAACCTCCTCTGTCTCAGTTTGTTTATCTGTAAGATGGAGATAATAATAAGCACAGGGTTGTTATGAAATCAAATGAAATAATATGTGTTAAGCATTTAGCACACTGCCTGGCACATATTAGGAGCTTAATAACTGCTTTGTTCCTTTCTGACAGCAAGGTAATGATGGAGAGGGGAAATTCTATGAGGAATTGGGTATAAAATGTATAAAATGAGAAATATATCTTTTTGGACATGACAAGTGGGGAGAATTTGTTTTGCTTGACTATGTCTAATTAATTGTCCAAGAGTTCTTTTTTTCAATGGGGATAATACAAGGGAGGTAAAATAGATTTTTGTTTATAAAAAATGAATTTAAAATTAAATAAACTAATGTTGAAAAGGAAAGAATTGAAGTCAAACTATGAAGGGCTTTTAGATGCATACAGGTGCGTTGGTATTTTACTCTAGGGATAATAGGATACCACTGGAGCTTTTCAAACAGGGCAGTGATATGTTCAAACCTGTGCTTTAGGAATATCACTGGCTGCTGTGTGGAGGACAGATAGGAAAGACTCGAGGCAGAGAACCCAATGTGGAAACCATTGGAAAGGTCAAGATAATATATGATGAGCAGTAGTAGTTATGAGTTGGAAGGCGAATGAAGAGAGTATGTTACAGAGTTAGAATCATGGTAAGTTGGTTGTGAATATAGGTGAAGGTGACGGAATACAGGTTTTCAAGGATAGTATCGCCTTCAACAAAAATAGCAAGTTGGAAAGAGGGATGGATTTGGTGGGAAACATAGTGAGTTTTAAAGACAATGAATTTGGTCAACCATTCCCGTATCTCTGCCAAGAAAACCCCAAATGGGGTCATGAAGAGTCAGGACTGAAATAACTGAACAACAAAAATCAATGATACAGCACGGGCAATGTCCAATAGGCAAATTGTGATATGGGACTAGAACTCAGGAGAAAGGCAAGGGATGGATATATAGATCTGGAGTAATCTGCATATAGATGATAAGTCTGCTACTCCAAGGTCCAAACCACACCTCTGACACTTACTAATTGTAATACACCCTGCCCTACCCAACTCACTAAATCACTCAGAACTTCAATTTCTCATTCATGAAATGGAGATCGATAAAACCTGTATTCCCCTCCTCATCAGGTTAAGCTCAAATGAAATAACAGAAGAAAAGAGCTTTGCAAACTTTAAAGCTATGCGAATTAGATTGATTTTTACTCCAGATATATTTCTTTGGACAACCTCAATCCATTCCACTTTGGGTGCTAGGACATATGACCCCTGTTGTTTTTTCAACAAATGTACTTCTAGACACTATCTTAAATCATATTAAGGTGAAATAACCCTAACTCTAACCCATATTAAGGTAAAATCTTAACTGTATCCCACCTGTATGTGCCTGTTTTCCCAAGATTCTTTGGCATCATCCTGAGAACAGGGACAGGTGTCCAGAAGTAAATCTTTTATTATGCAAAGAAAAAACATAAGTAAGAGAAACAGGCACCATTTATTCAGGTGTTAAATACACCATACACACATTTCTATTGGATCACTAAGGCCCCTTGGTTTGGCCTATATATGCCATCTTTGTCCAACTGACCAGGGCCAAGCCCCACCTGTCCACTTCTCTGATCTCTCCAACAGAATTTCCACAAACAAAACAGAACAACCCAAACCTGGCCCTGGGGAAAAGATAGAAACATTAAGTTAAACATGGTTCCTGCTGTCAAGGTCTTAAAGTGACTGTACTCTGAATTGTCACTACCTCTGCCCCAGATATGCTCTTCCTGTCCCTCATTAGCACTCCCCAAGATTTAAGACTTCTAAAAGAAGAAACAGTTGGTCAGGTCCTTTTCTCACTTCTGTGTAGTCATAAAGCACTTGCTTTAAAAGTGAAGGTACTTTGCCTTCATTTCATTCATTCATTCATTCTACAACATTTACTTATAGAACCCCCACTACAAGAAAAGCAGCAGTGTGGAAAATAAAAAGTGAAGACCAAGAGATGTCCCCCTCACAGTCGAAAAGTCATTGATTCAACAAATATTTGCTGAGCCCCTACTCAGGACAAGGCAATGGGAGAGACTCTAGAAGTCTGAAGAGTTAGCAAGGCTTTGAAAAAGCAGCATTTGTTAGAGTAAGTTTGAAAGAGAAGGCAGCATCGACCGTCTTAGATGTTAGAGGAAGGATCTGAGCTATGCAGAGAAGGGAGTAAAGTCACACCTGTAACGCATCTACTCTGAGCTAGGGACTTAAAAAAAAAGTTATATTGCCAAGGCCTAACCAAACGTTTTGCTTTCCTGGAACTCATCCTTGACCTGAAAGTTAGGGGAGAGGCATTCTTTCCCTGCCCTAACATCTGTAAGCTTTTTCCAGCGCCTCCCTTTCCTCCAGTCCTACACCAAGAACCAGAGTCAAGTGAGGACAACACCCGCCTAGAGCCTTGGAAGGGAATCTGGGGTGATGACTCTCCAGCAGAGGTAGAGCTGTTCCCAGCCAAAGTCCTCAGCAGCAAGTCTAATTGGGTACCAGAAGTCCCCGCACGCACAGACCCAAACATACCACGCGCCAACGGGGACAACGGGGAAAACGTCCTATACTCCCTGACCCATTTTTTTTTCTCTTTTTCTGTTGAAGGAAAGCATGGAGGAGAATAAGGAAGAAGAGAAAAAGAAGGGAAATAGAATGGGAAACGAAGGAAGGGACAAGTTACAAGGAGTGGGAAAGGGAGATGGGGAGGAAAGAAAGGGAGGGAAGAAAAGGTAGAGGAAGAGAAAAAGAAAGGAAGGAAAGAGAAGTTGGAGAGAACAGGAAGAGAGGACGGAAGGTGACTGGAAGAGGGTTAGGGAAGGAAAAAAAAGAGGGGAAAAGATAGGAAGGGAGAGATAGAGAGGAAGCGGGGGAGGGGAAGAAGGTAAAAGCCAAGAAGGGGCAGGTCCCTCTCTTCTTTTTTCTCTCCCCCTTTCCCAAGAAAGGAAAGAAGTTAGAGGAAAAGGAGAGGGAGCTCCTTCAGGGAAGAGGATTTTGGTGCCAAGGTAGGAACTAGTGCACCAACCCCTGTACCTGCCAAAGTGTCCGACTTGGTCGAAGATCAGCTCGAAGTTGCTGGAACTCATCTTGCCTGGTTGCCGGCTCCAAGGGAGTGAGCGCCCCAAAGGCAAGCAGCTTGGAGTGCTCTAGTCGGCCCGCCTTCCCTTCTTATCCCGCCCAGCCCAGCCCAGCCTAGGGCGTCGCCTTTAGAGACCACCCCCAAACCTCCCTCCCAGCTCCGAGCGTAAGCCCTTGGGCTTGCAGACATAATGACAGACTGGCCCCCTAGTCTGCTCGTCACGCTCTGGGGTGGCCCGCCTCCCTAGTGCCCGAAGCCCTTGATCTGAGTGCTTGGCTGTTCCCTTCAGAAGTTGTGCGGCCAGCTGCGTGACTGTGTGTGTGTGTGTGCGTGTGTGTGTGTGTGTGTGTGTGTGCATGTCCGTGTCTGTCCGTGTCTGTGTCTGTGTGTCTGTGAGAGGGGAAGGGGGCGTGACTTTATCATCCTTTGGCACCTTGAAAGCCAGGGTTGGACAAGCTGGCTTGGGGCGAAGGTCCTCCTGTCTAGTGTTTCTGGCTGCCGCCCTCGCCTACCCAACTGTCTTTCGTTTTCCCCTTGCCCTGTGTTGCCTATTTTCTGTGGTCTCCCTACTGTCCTCTGCAGAGCCTCTCTGTCTCCGTCAGTTGCACCCCCCTGCAACCCTCCTCCACTGGCCCGCTGGCGCAATAAATGTAGTGTATGACCTGAGTTCAAATTCGACCTCAGATATATACTAGCTGTGTGACGCTAGGGCACGTCACTTTAAATCTCCCAGCATCAGTAAAATGGGAATAATAAAAGCATCTATCTCACAGGGTTGCCAGGAGGATCAAATGAGATTTTATACACACACACACACACACACACACACACACACATACATATATATGTGTGTATACATATATATACATATACAGATATGTGTGTGTGTGTGTATGTATGTGTATATAGAGAGAGTGTTTCCAAACTTCCAGTGAGGTGCAGAGGAAGAAGAGGGTAGTAGTGATTCACTGCTCCGGGGAACTGAAGAAGCTATTTGTCCACCTGATAAAAGAGGTCTGTTGTCTTCCTGGGTCATGAATCCAAGATCCAACAGAGAACACCCCAATTCTTAGCAAAAGAGATGAGGACTACCCATTTTGAGTGATCCGTGTGGATACAAATGGTACTGCCAGACGGAACCTAAAACGTATTTGCCAATGATGAAAAAGTGTGGGGCAAAAAAACTGAAGACCACAAGGAAATGGATGGTGCTCTCCTCGCTGTTGATTATTGAAGGCTAGGGATGCTGAAGAGAAAAATTAATTTGGGATGTGAACCTGGCTAAGAAGGTGGTGCCTGAAAATAATATTTGGATTTCTGGATCATGGCTTACAACATAGTGTTGGCAGATCCCTGGACCAAGATGGAAGACATCTAGGAATGTATTTGCTGGACGATTTTGATTGAAAAAAACTGAAAATTTTTGGTGCAAACAAAATCAATGAAGTTAAAATTAAAAGAGAAAAAGTTAACTGGAAAAAAATTTGCAGCGTTTCTCTGATAAATGTTCTAATTCCAAGTCATATAAGGAATGGATTCAAATTTATAAGAATAAGACCCAATCCCCAATTAATAAATGGTTCAAACATTAACAGGCAATTCCAAAAAGAAGAAATCTAAGAAATCTAAGCGGAGGCAGCTAAGTGGTGCAGTGGATAGAGCACAGGCCCTGGAGTCAGGACCTGAGTTCAAATCCAACCTCAGACACTTACTAACTGTGTAATCCTGGGCAAGTCACTTAATTTCAATTGCCTCCCAAGAAAGAAAGAAATCTTAAGTTACCAACAACCATAGAAAATGCTTCAAATAATAATTAAAGAGCAGCTAGGTGGCATAGTGGATAGCACACCAACCCTTCAGTCAAGAGGACCTGAGTTCAAATCTAGCTTCAAATACTTACTAGCTGTGTGAACTTGGGTAAATCGATTAACCCCAATTGCCTCATAATAATAGAAATGCAAATTAAAGCTACTTATCAGATTGGCAAAGATGATCCCCCCCAAAAAAGAGGAAACTGACAAATGTTGAGGGAACAAAGGGGGAACAAGCAAATTAATGCCTTGTTATCGGATCTATGAAAAATGGTCCAGCCATTCTAGAAAACAATTCGCAACTATGACTGACCCAAAAGACACTAAATTGTGCATTCCTTTTGAACCAGCAATACCACTATTAAGTCTATATCCCCAAAAAGATGAAAGAAAGAGGAAAAGGACCCATATATAAAAAATGTTTATAGCACCTTTTTGTGGTGGCAAAGAAATGGAAATTAAGGAATCATAAGAATGTAACCGAATATTATTATGCCTAAGAAATGAAGGAAGGGATGTTTTCAGACAAAGCTAGAAATACATGTATGAACTGATGCAGAGTGAAATAAGCAGACCCAAGGGAGTAATTTATACAATAACAACATTGTCAAGACAAACAACTTTGAAAGACTTAAGAACCCAGACCAAGAAAATGACCAATCACAATTCCAGAGGATCCATGCTAAAAGATGCTCCCCACTTCCTGACAGAGAGGTGATGAAAGGAACTTAAAGTGTAGACTAACATATCTATTATATGGGCATGACCACATGTTTTTTTCTGACTATTCATATCTGTCACAAGAGTTGTTTTTCTTTTCCTTTTTCCAATAGGTGGAGGAGGTGGGAGGGAGAGATAACATATTTTTGTTAATTGAAAAAATTAAATTAAATTTTAAAAAAATACTACTACTATGCTTATGCCTCAAAAAGATCAAAGAAAGAACAAAAGGATCCCTATGTACAAAAACATTTTTATCAGCTCAAAGAAATGGAAACTAAGAAGATGCCCATCAATGGGGGAACAAATTGTGGTATATTAATATAATGTAATATTATTGCACTTTAAGACATGATGAAAAAAATCAAGGAGCCTTAGACACTTGAGACTTACTATCTGTGTGACTCCAGGCAAGTTACTTAACTCCAGTTGCCTCACACACACAAAAAAGAAAGAAAGAAAGAAAAAATAAATTATGAGAAACCTAGGAAGATTTGCATGAACTGAAGCACAGTGAAGTGAGCAAACCCTGAACAATTTATACAATAACCACAATTGTAAAGACAAATAGTTTTGAAAGACTTAAGAACTCTGATCGTTGCAGTGACCAATTACAATTCTAGGGGACTCATGATGAGGCATGCTACCTAAGTCCTAACAGAGAAGCAAGGGACCGGGCAGGGGTGGGGACCCTGCGGCCTCGAGGCCACATGTGGCCCTCTAGGTTCTCAAGTGTGGCCCTTTGAATCCAAACACATTCTGTGAAGTTTGGATTTAGTCAAAGGGCCACACTTGAGGACCTAGAGGGCCACATGTGGCCTCGAAGCCGCAGGGTCCCCACCCCTGCAATGGACTCAAGATGCAGAATGAGACATACTATGTAGGACATTATTTCACTTGACTATATAAATTTGTTACAAGTTTTTTTTGTTTTCCTTTTTCCTTTCTAATGGTGGCATGAGGGAGGAGAGCAGGTGAGAGGAAGAGAAAATAAGTTCTTGATAATATTTTTAAAAGGTTTTTTAAAATGTATTTATTGGGTGTCTTGCAAGTTTAATTAAAAGTTCTTTGAACTAAAAAAGATGGCTAAAGGAGAGGACTGCCCATATATATTCATGGAGTTAGATACTATAATCCCAAAGAAAGAAGACTAGCAAGTTGAATGCTCACCAGAGATAAAACTCAAGAAAAGAGCTGATGTTACAACCCATGGCATCAAGAATCTATAAACAAAGGCCCAAAGTTTAGGCAACAGACAAGAGGTACAGAAGTCTTGATGGAAGGAGGGCAAATTTGATCTCATAGGTATTGCTGAGACTTGCTGAGGTGAATCCTATAACTTGATCACATCTCTGGATGGATATGCCTTACTTCAAAGAAAGGATAAGTTGAGGAAAGGGGGGAATGGATGATTGTATATTAAAAAGACATGCTCATGGGAGGAAATCCAGTAACCAGAGGAAGGAAGCATGAAAGGAGGGTATTTGGGTGTAAATTAAAGAGGGAGAAAGAAAGAGACAGAATTTTGTCATTGGAGCCTGCTACAGAATCTCTAGATAGAAAGAAGAAATAGATGAAGAATATGGAAAATGTCACAAATCTGGAACAGAAGATGATATATTAGTTATGGAGGACTTCAATTATCCACATTTTTGCTGAAGCTCTTCCTCTTCTGCCAAAAACAGAGCATCTAGTTGACCTGTCCTACTGAAAATTTTCTCTTTCAAACGGTGGAAAAACCAACAAGGGGAAATTGTGTTCTGGATATTGTTACTAACAGAACTGGCACTGAAATGAGGTGGACCTTGTGAAGAAGTGACTAATCTATCCTAGAATTTATGGTAGAAATGGACAGGAGAAGTGGGTATAATCTGATATGCACCCTGGATCTAGGGAAGGGAGATTTCAGTGGGTTCAGAGGAAAGACAGATAGGATGACAAAGACTAAAGTGTTTTAGGGGGAGTCAGTTTAGGAGGGATGAGAGATGCTTAGGAATAAAATTCTGAAGACACAAAGGTTAGTAGTTCCAAGGAAGAGGAAAAATGGAATTTGTCTGAAGAGACAAATGAGGATGCGCAGAATACTCACCAACCAATTCAGATTTAAGAAAGAAGTACAAAGAAGTTGGAAGCAAGTCCAGGTAGTAGGGAATGAATAAGACTGTGGTATGGTCCTGTAAAAAGAGTGTGAGAATACTGAAGTTCAGAATGTGCAGAGGTTTATGAGGGAACCTAAAGACAACCGCCAAAAAAGGGGTCTTTTTACTTATATTAGGAGGAAATGGAGGATTGGAGAAGGGTTAGATGTTCACTTGGGGGTGGGTCATGCAAAGATAACTAACAGTAAAGAGAAGGTAGAGCTGCTCAATACTTATTTTGTTCAAAGGTGAATGGCCTTTACATTGAAAATGACAGAACAAAAATGATTAAGATAGTAAGAGAGAACCGAGCTACCCACAATGAATTTTGTCACCTGGCCAAGAACTGTATCTCAGATCTTAAAAGGACTGGCAGATATGATGGCTGAACCACTCAGTCAGGATATTTAAAATACGGTGGAAAATGAAGGAGGTACCACAAGACTGGAGAAGATCAAATGTCCTGGTTTTCAAGAAATGGAAAAGAACAGAGTTTCTATAAGCCAGTGATTTGACTTGCATTCTTGGGAAAATTCTAGCCTGCATCCTTAAAGAGATGGCTGGCAAATATCTAGAAAGGAAGTCAGTGATTACAAAGAGCCAGCACAGCCCCATCAATCAAAGATCATGTCAGACTAGCCTCATTTCATTTTTTCCAAGATTACTAAACTAATTGATGAGGAGAATGCTAAAAATTTAATTTACTTAGTTTTTGGCAAAGCTTTTGATAAAATATCTCATCTTATTCTTGTGGAAAAGATAGAAAGATATAAATTAAACAAATATACAATCACATGAACTGTTAGATGAACAGATTCAAAGAATAGCTGTTAATGGTACACTGGCAAGAGGTCTCCAGTGGAGTATCCCAAGGATCCATACTTGGCACTGTGCCATGTTAACACTTTTATTAATGACTTGGATAAGGTATAAATGGTATGTCTTATTTGCAGATAACACAGAGTAGGGAGGAATAGCTAACACACTGGATGACAGTCAGGATCCAAAAGGATTTGAAAGACTAGAGCTTTAGGCTAAATCTAAAAGGTGAAACCCAATAGGTATAAATTTAAAATATTACACTTGGATATCAAAAAAGAAAAAATGAACTCCACAAATATAAGATGGAAGAGATAGAGAGAGCAAGTGTTCTGAAAAATATCTGGAGGCTTTAGTGAAGTGCAAGTTTAGTATGAATTAATAATGTGATGTGGTAGCCACAAAAACTAATGTAACCTTGGGCTGCACTAAGAGGGGCATAGCTTTCAGGAATAGGGAGGTGATAGTTTCAGTGAACTCTGCCCTCATCAGACCTCATCTGTAATATTGTGTTCAGTTCATGAACAACAAGGTTTAAGGACATTTATAAGTTGTAGAGTGTCCAGAGAAAGGCAGCCAAGTTGCTGAGGGGCCTTGATTTCGGAACATATGAAACTTGGCTGAAGGAAATGGGCATGTGTAGCCTGGAGAAAAGAATACTTATAAGGGACATGAGAGCTGGGTTCAAAAATTTAATGACCTATAATTCAAAAGTATTAGACTTGTTCTATTTGGCTCCAAAGGGCAGATCCAGGAGTAATCGACAGAAATCTCAAAGAGGTAGATTTAGGCTTGATATTAAGAAAAACAATCCAACAATCAAAGCTATCCAAAAATGAGATGGCTTGCCCCAAAGAGGTGGTGGGTTCCTTCTCCTTGGAAGTCTTCAAACAGACTGAACAACCACTTGTTGGAAATGTTATATTGGGAATTCCTTTCATGTATGGGTAAGACTAGATGGCCACTAAGGTCCCTTCCAACTCTCAAATTCTGTGATTCTACAATTCCAAATCACTATAGAGCAATAAAACTGCTTTCTCCTTGAACTGAAGCTTCATCTATTGCAGGCCTGTACAACCTGTGACCCACCAAAGGATTTCCAGAGGCCCACAAAAAAACATAGAGGAAAACATCGTGGATATTTTTTACAGGCTGCTCAAAATCCTTTGGAGTGCCCATGGGCTACTTATGGCCCATGGGCTGCAGGTTTTGCAAGTTTGATCTATTGTCATGCCACCTTTCCTTCAAAGTCCAGTCAAATATCATCTTTTCCATGAACTTTTCCTAATTGCCTCCTTCCAATTCAACAAGCAATTATTAGGAGCCTATTATATGCAAGGAACTGTGATGATGGAAAGCAGGGGCAGGGTACAATAATATAATATGTACACAAGTAAATAAGCACCAAATATATATTATACAAAAGAGTACAAACTATTTTTAAGAGAGAGTGCTAACTACTAGGGAAATAGAAAAGGCCTGATATAGAAGCTGGCACCAGAGCATTAAAGGAAATGAAGCATTCTAGGAAGTAGAGGTAAGGAAGTTACACATTTCAAATATGGGGGGTGGGGGGTGGGGAGGGTCACTTGTACAAAGGTACTGAAGCCAGAGATGGAGTGTTTCCTAAGGGGAACTGGTAGCAAGTCAGCTGGAACAGTTGAAGAAGGTGAGTAACATGAAATAATAGGAAAGGTCCATCCTAGAGACACTAGCAAGATACTGAAGATTATTGAGTTTGTGTATGCAACATGGTTAGGTAGCTGTGTTTAGTAATATGGATCTGACAGCCATGTGGAGGATAGATTGATTATAGGAGAGCCTGGAGGCTGAAAGGCCAATTTGGAGACCATTGCAGTAGTCTAGGAAAGAGATGATAATATAACCTTAACTAAAGTAGAGTCTATCTGGATAGAGAGAAGGGGACAGATTCCAGGGAATGTGTAGAGGTAAGACTGACAGGAGTTGGCAACAAATTGGACATGAAGAGGGAAGAAGAGGACAGCTTCAAGGTTGTGAACCTGGGTGGGTAGAAGGAAGGGTAGCCGTGCCATAAACAGAAATAGGGAAGATTGAGAAAGGATGTATTTTGGGGAAAATATGTTATTATTTTTGGACATGTTGAATTAGACATGCCTCCTGATATCCAAATGAAGAGACCCAGTAGGCAGTTGGTGATACAGGAGGGAAGTTCAGGAGGGAAATTAAGGGTAGATACATATATCTGGGAGTGTGCAGAGTGATGATAGCTGAACCCAACATGAAAAATGAGATCACTGGGACAGAAAGGGTAGAGAAAGATAAATGGCCTTTTTGAACTTCTTGCTGGAAATGTTGTCACTAATATAATCTCATAGCTCCCTGTGCCACATCCTGTGGCGTATAAACTGTAAGTTTATAATGTGCATCGTATTATGATAATACTGTATCAGAGTACATGTCTTATTACACCTATTAAATTTTCGGTTGTTTGAGGACAAGATGTATTTTTGTTTGGTTTTTGTATTCCAATGCCAGCACAATGCCAACTGCATAGTATGAAGGATAGTCAGCTCCTTGGTGGAAAGAGAGAAGGAAAACAAAAGTGAAGGTCTGGAAATACTACTGTTCTGGGAAAATACTGGCCTGGAGCAAGGGTCCAAGAGGAATTTCAGTATAAAGGTAATGAAAGAAGGAAACAAATATTTATTAAGTGCCTACTACAACCCTGGGAGGTAGGTGCTATTATTATACTCAATTTCCAGATGAAGAGATTGAGGCATACAGAAGTTAAATCACTTGCTCAGGGTCACCTGCCTAGTGTCTGAGGGTGGATTTGAACTCATATCTCACTGACTTCAGAAGTAGCACTCCATCCACTGTGCTACATAGCTGGATCGTCAAATCTCAAAAGAGTACAGTTGGCAGATCTGCCTCGGCCAAGCTTCCTAGACCAGGATTTGGAGTTAGGAGACCTTAGAAAGCGCGAGTGTGTTGAATGTGTTTTGTCACCTATAACATGAGCAGAATAATACTTGCATTGCTAATCTCAGAGAGTGTTGTGAGTAAAGAGCGTTGCCATCTGTAAGTGGCTATGCTAATGTGAGTGGCTGCCAATATGATTAGTTTACAGATGAGGATGGTGAGGCCAGAGAAATTAAGTCACTTAAGATCAGACCTAGTTTGATTCAGAACACCAAGCACCCAGATCTCTTAGCTGCTAATCCAAAATTTAATAAGATACAGAAGGGAAGTAAATCATGGAATTTTAGAGCTGGAAGGGACTTTAGAGATAATTTACACCATCTCCTCCACTTTAGAGATGAGAAAACTGAAACTTACAGAAAGCAAGTGAATCATCCAGGGCCATAGTAAGAGCTAGTCTTCTCATCCCATGCCCCTCAGAACGGTGAAGAGGGCAGGATTTCAGCTTGGTGAACTAAATTGTGATGTCCAAGGGGAGATGTAACATAGAAAAGGCACTAGATTTAGATTTAGAGGGCCTTGGTTCAAATCCTCACTCTCTTTACTTTTGTATGATCTTTTAAACTCTCAAGTCTTCGTTTCCCTACATGTAAAATGAAGGGGTGGGATTGGATCTTAAGATCCCTTCCCATTTGAAGACCTGGGATCTCTCCATGTGATCCTATAGAAAAGATACTGGCCGCCTTCCAAAGATATCTATCTCACTCAGGTACCTGAAATTCCATCCTCAAAAGATTTATTTCACTGCCTCGTCTATAGGCATCATATTTTAAAATACAGGTGTTCAAAGAGGAGTAACAAACTTAATTAAACACGGTAGCATAAAATAGTTTATTGCTTGTTTTCCCCATACACTGGAAAGCTTTGGAGAAGTACGGCGATTCTGAGTTCCTTGAGGATAGCTCTGAAAGTGGAGAAAGGCAAATGCTTTATGGAGAAATAAAAAAGGCATTCTGAAGTTCCTCCCTGACCCAGGCAGTGGGGGCTGCCAGAAATCTCCTAGGAAGAGGTCAAGTCAAAATCCTATTTTTTCATCCTGAGGCCTGAAATGTTCCTTATGGGTCTGAGGACTGGGGAGTGAACAAGGAAGGGATATGAATTCTGCTCCCTTCTGGAGGATACAACCCACAGAAATAAGAGACTTTGAAAAGAGGAGGAGATCTAGAAGATGGAGCTGAGTCAGGGTGCAACTAAGAAGGCATAAGGTCCGGTTCTTCTGCCACTACAATTAATTAATAAACCAGTTGTATAAATTTGGGAATTTTCTATTTTCCTCTGTAAGTATTCTTTCTTTAGTGATTTGGCAGAATCTGGGTTAGGAAATAGTAGAATTGCAGGGTTAGAAGGAACCTTAGAGGGAATTGAGGTTAGCCTAGAGTTAGAACCTGTATCAGTGAGATCACAGAGTCATCAGAGCATCTTTTCCACTGACAGCAACACCTTGCATGTACTTTGATGGGTCTGTGTTGTCATTTATGTGTGTATTCCTTCTGATGATACACATCATAGTCCATCCACGACTGCCCACCCTAGGCAATAACCATCCATGTCCTCCCATAAGATTGCCATAGGAGATCCACCCAAAATGCTTAGAGTCTTCCTCAGTTTCTCCTGAAGCTGTGAGGAAACTGATGCATTAACATGCATTAACATCAGTTATCCCTCATGCTCATTATTTGACCAGCCTATCTTCTTTTTCCTCTTTATTTCTCTAATGACTCTACGTCTCCTGCATAAATCTTTAGGTTTTTTAGTGTTACAGCCTATTCACATCCATCACACACCTCTTCATGGCCCATTGGGTAGTCTTCAACTTGAATTTTTTGGAGAAAATAGCATGCTGTGACTCAAAGGTTGCATCATACAATGGAACAACTTCCAGACTTGGAGTCAGAGGCTGCAGGCTCAAATCCTGTCTCAATCACTTACTACCTGTGTGACCTTGGGGAAGTCACTTTTATTCTCTGGGTCTTAGTTTCTTCATCTGTAAAATGAGGGGCTTGGAGTAAATGATCTCTAAATCTATGATTCTATTACAGTAAACCCTTGCTTCCCAAGTGAAAGGCATGGGGAGGAAGGGGCTGCTACACTCAGGACATCACCAAAAAAAAGTATAGGTACTAAAAAGATGGACCTTTGCTTCTGGCAGAAGCTTGGATCATTAAAAGTCCTTGATAGACCATGGGAAAAAGAGGTACATTGATGTACTTCTTGGTGGAGTTTTGAAATGGTCCAGTCATTCTGCAAAGCAATTTGGAACTATTCCCCCAAAGGTATTTAATTGAGCATACCCTTTGATTCCACCATACCACTGCTGTGCCTATATCCCAAAGAGATCAAATAAGGAAGAAAATGGCACATATACAAAAATATTTATAGCAGCTCTTTTTTGTGGTGTCAAAGAACTGGAGGGTAAGGGGGGGAATATTCATCAATTTGATAATGGCTAAACAAATTGTGGTATATTAATGTAATATAATACTATTATGCTTTTAAAAATTATAAAAGAGAGGATTTCAGAGAAACCTGGGGAGATTTATATGAACTAATGAAAAGGAAAGTGAAAAGAACCAAGAGAACAATTACATAGTAACAACGATGGTAAAGAAAAACAGCTTTGAAATACTTAAGAACTCTCATCAACACAATGAGTAACCACCATTCCAATTGTAAAGTATGCCTAATAGAGAGGTGATAGATGCAGGGGGGCACAGTGAGGTTCACATGTTTTGGATATGACCAATGTAGCAAATTGTTTTGCTTAACTATGTAAATTTATAATAAGGGCTTTATTTTTCCTTTTTTTTCCAATGGTGGGGGGAGGCAATAGGGAGAGAGAACAAATAGATTTTCATTAATTGAAAAAACTCAATGTATTTTTAAAATTTATTTATTTTTAATTTTCATTCATTTTAAACTTAAACGTAAAATAAAAAAGAACATTTCCATATGCACAGTAGAATATAAAAAGAGGTTCAATATAAAACCACAAATTTCCATTTCAGATGACTACTTTAGAAAAAACTGTGTAAAAAATACTGTTTTCAAAACTCGGTTTTTCTGATTTTTTTCTGTATTTTTCTGTTCTCAGGTTTCTTTGGTTCTTTGCTGCACACTTTTTTTCTCCCTCCCTCCCCAATCCCCCCTAGGGAAAGTGACAATTAAATGTGAATATATATATATATATATATATATATATATATACACACATACACGTATGTATGTATGTATGTATGTACATACATATACAGATACATACATATACAGATACACACATGCACATATACATATATGTAAAACCATACTATACATACTTCTATTCATCAGTTCTTTCTCTGAAGGTGGATAGCATCTTCCTTCATAGGTCCAAGTCTTTCCATGTTTTTTTTTTTTAAATCAACCAGTTCATCGTTTCTTATAGCATAGGAGTATTCCATCACAATCATATACCACAACTTGTTTAGTCTTTCCCCAGTTGAAGGGCATCTATCATTTTAGCCCATCTGATTGGTATAAGATAATATCTCAAAGTTGTTTTAATTTGCATTTCTCTAATGAATGATTCATAGCATTTTTACGTGGCTCTATATAATTTTGATTTCTTCATTAAAAAACTGCCTAGCCATATCCTTTGAGCATTTATCAATTGGGGAATGACTCATATTCTTGTAAATTTGACAAAGTTCTTGATATATTTGAGAAATGAGCTCTTTATTTAAGAGACTGTTTATGAAAATTTTTCCCACTTTTCTGCTTTCCTTCTAATCTTGGCTAAATTAATTTTATTTGCACAAGAACTTTTTAATTTAATATAATTGAAATTATCAATTTTACACCTCACAATGCTCTCTATCTTTTGTTTCTTCATGAATTGTTCTCCTATCCATGAGTCTGATAAGTAATATGTTCCATGTTCTTCTAATTTTCTTGTGATATCTCCCTTCATATCTCTAAGTCATGTATCCATTTTGACCTTATTTTGGTACATGGTAACTGATCTATGTCCAGTTTCTGCCAGACTGTTTTTCCAGCTTTCCTAACCATTTTTACCAAATAATGAATACTTATCCCAAAAACTTAAATCTTTGCATTTGTCAAACACAAGGGTACTATAATCCTTTACTACTTTGGACTGTATGTCTACTGTTTCACTGACCTACCTTTCTATTTTTTAACCAGTGCCACATAGTTTTGATATTTGCTGCCTTATGATATAGCTTAAGGTCTGGTGCTGTTGAACCTCTTTCCTTTACATTTTTTTTCATTCATTTCTCTGAAATTTTTGGCCTTTTGTTCTTCCAAAGAATTTTGTTATTGTTTTTTCTAACTCAGTAAAATAATTTTTTAGTAATTTAATTGGGATGGCATTGAATAAATAGATTAGCTAGGTAAAATTGTCATTTTTATTATATTCGCTGAGCCTAGCCATGAACAATCAATATTTCTCCAATTATTTAAATCTGACTTTATTTGTATAAAGAGTATTTTATAAGCCTGGAGAGACTTTCATGAGCTGAGGCAAAATGAAATATACTACATACAAAGTAACAGCAAAATTGTGAGATGATCAGCTGTGAATGACTTAGCTGTTCTCAGCAATACAATGATCCAAGACAATTCTGAAGGATTTACAACAAAAAATGCAATCCATTCGCAAAGAAAAAACCGATAGTGTCTGAATACAAATTGAAACATATTTTTTCACTTTCTTTATTTTTCTTGAAGGTTTTTTTTGGTCTATGTTTTCTTTTACAACATGACTATTATGGAAATGTTTTGCATGACTACACATGTATAACCTATATTAAATTTCTTGCCTTCTCAATGGGGGAGAGATGGGAAGGGAGGAAGGTGGAGAATTTGGAACTCAAAGTTTTAAAAATAAATGTTAAAAAATAATTTTTATATGTAACTGGGGAAAAATAAAATACTAAATAAAAATTAAAATAAAGAGTGTTTTATAATTATGTTTGTGTAGTCCCTGAGTCTATTTTGGCAGGTATACTCTCAGGCATTTTATACTATCTCAAGTTGTTTTAAATGGGGTATCTCTTGCTATTTCTTCTTACAGGGTTTTGTTGGTGATATATAAGAATGCTGATGATTTGTGTGGGTTTATTTTATATCCTACTACTTTGCTAACATTATTGTTTTGGTGAATTTTTTAGTTGAAGCTTTAGGATTTTCCAAATATATCACCATATTATCTTCAAAAAGAGATAGTTTATTACCTCATTTCCCCTTCTGATTCTTTCAATTTCTTTGTCTTTTATTGCTATTGCTAGCATTTCTAAAACAATATTGAACAATATTGGTGACACATAGCATAGTTTCCCTGTTTCTCTCTTTTAATTAAATCTATTTAGCTTTAGCTTTATCTGAGATCATGATTGCTGCCCCTGCTTTTTTTTTTCCATCAGCTGAAGCATGATAAATTCTACTCCAGCCTTTTATTTTAACTCTGAATGTATCTCTCATTTTTAATTGTGTCATTTGTAAACAAGATATTTTACGATTCTGATTTTTAATGCATTTTACTATTCTTTTCTATTTTATAGGTAAATCCATCCCATTCACATTCAAAGTTATAATTACTGGTTGCGTATTTCCCTCCATCTTATTTTTCCTCACTATTTATCCTTTTTACCCTATCCCTCCTCATGGGTCTAATTTACTTCTAACCAGTGCCATGCACTTCTATTCCTTAATCTATCCACCCCTCTAAGAGTCCCTCTCTTAACCTCTTCCCCCACCCTCCTAATTCTTAATCTACACACTCTTCTAAAAATCCATGCCTTTTTTTATCCCCTCTCCCTTTTATTTATTTATTAATTTATAAAACATTTATAGCTTTCTAGATGTATATGTTGTTTCCTCTTTAACCCAACTCCCATGAGAGTAAGGTTCCAGCACTTCCAGTCCTCCACCCCCAATTTGTTTCTTCTATATCAGTTTTTCCTTTCACACCTCATTTGTATGAGATAAGTGTTCGTTTTTACCTCCCGCTGCCCAGCTGTATTTTTTGGAATCACTCCATCATACTAAGCTCAGCCCAAGCCTTTCTTTTAAAAGGCTTTTAAAACTAATGATGACAGGCTTAAGAGTACTGATAACATTTTCATATATAAGAAGTAAATGTTTTAACCATATTGAGTCCCTTATAATTGGTCTTTAATGTTTACCTTACATTTCTCCCGAGTCTTATATGTTGAATTTTCCTTTGAGTTCTGGTCTTTTTGTCACAAACACCTGAAAGTCTTTCAGTTCATTGGATGAACTTTATCATTATCATTATTATTATTATTATTCAGGATTATACTCAACTTTGCTGGGTAAGTTATTTTTGGTCACATCCCCAGCTCTCTTTTGCTCTTCAAAATACAATGTTCCAAGACCTGCACTCTTTTAATGAAGAAGCTGCTAGGTCTTGTGTGATCCTGATTGTAGCTTGACAGTATTTAAATTATTTTTTTTCTTGTTGCTTGTAATATTTTCTCCTTAATTTGGGAGCTTTGAAACTGGGCTATATATTCCTGTAAATTTTTGTCTTGGGATCTCTTTCAAGTGGTGATCATTGGATTTTTTTTTCTATTTCTGCTTTACCTTCTTATTCTAGAACTTCAGGGCAATTTTCCTCAATAATTTCTTGTAATATTGTATCAAGATTCTTTCCCGGCGGGGCGGGGGGGGGGGGGGGAGGGCAGGTAGGTGGCACAGTGGATAGAGCACTGGCCCTGGAGTCAGAAGGACCTGAATTCAAATCTGGCTTTCAACACTTACTAGCTGTGTGACCCTGGGCAAGTCATTTAACCCTTGCTGCCTCATCAAAAAAAAAAATTCTTTTTTTAATCATAACTTTCAGGTAGTTCAATGATTCTTATGTTGTCTGTCCTCGATCAGTTCTCCAGATCAGTTGTTTTTCTAATGAGATGTTTCACATTCCCTTCTATTTTTTCATTCTTTTTTATTTTGTTTTATTATTTCTTAGTATCTTATTATGTCATTAGCTTCCCCCTGCCTAATTCTAATTTTCAAGGAGTTATTTTCTTCCATAAGTTTTTGGATCTCCTTTTCTAGTTGGTTGACTTTCTTTTCATGATTTTATTGGATTGCTCTTATTTTTTTCCTAATTTTTCCTCAATCCCACTTATTTGATTTTTGAAGTCCTTTTTAAGTTCTTCTAAGAACTCTTTTAGGGCTTGTGAATTGGGAGTGGCTTTTTTAACTTCACTATCTTCCTCTGAATATGAATCCAAATCTTTTCTATCCCTGTAGCAGCTGTCTGTGGTTGGGTTCTTTCTCCTTTGCTTACTCATTTTTGTTTTTATTTTGTTTTCTCTTTAGCAGCTTATTATTGTAATAGGCTCTTGTCCTGGGGTGTGATGAACGGTGCCCCAAGCCTCAGGCCCTTCTTACTATTATTTTCTGAGCTCCATTCAGAGGCCCAACCTCAAGCACTCTTCTTCATTCCCAAGCCATGGCTTGGGACCAGCCATGCTGTCCCACAAATACCCTTGCTCCCCCCGTGTTCCTCCAAGTAGCTGCAAACTTCAGCTCTTCCTCTCTGCCTGTGGGCCAAAACCAGGAACTCAGCTCTCCTGCAAATGCCCACAGCCGGCAGGAGCCCTGCCACACCACACTCAGCACAGGCATGGGCTTGCTCTTTCTTACTCTGCCTCAGCCAGGATTGTGATTGGTCAACACAGCTGGGCCTGGTATCACAAAATAGCAGAGGGTCCTTCAATCAGCTGTAGGACCCACTGTCTGGGAGGTAAGGCTACTTCCCTGACCCAGTTGCCCCCAGGACTTAGTGTTTATTCATTCAGAGAAGTGTGCCTGGAGGTGGTGTTTGTACTTAACCCCTCTACCCCTGGAAATGGGGTTTTTCCTGGGGTCCTCTCAGGTCATCTTAGGAGGACAACTGCTTTACCCCAACTTTTATTTATTTCTGCAGCTCTACCTTCACTTTGAGGTGATGTTCTGCCTTTTTGTGAAGGAAATTTGGAGAGCCTGGAATTTTCTGACCTACTCTGCCATCTTCCCAGAATTCTCCCTCAATGTATTTTTCCCTCCATAAAATCCCTCATTAGAGTGAGTAAAGCATCTTAATGAAAGAAATTATGTTTAGTACCTAATTATAAATCCCTTTAATGAAGAAATGACCTAAAGAAGAGTTGTGCGTAAAGCTAAATAAAAGACAAAGGGAAAACACTCCAAAGCTTTTCCACAGGCTGAGTGATGAAGAAGTGGTAACAGTAAGAAACCAGAAGGGGGAGCCAGCCAGGCAAACCCAAGGATTTGCTAGAAGGAAAAGGGTGGGCAAGGTAAGAATCTAACCTGTGTAAGTAAAGTTTCCTTTACTTGACACTTTTTCCAAGGATTACCATGAAAAAGAAAATGGGCTTAGGTGTCAGGGTAGAAGACCCTAATTGGCTTCCAACAACCAAGTTTTGACACAAAAAGTTTGAGAACTATTGATTTAAAAAGAGATGAGCTTTTCTCCTTGGTTCTCATTAGAAGTTTCCTCAGTGATGGCAGGAAATATTAACAAGAGATGCATAAAACGGACTCACACACAAAATTCCCTTCACCTCTCTTAAATCCACTGTCTTAATATCAAGCTGTGCCCTATTGCCTCTAGGATAAAATACCAATTCCTCCATATGGTATTTAAAGCCCTCCTCAACCCGGCACCAGCCTATCTTTCCAGGCTGATTTCACAGCACTCCTCTTCAGGGACTTTTTATATTCCAGTCAGACTGGACTATTTGCTCTTCCTCTTTTATTACCTCCCATCACCTACCTTTACACAGACAGTCCTCCATATTTAGAATGCTTTTTAGAACTGAGTATCTCCTCAATTGATGGCAGCTAAGTGGTGCAGTGGATAGAGTGCGGACCTGGAGTCAGGAAGACTCATTTTTGTAAGCTCAAATCTGGCCTCAGACATTTACTAGTTGTGCATCTCTGGACAAGTCACTTAACCCTGTTTGCTTCAGTTTCTTCATCTGTAAAATGAGCTGGAGAAGGAAATGGCAAACCATTCCACTATCTTTGCCAAGAAAAACCCAAATGTGGTCACAAAGATTTAGACACAACTGAAATGACTGAACATTTCCTCTCTTCATCTTAATATTCTTACTTTCCTTCAGGGCTAACTTCTAGCTCCACCTCTTACAAGTCTCAATTAGGCAATCAACAAACATTTTATTAAGCTCTTAATGGCCTGGTGCTTTGCCTGAGGAAGACAAAGAAATGTAAAAACAACAAATCATTACTGTCAAGAAGCAAGCATTCTAATGGGGAGGCCGTTCCTGATGCCTCAGGCCACCAAGTTATTAATGCCTCTTTCCTGAAATTAGTCTGTATTTACCTGGTATATATTTGTATTGAGTTACAGGTATATAATACATGTTGTCTCTCCCCATCCCCATTAGAATGTAAGCTCCTGGAGTGCAGAGACTATTTTTAACCTGGGGTCTGGCTCATTACTTTGCATACATTAGGCACTTAATAAATGCATCCATTTAGGCATATTTTCCACCAACCTTGCAACAATGATTGTACATCAGAGATAGAAGATTATTTTGTCTAGAAGTATATTAAAAAGTTTTTCTTGACTCTAAAGTCATAAATTAAGATTAGAGAGAAATTACTGTGTAATTATACTGGAATCCCAGCATAGGAAGGGACCTTAGCCGGCCACTTCTATATTTTGCAGTACTAAAATGTCTCAGATAATTGTTGTTCAGTTGCTTTTCAGTCATGTCTGACTCTTCATGACTCCATTCGGGATTTTCTTGGCAAAGATACTGGAGTGGTTTGCCTCTTCCTTCTCCAGCTCACTTTACAGAAAAGGAAACTGAGATAAACAGGATTAAATAATTTACCCACGGTTACATAGCTAGTAAGTATCTGAAGTTAGATTTGAACTCAGGTGCTCCTGACTCCAGGGCCAGCATTCTATCTACTATGCCACTTCATTGCCCCATCTCATGTAATAGCTGTTTAAAAAAACTCTTTAGAAATGCATTGGAATCAGTCAATTTCATTTCCGCAACAAAAAAACCTTCCCTTTCAGTTACTTCTTTTATCTAATCTCACAGTGCAAAATAATTGCTAGGGATTTTGCTAGTGGACCACATCAAAATATTCTCTTGAATTCCAGGCTGTAGCACAGTGGGAAAAGTGCCAGGTCTGGAATCAGGAAGACCTGAGCTCAAATTCAGCCTCAGACACCTACTACATATACTAACTCTGTGACCTTAGGCAAGTCACTTAAGCTCTGTTGGTCTCAGTTTCCTCATCTATAAAATGGAAATAATATCATGTCCTTCCCAGAGTTGTTGTAGGCATCAAATAAGATAATATTTGCAAAATGTACAGTGCCTCACATGCTAATACATAACATTATTAGCATTATATAAAGATAACTTTAATTGTTATATTCCTATAGCATTTTGAGTTGCATATAAAATTTCTTTCATTTTGCCACTTCACTTTTTGCCTTATTCCAGTCATTTGTAAACATCAAGTCATGTTTTAGGCCTTCAGAGGGCAAGTATCTATCTATCTATCTATCTATCTATATCTATGTATGTATGTGTGTGTGCATATACACATATATATATATATAATACACACACACACACACATATACACATGTGTGGTGGGTGTGTGTGTGTGTGTGTGTGTGTGTGTGTGTGTATGGAGACAGAGACAGAGAGAGAGAGAGAGAGGAGAAAAGAGTTACTGAATAGATTGCTGCATGAAATCTTTTGTTTTCCTTGTATAAGTTCCATATAGGGCAAAGTCTAAACTTTTACAAGTGTGCCTCACTTTGCACAATACCCATATTCAAGACAAGTTGCATGTAAATTAAAACATAACAAATTGAATGCTATGTAAAAAGGCAGGGCAAGGTTATAATCATCCAATTATGCAGAGATTCCTTTTAAATGTTAATACTGACTCCCTGATTTATCTGCTTTATAAAATGCCTGCTTCTCAGTGGCTTGTGGAAAGCCAATAAACATATAGATCATTGGCTGACTTTGTTGACGTGGTATTTTTAATAAATAAGTTTAAGGGATGCCTGATGTTTTTTATACCACAATTATGTTGAGAAACAGCCTCACCTGCCACTGAGAAGAGAGCCTCTTCCCCTTTCAAAATGGATTCCTTGCTTGTATCAAAGAAAAACAGACAAAAATACCCAATTTTGCATTCTTGACATATTTGAAAGAAAAAAAAGGACAGAGTATTGGTCCAGGCTGCCATGGGTGCTTAAATGAATTCCATGTATGAACAAGTTAGAGTTCACAAGGATTATGTTACAATGAAACATGATAAGGTACATGGGTGAAATAAAAAACCAGAGCATATGTTACATTAAAACAGCTGCTTGTTTTATGATATTAAAAGCACTAAGTATGTCGAATTATATATCTACCATTTATCTTAGTGCTTCATCTCATGTTTTATTGAATTATTTTGTCTATTTCACACCTGTCTTGTTCTATTAGAACGTGTCTTCAGGAGGTTTGAGCCACGTCTTCACTATGTACACTTTACAGTACCAAGTGAAGTGCTTAGCTCTTTGTACATTTTTAATAAACATGAATTGAATGAATGATCTCATTTGTTCTTGAGGGGTCAGTTTAGTGGTGGAAATTGTTGGACCTGGCATCAATACACCCTAATCTAAATATCTAGCTTCAAAACCTATTAACTCTGTGACAGTGGGCATGTTACTTATGAGTTTGTTTCTCCAGTCATAAACTGGGGATAATAATCCTGTCACTATCTACTTCACAAGGGACCACTAGGTGGTGTTGTGGTTACAGCGCTGGGTTTGGAATCAGAAAGACTCATCTTCATGAGTTCAAATCTAGCCTCAGACACTTACTCGCTGTGTGACCCTGGGCAAGTCACTTAACACCAATAGCCTCAGTTCCTCATCTGTAAAATAAGCTAGAAAAGAAAATGGCAAACTACTCCAGTATCTTTGCCAAGAAAACCCCAAATGGAGTCATGATGAGTTAGACACAACTGAACAACAACATGTACTTCACAGCAGAACCTTAATTTAGTGGTCTTAGAGCCTGGGGCAGCACTAAGTTCATCTTCAAATTCAAATAGAATCTACCCACATTGCTCTTCAGGCAAGGGGTAGAAAAAGTCTCTGGGACACTTTGAGATCGCTGCTGGTGAGACCAGAGCCTAGGAGGTACAGACCTGGTTTGTAGGCTGCCAAAGAAGTGTGCCTTCTGGTAGCTTATTCTTGCCAATCAGTCTCTGTTCTGCTGAAGTGGTGAAAGTCCTGCCAACATGTAAATGTAACCAATATAAAGACTGTGTAATCTTTAAAAATGATTTTTAAAGACATTTTGGATGCTTGCAGGTCAGGCCTCAGCCATCCCCACCTTAGTTATATTTCTGACTCAGAGTTGCTTTGCAACTCTTCCAGTACAATGAAATGTGAGTTATTATCAATTACAGGCAAACAAAGCTGAGGTCAAAAGCATTCAATTATACAACACAGCAAACTCTTCAAATGAAGTAACATATACAAAGGGCTTTGCAAACCTCCAACGTGCTTTACAAAAGCTAATTGTTAATAGTTTCTTTAAAATAAATGTTGAACTAAATGAACTCTAATATTCCTTCAAACTTTAGAGCCTGTAACCCTGACATTTTATTTACTTATTAATTAGCAGGTTTATTTAGCAGGTTTGTTAATTAGCAGGTTTGTTTCTGAATTTTATGTGTGGTAATGATCCAAGTTCCAATTTGGAGCCATTTTGCTTTGTTTCCAATTCTTTGCTATCCAAAAAGTATTGCTATAAATGTCTTGGTGTATGTAAAAGTTTCCTTCCAAAATAATTTCTCTATGGAGAGAAGGAAAGGTCATTGAGTGTGGTTGGGAGCTCAGAGAGAGGAGGGCTAATTTCCAGCTTGATGGAGGAAAGAGTGTGTGCCGGAAGACTTTATGGAAGAAGTACTATTTGAAATGACTCCTAAAGTATGGGTAGAAATTGGACTATTGGAGGTAGGGATAAAAGAAATTGAAGGCAATGGGTACAGAAATGAGAAAGCTTAGAGTACGTTCAGGAAGCCAGCAGCGTATATGAACAGCAGTGAAGATGAGAAATGGAAAATAAGGCCAGGAAAAAATTGGGATTAGGCAGTTCAGAGCTTCAAAAGGCCAGCTAAGGATTTTAAAATTTTTATTTGGTAGGCAATGGGAAGCCATACTTATTAAAAACTCTTTTTAAAAAGTAATTTTTCTACTTGTATTGTCTGATGACTTTAGGCTTTAACTATTCAAGCATATGTTAATATGCATGGCTATATTGTACAGATGCTAATCATGATTTAAAAGCTAAAATACACCCAATAAATGTAGTTAGGTATAGCTCAACTTTGCTAGCATTTATATTGAGATTCTTTTTTTATGCTTCTCTATTTTTTAAGTTTTTGTTGAATTTTATTTTCAGTTCCAAATTCTCCCCACCCATTGAGAAGGCAAGAAATGAAAAATATGAAATACAAAATTATAAATATGAAGTCATATAAACAAATGCCCACATTAGCCATGTTCAAAAAAGAAAGGGAAAAAATGCTTTAATATGCACTCCGAGTCCATCGGTTCTCTATTTGGAAGCAGATAGCATATTTTACTTCATGAGTCCTTTGGAGTTGTGGTGGATTATTATATTGATCAGTTACTGAGTTGATCTTCTTTACAATATTGCTGTTATTAAATAAATTGCTCTCCTAGTTCTGCTCACTTCACTTTGCATCAGTTCATATAAGTCTTCCCAAGTTTTTTTCTGAAATCATCCCCTTCATCATTTCTTTTAGCATAATAATATTCCATCGCATTCATAAACTGTAATTTGTTCAGCTATTCCCCAGTTGAGGGGCTTCCCCTCAGTTTCCAATTCATTGTCCCTAAAAAAATAGAGCTGCTATAAATATTTTTATACGTATGGGTTCTTTTCTTTTTTCTTTGATCTCTTTGGGATATAGAACTAGCAGTGGCATCAAAGGGTATGCCTAGTTTAATAGCTTTTGGGGCATAGTTCCAAATTGCTTTCTAGAATAACACTAGTGCATAGCTCCACCAAACATACATTAATGTATCTATTTCCCTATATCCCCCCCCCAGCATTTGTCATTTACCTTTTCTGTTATCTTAGCTAATCTGATGTGTATGAGGTAGTACCTCAGAGTTGTTTTACTATGTATTTCTCTATTATTTAGAGCATTTTTTCATGTGACTATTAATAGCTTCGATTTCATCCCCTTCAAAATCCTGTTCATTTCTCTGGATAATTTATCAACTGGGAAATGGCTCTTGTTCTTATAAATTTGGCTTAGTTCCCTATGTATTTGAGAAATGAGACTTTATTAAAGAAACTGCAAACATTTTCTTCCCACTTTCCTGTTCTCCTTCCAATTTTGGTTGCATTGGTTTTGTTTGAACAAAACCTTTTTGATTTTATGTAATCAAAATTATCCATTTTATCTTCTATGAAACTATCTCTTGTTTGGTCATGAACTCTTCCCCTATCCACAGATCTGACAGGTAATTTATTCCATACTCTAGTCATTCATGTATGATATCACCCTTTATATGCTGAACTTTAATGTTTGTGAAGCATTTTACATGTTATCTCATAATAACCCTATTGTGTAGGTGATGTTATTATCCTCATTTTACAGATAATGGAATTGAGGCTGAGAGAGATTAAATGCCTTGTCTAGGATTACATGGCTATTAAGTGTCTGAGACAGGATTCAAACTCAGGTCTTCCTGATTCTAGATGGAACACTCTTTGTCTACTTTGCTGTCTATAAATTAAAAACAAAGGGGGAAATTATACAAATATTTCATTCCAAATGAAACATGAAATTCCAGGGTACCATTTTTGGCTATATACCTCAGAGAATGTTTTTTCATTCTTAATTTCTACAAAGGACATAGGGAACTAATTTCGTGTACTTTATCTACCATAATATTTTGAGTAAAGGGACTTACATCAAGAGGCTTCTTTGTTTCTTATCTGCTAGTAATTCCTTTCATTGATAATTGGTAACATAAGTAGTGTATTCTGAAGATATAAAACTGTAGAATAAAAATCAGAAATTTGTATATAAGCTGCTAAAAATTTCCTCTGGGTTTCAGCCCCATATGCAAATCACAAGATTTTGGAGCTGGGAGGAATCTTAAAGATCACCTTATCTAACCCTTTCATTTTACAGAAAAATAAATTGAGACTCAGAGAGGTTAAGCAATTTGTGCACAGCCACACAGCTAAATTAGCAGCACAGATAGGATTAGAATTCAAGCTGCCAGCATAGGAAGTCATAAATTATTTCTACTATGCCATGATGCATCCATAAATAATAACTTTTTATAGATGAAATATGTATTAATATTGATGATAACAATAAGAGCTAGCATGTATATAGTGTTTTATAGTTTAAAATGTGCTTTACAGGGAGGTAGGTATTATTATTATCCCTGCTTTACAGATGAAAATACTGAGTCAGAAAGAGGTTAAGTGATTTGTCCAGGGTCACATGGCTAGTAAGTATCTCAGGTAGTATTTGAACTGAGGTCTTACTGACTCGAGGTCCAGCAGCCTATCCACTGTGTCACCTAGAATACAGCTCATTTTTATTTTCTGTTTTGATAATTAATATCCAATATTATATAAATATAATTATTATATTATATTATTAATATATTATATATTGTTATATTTTTAAAAGACTACATAGTTTGTTCAATGGCAGTGCCAACTATAAATTTAGTTACAAATGTATAAATAGCAACTGCATTCTGCTTTTTGCTATTTATTCTTATGAAGGTTTTTTTTCATTATAGCTAAACCCCCAAAGCTTTTTTAAAATCAAAATCTTCATAGGAGAACATATTTAAGGGATTTTAAAATTCATCTAGTCCAATCTTATTTTGCACATGAGGAAACAGGGCCAGAAAGGTTAAGTGACTTGCTCGCAGTCACAGCGTATATAGTTGGTAATGAGAGGTGCACTGATACTGAGGGATTAGAAATAGCTATAAAGTAACAAGTTGAAGATACAGTTACTTCCTATGTTTATTTGATCAATAGATGTAACATTACTTAATGCTATTTGTATATCTTCTTCCTAATAGACTTGGAATATAAATCCCTGAGTCTGAATTGGTCACAAGGAGAATTTTTTTTTTTTGAAAATGAAGATGGAATAAATAGAAAAAATCCCTGAAAGGTTGCCCATCGAAAGTGTTACATAGATCAATGGCAAGTCATCTTTGTAAGACTGCAGTGTAAGGCACTTTGACCTACCAGCCAAGAAACTGAAAGAGAACATTTCCCTAAAGCTAAGTCACATCATGCAGACCAATGTACATCTAGAGCCTATCATGAAGCTAAAACTCTGTTGAAATCCTACCTAACAACAGTATGGGCAGCTGGGTGGTGAAGTAGACACAGTGCCAGGCCTGGAGACTCATCTTCCAGAGTTCAAATCTGGCCTCAGACACTTACTAGCTTTGTGACCCTGGGCAAGTCACTTCACCCTGTTTGCCTCAGTTTCCACATCTGTAAAATGACCTAGAGAAAGAAATGGCAAACTACTCCAATATTTTTGGCAAGAAAACCCGAAATGGGGTCATGAAGAGTCAGAGACAACTGAAAACGACTAAACAAAACAATAGCACAGTCATGGCTAAGTCTGCTGTATTGAATTGACTTAGGTGGTGTAACATGTTCATCTTTGTCCTATACAAAGCTTTGTATCTTTTTTGGTGGGGGAGGAGGGCTATGTTTTGACTATTAAACATGTGGGTTTTTTTTTTTTGGTTGGTTGATTTGTTTGTTTTTTAAATCTGCAGAATCTCTGAGTTGGAAGAGGTCTCAGAGGCAACTTATTCTGCTTAAATAACAATAGCTAGCCTTTATTGAGGGCTTTTAAGGTTTGCAAAGGGTTTTATATAGGTCATCTCATTTGACCTTAACAACAACCCTGAGAGGTAGGGGCTATTATTATCCCCATTATACAAATGAGGAAACTGAGGCTAACAGAGGTTAAGTGATTTGCCCAAGGTAATACAGCCAGTAAGGTTCTGAGGCAGGATACAAACTCAGGTCTTCCTGACGCCAGATCCAGCATTCTATCCACTGTGCCACCTAGCTACCTAGTTGTCACGTTGTTGTGACGCCAAGACCACCATTCTGCAGGTCACCACCTAACTCCCTTCTGGAAGACTTTGTCAAAAAGTTTGATCCCGTGAATCTGCAACTTCTACCATTTTTCCGGGTTTTATCCTCTGGAGAAGTTTTCACCCTGGGAGTTCACCCTATCAGTGGTTCTCAAACATTTTGGTCTCAAGTCTCCTTTATACTCTTAAAAATTATTGAGGACTCTAAAGAGCTTTTGTTTATATGGGTTATAGCTACTAATGTTCTGAATTCAAAAGTAAAACTGATAAAATTCTAAAATATTAATTTATTAATTCATTTAATGATAATAGCCCCATTTCACATGAACATAAATAACATGGCTTCATGAAAAATAATTTTTCTGAAAAAAAACTAGTGAGAAGAATGGCACAGTTTTACATATTTTTGCAAATCTCTTTAATGTCTGGCTAAATAAAAGACTGCTGGTTTCTCATATCTGCTTCTGCTTTCAATCTGTTGCAATATGTTGTTTTGGTTGAAGTACATAAGGAAAATTCAGACACACATATATGTAGTTGGAAAAGGCGAGAATAGTTCAACAGGCAAATAGTGACTTAGTGTGATTTTGAAAATAGATTTCACCTCAGGATCCCCTGAAAGAATCTCAGGGACTCCTAGGGGTCGGTCGGCAGCTCACACTTTAAGAACCATTACCCTATAGAAACGAAATCCTAGGTCTGTAGCAAAACAACAGCAACAACCACAATCCAAATGGAATTTTCTGTCTTTTACTTTCCACTCCCATCTGAGAACGTGGGCCATGGTAACAGCAATGAATCACTGCTTCCGGATTTGCCTTCTTTGGAGTCATCCTACATAACTGCAGCTAGATCATCTACCTAATGCACTGCTTTGCTGGTACCATTATCCTGTTTGAAATCCTTCCATGGATCCCTGATGTCCACTAAGTAAAATAAAAGTCCTTTAATCTAGTATTCAGAGCCCTCCCAAAATCTGGCTGCAAACAATCTTTCCAACCTATCTCATATTCTTACCTCTGCTCTAGCCAGTTGGGATCTTCCACTAATCCCCGAGCACACTCAATCATTCAATCAATAAACATTTATTAAGTGCCTCCTTAGCTCCAGGGCCTCTGCTAAGTGCTGGACACTCTGCACCTTCACTCCCCTAGTCCCTCTCCCTAGACTGTCCTAACTCCTATGTTCACCTATGAAAATCTTACTCATCTTTCAAAACCCAATCTAAGCATCCCTTCTTCCATTCAGCTTTCAAAATAATCTTTCTCTTCTGAACTCTCTCAACAATTCAATTTAAATCAATGAACATTTATTTAACACCTACTATGTATAAGGCACAGGCCCTAGCCTAAGGATACAAAAACAAAAAAATTGGGGAAAAAGAGTCCTTGCCTCAAGGAGTTTACATTCTACATGTGGACAGATGAAAATATAACATGACGTTGTTTGAGGAAGAGGGCACTAACAGTTAGGGAAATCAGGAAAAGCTTCCCATGGGTGACTTAGAAGAAAGTACAGATTCTTAGAGATGGAGGTAAGGAGAGAATACATTGTCAACATAAGAGATAGACTGTGCAAAGGTAGATATGAGAGATCGAATAATGCCACTAAATTGTAAACTTTGTAAGCTGCTCTTTTGCCTCTTTTTGTATCTCTGGAGCTTAGCACGGTGACTGGCACATAGTAGGTGCTTAATAAATGTTTATTGGTTGATTGATTAATTGCTGATTTGGGAATAAGAAGACCAGTTTGCCAGGAACCTAGACTGCATGAGAAGTTATGTGAAGTAAGTGTCTAATGGAGGTATTTATATTTTATCTTATTATCTTAGCTGTAATTTGTTGGTTGGTTGGTTTGTTGTTGTCTTTTGTTCTCAAAGAGGATCAAAATGACATCACTATGTTAGAGTCAAGTTACAGTATATCTGCTTGTGGCTGATTAGACTAACATGAGCTCAGAATGCTTTACCACAGGTGGGGCACAAATAGTCCATGTGAACATTTGAGGTGGATTCTCTAAATTTGCATGTCTTATGTTTCTTTTGAGCTAGATTCTTCAGTGAGGGAGGGACGTAGTCAGAACAGTGTTTTAATAATATACATTTGATAGCTATAGAGAGGATAGAGTGGCAAAGGGAGAAACTAGAACACAAATCAATTTGAAGGCTCTTTTGGGTGGAAGGGTTCTCTCCCTCAGGCTTTATGAATTACCCTTAATCATTGCCACTCATCTGCCCTGCCTGTGCCAGGGATCTGGTACTTAGGACCTATGCCACTGCACTGTAAAGATGTTACTACCATTGCTGTCTTGATGATGAGACAATCTCTATATGCAGTAAAAATGGAATCCAGTAGTCAGAGTTCAAATGGGCAGGGGTTTCTTAACCATTGTTTGCTTCCTTTACTGCCCACTTGACACTACGGATGACCGTGCTTCCCCTGGTGAAGGGGTTTAGAACCGGAATGGTTTGAGAGAATAGGGAGGCATTTACCAAACTCTCAATGTTCACCGAGGGGCATAGTATGGTCGGTATTTACATAAGGTAACAGATTACCAGCCCCAACCTCACAGGTGAAAGAAGGTGACTTACAGGTAAATTGCATGACAGTGTTGGGGAATTAGACATCTATAGTCCTTTTAGTGTGTAGGTCGTTGTTGTGTTTGTCCTTTGTTTTTGAAGAGGACCATGACCTCAGGGACATGATGACACGACTTTGATTTGAGTGAGGGAAGGCTGTGCAATGTCACTAGCCTCACTTTCTCCTCCAGAGCCATCTGGATCCAGTAACCAGATATTCATCAGGATGACTGGGGATGACCCAGGATGCAGTGGGAGACCCTGGCCCTTTTAGGCTAAGGCCTTTTCATGTACTCACTTAGAGTGAGGTAACACCCACTCAGTGAAGAGGCCTCTTTAAGAAGTGAGTCAAGGGATGGCCCCTTTAATTAGAAAAAAGAAAATTTTTAAATCAAGCTGGGATGGGAAGACTCTCAGAGTTGCTGTTTCAAAGAGAAACAATTACCGTTGACACTCACTTTAAGGCAGGAGGGCCCAAAATACAGCCATTAAGTGGAGCTTGGGCAGGGACCTACTGTGATCCAATCTATAAGCTTGAGAGAGAGAGAGAGAGAGAGAGAGAGAGAGAGAGAGAGAGAGAGAGAAAGAAAGGAAGGAAGGAAGGAAAGGAAAGGAAAAAAGGAAGGAAGAGAGAAAGGAAAAGAAAGAAAGAGAGGGAGAGAGGGAGGGGGAGGGGGAGAGAGAGAGAGAGAGAGAGAGAGAGAAATCTAGGCAGTAAACCCCAAGTTAAGTGGGCAGCTTCTGGCCATCAGAATTTACCTTCCTTTAGAGGGGAGCAGAAGGAGAGGGAGAGGGAGGAGAGGACGAGCTGAGTTACCCAACTAGATGGGTCCCCTTTCAGGCAACTCGGTCTACTCACAGGTTATGTTTGTCCTTATGTGTGATATGCATGCATGCAGTCTGTGTATCTCTGTCTATTTTTCTATTCCTTGGCCCCAATCAGTTTCCCTGAAATATATCAGGCTTTCTTTTCCCTAATACTATTCACCTAAGGAGCTGGGTCAGTTATATATCAAAAATGAAGCATAATAATTCTAGGATCATAGAATCATAGATCTAGGGCTGGAAAGGACCTCAGTGGCCTCCAGGGGTTTTTATGCAGATCAAAAGGGGTAATATTTGCAAAATGCTTAGACATACCTGGCACATAGCAGGTACTTAATAAATGCTTCTTCCCTTCTTCAAAAAAATAAATTTATAAATTTCTCTTACCACTTATTTAGAAAAACTTCTTTTGATGTTCTGTTGCAGAAAATTCCATCCTCTTTTCAATCCAAAAGCTAAAATTTTAACTGAAAAACTGGGTAGGTTAAAATCATGAACAGATCATTTTGGTTTACTTGGGTTATTAAATAAGGATCTAAAAGTAGGAAGGTTGTACCAAGTAGTGATTCCTGACTTTGCAGACCTACTTTATCATGATAAGCCTTTTCATTGCAATCTCAATCATTAGATATCTCTTCCTCATTCAAATAAATATTTCTAGTGGTTTCATTGTGTAAAATATGCCCTATAGCAGGTGGTAGATTTGGATATTTTCCAGTACATTTAGACTTGGATGTATTTGCTAAGCAGAAATAATGAGAAATAATAATCTGTTTATAATCTTTTTGTCCTCTCCAAATTAGAGTGCTACCTGAAGCCTGGGAGGCCCCCTTCATCTAGGGGACCCGTACTCTGGACTCACACAGACAGGGTTCAGTCCTGGAGAAAGCTGACCCTTAAAAGAGGGGAATTGGGCTTTTTCTCAAAGTTCCTGTCTCATTTAAGAGAAAATCTCTTAAATAAAGCTAAAATATGGCTCATGTCTGGAATGTCCCCAAAAGTAGATTGACTAGGTCCTTCCTAGAAAAGGTAAGCAACATTCAAAATACGTATTAGATATAGGACAGTTATTTATTTCCTCCAACACAAAAGAAATGCTTTAAATGATAAAAGACATAGGTGTGCATCAACAAATACAACCTAAAATTATAACACACAATCTATTATGTTCTGTCTCAGGAGGTAAAGACCACTTTGTAGGACCACTCAACAGGTATTTCACATTCACCCTACACCATCACTATCTGACCAACTCACGAAGCTGTAATATTCTGGCCAGCCAGCACCTGGTTCTTTTATTCCTTTCAGTGTCTTTATTCTTCTAATGGCGATATATTTCTCTTCTGAGAAGCTGTTAAGGAAATCACTCTCTGTTAGGCAATCCATAAGGAACTCAGGAACTCTCAAACTTACGAGGTAGTAACCAGAGCTAGAAATGCCCATTTCTAAGAGTTACTATTTGTAATCTGGGCTCAAGGAAAGAAACAACACAAAAGGCGCAGTGGGAGACTCGAGATCTAGTCTCAGGCTCCCCTAGGCAAGAACAAACATGTTCTTGCTGTCATAGCTGTTAGCAAGAACAAGAAAGAATGGAAATCCCCTCTCCCATGCTGAAATCAAAGGGAGAGCTGATGCAGACTGTGTCCCAAAGAGGTCACTTTTCTAATTATAAGCCACAGAGTAGGCTGCTCATCCTAGTTCAGTCGATCTTCTTTGACATAGCTCCCAATTACAGGGATCAGTGAAGGATTTTGGAACCATCCTGGACCAAAGCAGAGTGTCATAACGGACATCTCTCTAGATCTACCTTCTATAATCAGAAGACCTGGGTTCAACTCCGGCCTGAGACACTTACTAGCTCTGTGACCCTGGGCCAGGGGTGGGGAACCTACAGCCTCGAGGCCACATGTGGCTCTCTAGGTCCTCAAGTGCAGCCCTTTGACTGAATCCAATTGGATTGAGGACCTAGAGGGCCACATGTGACCTCGAGGCCACAGGTTCCCTACCCCTGGCCTGGACAATTCACTGAACTTCTCAATAGATAAGTTTCCTCATCTATAAAATCAAGGAGTTAAACTTGAACACCTCTAAGGTCCCTTAATAACTAGGTGGTACAGTGGATGGAGTACTGGTTCTGAAGGCAGGAAGACTCATCTTCCTGAGTTCAAATCTGACCTTAGACACTTAGAGCTATGTGACCTTGGGCAAGTCAATTAACCCTGTTTGCCTCAGTTCCTCATCTGTAGAATAAGCTGGAGAAGGAAATAGCAAACCACTTTAGTATCTTTGCCAAGAAAACCTCCAACTGGGTCACAAGTTGGACACAAGTGAAATGAATGAACAACAGGAATGTGTTGATAAATTTTTAACAACCAGGCTGGGTTGGGGAGTGGGGGGAAGGTGCATACACACATTTAAGTTTAATATACATTATTAATACTTTCTTAAATCTAAAAATAAAAAACTGATTTCTGAAGTGTCAATATACACACTGAAAATTTTAACAATCCCCTCAATCTGCTCTCATCAACCAGTTAGAGCTGGTTCCAGCACACCCCTGGACAAGATACATATACAAGAGACTTGGCGAGCATGACAGGTTGGAGTTGAGGGAGAGAGATCTAGAGCAGCTCACCCACGCGCTCTAGAACCATCTTGGAAGGAAAAATATTTGCTAAAATTTTCTGCAACAAATGATATATATTAGTAAGTCTTTTCCACTTCTTATCAATTTGTGACCTCTTCTATAAACCTTAAATCACCCAGTCCCACAGACATATCCCTATGATAGTCATCAACCTTTATTATATAAGACTCTCTGAAGTCCATAGAACCTTTCTTAGAACAATGTTTTTAAATGCATAAAAAATAAAATACAAAGTGATTACCAAGGAAACCAACTATTTTGAAATAGTTATCAAAAAATTTTTAAATATTCTTTTTTTGTAATGCTTATTTTTTTTTATTTGTTGGAGGAGTTGAAACTTCAAAAAAAAAATTTTTTCTAAGCATGAATCATTCAAGTAAAACCACCTTAACTGCAGAAATTTAGCAAAGTCAAGAAACAAATGTAGCACAACCGTCTGAAGGTGGAGAGGGCAAAGGTACAGAAGAGGAGAGGAGTAGTCTTTCTCTTATTTTTTTTTTTGCAACCTATATAGGAATTCCTTTTGATTCACCTGCTTGTATTGAGCATAGGAACTCATTCCAGATAATTGTTTTCTCCAAATATCTTTTGAGAAAATTTATATTTAAAACATAAGGTGTAAAAACAAAAGTAACCACAACCCCCCCAACCACAAATGCCTTCTTTCATTAATCACAGTTTTCATTTTATAAAAATATTAATAGAAATACTGAAAAAAATTATTCTCATTTTATAATTTTTTTTGTTAGAATCTAGAATTTCTTAGAAAATGCCCTCCATTTCACATTCTAGTTGCTGAGAGGGTAAGTACAACTCAGAAATATCTTTGGGCTTAGTCCCATGAATTCCCTAGAAATGAGAAAACTTGGAGCAGGGGTAGGGAACCTGCCAGCCATGAGGCCACATGTGACCCTCTAGGTCCTCAAGTGTGGCCCTTTGACTGAATCCAAACTTCACAGAGCAAATCCTCTTGATAAAAGGATTTGTTCTGTAAAACTTGGACTCAGTCAAAAGGCCACGCCCAAGGCCTTAGAAGGCCACATGTGGCCTGGAGGCTGAGGGTGCAGGTTCCCCACCCCTGGATTAGAGGGTGTGGATGTGTATGGGGGAGCCAATATCCTTTCACAGAGAGCTTGGCAGGGAGTCTGAAGGGACCTAAACTTACTCCATTTAAAAGCTACTCTAAAAATTAGATTTTTTCAATACTGCTTGGTCCGGAATTGAAGTTGACAGTTGTCAGTGTTCTGTTCTTGAGAATCATTTTCCTGAATTAAAACCTGAAGAGCTAGTGTTACTAAATATGCATAGAGTAGGGATCTAAAAAATTGTAGGGCAAGGAAGGATTGGAGGAAGAGCAAACCCAAAATTACCAAATTAGTCCTCATCTTTCAGCTTATATTGGAAAATGAAAAATAAAATTTAATAAAATTAAATTTAAAAAATAAGATGGTTCAAAATAGGACACAGGCTGAGATCCAAACAGGCCCCACCCCACTACTAAACACCCAAAAGCCCTATTTTTGGTAAAGGGTGGAGAGCTGGGCCCTCCCTCAGCCAGCTAGCCAGCACAGACGGCTCTGAGCGGACAGACCAGGGAACTGTTCCCTTCCAGTCTGAGGTGCTAACATTTATTTTTTATATTTTGAGTTCCAAGTTCTCTCCCTCCAGCCCTTCCCCCACCCATTGAGAAGGCAACAACATCATACACATTATACATGTGAAGTCATGCAAAACATATTTCCATATGAGTCATCCTGGGGAAAAAAAAGGCAAGAAAAAGAAAGTGAAAAACAATATGCACTCAAAGTTCATCTCTCCGGAGGCGAACAGCATTTTTCATCTTGAGTCCTTTGGAACTCTTGTGGATCATCGTAATCAAAATATGTTTTTAAAAGGTCACCAACTCCAGGTTAAAAACCTTTGCTTTACTATGAATATAAAGAGGAGCTGAGATCTAATGCTTAAAAACATTAGAAAAATCACTGCCAAAAGGCATCCTCAGCATCCCTTCTCTTCACTGTTCCTGATACAGGATTCCCTGTATTACATGAGGCTACTTGTTCCAAGAACCAGGATAAAAGAAGTCATGTGATTAGGAAAGAAATATAGCATATTTGGGGAAGATAAAGGAGGGGAAAGGATGATACTGTAAGGATTTATTCAGAAAATGGTATTGCTTTACATTTGAAAAGAAACTGACCTTGGAGCAGGGATTCACAGCTCACATTTAGATTTAACCCAAACAACCACTCAATCAAATGAAAATGGCAGGATTCAAGTCAGGTATCTTCTCATCATACCTTAGATCTTTAGTTTCAGGGCAGTGGTGGGATTCAAATAAATTAACAACCAGATCTCCATGGAACCAAGCCGAGGTGCCGCCACCTCTGCTGACATAGCTGATGCAGCCTCCCCTCCCCTCACCTCCCCACTGATGCCCCCAACAAGTGGTTAGCTGAACTCAACCTATAATTAGGTACCGGTTCTCCTGAACCGGTGCGAACCGGCTGAATCCCACCACTGGTTTAGGGTGTCTTTATTATCAATCCAATTTAATCCAACACACACTTATTAAGTAGTTCCTGTAGTCCTATAGTCAGTAGCTAGATACAAAGTTCAGATAATATAGTCCTTGCCCCCAAGGAGTTTATAGTCTAGTAGGAGGATAAAACATCAGTGCAAATAATCATTTGGTGACTTAATCAGCTGCAGAGGGGTCAATTATCATCTAACCCACAATGGTACATATATATGTACACATATATTATATGTATGTATGTATATGTGTGTATGTGTAGTCTAAGAGAAGTGCAAGATAAAGTGTTACTTGTCACTGGGGAACCAGTGACTTTTAAAGATTTGCCTCCTCTTCTACTGAGAGAAGGGAATCCTAGGGGATCCACCAGGGGTTGGCATATCAAAGAGGGTAACTCAATAGCTACTCCTTTACTTAGCTACCTAAGTTCAACACGGACATCTGACAAAAGCCCTTAGTACAGTCTCTCCTTCCCTCTCTCTAGTTGTCTCCAAAAAAATGCAAGACAGAAAAATTTAGAGTACAAAGAACAAACATGGAAACTCTAATCATTTTTGTCCAGCTAGCAGCAATTCCCAAAATGTGATCATCAGTCCCCTGGAGATCCCTGCGACCCTTTCAGCAGGTCTTTGAAATCAAAACTTTTTATAATAATTCTGAGACACTATTTGACTATTAAACTATTCCTCTCTTTTCCAAGTATACTGTGTGAGGCCAGATTTTCTTCATATACTTCAACCAAAACAACATATTGCAACAGATTGAAGGTAGAAGCAGATAGGAGAATCCAGCTGTCTTCTTTTAAGCCTGAAATTAAAGAGTTTTACAAAAATATGAAAACAATGCCAATCTTTTCACTTAGGTTTTTTGCTTTGGAAAATAGTTATTTTCATGAAAAGAGTCTATTTATGTTAACATGCAATGGGTTTGTTATTTTAAATAAATAAATATTTTAAGAAATTTTTTCAGTTTAAATTTCTAATGCAGTAAATATCAAGAGATAAAACCCACATAAACAAAAGCTTTTGGGGGTGCTCAATAATTTTTAAGAGTGTAAATAGGTCCTTAGACCAAAAAATTGAGAACCACTGGCTTTTAGGAATTCTATAGCTTGAGTATAATTATATACAGATATATTGAGACTGAGGTACTATGAGACCTCTAGCTTGAAACATCCAGGAGGCAATTAGTGGTATGTGTTTCTTCTTTCGCAACATAACTAACACAGAAATATGTTTTACGTGATTGTACATACATAACCTATATCAAATTGCTTGCCATTTTTGGGAGAGGGCAGGGGAGGAAAAGAGGGAAAGAATTTGGAACTCAAAAAATTTTAAAATGAATGCTTAAAATTGTCTTTATATGTAATCAGAAAAATAAAATACTATTTAAAAAGAGAGAGAGACTAGGGCTGGATATATCATCATTAGCATAGAGGTAATTGAACCTATAGGAGAGCCAATGAAATCAAAAAGGGAGAAAGTGTGGAGAGAAAAGAACTATAGATGAAAAGTTCTCTTTGGGAGCCTATTATCCCAAGATCCTATAAGATAGCTAAGTGTTAAGGATGGATAATGTGTTGGACTTGAAGATAGGAAAACCTAGGTTCAAATCTTGCCTTATATATTTTCTAGTAGCAAAGGAAGTCATTTCACCTAGCTCAACATCATTTTCCTCGTCTATAAAATGATCATTCATACTTCACAGGATTGTTATGAGAATCAAATGAGACAATAAATGTTCAGTGCTTTGTTAGCTTTAAAATATCATATAAAAGTTAGCTTTAATTATTAGCTATGAATTTATTTTTTAAAAATGTTAGACTTAAAATGTTTGACCCAAACTAGGAGAAACAGGTCCAAGTTGCAGAGAGGCAGATTTAGACTTGATTGTTAAGAACAAACCTGAGAACTGTCCAAAAGTAAGTGGAATGAGCTGTTTCAACAAGTAGTGGGATACCTCTCACTGGAGGTCTTTGAGCAAAGGCTAGGTGACCACCTAAAGGGTAACAGGGATTCTTGTTTTGATCTGGTGTAACCCAGGGGCCTAAGGGGTCCCTCTGAGATTTGGGGAAACTGATTTGTCAGGGAAACCAGCCTAGCTGAAGCAGGAAGGTATCCCGAGGGGGAGAAACAAAATAACTTATACTAAGTGGGTCAAACCACCCTGATCACCACCTCCCCTCAGATCTAAGCAGATATAGCATAGGATCCTGAGCCCAAGAACCTTGGGAATAGTGATATCCTCCCCTGCTCCCAGGCTACTGACCTGCTTCCAACTCCGCCCTTGCATCCATCCACAAGGGGAGCAACCCTTATAGAGACAATCCCTTAAACCACCAACGCCAACTGCCAATCAACTGTCACAGATGAGCAGGTAAGCCCCAGAGCACTGGGAGCCACAGTGCCCCCAAACCACTAGGCTTATTTCTGGCCCGGCCCCCAAAGCCAGAGTCTAGGGAAGCAACCCCCGTGGAGATGCCATCCAGCAGTTTGCTCTGAAGGTGGTGCAGCCTCCACAGCTTCTGAAGACCCAGAAAAGAAAGTTCTCAGCACCAAAGTGGTTGGCACTGTCCAAGGGTTCAACAGCAGAAAATGATATTGATATTCTTATTAATAGAAATGACACTAAAAAGATGCGTTACTATCTACTTTGCCCTTGCACCCTAAAGACCACTGGGTCTTTCCATCTGACTTTCAAGTACGCCTCCTCTATGTGTCATCTCCCCTGATTAGAATGTGAGCTCCTTGAGATGAAGGACTGGCTTATTATTCTACTTCACGTATTTGGCACATAGTAAGTGTTTACTAAATGCCTTTTGCATTCATTTGTTGTTTCATAATACTTTAATGTTTTTTCATTTCTATTTTTTGTTGCTGTTCAGTCATTTCAGTCGTGTCTGACTCTTCATGACAGCACTGGGGATTTTCTTGGAAGAGATGCTATTACCATTTCCTTCTCCAGCTCATTTTGCAGATAAGGAATGGAAGCAAACAGGGTTAAGTGGCTTGCCCAGGGTCATACATCTAGTAAGTGTCTGAGGCTGGATTTGAATTCTAGTCTTCCTGACTCCAGATCCAATACTCTAGGCACTGTGCCACCTAGCTGCCCTATTTCATTTCTATACTGGTCATTAAACAGCTCCCTGTTTAAATCCCTGCAAGCTATTGACTAGCATACAATGTTCTCAGGCTGATATTTCAGATGACTCTATTGCCTGATTCATCTGGACTGAACCCGTGGGAGTGCAAGAATTTCACTATATATAGATCAGGGTGGACTTTGTGAGAAACTTGTCACTAAAGAGCTGACAGGTTGTGACTTACCAACTAGCAGGTGCTTTGTGGGGAGAGAGGGGGAGGAGGAGAAATGTCTAATATGCCAAATTTGTGCAGAGTTAGCCCATTTGGTGCTGACTTTCCTCTTGGACTTCCAAAAAGTTCAGCTCCAACAAGGCTAGAAAGGCAGTATGCATGATGGGAAGAGCTCTTGTCTGCTATTCAAGAGACCTGGGTTTGAGTCCTGACTCTTCCACTAGTAGGTTGCGTGATCTTGGGCAAGCCTTTTCCCCTCTATGTGACTCAGTTTCCTCATCTATAAAATTAGAGGGGTATAAATACATGTGTGTGTGTTTAGTAGATGATTCCTTAGGCTCCTTGGAGCTCTGATATTCTATAATTCTAGCCCAAACCAGTAGAGCATGTATTTGTGTGTATGTGTATTGCATTAATAGGTGCAACACTGCTTGCTTGTTGCCTGATGCTATGGCTCTGCTATTTTGGAGGATGGCACTTGAATCTGTGTGAGAATCTGCAGTCCCTAAACAGTTCTGTCATCAGTTTTCAGATTTATGACCCTGCACCCTGCTGTTTCCATCCTGCTTTCCAAGCCTTAGGGCTGATCAAATCTGGGGGCCTTTGAGAGAAAGATTCAAAGACGCTGTGTGGATACCACAGTAACCACAGGCTTGATACTGGGAACTCACTGTCTCAAGATACAAGGTGGGCTCCAAGAGAAATCTGCTCCTCCTTTCTCTACAGGGCCAAAGTTGCAGGGAGGTTCAGCTCCAAGCAGCTAGCTTTCCAGCTTTAGAGACAACTATTGCAATAAAAACACATTTGAAGACTACTTTAAAGTTAACAAAATGCTGTTTTCACAATCACCCTGTGAAAAATACAAGTATTATTAGTCTCGTTTTACAAATAAGGAAACTGAGGCTTAAAGAAGTTAAGCAACTAGACCATGGACACATTGCCAGTGTCGGACATGACATTTATACCAAGGTGTCTAGCACTCTTCTTCACTGCCTCTCTATCGTCATCGTCATCATCATCATTATGCCTCACCCCAGCCATCTTCTTACCATGCTACCCTGCTGCTATTGAGTCCTCTGAACCAAAACTCCAGAGACCTTGATAAGATCTGGCGCTAAGCCAGTCAGCTTTAGAACTCTCACACTAAGGGAATGAGGGGAGGGAGGGAGCAAAGGTTGACCCAATTGTCAAGAGCCTATCATGTCTCACAGGTCCCAGTCCCCATCCATGCTTCATCTCAATTGCCTTGCTGGCCTGTACTCAAGGAAAGAAGGAAGGAAGGAAGGAAAGAAACAAGGAAGGAAACAAAACATTTCTTAAACATCTACTATGTGCCAGGCATTAAGAACAGTAATCAAATCAAAACTACTTCTGCTTCTGGAAAGAGCGTGTCCATTGACTGCCCTATCCAAAATTGAACTGTCAGGCAAACCAGTCTAGCTAAAGCAGTAAGGTATCCTGAGGGAGAGACAGAAAACAGCACATACCAGGTAGGTCAAACCACCTTGACCACCCCATCTCCTCCGATCCAAGAAAAGATAGCCCAGGACCCTGAGTCTAAAAACCCTGGGAACATCGGTGCCCACGCACCCCCACCCTCAGACCACTGGCATTACTTCCAACTCAGCCTTTGCATCCATCATCAAGGGAAGTAACCGTTGTAGAAAAGGGTCCCACAATTCCTGCCACCACCAATACCAGCTGTCAATCAACTGTCACAGATAAGCAGGTAAGCCCCAGAGCACTGGGAGCAACAGCACCCCCAAACCACTAGCCTTGTTTATAGTTTTAATAGGATTGTTTATAGTATTTATAGGATTATTTATAGTGTTAATAGGATTTTTACTGAGCCTACCTCAAGTAAAGATTTAATAAATGCATTTTCATATGTGCATTCATCAGCATTGTTTCTTTGTTTGCTTATTTGTTTAATATTTGGGAGGGCAGCAGAAAGTAAGGGAAGGAACAGTAGATTTGGAGAAAGTAGGCTTACAGCTGAGTATTGGTTGAGCTATAGACTGTGTGACTTTGAGGAAATCATTTATTTACCTTCTATGGGCCTCAATTTTCTCGTCTGTAAAATGAGGGAATTGAACTAAATGGTCTCTAAAGACCTTTGCCGCACTAAATCCTATAAAATATATCTCTCCATACAAATGTACACATAAACAATATATGCATATATATAAACAATAAATATAGGTACATCTGAACCTATATAGGAATATATAAACATATATATGCATGTAAAAATAAAAATATTTCATAAGATTATGAAATATATGTACATGTATGTATATTGACACACACACAGTTACAATCCATCATACTGGCTACAGCAAATTTTCAAATAAGAAAGCTCCTCCTGTCCCTTCTCTGTCTCCGTTAATAAGTCTCCCAAGACAATGGAACATTTTATCTTAAGACTGGGTCTCAACAGAATAAGCTCCTTGAAGGCAGAGGCTTGGTTTTTTGTATTCCCAGGGCACAGCACCGGTTCCTGCTTGTTCAATGAATGAATGAAGTGGGAACCTAGGAATATGACTCCATCTCTAAAAAGATGAAATGCCTGCATCTAATGGGATTTGCTAATCTCTCACTGGAAAGCTTGGGTGGAGAGATATAAAGGCAAATTTACTGTCAAAGGCAATAAATCAAACCTCTTCTAGCTGCCAAGAGTGGAGCTGACACAAATGCTTCAATCGCTGTGACATTCTTAAAATACCTCAGACAACTCCAAAGCAAACCACTGATTCCTACCAGCCTGAGGAAAAGATTTCAAATTGAATCCAATTCGATAAGCACTTATGTTTATTAAGGGCACCGTGCTTAGGCAATACAAATTTTAGATAAGACAGGTCTCTAACCTCATGGAGATTATAGCCTAGTAAAGAGAAATATGGCACTTGTGTAGGTAAAAAAAATACATAATAAGTGCATTAAAAGTACAAAACCACTATAAGTACAATGATTCAAGGAACAAAAGATTATTACTGGTAGAGATTCAGAGAAGGCTTCATGAGGGAAGGGTTATCTGCTTTGAGACAAGATGGATAGGAAACCTACGGGCAAAAATGAAAGAAAACACCGGACTTTAGAGTTGGAAGAGAACTCCTCTGCCTTCTACTCTTCCTTGTACCCGAAAAGGAATCTGCATGGCAACATGCCTGCCAAATGGCCATCCCTCTCTGTCTGCAGACCTGCAATAAGGGAACCAAGGATGAGAAACATAACAAGCGAAGACGGAGCGCAGCAAAACACAGGGGGAAATTCAAGAAACAGACAACATAGAGTATGTAGAGAGAAGTGGTGTAAGATGATCCTGGGAAAGCGGAATGGTGCCGGGTTGTAGGGTGCCATAAATGCCAAGCAAAGGAGTTTACACTTTAGTCAGTGAGCAATAAGAGCCACTGAAAATTATTGACCCATTATTGGCCAAATTTATGAAGAAAGGTGAATCTGACAATGGAATAAAAAAAATGAATTAGAGGGAGGGAAAGGATGGAAACACAAAGACCCGTCAGGCTGCAATTACAATTTTTCAAACTGGTCGTAATGAGACAACACAAGAGCAGATGTAATTTAAAGGCCAGGCCAGATTGGTTATCTGAATGATTGTGGGATAATAATCATCGTCATAATCTTAATAATAGTCAGCATTTTATATAGCACTTTAAAGTCTGCAAAGCATTTTACAAATATTGTCCCATTTTATCCTCACAATGAACTTGGGAGGTAGATTCTATCATTATCCCTAATTTACAGATAAGGAAACTGAGGCAGAGTTTAAGTGACTTGCCCAGGGTCATAAAACTAGTAAATATGTGAGACAGGATTTGACCCCAGCTCTTCCTGACTCCAGGAGCAGTGCCCTGTCCTCTATGTCACCTAACTGCATTGCCAATCAGAATTCAAAACCAAGGCAAAACGCCAAATGTCACTCAAATGTTCAAATGGATCTGTGATCTCATCAATGCAGAAGTTTCTGCCAATGATGCAGATTGAAAGCCATCCATACTTGCCCATCCTAGGTGACTCTTCTTCACAGGGTCTGCCTGGCATTGATAAATGCTAGTTGGCCAACTGTTCTCCCAAAAGTTTGCCACAAGTAAACTACCCAATGTGCTTCAAGGCTTACTCAATTTCTCCCACCATTTCTAGAGTACTAGCGAAGTATCCGGGGGATCCACTGGCTGTCATCCCTCACTCTTACAACGTGGTGAGCCTATCTTCTCTTCTTGTCATATAATTCTTTGATGATATCCTTTGCTTGTTCATTTTTGAAGTTCATTGTTGGTTATGTGTTACTGCCAAATCACTGCCCCCATGTGCCCCTTCTGTACGAACTCATCTTTAGTTCCTCAAAGACAACGCTATTTCATGTCTTGCTGTCATAAAGCAACTAGTAAAATGTCCATATCAAAAAAGATGGGCCTTGGCTTTCATGGGAAGCTAGAGGACAGTAAAGAGCTTTGTAATTGCCTGAACTAGGGGCTGCTAGGTAGCATAGAGGATAGAGCAACATACCTAGAGTCAGGAAGATTCATCTTCCTGAGTTCAAATCTGGCCTCAGACACTTAGTAGCTATGTGATGCTGGGCAAACCACTTTAACCCTGTTTGCCTCAGTTTCCTCATCTGTAAAACGAGCTGGAGAAGAAAATGGTGAACCACTCTAGTATCTCTTCCAAGAAAACCCCAAATGGGGTCATGAAAAGTTGGACATGACTGAAAAACAACTGACCAATAATTTCCTGAAAGCAATCCCACCATTATTTTCAATTCTGGGTCAAGGTCATTGTCCATCAATATTTCTGTCCCAGATATGAAAACTATTGGCTAAGATGTATAGGATGTCCACCCAAATGAATATTAAAATACGGACAATAGATTGTCTTCATTCATTTGGCCTTTCCTGTGTGGATGGAAACAGTTATTATAGGTGTCTCCCGTAATTTGTAAGTGGGAGATTTTGGAGGAACCACAGTAAAATGAATACTTTTGACATGCAAACATCTCCCTATTTTGTAACTTGCCCAACGTTTATTATCAGAGGGTCCTTGAATAGGCTTGTTTCTTCCAGTGAATCCGCAATGATCTTGATATATAAGTGAGGGACATGGCTGTAAAAGAACCTATAAGGCAGAGTTCTGTTCTACTGAATCAAATGCTTTTTCATAATCAACAAACACGGTAAGTCCAATAGGATCTTAAACACCTTTCACACATCTTTTGGTTAGTTGTGAGAAGGCAAAGATGTGGTCCACTGTTAAATAGCTCTTGCAAATGTTCTCTACCAATTCTCTCATCCAGGATGCCCATGAATCATGTATAAATGATTTAAATAAATATTTGCTGTTTTTTCAGGAGTTATCTTTAGTATTAAAGAAGGAAGGTAGGAAGATGGCTGTAACAGCGAGCCGGAGGCTGCGGCGCGGCGCTGCGAGGCGGTTGTTCGCCAGCAGAGCCCACGGTGAGGAGGGGTCGGGCCGCTTGTGGGGGACGCTGACCTTCTTCGCACGTCACGCTGACCTTCACGTCAGTTCTCTCCCAACTGGGTATGAGGACGAGTAAAGCAAACTTGGACCATACTGATCAAGCACTGGGGACCACAGCAGCGGTTGGACTATCCTCCTTTCTATGTGGAACAGAAAATTATAGGGGACCTTCCTTAAGTTCACTTGCACCACACAGTGACAAGTATGCTGACATTATCATTTTGCTTGTGATTGGGACGGCTCAAATAAATAAATCTTACCCGAGAAATAAAGGAAGAAAATATGCATTTGTTAAGCACCTACTATGTGCCAGACAGCATGTTAAGCACTTTATAAATATCTCATTTGATCCTCTTAACAACCTTGGAAAGGTGGTGCTATTATTATCCCCAATTTAGAGATGAAGAAACTGAGGCAGACAGTTAATGTGACTTGCCCAGTGTTACAGCTAGTAAGATTCAGAGGCTGATTTTGAATTCAGGTCTTCTGTCAGGCCAGGCCCAGCACTCTATCCATTATATACCACCTTGTTGTTGTTCAGTTGTTTTAGTCATGTCTGACCCTTCATGACCCCATCTGGGGTTTTCTTGGCAAAGATACTGGAGTGGTTTGCCATTTCCTTCTCCAGTTCATTTTACAGATGAGGAAACTGAGGCAAACAGGGTTAAGTGACTTGCTCAAGGTCATACAGCTAGAGTATCTGAGGCTAAATTTGAACTCAGGTATTCCTGACTCCAGGCTCTGCACTCTACTGACTGCACCACCTAGCTGCCCAGTTTAGTTTAGTTTTATAGTTGACTTTAAAATGTTATATGATCTGACAAACCATTAGTACAGGAATTTGAAAACTGCTAATAAAAACAATAAAAATCCACAAGCCTTGGCAATCTGGCATTGGGACATAAATGAGTCAGAGAGAAACTTTATAAGAGTGTTTAATATTGGAAAGCTGTGTGCCACTCCCCCACCATATGTGCAAAGGCATACACATTTTCCAAGTGTCTTAGCCTAATACCGCTCTGCTTGGAACAGAACTAACCCAGTGCAGCCAGAACAATAACCGCAGACTAAGATCTGGAGCACAGTCCGTCTGTGATTCATTGCTTTGCGGCTGCCAACATTGAGGTGGAGTCTGCCAAATACACACATTATGTTTTAGCATGACTTTTGAAATCGCAGTTGTTAAAGGTGACCTTCTTATATTTATTTGAATCCACGAGAGGGGGAGTGGGTCGGGGTGACCTTGAAGGACTTGCAAAGCATTAAGTTTTTAGGACTGATGAGTTTATAGCTATTTCACAAATTAGATTTGGAAGGGAATGTGCCATAACTGAAAACTATACATTATAGAAAAAGACAGGATGATCAGAGGAGGAAGGTACCCTGCAATTCATCAAGTCTAACCTTTTGATATGAGGAAACTAAGGACCAGGAAAGTGATATTATTTGATTTCTAGATGAAACAAGACAATAGAACTCAAAATAAAAACTGCAAAAAAAAAGTTTATGATAATAACTCACATTTATAAATATGCCGAATGTTTTACATACATTTTCCCTTTTGGTTTCTCAGAGAACCCTATGGAGTAGATACAGGTACTATTGTTCCCATTTTTCAGATGAAGAAACTGAGGAAACTCGGAGGACACTGAATAATTTGCCCAAGATTACACAACAAGCAAATTGTAGAGTCTGAGCTCAAACCCAGGTCCTTTGACACCAAACCCAGTCTTCTTTCCACTAGAGCAGGTATTCTTTGACTTTTTCATGTAATAGACCATTTTGGCAGTCTGATAAAGCCCATGGACCCTATCTCAGAATAATGTTTTTATATGCATAAAATAACACATAGAATTACAAAGCAAACTAAGTCTATTAAAATAAGATGTCATATTTCCCATCCAAAATCTTGGACCCCCTGAATTTTGTCTTTGAGGGTGTGTGGACCCCAGGTTAAGATATTTTTTGAAAGATATCCTGTATACCATGCAACAGGAATAACTAGTGTAATGGAATTGATCAGTAGAACTCCCAATTAATCCGATGAATTCCCTGCCAGACAATTTAATGAAAATTATAGGCCATGGGTTTTTGCCAGAAGGGCAAACTTCCCATGGAGCTAGATCTACACTCTATCCCTTTGGCAAGAAGACACAAGGACTACTGTTATTGATCTTCAGTTACTTGGGTTGCCTCCAGTTCATTGGTTGACGAAGGCCCAGGAGGACAGACTCTTGTCAGAGGAACTACACTCTCTATGGACTTCAAAATTGAGCTGTGGACCAGACTATCACTTGAACTTTTTTTTCTTCTTGTTCTCCATTTAAATTTTAGCCTGGAGAATGCCAAATGGGAAAAGGGGGTAGCTTAAAATAGAAGCACATTTCCACAGGAGGCTTGTACTTATAACATGCAGTCTATGCAGGGAGTTCCTGGTTCTCAGTCATAGCTTCTTTCCATTGCCTTTCTGTTTTCATATCTGATAAGAAGTCAGAGGCTAGTGATCGTAAGAATTAAAATTTCTAATCTTGGAGGTTACCTAAGAATATCCTGTTTCAAGGTTCCTGAGCGCAGAAGTTGGGCATCATCCTACAAAAGGGAGAAGATTTCCTTAAATTATTAGAAGAGAACAGGACCATCAGTAGGAAGGGCCTGAAGCTGGAAGACTAAAGCAATTCTATAAGGGACCAGGATATCTGGATGGTTCAGGTCCAAGTTGAAGGGGAAGTATTTGTTCAGTGTAAAATGTCTTTATCTTCTAATATATTTTTTCTAATTTCATTAAATATTTCCCAATTATATGTAAAAATAATTTTAACATTCATTTTTAAAAATAATTAGTTCCTATTAGCTATGTGACCCTGGGTAAGTCACTTAACCCTAATTGCATCCCAAAAAAATTTTTTTGAATTCTAAATTCTCTCCCTCCCAACCCTTTCTCATCCCTCCCCCTGTCCTTGAGAAGGAGAGCGATATGATATAAAGTCATGCAAAACAGATTTTCCTATTAGCTACATTGCAAAAGAAAACATACCAAAAAAGCAAGAAAAATAAAGAAAGCAAAAATAATATGCTCCCATCTGCACACTGAGTTCATCTGAAGTATTTTTATCTTCCAAGGGAGCATAGTGGGCCATTGTGTTTGATGTTCCTTCGGTCATGCACATCTGTAAGACTTTTGCATCCTGTTTTATTTTTGTAGAAGAAAAAATAAAGACTTTCCCATACCTGATATTAACTTTGTACACTAGGTCCCTTGAAAAAGGAGGATCTTGCTACCCACATATTAGGAGACCCTAGACACAAGAGACACGTAAGCTCTGTTTTAGAGATTTTTCATGGAGCTTTGTTCTATGGTGAGGGCAGAGCCAGAGAGAGAAATTGACCTCTTTGGAGCCTGGCACCCCAAGTCAAACCTACTTTGTGTAAGCTTGTAGTCTTTGGGGAGCCCTGGCTTCTGGGTGACACTAGGATAGGAAAAAACAAAAACAAAAAAAGAAAAGTTGAGGCCAATCATCATGCCCCATTCAAAAGTAAGCACTTACATGTTTGTCACATTGAAATTCTTCTCCCCTGCACAATTCATATTCTCCTTTATTTGTCCTCTCTGTCACTGCTCTCCTATCAAGACATGTACCACCATCTCTACTTCCGCTAACTTAAAACAACACCTTCAAAAAAAGTCTTTTTTTGTCACACTAAATCACCCAACTGCTAACAATATCTATAACTCTAATAAATATCTCTGTGCACCTATCCCTCTCGAGACTTTTTCCTGCTATAGTTATATTATCTATAGAAACTCAGTTATACTTCTGTAAGGTACTGCACCTTTCTTATATGAACAGTTTTGTTGCTTGAAAGCAGCAGAAAAAAATAGAGTGATTCTGAGTTAAAATAGCTTGTCATTTCATTGCTTCATCTGTTTGAGAGGAGAAGAGGGATGGATTTCCCTAGCAGGAAAGTGAGGACCAGAAGGGGAGTCATTAACAAAGAAGTAGCTTAATGTGGAGCAGAATATGCCTGAAGGAACCAAGGACACAGTGCCTGCAGTTCAGGGTCGTGAGATGCCCCAAGTGCCTGGGTCTTCTCCTGTTCGTTTGCCTTCCTCCTAGGTTTCTGTCTGTGCCCGCTCTTCCCTATGAATACATTGTGGATTGATAAGAGAATATGACCCATATCTGTATATGGGCTGTGATATATTGATTATACCTTCATTTGCTTTATATTGTGTATCTATAGATTCTATATAACTCATCTTGCTTTTTCTTTATTTCTAAGTAAATATGTTGTGTTTAAAAGCTAATAGTGTCATGATGATTGGTTTTATGTAATTAAGAAGCAACCACCACAAGAGAGTTAACACTAGGACATTGAAAGATTTTGATCCAAAGCCTAGCAGTGGTTATTCAACTCTGGGAACCCCAAACCTACCGGTGTGAGGACCCATTGAAGTGAGTGAGCCAGCCCAAAGAAAGTAAAAATGGTCATGTGCTGAATCATGGACTATGTGTCTAAGAGCATGAAGATGAAACTAACTAGATTAGCAAGACACAGGAGCTATGGAACATAGTAGACTAGTGTTCATCAAACCTAGGATTATAAGTTACTAGGAAAAGGATGACCTATTCAACAAGAATTGCTGGAAAACTAGAAAGCAGTTTAACAGAAGGTGAGCTATCATCTGTCATAATAAATTCCAAATGGAAATGAGACTAAAATAAAGAGGTCATATTAAAAAAAAATAGAGTTAAATGGAAGGGAATATACTTCACAGTTATGGCTAGTAGGAAAGTTCTTAACCAAACAAGAGCTAGAGATGATCATAAGAAACCAAATAGACAATGCTGATTACATAAAATTAAGAGCCTTATTCAAAAACAAAATCAATGCAGCTTAAATAATAATAGAAATTATCAGTTGGGAAAGTTCTTTGCATCAATTCACGATATATAGGTAACTGACAAAAATATATAAGACTAAGAGCCATTCCCTAATTGTTAGGTGGTCAAAAAATGTGAACAAGTAGTTTTCAAAAGAATTGAAAACTCTTGACACCCATATGAACCATATCCAAATCACAGATAATAAGAGAAACACAAATTAAAACAACTCTGGGGTTTTAGACGCTCCTTAAGCCAACACGACACCCACCAAAATGGCTAAGATGATAAAAGACAAATGTTATATGATATGGGAAGTTAAATACACTGGTGTGTTGGAAGAGCTCAGAATTAGTACAACCATTTTGAAAAGAAATTTGGAAATACATAAAGTGACTAAAATGTCTATACCCTTTCACCCAGAGATTCTGCTACTACATATAACCCAAGGAAGTCATTGAGAAGGGGAAAAAATCCCCATATATTCCAAAATATTTATAGCAGTACTTTTGTGTCAGTGAAAACCTGGAAAGGAGATGCCCATCCACTGGGGATTGGCTAAAAAATTGGGGTACATGAATATAATAGACTATTACTCTGCTGTAAGAAATGGTGAATATGATGACTACAGAGAAGCATGGGAAGGTTTACATGAACTGATGCAAAATGAAGTAAACAGAACCAAGAAAACAAAATACATAATGTAAATGGAAAGAACAACCACCACAAAACAATAAAAGATAAATATTGCAAAATTACAAAGAACAAGCACAACTCCAAGAAGAGAAATGGAAAGACATCTTTCCTAGCTCTTTTTCAGAAGGGGGAGGTGTACAGATGTGAAACAATGAATATATTTTCAGATTTTTCAATATGTTGATCAGTTTTATTGATTATTTTCTCTCTCTTCCTCTTTTTCTTTTCTTTCTTTAAAAAAATTTTTTGTTATATGTGACAGTTCTCTGGGAGGAAGTTGGGAAGGAATGCAGGAGAAAATTTAGGCAATATAAAACTTTTAAAATCAATAACATCTATTTTAAAAAAATTGAAAACTGTCAACAACCAAACGAAAGGTTGCTTAAATAACTGGTAATAAGAGAAGTAAAAATTAAAACATCTCTGGGATTCTATCACGTACACATCTAATTGGCTAAGATTTTAAAAAAGACAAAAACAGTCAATATTGGGCACACTAGTAAATTGTTGGTGAAGCTGTGAATTGATTCATCTGTTCTGGAATTAGTCAAGAAAAGTAACTAAGATATCCAACTAAACTATCTTTGACTCAATCATCCTCTTACTGGGCCTATCAACCATTCAGTGTCAATCAGCAGACATTTATTAAGTGCTTACTATGTGCCAGGAGCTGTGCTAAGCCCTGAGGATGCAAAAACAGTCAAAAGACAATCCATGTCCTCAAGGAGCTTACAATTTAAGGAGAGAGACAACATGAAAACAAATATATACAAAGCAAGCTATACTCTGGACAAATAAGGGATAATTAACAGAAGGAAGGCACTAGAATTAATTACACCCTAAGAAGGCCAAATACATAGGGAAAGGTCCCACATGTACACAAATATTTATAGCAGTGTTTTTTGTGGTAACTAAAAACTAGAAATAACATGAATGCCAGTTAACTGGAGAATGGCTGAAGAAATTATGATATATTAATAGGATCTAATATTATTATGAAATAATTTATTATGCACATAAGGAGTATGGAAAAACAGGATCACAGAGTTAGAGCTTGAAGGTATCTTACAGGCTATCTAGTTTTACTCCCTTTTACAAATGGAGAAACTGAGGTCCACAGAAGAATGATATACACAATATAATAAGGTAAATGAAAAGAGACCTTACTAGAAGTTGAAATTTGAGGAATTAGAATGACCAATCTTGGCCCTGGAGAAAAGATGTTGAAATAGATCTCTTTCCTTAAACTGGCATCTAGGTGGCTCAGCAGATAGTGCACAAGGCCTGGAGTCAAGATGACCTGAATTCAAATCCAACCTCAGATACTTACTAGCTATGAGACCTTTAGCAAGTCACTTGACTTCTGTCTGCCTCCATTTCCTCAGCTATAAAATGGGAATCATTTCACAGGGTTGTTGTAAGGATCAAATAAGACAATATTTATAAAGTTCATAGCATAGCACCTGGCACAAAGAAAATGCTTAATGAATTGTTATTCCCTTCCTTCTTTTCTTAGGTAGAGAAGCAGAGACAAAGGTACAAAATGTTGCATGCTCTGTCAGACATAATTAGAGAAGATCAAAACACAAACTCAGAAAAGGACAACAGTATCAAAACACTTACATGCAAAGCCTCAAAGAGAAATAGGAATTGGTCTCAGGCCCAAAAAGAACTCCTGGAAGAACTCAAAAAGAATTTTAAAAATCAAATAAGAGAGGTAGAAGAAATGAGAGTTATGCAAGAGAATCATGGCAAAAAAAAAAGAGAGAACAGCTTGGTAAAGGAAGCACAAAAATGGGAAAAGATGTGTAAAAAGAATCACTAAAGGAGACAAAAGTAGAATTGGCCAAATGGAAAAGGATGTACAAAAGCTAACTGAGGAAAATAATTCTTTAAATATTAAAATTGGACAAGTGAAGGCTAATGTTCATGAGACATCAAGAATCAATCAAACAAAATCAAAAGAATGGAAAAATAGAAGAAAATATTAAATATGTCATTGGAAAATCCTGAAAACCAAAGGTGAGTTTAGTAAAATTAAAAGTAAGAAAACTGTTTTATGAAAATAAATAAAATAAATAAACCATTGGTTAATTTGATTTAAAAAAAAGAAAGAAGAAAATCAAACTACCAGTAACAAAAATGAAAATGGTGAATTCCCCATCAATAAAGAGGAAATGAAAGCAATTATTAGGAAATATTTTGCCCAACTATATGCCAATAAATCTGGCAATCTAAGTGAAATCAGCGAATAATTTACAAAAATATAAATTGCCCAGATTAACAGAAGAGCAAATAGAATATTTAAATAACCCCATCTCAGAAAAAGAAATTTGACAAGCCATCAATAAACTCCCTAAGAAAACATCACCAGGGCCTGATGGATTCATAAGTGTCAGCTTTCACAATAAAAGAAAACGAAATTGAAATAATTAAAATAGGCAATGAGGAAACAAAACTATAATTCTTTGTAGATGATATAATGGTATACTTAGAGAGTCCTAGAGAATCAACTAAAAGACTAGTTGAAATAATTAACTTTAGAAAAGTTGCAGGATATAAAGTAAACACACATAAATTATCAGGATTTCTATATATTACCAACAAAGTCTAGTAGTAGCAAGAGATAGAAAGATAAATTTCTTTTAAAATAACTGTAGGCAATATAAAATGGGAGTTGACCTGCTAAGACAAACCCAGGAACTACGTCAACACAAGTACGAAACACTTTTCACACAAATAAAGTCAGATCTAAACAATTGAAAAAATATTAATTGCTCATGGGTAGGCTAAGCCAATACAATAAAGATGACAATTCTACATAAATTAATTTGCTTATTCAATGCCATACTAATCAAACTACCAAAAAAGATTTTAGAGAGCTAGAAAAAAAAATAATAAAATTCTTCTGGGAGAACAAAAGGTCAAGAATATAAAGGGAATTAATGGGGTAGGGGGGAAAGAAAAAAGCTATACCAGATCCCAAACTATATTATAAAGTGGTGATCATCAAAACTATCTGGTACTGACTAAGAAATACAGTGATGGATAAGCAGAATAGATTAGGCACACAAGACTCAGTAGCAAATGATCATAGTAATTTAGTATTTGATAAACTTAAAGACCCCAGCTTTTGGGACAAGAACTCACTATGTGACAAAAACTATTGGGAAAATAGTAAAACAGTATTGCAGAAACTAGGTATAGATCAACATCTTATGCCACATACCAATATAAAATCAAAATGGGTGCATGTTTTAGACATAAAAAGTGATACCATAAGCAAATAAGGAGAGTAAGGAATAATTTACCTGTCAGATCTATGAAAAAGGGAAGAATTTATGACCAAACGAGATAGAGAGCATTACTAGATGTAAAATGGACCGTTTTGATTATATTAAACTTAAAAGGTTTTACACAAACAAAACCAATACAACCAAGATTAGAAGGAAAACTGAAAGCTGGGGGGAAATTTTTACATCAAGTGTTTCTGACAAAGGCCTTATTTCTCAAATATATAGAGAACTGAATCAAATTTATAAGAACACAAGTCATTACCTAATTGATAAATGGTCAAAGGATATGAACAAGAAGTTTTCAGATGAAGAAATCAAAGTTATCAATTCCATACTTTAAAAAAGCTCTAAATCAGCAGCAGTCATCAAAACTGCCTGGTACTGGTTAAGAAATAGGGGTGTGGATCAGTGGAATAGGATAGGTACACAAGTAGGAGAAATCAACAAGTTTAGCAATCTACTCTTTGATAAACCCAAAGAGGCCACCTTCTGGGCTAATAATTCACTATTTCACAAAAACTGTTGGGGAAAATTGGAAAATGGTAGGGCAGAAACTGGGCATAGACCAATATCTCACACCATACACCAAAATAAAGTCAAAATGGGTTCATGATTTAGGAGTAAAATCTGATACTATAAGTAATTTGAGAAAGCAAGGAATAGTTTACTTATCAGATTTATGGAAAAGTAAAGAATTCATGACCCAACAAGAGATAGAGAGCATTACAAAATGCAAAATAGATAATTTTGATTATGTTAAATTGAAAGGTTTTTGTACAAAAAAAGCCAATGCAACAAGAATTAGGAGGGAAGCAGAAAACTGGGAGAAAATCTTTGCAACTAGTTTCTCTGATAAAGGCCTCATTTCTAAAATATACAGGGAACTGAGCCAAATATATAGGAATACAAGCCATTCCCCAATTGAGAAATGGTCAAAGGATATGAACAGGCAGTTTTCAGAGGAAGAAATTAAAGATATCTATAGGCATATGAAAAAATGCTCTGGATCACTACTGATTAGAGAAATGCAAATCAAAACAACTCTTAGATACCACATCTCTCCTGTCAGATTGGCTAAAATAACAAAACAGGAGGATGACAAATGCTGGAGAGGATGTGGGAAAATTGGAACATTGTTACATTGCTGGTGGAGTTGTGAGCTGATCCAGCCATTTTGGAGAGCAATTTGGAACTATGCCCAAAGGGCTATAAAAATGTTCATACCCTTTGACCCAGCAATACCACTTCTAGGGTTGTATCCCAAAGAAATCACACAAGTGGGAAAAGGACCCATATGTACAAGGATATTTATAGTGGCTCTTTTTGTGGTAGCCAAGAAATGGAAATCAAAGGGATGCCCATCAATTGGGGAATGGCTGAACAAGCTGTGGTATATGAAGGTGATGGAATACTATTGTGCCATAAGAAATGGGGATGATACGGACTTGGTAACAATCTGGAAAAACCTACACGATATAATGCTGAGTGAGCGGAGCAGAGCCAGGAGAACATTGTATACAACCACAGATATATTGATTCTGTGAGGACCAACCCTGACATACTTCGCTCTTCTCAGCAACGTAAGGTGCAAGGACAACTCCAGGGGACTCACGATGGAGAATGCTATCTTCATCCAGAGAAAGAACTGTGAAGTTTGAATGCAGATTGAGGCACACTTCATGCTCGCCTTTTTTCTTCTCTTTTGTTTTTGTTTTTGGTTTGTTTGTTTTTTTTGATTCTGTCTCTTCTTTCTCATGATTCACTCCATTGGTCATAATTCTTCTCCACAACTTGACTAGTGTATAAATTAATTCAATGCGAAGTTATACATGGTAGTTATATGAGATTCCATGCCGTCTTGGGGAGGGAGGGGGAGGGAGGGGAGAAAATCTGGATCTCAAAATTATGTAGAACCATGTGTTGTAAACTAAAAATAAATTTTTTTTTTAAAAATAAAAAAAAATTTAAAAAAAGCTCTAAATCATTATTGATTAGAGAAATGCAAATTAAAACAACTCTGAGGTACCACCTTACACCTATCCAATGGACTAATATGACAGAAAAAGATAAGGACAAATGTTGGAGGGCATGTGGGAAAATTGGGACACTAATGCACTCTTGGTACAGTTGTGTATTGCTGTAACCATTCTGGAGAGCAACTTAGATTATGCCCAAAGGGATATAAAACTGTGCATATCTTTTCATCTAACAATAGGTCGTCTACCACTACTACTACCACTACTACTACTACGACGACGACGACTACTACTACTACTACTATGTCTGTATCCCAAAGAAATTAAAAAGGGAAGCAGGGGGAGAACCTATTTGTACAAAAATATTTATAGCAGCTCTTTTGGTAGTGTCAAAGAATCAGAAATTGTGGGGATGCCCATCAATTGGGGAATGGCTGAACAAGTTGTAGTATATGATTACATTACTATTACAAGAAATTATAATCAGGCTGATTTCAGAAAAACCTGGAAAGACTTATATGAACTGATACAAAGTGAAGTGAGCAGAACCAGGAGAACATTGTACACAGTAACAGCAACATTACACAACAATCAACTATCTATCAACGACTTAGCTATTCTCAGCAGTACAATGATCCAAGTCAATCCCAAAGGACTCATAAAGAAAAATACTATCCACCTCCAGAGAAAGAACTGATGGAGTCTGAATGCAGATTGAAGAATACTATTTTTCACTTTCTGTATTTTGTTTCATGGTGTTTGTTTTATTATTCCCCTTTGGGTCCGTTTCTTCTTTCACAACATGACCAATATGGCAATATGCTTTGCATGATTGCACATATATAACCTATATCAAATTGCTTACTGTCTCAGGATGAGGGATAAGTGAGGGAAGGAGAGAGAAAATGCAGAACTCAAAATTTTCTAAAAATGAATCTTAAAAATTGTCTCTACATGTAACTAGGGAAAAAATAATATATTATTTTTTAAAAATAAATTTTCCTCTAATGTATGAATGCATGCATGATAGAGGGTAGTAGAATACTGATAATAGTTAACACTTATGTAGCATGTGCTTTACAAGTATTATCCTAATTGAACCTCACAACAACCCTGTGAGATAGGTGCTAATTATTATCCCCATTCCAAAGATAAAGAAACTGAGTCTGAGAAGGGTTGTGACCTGCAAAGGTCAGACATCTGGTAAGTATCAGGAGTGGGGTATATCAGGAGTAGGATATAAATTCAACTCCTGCCTCCAAATCCAGCATTCTTTTAGCTATAGCAGACTAATCAGCTATGGTTTGTACATGAGAGCTGATAGAAAACATATCACCCAGAATATACATTGACATAGATCCAATGACATTCTTACTACCCTCAAGTTCACATTGATCTCCAGGTTCTCCAGGGAAGCTCAGAAAATGGAGGTTCAACTATTGCATGAATTTTCTTATGAAATTTAATTAGCTAATGACAATTTAGCCAGCATGAATTGGAGTACAGGTTTTATTGCATCCAACATACGATGTTACATGTTATTATGTATTCTTAATGGATATTATATTTCATTATATAAATATTAATATATCATAAAATACATATAAGATATATTTTATAGTATATTCTTAAAGAATATTATATATTCTTGCTGTGTGCTTTTTTGCTGCAGATGTTAATGTGCTAATACTATATTTGCTAACATTAGACATACACATATGAGATGTGTGTATGTATATGTGTGTCTACTTTCTGGTTGTGATCTGTATATTTAGTTACGGCATGAAACTCTACTAGGTGAAAGTTGCCTGCCATATTCTTAGAACAGTGAATTAATACTCTCACGTTGTATTGCTGATATACCACATTAAAAGAGAATTAAATCGTCCAGTGATTTAGGTCAATACACAAAAGGATGAGAAGGTACAGCTGGGATGCAGTCTGCACCAGTGGAGGAGTGTCTGCTCCCATAAGATTCATTGAAGTGTATGTGGGAAGGAAATGTAGTAAAGAGCCCCACCCCCACCCCCAGGACAGCTACATCTCCTTTTCAGGATTCTAGAGATAACTCCATGGGGTTAGGATGATCCTTCTGATGTTACTGCCTCAAGAGCCCATTCCAATGTATTCTCTCCAAGAGCCATCAGCAGTGATCTCTTCAATATCATCTAATCAGTGCCCAGCTAATACCTCCTTTATGTTGTTGATTGACCCTGCAATTAAAATTCCACTATCATTTATTAAGGGGCAGCTAGGTGGCACAGTGGATAGAGTGCTGGCCCTGGAGATAGGAGAACCTGAGTTCAAATTCAGCCTTGGACACTTACTAATTGCATGACCCTGGGCAAGTCACATTAACCTTGTTTGCCTCAGTTTCCTCATCTGTAAAATGAGCTAGAGAAGGAAATACTAAAAAAAAAAAAAAAAAACCACTCCAGCATCTTTGCCAAGAAAATCCCAAATGGGGTCATGAAGAGTCAGACATGACTAAAACAACTGAACAACAACATTGTTTATAAATAATAATAGTTAACATTTATATAGCACTTTGAATTTTGCAGAACTTTACAAATATTATCTCATTTGATCCTCACAACAACCTTAGAAGAAAAGTGCTATTTTCCTCCATTTTACACATTTTTTCTTTTTTAATTTATTTTTCATTTTTAGTTTACAACATTCAGTTCCACAAGTTTTTGAGTTCCAAATTTTCTCCCTCTCCCTCTCCCTTTCTTCCCTCCCCCAAGACTGCATGTAAGACTGATATAGGTTCTACATATACCTTCACGTTAAACTTATTTTCACAACAGTCAAGTAGTGTAAAGGAGAATTTTAAAAGATAATTGTAAAGAGGAAAATTGTAAAAGAGAATTCTATAGAAGAATTATAATCAATGGAGTGAACCATGAGAAAGAAGAAGCAAAACCGAGAAAGAAAGAGAGAGAGAGAGAGAGAGCACAAATAATTTGCTTCAGTCTGCATTCAGACTCTATAATTCTTTCTCTGGATGTGGATGGATTTTTCCATCATGAGCCTTTTGGAGCATGGAGTCTTTAGAACCTTGCTTTGCCTAGAAGAGCCAAGTCTGTCAAAGTTAGTCATCACAGATACCATGTGTCAGTAATCATGTATAACGTTCTCCTGGTTCTGCTTCCTTCACTCAGCATCAGTTCATATAAGTCTTTCCAGGTTATTATGAAGTTGGTCTGCTCCCCATTTCTTATAGCACAATAGTATTCCATTACATTCCTATACCACAACTTGTTTAGCCATTCCCCAATTGATGGGCATCCCCTTGATTTCCAATTCTTTGCCACCTCAAAAAGAGCTGCTACAAATATTTTTGTACATATGGGCTCTATTTTACATATTAAAAAAACTGAGCCTCAGGAAGGTTAAGTGACTTGTCATAAAACTGATATCTACAGTTGGATTGCACCACCTAACTGTCCCAATTAATGTCAATTAACTTTTTTTTTTTAACAAAACAAGAATAGAAGTTACAAAGTGTGTCCTCCAACACCAGATACATCATCCCCCACCACAATCGTGGTCATGGAGAGAGTGGATTCGAACTTAAAGTCATTGCTACAAAGCATTCACTTCACCATGTTTACTCCTGAATAGTTTCCTTACTATGAGACACAGGCTGCCAGGTCAATACTCTACAGGACTGAGTCATTCCTAGTACTGCTGGCAAATTATGGCATGGATTCCAGTTCCCAGATTTTCGAGATTTCACAAAGACCCGCACCATGTAAAAGAAGTAACAAACGGGAAGAAGTCTTGTCTAGGTTTTCAGGTGCACATAGGTCAGCCTAGAACAGGATCCCCTTCCCCTCCTCCAGAGCTCAGAGAATCATCCTTACACCTCATGGTCAATAAAAAGGGAAAAAAGGAAAAAAAATTTCTCCCCTGGAATCTTTTGTACACCTAAGCAAAAATGCATGCCCAGCAGCAGGATTATCAAACATGCAAATGAGGCATCACACCAGGTAGTGCATCACACCTGCTAAGGAGGCCTAGGATATTATTGGCCAGTCCTCTATTACATATACAATGTATTTTTCCCCAAAGCATTTTATGCATGTTTATGTTACAGAAAGGCTAAGGGACAAAGCTTTTCTTAATACTGAGTCAACCTACATTTTTTTAAAACCCTACCTCATGGGTTGGAAAAAGGTAATGAGCCACATTTCAGGATTTATTTTCTAAATTCCAATTCTCAAGCCCTAAAATTCAAATTATACATGTACACATATGTTTAGCATGTTTTAGAAATGCTTATCATCTTTACATCACAATCATTTCCCAGCAATAGATGGATACAAAGAAAAAACAAATTTAAAAAAACATCCAATACACACTCCATTTCTGAGTAAGAAAGGAAGACCTGAGTTCAAATCCAACCTCTTGACACTCACTAGCTCTATGACCCTGAGAAAGTCACTTTATCTCTGTCTACCTCAGTTTCTTCATACGAAAAATGGGGGTCATAATAGCACTTACCTCCCATGTTTCTGTGCAGGTGAGACAGTCGTAAAGTGCTTAGCATAGTTCCTGTCACCTAGTAAGCACTGTATAAATGTTGGCTATGAGATAGTATCTGGACTATAGGTCTCTTCCAACTTGAAATGTACATTTCTTTGAACACTTACGTTAACCTGGAGGATGCAAATGATGAAGTCTGGCTGCCCAATTTCATCAAACAAATCAAACGCAGCTAGAGAGTCATAACTGCTATCTTCAAAGCATGTTAAAAACCTTGAGGAAAGACTCTCTAGAAGTGTCAGTGTTGGTACTGTAGTAGATGAATTTTGCCATTAGATAGGGGATGATTTTTTAGAGTTCCTTAAAGGTCTTTCCAGCTCCATCTTTGTGATTTTATGACATTCAGATGATTCAGTTCTTCATATGTAAAATGATCTGGGGAAGGAAATGGCAAACCACTCCAGCATCTTTGCCAAGGAAACCCCAAATGGGGTCACGAAGAATCAGACGTGACTGAAACAGTTGGACAGCAAGCAGCCCGTAATCTGCAGATGGAATGCCAGGGTTCGTCCATTAGGTGGCACTGTTGTCTCAGCAAAAATGAATTGGAAGGCGTGTGGGATGGAGAGCAAGAAGGCTGGCATATTGGATAGATTTGTACTAGAAAATGTAGTTGCAAAATGGAGCTTTGGTTCCTTCACCAGGAAATTTCAATTATAAAACTGGACTTATTCCTACGTGGGGAAAAAAGGGTTTATAACAGAAAGAGTTTTAATGAACGAATGTACAGAAAAGCATTGAATCTGGAGTCAAAAGACAAGTCCCATATTCAAATCCTGGCTCTACTATCTGGAGTCTATGTGACCAAGGGTAAATCACAGCATCTCTGAGCTTCAGTTTAGTTATCTACAAACTTAGCAACTTGGATTAGACAATCTCTGGAATCCTTTTTAGCTCTAAATCTTAGGAAATCTGTAACAATCAATGAAGGGGCTAAGACAGCGGCAAGCTTTGGGGCCTTAACAAGGTATTAAAATTACCTTCACCTCAAGTTTTCTAAACCAAGCATCAGAATGCATGATTTGACAAAGGATTTTTTTTCTTTATTTTTACATTCACAAAGTCTGGCTTTCATACCTCATCATAGTATAGAAGTGACTGGGTTCTCAAAGACTAACAGCAGAGTGCAATGTCAAGTAGTTTCTATGATGATGGAAAGTCTTTAAACATGATCCCAGCTTGTCAAGTACCTAGCTAAGTGGTCTGGCCGCTTGATGAATTATTTGGTTGTGGAAACCAATTAAATGAATGTAAACTGCCTTTGGAGCAGAGAAACTTGGAAGCAGGGGTGTGTTAGTGCCTGCTCATGAGAACTTTTTATTAAAATTTTAGTTGCCACAAATCAGTATTCAATTGTCTGGTTGATTGTCTAGACTTAAGAAAGTGATTGAGAAAATGTTAATAAATTAAACTTAACTAATTAAACTTTTTAATTAAATTTTAAAATGTTTTGAACATTTGTTTCAGGCGGTGAGTTATTAACATTCACCAGCACACTACTTCTTTGAGGAGAGGTTGAATTTGACCTCCAAACTTGCTCTACTCACTGCCACCTTTAGAAAAGGAAGTCACAAGAAGACTCCTGGATCAAGCAAACAGGAAGAAGGGACTTCAGGATGAATTCTAGAAGCAAGGAAAAGTAATTAGAGCCTGTCAGAGATCAGAATTGATTGTGTTCTGTAATACTGGGGAGTAGCAATGGCAAAGATCAGCAATTCTGGAGTGATGAGAGCTGGCCCTAGGGGGTGGAGCAGACCTAGCAATCTCAACTAAAGATGGATATCTAGATCTGAGACATCTGCATAGAGGTGATAGTTAAACCCATGAGACTTAGTAAGATGAATAATAATAGAGAGAGAGAAGGAGAACCTGAGATAGAACCTTGGAGTACACCTACGTTTCAGGGGTGTGACATGTACCATGAAGCAGCAAAGGAGATGGAGGAATGGGCAGGCAGGTAGGAGGAGAACCAGGAGAGAGTAGCATCACAAAAACCCAGAAAAGAGAACACCCATGAGGAAAAGGTGCCAACTGTGTCAAAGGCAGCCAAAGGCTGAGAAAAGACCATCAGATTCAACAGTTAAGAAGCGGGCAGCTAGGTGGCACAGTGGATAGAGCACCTGCCCTTGAGTCAGAAGAACCTGGCCTCAGACACTTGACACTTACTAGCTGTGTGACCCCGGGAGAGTCACTTAAACTCGATTGCCTCTGAGAGAGCGACAGAGAGAGAGAGAGACAGAGAGAGAGAGAGAGAGACAGAAAGAGACAGAGACAGAGACAGAGAGAGACAGAGACAGAGAGAGACAGAGACAGAGAGAGAGAAAGGCAGTGTAGAGGCAGTGTGGGATGTTGGAAAGAGCATATACCCTGGAGTTTAAAAAAAACTGGATTAAAAAGAATCAAACTGGGAGGAGAAGACCCTCAGGGTGAGACCCAGAGGGACCATCCCTTGACTCACTTCTTAAAGAGGCCTATTCACTGAATGTGCATTACTTCACTCAAAGTGAGAACCTGAAAAGGCCTTAGCCTAAAAGAGCCAGGGTCTCCCATTGCATTCTGGGCCATCTCCAGTGGTCCTGATCTCCACAGATGGCTGTGGAGGAGAAAGTGAGCCTGGTGACCTTGTGCAGCCCTCCCTGATGTCATGGTCCTCTTGGAAAAGGAAAGACAAACACAACAATGACCCTGGGCAAGTTACTTAGCCCCAATTGCCTCAAAGGGAAAAAAAACAAAAACAAAAAAAGGTCACAGGTAACTTTGGAAAGAACAATTTCAGTTGAGTGGTGAAGAAAAAATTCAGATTGCAAGGGGTTGAGGAGTAAGTAGGTAGGAGGTGGACCCAGAAACCATAAAGAATTTTTTCAAAGAGTTTGACTGTGAAATGGGGGAGGGATATAGGATGACAGTAAGAAGAGATGGTAAGGGTCTAGTGAAGGTTTGTTTTTGTTTCTACAAAGAGGGCAGAGTTGAAGGCAATAGAGAAGAAACCAGTAGATAGAGAGAGGTTGAAGATTTGAGAGAGAAATGAGGGGAAATAAAGAGGGGATTTTTTTCAAGTGAACATGTAGAGGGTGTTGGCCTTGGCAAGGAAAGAGCCACCTTTTGTCAGAGACTGGAAGAAAGGACGAAGAAATAGAAGAGGTGGTCTCAAGGAGTTTTGAGATAAAGAGAAAGGGAGAAGAGGAAGCTCGGGTTTGAATGGCCTCAATTTTCTAAGCAAAATAAGAGGCAAGGTCCTCATTTGGTCAGGAAGAAGGGGACAGGTAAGAGAGGGAAGGTGTTAGAAGGGAAAAGAAAGTTTGAAATAGCTTGTTCGGGGAATAGGATGAGTAATCAGTTAGGGAGGAATAAAAGGATTATCTTGCTGTGTTCCAAATTAATCCACCTCCCGGCAAAGTTAAAGTATCCCAGGTCAGCACTACAACTTTCTTGCTTGCAGACTGAAGTTGTAGGAGTGCATGCTGTTAACTCACACCTCCAAGTTCCATAAGCATCCTAACCCAGGACCTCTTGATAATGAAAATGGCTAGGTTGGGTATTGCTTATTTGCATCTGATTGGTTTCCCACCTTTGATATCAGAGTGGTACCAATTAAATGGAAGTTTCCAGTAAGAAAGATTCCAGTTATTGAAGGTTCCAGGGAAGTGGCAAGGCAAGAACATGAAACTAAAGGAGATTGTCTCAAGAGAAGAGACAGCCTGTTACAAGAAATGTCTAGACTCAGAAAAATGAATTTTTCTGGCCAATGACAAATAACTATGAGGGTCACCAAGCTAACCTCACCATGATGATAAAATTTGCACACACAAGCTGGCCTTTGGAGACAAGGAGTACTCCCTTCAAGCAGCAATATGGGTCAAAGAGTATAATACCCCTTCCCTATCCCAACCAGCAGGAGAGACAGCAGAGTAGAAAACACAAATTCACAGACAGAATTAGTACCAGCAGCAAAAGCACAGTATGGGGAACTATTAAGGCACTGACCCAAGAAAGCATTGCTATAACTAGGGTAGCACAACTCTGAATTTTCCCCAGGTAGCCCAAATTAAAGGGTACTGACAGCACTTGCAAATAGGAAGGAACTGAGCTTATTAATTAACAAGTATACTTAGTTAAGGGGCAGCTAAGTGGCACAGGTAGATAGAGTACCAGGCCTGGAATCAGGAAGTTGAGTCTTCCAGAGTTCAAATCTGGCCTCAGATACTTACTAGCTGTCTGACCCTCGGCAAATTACTTAACTCTGTTTGCCTCAGTTTCCTCACCTGTAAAATGAGCTGGAGAAGGAAATGGTGAACCACTGCAGTATTTTTGCCAAGAAAACCCCAAATGGGATCAAAAAGAGTTGGACACAACTGAACAACATATTTAGTCAAAATAGGAAGCCACCAGATGGTCAGTGCTTCCTCTCTTCCTACCCCAGTAAGGGAAGAGGGATCCTCTGAGAGACCTTCTCCATGGCCTGGACCCATTCTGCTTTCCAGTCTAGTCCACCAGAGACTCCCCATCAATAGGTTCTTTATTGTTCCTGCCCCCAACTAAATTAAGTCCCGGTAGAATGCATGCTCCTTGAAGGGACTGTGTCACTCTTAGAGTCATGTCTCCAGTAAGTCCATAGTAAGTACTTAATAAATGCTCACTGAGTGTTGTTGATTGATCGAGGGTATGTGTAACAATGCTACTTGCTGGTACTGTGGCTGTGTAAGATCAGTAATACCAGCACACAGTAGGGCTGCTAACACAAGTTCTTTGATCTGCTTAAGGAAAGTGACTTTAAGGGGTTTACAATCTCACTTTGATTAAACATACATATATCATTCACTTAGTTCAGGGGGAAAAGTCAGCACCCTGAACTTCAGAGAAAACACCAACAGAAATAAAAGCAGAAATTATATAAACAGAACAAAATAACACAAATCAGCAGATAGGTTTCTAGCTCACTGTCCAAGACATTACATACATAGTTACCAGAGAGAAGAGCACTAACATCTGGGTTTTTCAAAGCCGGGGGCTCCAACGGCTACCCAGAGTCTCATCTGGTCAAATCACAGGACACTCTTCCAGTGCCTGAGCCCCAAGCAAAATGCTAACTTCAGAGTATACATACACTTCTTCAGCACGAGAGGGCACCACAACCATGTGACTAAAACCCATATGACCTAGGCCTTCCAGAGACTTAAGCAGGTCATCAAAGACTCCTGATTCAATCAAAGAATGGATGGAAACAAAGGCAAGACTCAAAGGCACTTGATTGCCTTAGTGCCAAGAAGCACTCCAAAACAAAAAATAGCAAAAAGTCCCACCCTGCTTGGCATTACAGTGTGTTTTCTGTTTGCCCAGGTGCAAAAAATGCAGGTTATCTTTTTGCAGGATGAACTAGATTTCTAGAGAAAGAATTGTGTGCATCCACCCCAAAAGAGAAGATGCCAAGGTCTAGAGGAAGGTGTAGGGAGTCATGTGAACCATTGAAGTCCTTGGGGGATTTGGTACCATTGGATCTGAAAAGTTGTCTTTATTGTTTATGGACTTGGGTATAAGTGATTCCTTTTGTGTTGTCTATCAGGTTAAACATAAGCATGAAAAGGAAGGGAGAATTTGGTTTCTCCTCCGCAACTCCTACCCCAGCTCTGTTAATGTAGTCACAGGATTTAATCACAGTTGATGGAAGCTTAATGTGGTAACAAGGTGTTAAACTGAAACTGTAGTTACCCAGCGATCCCTTTATGAGGTGTGAACGTTTTTCTCTGGCAACTTTAAAAGGTGCGACTTCTCTAGACCAGCAGTATTAGACGGTCATTCAAGGCTTTAAATAGCTAAACTATGATGAATTTCACACTATGAGAAAGACAAAATAGCTGCTCCATTCTGTTAAAATGGACAGTAGTGACCTTTCCCCACTTACCTCCCCTCCCCCATTTCTCTCTATCCTCCCGCTAAAGCAGATTTCTTTTGAGAAGTTTTCTAGTCTATAAAGTCAAGTTTACACTTTCTGTTTTAATGAGTACCAAAGGGATTTAGCTTTCCCTTGATAAAAAAAAAGAATAAATTGATCTTAATTGGTTTTTTTAATTGCATATTGAGAAGGCAAAAGGGGTGGGGGAGGGAAAGACCAATGGTTAGTTTGAATTGTAATCAAAACTCTGGGGCTGCATCTCCCAAAACAGCTAGGGTTTTTCAGCATCCTTAAATTCCCCCAAAAAAGCAGAAGGGAGCCTAATGGACCTAAGAGCTAGTTTGCCTCTAGGCTAGAGCAAGCTAATTGTGAAGTATGGCTAATCAATCTTCAAGAGCCCCAGGCAATTTCTGACCCAAGTAGAACTGAGAATAGAAGTGGAGATCTGAAGCAAAATAATTCCAAAATCTAAGACTTTCACCCTATATCACACCAGCCACACATCTTATTTATTTGTATCATCAGCACCTAGGATAGTCACTCTTAATAAATATTTGTTAATTGACTGACTTCATCTATTGCATCCATCTCTTTCACCCTAGGGGGCTATCTCCAGTCATCCTGATATATATTTTTTCCACTGGTCCCAGATGACTCTGGAGGAGAAAATGAGGTGTAATGGCAACCACACTGGCACACCCAGGATGGCTGCTAGTGCGGATTCTTTTATATGCTTTACTATGGAAAGAGAGCTGTTTCAGGGATCAGCAATCTTCCTTTTTTAATCACATAAAATACAAACACAGGAAATACAGAGAAGAGAAATAAAGACCAACAGACAGGGCTCTACTGCCTGAATCAAAGCTTTACATCCACCAACTGAATCAAAAGAGCCTTTATCTCTGAGGAGTCGGGAGCTCTGAACATACGGCCACTCAGAGTGTCAACCAGGGAATCACAACATCTTTCTTGTAGGCAAGCCCCCAAAGCAAAAGCTCATCTCTCAGAATATATACTCTTTAGGCTTAGTGCCAAATTAGAAATTAACAAAAGGTATGTAAGCCTACCTACAAGCAAGCAAGCTTCCCTTAATTGGCTCCAGGTAAGGTCAATCAATGGGCAGGGAAGATCGCATTCCCCATTAACCTTACATGAGACTGGTGACTTTGCACAACCCTCCCTCAAGTAAATCCAATTCACTTGCAAATCACGGCCTCACCTTCCTAAGGCCATGGTCCTCTTCAAGAACGAAGGACAAACAACCACACCAGCAACAACAACTTTTTCTCCCTATTTAGTCACTAACCTGGTTCAGGCCCTTTATCACCTCTGGCCTGGACTATTATAACCATTTTCCTAACGGCTCTCCCTAATTTTAGACTCCCCTCACTAATCCATTCTCCACAAAGCTACAAAAATGATTTTCCTAAATCTTAGGTCTGACCCTCCGTAGGTCACTACCCTCCTCAAAAACCCTCAGTAGCTCCCCATTATTCATAGGATAAAATATAAATTCCTTAGTATTCATAATCTACCATCCCCCACTTTTCCAGTCTTCTAACACCTTACTCTCCCCATATACATGCATACATGCGCGTGCAAGTGCGCGCGTGCACACGTGCGCGCGCGCGCGCACACACACACGCACATTTTGATCCAGTGGCTCTTTGCTTTTCCTCAAACAAGACATTCCATCTCTTGACTCCAGGCATTTTCAATGGCTGTGTCCCACACCAAGGATGCTGTCCTTCCTCATCTCTGCCTGCTGGCTTCCTTCAAGTCAATTGTCAATAAACCTTTATTAAGGATCTACTGTACCACTTAGGTGGTACAGTGAATAGGGTACTGAACTTGGAATCAGGAAGACTCATTTTCATGAGTTCAAATCCAGCCTTAGAGATTTACTAGCTGTGTGCCTCAGTTTCCTCACCTATAAAATGAGCTGGAGAAGGAAATGGCAAACCAATCCAGTACCTTTGCCAAGAAAACCGCAAATGGTGCCAAGAAGAGTTGGATAGCAGACTGACCAGCTGTGCTGGGAATACGAATAAGAAAAAGAAAGTCCCACCTAAAACCCTGCCTTTTATGAGAAGCCTTTCCCAATCTCTCTTAATTCTACTGCCTTTCTTCTGTCAGTTATTTCCAATTTATCCTGAATATAGCTCGTCTGTCCATAGTTACCTGTTTATTGTCTTCCCCATTAGATTTTGAGCTCCTCAGGGGAAGGGGACAGTCTATTGCCTTTCTTTGCATTCCCAGTTCTTAGCATAGTACCTAGCACAGAGTAGGCTGTTAATAAATGCTTTCTTGACTGAAATTTAAGGTTCTCCACTCTCAAGTTTCTACTTAGCTTTCCATACATATTTCATATTAGTCCCCTTCACAGACAATATGTTCCAGCCCATTGGTGAGGGAAAGAGAGAGGACAGGCTAGATGAGAGCAGCAAGATGTCTTGTACCTGTTCCCTAGAAATCGACACTATTTCCCAGCTAGGGGCATTTTAACCAGCTATTTCCAATATCCGGAATGCACACACTCCCTCCCTAATTCCACCTTTCAGAATCCTTATCCTTCTTAAGGTTCAATTTAGGATCTCTCTCTTCTGTGCAGCCTTCCCAGTTGTGCAACATTCTCCTCACCCCCTGCCCCAAATCTTCTCCCATCCTTAGCATTCTCTCCCAACCTCAATTTTCATTATTTATTTTTATTATACTATACTTATTTGTGGGCAGATAGGTGTGAAGTGGATAGAGTGCCAGCCCTGGAGCCAGCAAGACCTGAGTTCAGATCTGACCTCAGATGTTTCCTAGGTGTTTGACCCTGGGCAAGTCACTAAACCCTGTTTACCTCAGTTTCCTCATCTGTAAAATCAGCTGGAGGAGGAAACGGTAAACCACTCCAGTATCTTTGCCAAGAAAGCCTCAAAAAGGGGTCACGAAGAGCTGGACGTAAGTGAAAATGACTAAACAATACTCATCTGAGAAAATGAGTTTACTGAAGGCTGGGACAATTTGCTTTGTGTCTTCACATCTCCAGTACTTAACTTAGCGCCTTCCCCTGGAGTAAGCACTTAATAAATACCCATTGAATTGACTTGAAGCCTCAAATACCTCTTCTTTAAAATAAGGGAGGCAGATCTGAAGGTGTCTGAATTCTCTTCCAGTCTTAAATCTCATAATCCTCCTTATAATACAAGCTTTGTCCTGGGTGTGTTTGATGCCATTGAGAAATTGGGTTACAATATCACATTTGACCAGGAGGTGGCGCTGTCTAATACAGTATAAATAATGGACAAGTTCTGCCGAACAAATAAATACCACATATTTTTTTCTGAAAAATACAGACTTACCTGTAAACAGCCTGGGTCTGGGGAAGGGGGAAACAAAGCGGTCTAGGCCTTCGGGTGACGTAATTCCAAGCAGCTAGGTGTGCAGTAGATAGAGTACTGGGCCTGGAGTCAGGAAGTTGTTCAGTTGTAACCCCATGGACCATAGCACTCCAGGCCCTTCTACCCCCCACTATCTCTCAAAGTCTGTCCAAGCTCTTGTTTGTTGCTTCCATGACACCATCTCTCCATCTCCTCCTCTGCCATCCCCTTCTCCTCTTGCCTTCAATCTTACCCAATATCAGGGTCTTTTCTAATGAGTCCTGTTTCCTCGTTATGTGGTCAAAGTATTTAAGCTTCAGCTTCAGTTTTTGTCCTTCTGATGAGTAGTCTGAATTAATTTCTTTAATGAGTATTGACTGGTTTGATCTCTTTGCTGTCCAAGGGACTCTCAGAAATCTTCTCCAGCACCACAATTCCATTCTGCGCCTCTCTGCTTTCCTTATAGGAGAAATTAAAATGATAAAAGGGAGTCAGGAAGATCTGAGTTCAAATACAGACTCTTCCTAGCTGTGTGACCCTAGGCAAGTCACTTAACTTGTTTGCCTCAACTTCTCCACCAATAAAATGGGAATAATAAACTACCTCTCCCAGGGTTATTTTGAGGATCAAATGAGATATCTATATTTATTCATTCCTTTTTTTTGGTAAATTTTATTTTAAACTTATATACAAAATGAGAGGGGGAAAAAAATTACCATATACATAGCAGACCATAAGAGACGATTCAATATAAAACAGTAAATTTTCATTTCAAGAAAACCCATATAATAAATACTACACATTGTTTTCAAAGCTGCCCAGCTTTTCTTTGCTTCCTTGTTGGTTTTCTTTGTCTCTCTGCTGTGTACTCTTTACTTTATTTCCCTCCCCTCCTCCCCCACTAAAGAAGGCTACAATTAAGGGTAGATATATAGATATACAGATATAGATATATACACACATATACATAGCTATCTATTTTAACTTTAACTTTGAGATCATAATTACTGTCCCTGCTTTTTTTTACATAATAAATTCTACTTCTGCTCATTATTTTATCTTTATGTGTCTTTCATTTTTATAGTTTCCTGAAACCAACATATAGTCAAATTCAGTTTTTTATTCTGCTATCCATTTCCATTTTAAGGGTAAATTCATCCCATTCACATTCTAAGCTACAATTACTTGTGTATTTTCCTCCTTTCTATTTTTCCTCACTATCCTTCTCACCCTATTTATCCTATTGCTCCTCAGTCCTCTGCTTTACTTCTAATATTACCTTGCCCTCCTATTCCTTAACCTACCCATCCCTCTAAGAGTCCCTCCCTTAACTCTCTCCCCACCCTATCCCCTTGCCCTCTTATTTCTTTCTGAAATTAGAAGACTTTTATATGTACATACATACAGATGACAGATAGATAGATAGATAGATAGATAGATAGATAGATAGATAGATAGATAATTTCCCTCTTTAACCCATTCCTGATGAGAGTAAGGTTCCAGCATTATCCACCCTCCCCCCTACTACTTCGTTATCATTTTTTCCTTTTATGCCTCCTTTTAGAATCACCCCATCAAACTGAGCTCAGTCCAAGCCTTTCTTTCAAATAACCCAAATAATGATGACAATTATAAGAGTACTGCTAATATTTTCACATATAAAAAGTAAACAATTTGACCTTATTGAGTCCTTTATAATTGGTCTTTAATGTTTACCTTATATTTCTCCTGGATGTTTTGTGTCGAATTTTCCCTTAAGTTCTGGGGTTTTTGTCACAAAAACCTGACAGTATTTCAGTTCTTTAAATGTTCATTTTTGTTTTTCATTCAGGATTAAACAACTTTGCTCTGTAAGTTACCCTTGGTTGTAACTCCAGCTCTTTTGCTCTACAAAATATAGTATTCAAAGACCTACAGTTATTCAATGTAAAAGCTACTAGGTCTTGTGTAATCCTTATTGTAGCTCCATGATATTTAAATTGTTTTTTTTTCTTGTTGCTTCCAATATTTTCTCCTTTACCTGGGAGCTTTGAAAGCTGGCTATGATATTCCTGTAAATTTTCCTCCTGGATCTCTTTCAGGTGGTGATGGGTGGATTTTTTTTTCAATTTCTGCTTTGTCTTCTTGTTCTAGAACTTCAGGGCAATTTTCCTTGATAATTTGTACCAAGATTCTTTTTTTATTGTAATTTTCAGGTAGCTTTACTATTTTTATATTATTTCTGTTCAACCTGTTCTCTAGATCAGTTGTTTTTCTGATGAGATGTTTCAGATTCCCTTCTATTTTTCATTCTTTTAATTTTGCTTTATTATTTCTTGGTATCTTAGAACATCATTAGCTTCCCCTTGCCCAATTCTAGTTTTTATTTTCTTCCTTAAGTTTTCGACTCTCTATTTCAAGTTGGTTAACTCTCTTTTCATAATTTTCTTGATTTTCTTGGATTGCTCTTTTTTTTTCTATTTTTTCCTTGCTCTCTCTTCTTTGATTTTTAAAGTCCTTCTTACATTCTTCCAAGAACTCATTTTGTGCTTGGGACCACTTGACATTTCTCATTGGAAAAAGAAGTGGCTTTTTAGCTCTGTTATCTTCCTCTGAATATGAACCCAGATCTTCTCTGTTCCCATAGTAATTCTCTATGTCTGGTTTCTTTCTCCTTTGCTTACTCATTTTTGTTTTGTTTTGTTTTGTTGTTAGCAGCTATTAGTGCAATCAAGTTGTAGTCCCAAGGTATGGGGAATGATGGCCCAAAGCTCGGGTCATTATTACTGTTATTTTCTGATGTCTGTCTCAGGGCCCAACCTTGGTTCTCCTCTCCACTCCTAAGCCACAGCTAGGGCCCCCAGCCACATTATCCTGCAAATAGTCTTGCTCCCTGCAGTCCCTCAGATGGCTGCAAACTACAGCTGCCCTCTCTGCCCTGGAAGTGAAACCAGAGACTCTGCTCTCCTGCAAGTGCCCGCAGCTAATAGGATCCCCACTCCTCACTACTGCACTCACCAACTGTGTTCTAGTTCCTTCTCCCCGAAGCCAAAGCTCAGGAGGAATCAGGTCAGCACAGCTGTGCTCGGTGTGGACAGTGGAAGGTCTTTCAATCTTCTCCCACTCAGCAGTCAGACCCTCACACTATCTGCAAAATGAAAGTTTCTAAAGCTGAAGCTGCCTCTCAACCCAGCTGCTGCCAGGGCTTGTTCTTTGTTGATTCTGCAGAGTGTTTGCACTTTACTCAGGCCTCTGCCCCAGGAGGTCTGGTCTTTCCTGGGGTCTTAACAAATTGTCTTAGGAGGACAACTGTTTTGCCTCATGTTTATTTCTGCTGTTCTGAGATAATGTTTTGTCTTTTTTGTGGAGGAAATTTGGAGAGCCAGAAGTTTTCTGACCTACACTGCCATCTTCCCAGAATCCTCTCCAATATTTGTAAAGCACATAGCCTGTTGTTGTTGTTGTTGTTAAGCTATTTTCAATCTTGTCCAGCTCTTGTGACTCCATTTGGGGTTTTCTTGGTAAAGGTACTGGAGTGGTTTATCATTTCCTTCTCCAGCTTATTTTATAGATGAGGAAACTGAGGCACACAGGGTTAAGTGACTTGCCCAGGGTCACACAGCTAGTAAGTGTCTGAGGCCAGATTTGAACTCAGGAAGATGCGTCTTCCTGACTCCAGGTCTAACACTCTATTCGCTTCACCACTTAGCTGCCCAAGAAAGCACATAGTAGGTGCTTAATAAATGCATCTTCCCTTCCAGGTCTTTCTGTAGGCTTATTTCCAATCCTAGAGTACTGACTCTTAAAAGCTAGTTCCAAAACCGTTCCTTCTGCCCCACCACTTTTCCTATGCATCTTTTCCTCTCAGTTTACTTTCACTTTTTCACCTTCATTTTCCTGCTCTCCTGGAATAAAAAAACAGCAGATGGGAATAAAATGGTCAGGATTAGATGAGAGGACATGCACTCCGAAACAACTGGGAATCCGTCTCTAGCTAGAATTCAAAGCATTACATTTTGACAGAAGTTGTCGAAGTGATGACTAGATGGCTCAATGGATAGAGTGCTGGGATTTGGAATCAGGAAGTATGAATTCTGACTCAGACACTTAGCTGTGTGGCTCTGGGCAGGTCACTCAACTTCTATCTGCCTCAGTTTCCTCACCTGTAAAATGAGGATAATAAAAACACCTGCGTCAAAGGGTTGTTTCACAGCTCAAATCAGACATGTAAAGTGATTCACGATGTTTAAAGCACTATATGAATGCTAGTTACTGTTATTATGTGATAAGCAAAGAAAGTATGCCAGGCTTGCCACTATGTCTGGTAGACTCAGAACTCTATGAGAATGGGAACCATGTCTTATCTAAGCTTTGTAACTCTCCTTGCCTAGCACTGGTAGGTACTTAACATCATAAACTTGAAAGTGGAAAGGAGGCTATTAGAAATCACCCGGTCCTATCTGTTTTATTTTATAAATAAGGAAACTGAGTCCCGAGAAGTATTTTTCCTCAGTTGACATAGTTCCTAGGTTGCAAAGCCAGGTTTCCTTTGACTATAAATCCAACACTGTCCACAATCCTATACTATTTCTCCTTAATAAATGCTTCTTGAAAGTGATTGAATTAAATTACATCTATTTTTCTGGGTACTATAAACAAGAATTTCTGCTTCCTTAAACCACTAGTTTCATCAGTAGGGTGTATGGGGTATTCAGGGAGGACTAGCACCTCTAGTGTAAGGATTCGCTCAGGGCCCCTCATCCACCCTTGGTGTCCACCTATCACCCAATTCTCACCTTTGGCTCCAAGAAGCTGTATCACGTCTAGTAGCCACACGTCCATCAGCAGATGGGCTAAGCCAGATTGAGGGTAACAGAAACACCTCAAAAACATCAGTGAATTAGTAGAGTGTCTACCCCAAATATATAAAGACTTCTTCCAGTGGAACAATTTGTTCCAATGGCTGAGAGTGTGGTGAGACGTCAAAGATGCCCATGTCATCCACTGCATCCCAGGCCATCCCAAGTCATCCTGACTTTTGTCTTGCAGCTGGACTTCGATGACTCTGGAAGAGAGAGTGAGGTTGATCACTTTGTGCAACTCTGCCTCACTTAAATCCAATTCATGAGCTAGTCAAGACATCACCCCATGATGTCATCTGTCCTCTTCAGAAAAAAACAAAAGAACAAACAGCAGTTTCATTAGCACAATTTTATTCAACATTTCACTGGTCAGGGACTTAGATCTGATGAGTCAGCATCTTTTCGCATTCAGTCCCTCCAGGTCTGCTGTTAACAAATTCACCTCAGTTCCCTTGCCCTGAGGGAAAATGGAGACATCAAAATAAACATGAGGCATCAAGTCAGTGACCTAAGAAGGGAGAGATTCCTTAGTCTCCTAATGCTTCCTTTATGATATGCTAAATTCCAGTGGCTCCCAGTTCAGCTTTCCTGAGTTGTCTGAATTTATTAGTTAGAAGTAGAATCATGAGTTGTTTCTCACTACATTTTCTTTAAAGGAAAAAGAAATGTGTTTTCCATCCCCAAAAGCGTGGACTTGTTTCACAAGGCATTAACAAAGGCATTAGTAAGTTCTGATCAAAGAAAGGATTTGACCAGCTCCTTCCTTACACTCAGTTTAACACTTAATTATCTATTGTTTGATGCTGTGTGACATTTTCATGCCTTAGTCTTATCTCTCCAAATGGATTGGTAACTTCTTGGGAGATAGGACAGTGGTGCCACAAGACCATTAGCACACGTCTACACAAATAGTAGTCACTCTAAAAAAAAAAAACTTAGTAATTCACCACTTTCTTCTCTTTCCTTTTCTGTACCCAGCAAAGGTTCAAACCAGAATTAGGGGGGTGGGGGGGAGAGGAAAGGAGGGAGAACAGATTAAATGAGAGCAGCAAGATGTCTTGCACCTATGTTCAGAGTCATCTGAAGATTTTTCTGGAATAACCACAGTTTGATGAGGCCAAGCCTGTAAGATTCACAGCGATTGTTTTGTCATCATGAAACATGGCCAGCACAGAGTAATAGGATCATGTAATCATAGAATCATACATGTAAAGCTGAAAGGAATCTCAGAGGTCAGGTGAATCCTCTTAAGAATCTACAATCTCATCAACATTATGGAATCCTCAGTCAGTCAATAAATACTTATTAAGTACCTACTGTGTGCCAGGAAACCCAACCCATCCAAAACATCTTATCCTATACAACTCTTATCTATGTCCTCCTATAACTCCTCCCACTCCACCCAGTGCATCAGGAACCTTCTCCAACACATTGGATGGACATCAAGGGAGTTTGTGGTGGGCTGTCCATTGGCTATCTTGATACATAACTGACTCAGCTCCCTTCATACACCTCTCCAATGCCCTTTACTTTCCAGAGTAAAGTTTCTCCTAAACAATTCTTCATCAACAATATGCAGAAATAGGTCATTCTGTAAGTCAGTCAAAAAGCATTTATTAAGCAGATTCTATGTGCCAGGCACTATGCTAAGAGCTGAGGATACCAAAAAAGGCAGAAACAGTCCCTGCCCTCAAGGAACATACATTCCAATATGGGAGGACAGGAAATACATGCAAGATACAAAATAAATACAGAGAAGGCAGACAATCTAAGATTGGAAGGCAGACTTGTAAAATTCTATCTGCTATAATTTCTTGCCCTTCCATCACATCTGGTGCCTTATTCCTCCAAAACTTATTCTTTATCTTCATCAAAACCTCTAATTACACCACCCTTCTTTCTTTACTCACTTTCCTCCCTTTGATGAGGGAGGTATGCCACAGTGAATGAGTTCTGGATTTATAGTCAGTTTATCATTTTGATGTTCTGTCCCAGTTGGTTTTGTGAGAGATGGCCCACAGTGAAGTTTCCTCACTATTATCTCCCTGCTACACTCTTATCTCTTTGTTCAGCTTCCTTTCCTGAGTAACTCATGAAAGGAAACCATACTAGCCCTCTTCTGACTGGGCGCCTCCAAATGTGGTAAAAAGAAATACCTAATGTGGTTTTGTAAAACACTGTCCTCTGATAGGGTACAGTTTGCTTATGAATAACTATGGTAATGAAGGATTGAAATTGCTTTGCACTGATTAGTTAGACATTAGTAAGAAGATTGTTAGCTTCCCTCACCAGCCAATGGTGAGGTAGGACAGGAGTTAGAGGTGGGGTTAGGATTAGGACAAAGGAAGCCTGCCACCTTCCACATCTTGCACTCCCTGGCTGACGCTGTTTGAGCAACAAGGGCTGTGCCCTTTCTCATGAGAAAGAATAAAAACCTTTTCTGATCTCCAACTCAGACTCCAAACTTTTGATTCTGGTGGTTGTAGTCCCACACAGTTTAATTACTATTTCTTTTTTCTATCTACTTTTTTGTTATTATTGTTAAGTCATTTTAGTGTCCAACTGAAACTCCCATTTTGGAGTCTTGTTGGCAAAGATACTGGAGTGATTTGCCATTTCCTTCTCCAGGTAATTTTACAGATGAGGAACTCAGGCCAATAAGGTTAAGTGACTTGCCCAAGGTCACGCAGCTAGTAAGTCTCCGAAGCCACATTTGAACTCAGGAAGATGGGTCTTCCTGATTCAAATCCCAGTGATCCATCTGCTTTTACTCATCTGATAAATACCAATGAAATCACCCAACCATTTTAGCTGGATCCACTAACACATCTTCTCATTTCAACTCTCACTGCTCGTTGTCACCGAACAATCATTTTACTCACTCCCTAATTGACCTCCTGTGGAAGTATTTGTTTTTTGAATTTTATGATTTTTATTTGATATTTTAGTTTTCAACATTGATTTCCACAAGATTTTGAGTTACAGATTTTCTCCCCATTTCTACCCTCCCTCGTTTTGCCTCGTTCCCCAGTCAGTCCTCCCTTCTGTCATGCCACTCTCGCCCCCGTCCCCTTTCCCCTTACTTTCTTGTAGGGCAGGATAGATTTCTATGGCCCATTCCCTATATATCTGGAAGTATATTTTTAAAACTGCCTTTTCAGTTTCTCTAGAAATATTAAGAAATAGTATTTTCCTAGCCTAAAACCTTTTGGAGAGTTTTCCTTTTAGGAAAGTAGAAAGAACAAAAGCTAAAGCTTTCCTTGGAAATTAAGGAAGATAAAGAAATTAAGATAAGGAGGATGATAACCAAACTTAACTCTGGTCTAGATAAGATCAGTGCCCCCACCCACCGGCCCACCTGAAATGATTGGCGCCTTGACTCACTTAAAGGGAGAGTCCTCTTTTGCATTCAAAGTTAAGATACTGATCACAGGAAGGAACTCTTTTTCAATCCTTAAGGGGAGTAGTCCAGGAAGCAACTCAATAGTTCTGGAATGTCAATCCAAAACGATATTTTGACATATTATTACCTTTTCCTTGTTGAAAATTCCTACAAATATTAATTCAAATTTTCTTGGAGTAGAATCACATTGAAAGGCATGGGGGAACTATTCCAGTTTGAACATCCAACTCTTTAAGCTAGAAATGGCTTGGATATATATTATGTAAAATTTTCAAAAAAAAACCTTTCTGGAAGACTGGTGTCTAAATCACAGAGTACACGGTTAGTATTAATCATTGTTCTCCCACCCCTATCACAGCCTCCACAGCATCTGCTTCAAGCCTTCTCTTTCAACCCACCTATGTCAACCCTTCCCTGCCATCTTTCAGTAAAAAGGACTTTTTAATGTAGAAAATAGAGAAAAGTATCTCCCCAGTTTTACACTTCTCATTCTCTCACCATCCCGTTCTCTCCTCCTTTGCTCCAGTCTCAGAGGAAGAAGTTTTCCCTCTACTTGTCAAGGTCAACCCCTCTACATGTGCCCTTGATAGTATTCCCTCTCATCTCTCTCCTCCTGGAGATTACCCTCTGCATCTTCCTCTAATTTTAAATTTCCCTTTATCCATCTTGTATTTTCCTGCTTCCAACAAACATCCTCACATATCCCTCACTCTTTAAAAAACTTTCACCTGGCCTTGTCATCCCCTCAAACTATCGTTCCATATCCCATTTTCCTTTTTTTTTTTTTTGAGGCAATTGGGGTTGACTTGCCCAGTGTCACATAGCCAGTAAATGTCTGAGGCCACATTTGAACTCTGGTCCTCTTGACTCTAGGGCACCACTGAAGCACCTAGCTGTTCCACCCCCACTTCCCTTTTGCTGTTAAATTTCTTGAAAAAGCTGTCTATACTCCTTACCTCCTTGCATCATAATTTCCCGCTCCGGGGGTGAGGAACCTCACCCTCAAGGCCATACGTGGCCCTCTAGGTCCTCAAGTGGGGCCCTTTGACTGAATCCAAACTTCACAGAACAAATACCCTTCCTCCCTTCCCTCCTTCCTTCCTCCCTTCCTCCCCTCCCTCCTTCCTTCCTTCCTTCCTCCTTTCCTTTCTTTCTTCCTTCCTCCCTTTCTTCCTTCCTTCCTTCTTTCCTTGTGCCTAAATTGCAGAGTACAGTGCTTCCACTCCTACCACAGCCTCCACACCATCTGCTTCAAGCCTTCTTTTTTCAACCCACCTATGTCAATCCTTCCACATTTCTAAAATAGAGTTCTGGTCAAGGCCATTCCCCTGCTTGAGAAGCTTCAGTAGCTCCCTATTTCCTATTAGATAAAATATCAACTTCTCTTTCTGGCGTAGAAAGCCATCATAATCCAGCCCCAAACGATTTTTCTTTTTTCCCCAAACCAGCTTTTCTGGATTGATTTCACATTTCTCCTTTGCAAACACTGTGTTCCAGCCAAACCCACCTTACTTGCTGTCCTATCTCCTATCTCCTTGTCTTTGCTCATACCTGGAATGTTTTTTCCTGAACTCCCTGCTCCAAGCCCTGGCTCAAGTTTGACTTCCTATTGTTGTTCAGTCGTGTCCTACTCTTCATGACCCCATTTGGGATTTTCTTGGCAAAGATACTGAAGTGGTTTGCCATTTTCTTCTCCAGCTCATTTTACTGATGAGGAAACTGAGGCAAAGAGGGTTAAGTGACTTGCCCAGGGTTGCACAGCTATTAAGTGTTTGAGGTTGGAATTGAACTAAGAAAGATGAGTCTTCCTGACTCCAGGCCTGGCACTCTGTGCACTATGGTACCACCTAGCTGCCCTAATATCTACTTCCTAGAAGAGGCCTTTCCTGATCTCTGTAATTATTAGTGTTCTCCCCCTCTCCCTCCAACCCTAGAAATTATATTTCATTTGTATAAACTTTTTATTTACACATATACATGTTATTTTCCTCCAGTATACCATAGGTTCCTTAAGGGCAGAGACACTTTTCTTTTTGTTTCTGTATCCCCAGAACTTAGCCTAGTGCCTGGCACCCAGTAAGTAATTGGTAAATGCTTGCCGAAATCAATTGGCAATCAGCCCTTTTCCTTTGCCTAAGCAATGGTGAAAAGTTTGTGACTCTACCTTCTTCTCTCAGGCTGGTTGCTTCCCAGAAATGCTTATACAAATCATTACAATAATGTGAAATAATACGATATAAAAACACAACAGAATCCAGACAAAATACAATGAATGACCAATGTCAGTCCAAGGCTGAATGAGGCTAAAATAAACTTCTATTTTGTTAAGAAATGGCAAACTGTAATGTTGGAAAATTATGTGAGCTATCATAATGGCTGTATTATACTTCCTTGCTTAATTTTTTATGGGAAGGTACAAGTGAGATGGGAGTGAGTGAGATATTTATTGGGAAGTAACTGATGTGTTTTCAAAATAAAATGTTTCCATTTTAAAAAGAAAATGCTATTTTTAAAAGCTTAAGCTTGGTGACAATTTTAATAAACCTGTTTGGGTTTTGTGAACTTCAACATTCATGTGGCCCTCTTGATCTATGACTAAATATGTGGCTTACAAATTAGCTTTGGTTATTTACTCCTTTATCATTACACTGCTTTTCTTCTCTTTTACTCAGATTTAGTGAGCAGTAAGTTTAAAATGGAATCCCTTTTGTTTTCAAGCTTTCTCACAAACATAAAATTTCTATTATTCACTCTCCCCCATTCCCCATCCCTCACCATTATGGTCTTCTGGAAGCGTTCTGAAACCCCAATTCCTCAAGGAGTCCCAGATGTTAACAGGCCCCATTCTGGTCTTCCTTCAGCCTTGTGAAGCCTGAATGGCCAAAAGTCATTTCCCAGTAGATAAGTGGTCAAAGGATATGAACAAATAGTTCTCAAAAGAACTACAACTTATTAACAACTATGTTTTTAAATGCTGCAAAACACTAATAATGAGAGAAATTCAACTCAAAAGTTCCTTGAGGTTTTTCACTTCATATACAGCAAATTGGTAAAGAAGCAAAAGATAGAAACAGTCAATTTGGGACAGGTTATAGAAAAATGGACACACTAGTGAATGGTTGGTGGAGATGCAAATGAGTACAATTGTGTTGTAAAACAATTTGGAATTATGCAAATAATTGACTAAAATGTCCTTACACTTTGTCTCACAGATTTCACTAGTAGGAATACACCCCAGAAGATCATTGACACAAAAGAAAGTCTCCATATACACCAAAATACTTATGCAACATATTTTGTGGTAGCAAAGAATTGGAAACATAAATTGGGGAATGGCTAAACAAAACAAAGTGTGGCACATAAATGTAGGGGAATATTATTGTACCATAAGAAATGATTATCATGATAAATATAGAGAAGCATGGAAAGATTTACGTGAACCGAGGCAAAGTAAAGTAAGCAAAGCCAAAAAAACACTATATACAGTGACTACAGCAATATAAATGTTCCATGAACAAGACACTCCAATTTCAGGGGTCTGGACACTTTCTCAACTGTCCTCCATGCCTGGAATCTTATCCCTCCTTGCCTCTGCCTACTGGCTTCCCTGGCTTCCTTTAAGTCCCAACTAAGTTCCCATCTTTTACAGGAAACCTTTCCCAACCATTCCTAATTCTAGCGTCTTCATTCTTTTAATTATTTCCTATTTATGCTGTACATAGCCTGCTTTCTTTATATTCGTTGGTATGTAATCTCCCTCATTAGATTGTAAGCCCCGGAGGGCCACATATTAACATAGAAAACCACATATTAACGTTGCTGTTTTGTTGTTCAATCTTTTTCAGTCCTGTCTGATTCTTCATGACCCCTTTTAGGGTTTTCTCAGAAAAGATAGTGGAGTGGTTTGCCATTTCCTTCTCCACCTCATTTCACAGGTGAAGAAACTGAGACAAACAGGGTGGAGTGACTTGCCCAGGGTCACACAGCTAGTAAGTGTCTGAGATCACATTTGAACTCAAGTCTTTCTGACTCCCAGGCTTAGTACTTTATCCACTGTGACACCTAGCAGCTACTTTCCAATTGGCATTTTTTAAAAGGATATTTATCCAGGACAGTATGAAAGTAAAAAGGGCCTAGTATTCCAATCCTTTAGTGAAATAGTGTGAAATACTTCTCATTTCTAGGTGAGTATCCTTTCTTACTGTTCTCTCTCTCCCCAGAATGATTTGGTCTCAATGACCAGAAACTTGTACCACCAAAAGGGACAATCTGGGGAGTCTCATCAGCTAGAGTACGTCACTATTTCCAGATTCGTGCCAAGTATAGATAGGATCTGCAATGTGCTAACCACTTGAATGCACAGGCCAGCCTGGTCACTGTAACCTCCAGTGCTTTTATTGTTCTGTTATTTCCAGGTTGCCTCAGGCAATTCTGGCCTGGTCCAGCCGGCTCCTCCTTAAAATGTACCACCACGACTAGGAAGCTACTCCATCCTACACATATAGATACCTTTCTTCTGAGTTTGGTTTTTTAAAATTTATTTACATTGCTGTCACTTTCAAATAATCCATTCACCCAATAGGACCCTACCTCATAGCAAAGAAGTACATTTAAGTAAAACCAACCATCATATTTAATTATGTCATTCTACACTCCCAATGTACCACCTCTTGACAGAGAGGAAGGTGTTATGCTTCATCATTAGTCCTCTGTAGTCAAGATTGGTCATTGCGTTGCAGAATTCTGATGTCTAGGGCTATTTTCCTTTTTATTATTATTATGGTCACTGCGTATATTCTCTTGCTGCTAATTTTTTTTTGCTGTTATTTATTTTGCTCTGCATCAGTCTTCCAAAGTTTCTCTGAGTTCCTCATATTCATCCTTCCTTTTTTCTTTTCTTTTCTTTCTTTTTTATTTTTTTGGACCCTACCCATGATTTCATTGGTGTAGGAAAATCCCAGTGAGAAGACTTCCTCTCGTCAAGACTTCCCCAGATCAGCACCTTTAGTCTTTCTCCCAGCACAATAAAAAACATTCCATTACATTCATTAGTATCTTCATTCTTTTAGTCTAATTTGTTCAGCCATTCCTCAATCAATGGGTACCCACTTTGGTTCCAAACAAAATGTTGTTCTGAACATTTTATCATTTATAGGAACTTTCCTTGGTGTATATACCCAGGAATTGCATCACTGAATCAAAAGGTATGAACAGTTTAATCACTTTACTGGCATGGTTCCAAATAATTTTCTAGAACAGACCAATTCATAGCTCCATCAGACTTTTATTTTTTAGTTGTCTGCCTTCCCACATCTCCTCCAACACTGATTGTTTCTGTCTTTGACAAGTTGATAGATATGAGGTAAAACTTCAGTATTGTTTTAATTTATATTTTCTTCCAGTTATTGATTTGAAACTTTTTTATATGGTTGTTGACAACTTGCACTTTTTTCTTGTGAAATTTATTTGTTCATGACTTTTTGACTACTTAGCTACTAAAGATTCCTTTTATTCCTAGTGCTCTTAGCTTGGCCCTTTTGGAGCATGTGCCTTCAGCCCCAAACTGCTTCTCCTATCAATACTCTGTGCCACAGCACAGTCCACTTGTGCCTTCTCTCCTTTTCTAGAAGGTGAATGGAAGAGGATCAGGCTCAGTCAGTTCTTGTACACGTCTGTTGCACATGTGTGCAAATCATCTCCTCCACTAACATATAAGTCCCTAGAGATCAAGGGCTTTGTCATTCAGTCCCCAGACTGATAAGGTATTGTTTTCCCTTCACTCCCAATCAAGGACATTTTATCTAACACAATAATCAATTATAAACAAATATTAAGTGCCTACCATGTGCCAGGCACCGTGCTAAGTGCTATACTACTTCTACTACTACTACAACTAAATAATAATAATAGCTAACACATATATTGTACCTACTATGTGCCAGGCACTGTGCTAAATACTTTATGATTATTATCTCATTTGGTCTTTGCAACAACCCTGGGAGGCAAATACAATTATTATCCCCCTTTTATAGATGAAGAAACTGAGGCAAAGAGAGGTTAAGTGACTTGCCCAGGGCCACACAGCTAGCAAGTTTCTGAAGTTGGATTGGAAGGCAGGTTTTTCCGACTCTGAGCAGTTAGGTGGCACAGTGGAGAGAGCAATGGCCTTAGAATCAGGAAGACTCATCTTCATGAGTTCAAATCCAGCTACTGTGTGACCCTGGACAAGTCACTTAACCACTCTTTGCCTCAGTTTCCTCATCTGTAAAAGGAACTGGAGAAAGAAATGGCAAACCACTCCAGTATCTTTGCCAAGAAAACCCCAAATGGGGTCACAAAGAGTGGGACACTGCTGAACAACAACTTCCCAACTCCAAACCCAGCCTTCTATCTACTTTGTCAACTAGTCACCACCTATGCAATGATTTAGGACAGTAGGACCATAGCCCCAGACCCGGAAAGGACCCAGGAGTCCAAGCGCTCAGATAGTCCCAGATGATGTTGCAATAAACATACTTAAATGAAAATAAAGCAGATTTTTCTTCTGGTTTTTTTTTAAACAGCAGGAAAGTCTTGTCACCTATTATTGTCTATATAACTGCTTTATATCTGGGCAGACCATAGAAATTTATTGTGGACTTCTTTCATAAGAAAAGCTAAACGTAGTTATACATGTGGGAATCAGTATCCCTTTTTAACGAGGGACAGTTAGATTTTCACAGGTTGTGCTCTCCAAGTTATGTCTTTAAACCATACAGTTTATTCAATCAATAATTGTATAGATGCTTTTTACTGTGTGCCATAAGTTCACAGATTGATGGGGTGTGTGGGTGTGTGGGTGTGTTTGTGTGGGTGGGTTGGTGAGTCTGTCTGTCTGTTTTTCTTTGATAGATTGCTGACCGTAGAAGTCAGAATCCTGCTCAGATAAGTTGTATTCAATCATTCAAACCCCAGACTAGTAAGGTATTGTTTCCCCCTCACACCCAATATATGTACAAGAATAAAGGTTGGAACCTTGGCAGAGAATTTTGAAAAGTGTTTGACCTGCCCCACCCACCCACCCAGTCTAATGCTGTATTGTTTTTGAACTCATTATAGAAGATTGGAAATTGGTGCCAAAAGTTCAGCTTGATCACTCCAAGTACTTCTTGGTCCCCTCTCCCTGAAAAGACATATAGATAACCTTTTGGTAGCCAATTGTCATCTAGCGTGTGTGTGTGTGTGTGTGTGTGTGTGTGTGTGTGTGTGTGTGTATGTTTGTGTTTTTAATTATACCAGCTTAATATACCTAAGTATGTAGGAGCAAGAGCCCTGGGGTCTATATATCCTCTCAATAAATAGAGCTGTGATTTAGGGGCTAGCCTTCATATTTGCCTTCCAGTGGGAGAAGAGGAAGGTAGATTTTGAATCAACCACTTACCTGAAAAGCAGGAGAGGAAGGGGGAAAAAGATAGGAATTATTAGATAACTCAAAGAAAGAAAGAAAAACAAATCAAACAGTTAAGTAAAACTCCAAAATTAGGCAAAGGGTTGACAAAGAGGAAGGGCAGGAAGTTTAGAAGGGGAGGATATTAAGAAAGCCTATGGGAAAAGGATTGCATTAAAGTAGATTAAACAAAACTAATTATAGAAACAAAGAGGAACAAAAAAAAAATCCAAATTTAGAAAAACAAAAGAATATTAAAGAAAAGAACATAAGAAAACATAGATCTAACTCATAATTTAAATGTGAATGGATTATATAATCCTATAAAACAAAATATAGTGACAGATTAGATATAACCCTCACAGTCTGATTCTCATAAGAAACACACCCCCACAAGCAATGATATACATAGACTAAAAATTAAAGGCTATATTTGTCTTCTAGAATGAATGAGCTCCTATAAGCATCCTATTGTCCTGAGTCCTACACATCCCAAGGCTGACCTCAAGTTCAAGGCTAACAGATAGATAATATTTGGCTTTCCCAATTGCTATTAATGGAAGAGAACATACCACTAAATGGCATTCTTTCATGTGGTCTTCCTAGAGAAGTAGCTTTCATTAAGTGAGCAGGACAAGGCAATCTGGGAACAGAAATACTTTTTGTTTCAGTAAGAAACTGTAAAAGACTTCATTCACCAACCTTTTCCTCTATGGGCTGAAAAGAGGGCAGTGGGACTCAGGCCAACCTTGTGACTGGACACTTGAGCACCTCACCCAGGCCCCTTATGTTTGAGAAGAGAGAATGGCAAAGATCAAAGAAGAGTGTGGGTTGCCACAGCAGGGAAGATTGGCAGAGATGTTGGTAGGGAGATTTGGTAGCCAAATGGAAACCAAGGATAGGATGCCAGGCAGAATGTGTCCCTGGTGACTGACCCCTAAACCACAAGAACATTTTCTTGGTATCTAGTCATCACACTTGGATCAAATGTTATTAAAAAAGAAAAGAAAATTGTCCTTTTCTAGTGTGGGGTGGGGAGGGAGAGAAGTTCAGAACTTAAAATGTAACAAAATAATAAATTAAATTACTTGTTTTAAAAAAAGAAAGAAAAATGTGATGCAATGTCTCTTTCATTAAAAATGTCATCAGTGTGTGTTAATGAGAAATAGCATGAAAACATGGCATTTTGAGGCAGCATTAGAGTTTCTAGATCATTAGGACATTAGAGATTGTAATAGCCCTTTATGGTTTTAAGTGACTGACTCATGGTCACGGGAAAGCAGGGATAAAGAGATCCTATTTCCTAACCAGGTGTATTTTTCTTCTAAGGAGCTCAGAGTACTTTTCAGACAGTGATAACTAAGCTCTAGAAACTAGGTCAGTAGCAAAGAGACTACTTTAAATTCAGAAAAACATTTGTTATGCTGGATTTAAAGGCGTGATGTACTAGGGTGAGAAAAGTACAACAATTGCCTACCATTGTAAAGAATGAACAACAACATCCTTTTCTGTAGTTTTAGACAATACCTCACCTACCAAAGTGTAGAGATCTGTAAAAGCCTGCTAGACCCTGAAAGAAATAGTTGTTCAGTCATTTTTCAGGCATGGCAGACTCTTTGTAACGCCATTTGGGGTTTTCTTGGCAAAGATACTTGAGTAGCTTGCCATTTCCTTCTCCAGTTCATTTTACAGATGAGGAAACTGAGGCAAACAGGGTGAAGTGACTTGCCTAGGCTCACACAGTTATCACGTATCTGAGGTGGGATTTGAATTCAGGTCTTTCTGACTCCAGGCCTGTCTTTCCACTGAGCCACCTAGATGCTGAAAGAAATTACATGAAGTCTAAAAGGAAGCAGTCTGTGGAGGTTTTAAAATGTTAATGAAAAGTTAATCTGTTGACCTGTGATGATAAATATGAGCCAGTATATCATTATTAGAGTAATTATTGGAGTAAGAAATATGTCAAGGGTGGAAGTTGGGGAGGGGGTGAGAAAGAAGGAAGAGAAGGTACTTGTAATTTTTGTAAGCTAAGGAGTATTGCAAGCTAAATCTACAAGGAGGCTCTAAAGCTCTTTAGCTTTGCCTTGCTCCAAGTCACTAGGAGGAGGATGAAGGATAGATTATTTCTTTAGTGACCTGGGGAAGTGGGGAGTAGCAAGACTTAGTCTCTTAATTCCATAAATGGGACTGCTTAAGCTAGTGATGTACTGGACCCACAAACAGAACACAGAGGATGCAAAGAGAAGACTGCAGGAGCCCTCCCTGGTGCTTTTGCTGCTATTTTATGCCACACACACCCCGCCAAAGGCGATGGAGGAGGATGGAGGAGGAGGATGATCATGATCATGATGATAACAAAGACAAGGCCTAGAGTCAGGAAGACCTAAATTCAAATCTAGACTCAGATACTGTGTAGCCATATGACCCTGGGCAAGTCACTTAATCTCTGACTCAATTTCCTCCACTGTAAAATGGGGATAATAATTGCACTTATCTCCCAGGGTTTTTGTGAGCATCAAATGAGATAATACTTATGAAGCACTTAGTACAGTGCTTGGCACACAGTAAGTACTGTGTAAGTGCTAGCCATTATTATTACAATTAATAACAATAACTAACATTTATCTAGCACCTTAAAGTTTGCAAGGTACTTTACATATGTTAACTCATTTGATCAAACAGAGGGGAAGCTACTTTCAGTCACACCTGTTCTATCACTCCGGTAGAAATTAAACTCCCTGGGGGCAGATTTGCTTCTTGTCTTTGTTTTTTGGTATCCCCAGGTCATAGCACAGTGCCTGCTAAGTGATTATAAATATTGGTTGAATTGGATCATACATAAATGTTTCCCCATGGCAAGGGATTCCCAACTGGGGTGTACATACTGTAAAGGGGCTTGTCAAAGGGCTACAGAGAATATTTGGCAAATAGTTATAATATCCTATTGAAACATTCCAAAAGTAGTCATATTAGCGAAAAAATTGTAATTTTTTTTCCACAAAGAAGTGGGGTAGGGACAAGAGGGAAGATAGGTACTATTAGAATCCAACTAAAGAATTTCAAAGACACAGTTGAAGGAATAATTTAAGACAAGCAGATGGGACAGTGGATAGGGCCCTGGGTCTGGAGGCAGGAAAACTTGAGTTCAAATTAGGCCTCTAACACTTGCTAGACTTTGGGCAAGTCACTTAACCTGTTTGCCTTGGTTTCCTCAACTGTAAAATGAGGATAATAACAGCACTTATCTCCAGGAGTGTTGTGAAGATAAAACGAGTTAATATTTGTAGAGCACTTAGTGTGGTACCTGGCACATAGTAGGTGGTGTTGAGTTTCCTCTGTAATTCTATGTATTTTGTCTTCTGCATTTAAAACTATTATTCTGATCATGGATCTATGTTGATGTTTTTCTGTCGTGTCTGACCCTTTGTGATCCCACTGGGGGTTTTATTGGCAAAGATACTGGAATGCTTTTGCATTTCCTTCTCCAGCTCATTTTACAGATGAGAATACTGAGGCCAACAGGGTTAAGTGACTTGGCCAAGGTCACATAGGTAATAAGTGTCTGAGACCAGATTTAAACTCAGGAAGATGAGTCTTCCTAACTCCAGGCCCAACATTCTACCCACTGTACCACCTAGATGCCCCTATGATTTCCTACTAATTAAAAGTAGAGAAATGAGACTTGGGTATGAAATCATTTTCACAGTGAGCTAGAAAAAACCCAGTCTCAGAGACTTAATGAAAGATGAGCTAATAAATCTCTTCAAAACCAGAAACTCCAAACTGTTTTCCAATCAATGAAGTCACAAAATGTTTATTGTACCCTTAGAGAAGCACATGCCATTTCTTCTAAATGGGCTGAGAGAGGGCTTAAATTCTGTTTATAACAACTTATCTCTGTGAATCAGGATCCTCAGTTCTGTTCTCAATCAAATCCAAAGCAACATGATATGTGGGCGTCTCTTGCAAAGACAACACCAAGAATAAAGCTGTTGGTTGACAAGAACCAGAATCAAAGTTCTCATTAATTTATTTGACTGTGTTCTGGTAAGCATCTAACAGTTTTATGATATTTGAAAAAAAAGTCACATACCGAAGTTTTCTTTATGAAAAAATAATCTTTATTTCATTTCTTATGTATATGTACATGGTAAACTCTAGAACTGGGCATAGAGCAGAGATTAGAGTCCAAAAAACATTTATTAAGTCTCTACTATGTGCCAGGCATTGCGCTAAGGTGCTGGAGAAACAAAGAAAGGTGAAGGAGATTTATTGAAAGCCAAGGGACTATGGTGACTAAAAAAAACAAAAAACAAACAAAAAAACGTGGGAACTCCTCTCTGCCCTATGGTTTCTGTATCTAGGCAAATCCAAATGTGACTTGCAGGATTCTAAAATGTTATTAAACCAAATAATCCGTGCTGGGAAACTGAACTCTGTCTTCAAAAGAAGTTTTTCTTAAGATGCTGGGTATTTATCCATGTCCTCCAAAAAACAGCAGGGTGGGATACCAATCCTCATTTGCCACATGGACAGAGGACTTCAGATGGTGCAAGAAAGAATGTGCCATTATTTTGGAGAAGAAAACAGCTATTGTTTAATGTTTAAAAAATAAAAAAATATTGTATAAACAGCTAACAGCTGGGTTTTTTTTTCCACTTTGCTATTACAGAGCAAAGAGCCAAAAAAACAAAAGACACTCTCAAGGGTGGTTTTTGTTCAGAGCCCAGTTTTTTTTTCTACAGCTAATTTTAACCCAGAAATAGGCCCTTTCTGGTTTTGTTTTGTTTTTGAAGAGTAGAGGAAAAAACCTGAATTTGAGTAGAATGCCACAGAGACCAAGCCTGAATCAAAAGTGCTTTTGTTGTGCCATGAGGAAGGTTTATAAACAGCAAAGATGATTTCAAAGTGTCATTAAAAACAAAACATACACAAACACACACACTTCCCAACCAAATAACATTCTCAAACTCTACCAAAATAAATGGAAGAGGGAAAAGGGGAGAAACCACTAATCTGACACATACAAGTAGGGGACTTGAGCTGTATCTGGGCAAGGTACTTGAGACCCAGCTAATCAGTTTGTTTTAGTTGGTCTCATGATGAATGAATGGCAAAGTGACCATGCAGCAATCCACAAAGATAATTTTTTAAAAATACATCACCCCAAATATAAAAATAACTTCAGCAAAGCTGAGGCAAGGGGAGGGTGAGTGCTAAGAAGCCACAGCAAATCAAACCTACATGGAGAATTTGCAATGGACTAAAAGGAATATTCTCATGAACATTTAACAAAGCCATCTACTGGAATGGAGATGGCAAAGTTAGAAATCTGTACAGGGGAGTCTCAATTATGAAGGCAGAGTTGAGAGGAATAGCTGCTCCTTCCACTTTGGCGCTCAAATTTGCTCATAATGCTTGGTTGCTTAGTCCGCAAACCTGGCATGTCCACCTTTTCTCCTCTCAACAGATTCAAACTTGACCCATCCTTCAAAAGTTAGCTCTTTCATGTGACTTTCTTAGTGTCACCTAATTGTCATTTAGTCCCTTTCAGTCATGTGCAGGTCTTGGTGATTCTGTTTAGGATTTTCTTGGCAAAGCTACTTATTTTGTAAAATGACAAAATGTGAGACAAACAGAGTTAAGTGACTTGCCCAGGGTCACACAGCTACTAAGTGTCAGAGGCTACATTTGAACTCAGGTCTTCCCAACTCTAGGCCTGGCACTCTATCCTCTGCACTACCTAGATGTCTTTGTAAGTCAATACATAGTCTATTATCTTGCTATGAACTTCTTCAACATTTAACAACCTTGATTATTGCATTCCTGGTTGCTTTCCGACTATTGCTATCATCTTCCCAAAGATAATTCTTTGCAGGGGACATAATTGGCTGTATTTTTAGAAAAAAATATCTCCCAAGGCACCTGGCACAGTTCTGACACCACAGCAAAAATTAATTCAATATACAATATTCAATATATATTAATATATATTAAGTGCTTACTACGTGCCAGACACCATGATGGATGCTGGGGATACAAATCAATCAATAAGGATTTATTAAACATCTATTCTATGCCACACTGGAGAGACTAATACAAAGATTAAAAACAACCCATTCTTGTAATAAAAACATTTTTTTTAAAAAATAAGTTAATTTAATTTTAGTTTTCAACATTCACCTCCATAAGTTTTAAATTTTCTCCCTCTCTCTGCCCTCCCTCCTCCCCAAAATGGCATGTAATCCGATATAGGCTCTACATATACATCCTATTAAACATATTTTCACATTAGTCATATTGTGTAGAAGAATTAGAACGAATGGGAGTAACCATGAGAAAGAAAAACATAAAACAAAGCAAAACAAAAAAAAGAAAATAATCTGCTTCGATCTGCCTTCAGACTCCACGTTTCTTTTTTCTGAATATGGATGGCATTTTACATCATGAGTCTTGTGGAACTGTTTTAGGACCTTGCATTGCTGAGAAGAGCTAAGTGTATCAAAGTCAGTCATTGCACACTGTGGCTGTTACTGTGTACAATGTTCTCCCAGTTCTGCTCACTTCACTCAGCTTCATTTCATATATGTCTTTCCAGGTTAATAAATACATTTTTACAGCCTAGGTTCCTAAGACACAAAATGACCTCCCTGAGCCCAAGGAGTTTTGTAATCCAATAGGAGCAAATAAGGCATGTAAGTAAGTACAACACAAGATAGAATGTGTCAACAGGGCAGCTAGCTGGCACAGCGGATAAAGTGTCAAAGCTGGAGTCAGTAAGACGTGAGTTCAAATACCGCCTCAGAAACTTATTAGCTGTATGACCCTGGGCAAGTCACTTAGCCCTGTATGCCTCAGTTTCTTCATCTGTGAAATGAGCTAGAGAAGAAACTGCAAACCACTCCAGTTATCTTTGCCAAGAAAACACCAAATAGGATTACAACAGTCTAGCTTGACTGAAACAACTGAACGACAATGCGTCAAAGGCATGGTGAGGGCTAAACAAGATTCACTAAGATGTTTGAGGAATAAGAGGAGAAGCTATAGTAGCTTTCCCCTCTGCAGCTGCTCAAGAAAGTTACAGTAGGGCAGCTAGGTGGTGCAGTGAGTAGAGCACCGGCCCTGAAGTCAGGGGGACCTGAGTTCAAATCCAGCCTCAGACACTTGACATACTTTACTAGCTGTGTGACCTTGGGCAAGTCACTTAACCCCAATTGCCTTGCCCTTCCCCGTGCAAAAATAAAAAGAAAGCTACAGTAACTTTCCCTCTGATTTCTCAAACATCTTAGTGAATCTTGTTTAGATCTCCTCTTGATTATGTTGTTTCTATGATGACAAGGGTGGTCAGAAAAAGACGCTGAGGAAGAAGACCAGACTGAGTGAGTGGCTTGGAACTGGCTGGCCACATAACAAATGTTGCACAAGTTCTAAGGTTGTTTACTGAGAGAGTGTAGCAGCCACTTACACTGACTGACTCTTTGACCGTATGCAGTGTGGCCTCCTCTGGAAGGAATTGATGGTGGGGGATAGTGGGGAGGAAGGTTGCCCTTTTTTTATTTAAACAAATCTGACTTTTGCCAAGCTTCAGTGTCACTTGGTATCATAAGATGTTGGGAGATTGTAATGTTGATATGGAAACGAAGAAAAGAGAAGAATTATGTTGTAGCTGTAATTTTCAGACTAAGAGCTTGGACGTTCCTGTCAAAACGAGATGTGTTTCTTGGGATCAGCATGAGCTGATGACTGGGCTGCTGGCCCTTCATACCAATACAATGATGGTGGGACTATGAATTAGCCAAACTGTTTGGGGTACAAATTTGGAATTATGCAAGAAAAGGGACGAAACCCTTGACCCAGCAATCTCACAATGGCACAGATAGCCCAAGAAGGACAAGGGTAGAAATACAGGTCCACTGTATAGTATTCAAGACAACACCTTCGTGGTAGCAAAGAAGAAGGGGCCCAGTAATTGGAGAGTGACTTTAAAAAGTGTGGTCCAGAAACGTAATAGAATATTATTCTGTAATAAGAAATAATGAACATAAAGAACTCAGGGAAATGTGGAAAGGTATATGTGACCACAGCGGCCGCAGAAGCATATAACTTAATAAATTAAAAGATAACTAAAAATAAACTAACTGAATAATTAAAAGACTAGTAATGTTCCTAGAACATAGGACTATTGACAAATGGGTGGGGGACTACTAGGTCAGAATACTGTATATTTGGTCAATTAATCAACCAACAAAGCATTTATTAAGTGCCTAGGTGCTTAATGTGCTAGGCATCAGGGTTACAAATACAATGACTGACACCATCCCTACTTGAAAGGAATTTATAACTGAAGAAACAACAACTACACACACACACACACACACACACACCCATATAGGCATATATTATATTCAGAAAATAAATCCAAAGTAGTTCAATGCAAGGTAGTAGGGGAGGGAGAGTGCTAACAGCTGGGCCTTCATGTAGAAGGTAGAACTAGTGCTGTGTCTTCAAGGAAGAGAAGAATTCTATGAGGTGGAACTAAGGAGGGAGAACATTCCAAGAATGAGGGATAGCCAAGACAAAGGGAAACAGTGTGCCATGGCCTGGTCTTGTTATATTTTAGCCTTTTACCCCAGAGGCTAGTGGACTTTGCATTCTTCTGTCATCGACTCAGGCCCTCTCACTGGACTCCTCCCTTTTTAGGAGGCCAGTGACTAGCATCCCAATTCTATATAGCTACTTAACATCAGATTAGCTTTTACAAAGGAATATTTATTTCAAAGATGCAGAAAGAAAAACACAAAAACATTCCCCCAATACCTTGAAGGCATAACTACATCTTGGTCTCTAGAGAGGAAAAAGGATAAATCTGACAATTTAACCCAATTCCTCTACAGTATTAATCCCAGCAAGTTCAAATCCAAAGCACTCTGCACCATTGCTTCTCAAGACTTCTAGCCATATCATTTGGCTTGGATTCTTGGATTCTGGAATCCCCATGGCTCAAGTTCCCAGGCTGGAAACTCCCCTCCCTGCACTGAGGGCTGAAAAAGAAATGAAACAGACTACAATCTCAGGTCCATTTCTCAAGGCCATGTGGCCTAAGTGGGAAGAAGTGGTCCTCAGCCCCTTCTGCCTTACTGAAAGGGAAGAAGGAAGAAAGGGAGGGAGGAAAGAAAGAAGGAAGGTAAAAAGGAAGGAAGGGAGAGAGGGAGGGAGGAAGAAGGAAAGAAGAAAAAGAAAGGAAGGAATATGAAGGAAGGGAGGGATGGAAGGAAGGGAGGGAGGTAGCGAAGGAGAAAGAGAGGTAGAGAGAAGGAAAGAAAAGAAGGAAGGAAAAAAGAAAGGAATGAAAAAGAAAAGGAAGGAATAGGAAGGGAGGGAGGAAGGAAGAAGGGAAGAAGGAAGGAAAGAAGAAAGGGATGAGAAAGGAAGGAAAAGGAAAGAATAAAAAACAAAAGAAAAAGAAAGGAAGAAAGAAAACAGTTTCTGTCCTCAGGGAACTTACATCCTACTGGAGGGATACAACTACACAGATTAAGTAAATATTAAACTATCAAGTGGGATCAGGAAGGGCTTCATGGAGGAGGTGACACACCTGGTGCTGTGCTTTGAGGGAAGCTGGGGGCACTAAAAGGCAGAGGAGAAGCAAGGAAGGAGTGCATTCTAGACATGGGAGGGTAGCCTGCGCCCGAGCATGACAACGGTACAAAGGCATTCAAATCAGATTCAAGAAAAACAATACTAATAAAAGTATTACCCTTTTCTACCCCTTTCTGTAGCATCTTGAAAGTTTCTAAAATGTTTTTCTTACACCAACCCTGGGAGGGAGGGAGGGAAGGAGGAAGGGAGGGGGCAGGGAGTGTGAGGAGTACTGTCCTCATTTTACAGAAGAGAATCTGGTGAAGTGGCATCCCCAGGATGACACAGCTAATAAATATCAGAGCTAAGATTCAAACTTGAGTCTTTCCCATGAGGAATAAGTAATACAAAACTAGTCTAAAACCTTTTCCAACTTAACCTGTTGAAGAAATGCATAGGTCTCCCTTCAGTGTAACTTCTTTGAGAGTCCAATACACTAGTCATGGCTTATTGTCCCCCTGCCCTCCCCTTCCTTCTGCTGGAGAATTTTTCCAACTTTATGGTATCCCTGGACAGGACCTGGCCTCTGACTTGCTCCCCAAGCCCTACTGATTCATCATGTTGCTTTCTTCAAACTGTCTCCAGGGTTGCCTTGCCTGTGCTGTCTGATAACTGATGCTGGGAGCAAAGACCAGAATACAAACCAAGCAGAGTAGCCCTAAACAAATGAGCCCAAACAGTGTGGGGCCTGGCAGCGCCAGCAGCCCTGCTTACGAAACAATAACAAAGGGATAACACACAAATGCCTCTTTGTTGTAGCCAGGCCAGCATCATATCCAGGCCTGGAAATGGAGCAACTTTATGAGAAAATGCCTTTCTTATTAAGCAGTGACTGAACCTAATTGTAGCTTGCAGTTACCCATCGATAGCATCTCAAAAGCATCAGCCTTTGAAGTGACCCATCTTAACCCTCCTTCGGCCATCTTGAATTCAGGTGAATCATGGTTCTAAAGTGCTCACTCACAATGCCCAGAACCTACCACTAATGCTTTCTTGGTCCTTTAACAACTAAATCCCTTTGGAGGACCTTCAAGACAGACCTGCTATTATGGAATGAAGCTTAGTAAGACAAAACTTCCAGTGTCACTAAAAATTTCCTAACAACATCTCCAGGCTATCAGGGAGAGTTTTCTTAGTTTGTTAGTCTCGTTCTTCTGGCAAGCCCCTGGATGTAAAAAAAAAAAAAAAAAAGGCAGTTTAAGTAAGTTTGGGTCAAGGGCAACAAGAACACTCAAAATCACCTTCAGCTGCTGCTGTCTGGGGCCTGCTGACAGTATCCTCCTCTACAGGAGGAACCAGGCCTTTCTCTGACCCTTGACCCTCTCCTTAGGATAGTAGTCCCCAACCTCCTCTCCACCACTAACCCCCACCCCCACCCAATCCACAGCTAGAATTCTGCCTTAGTTGTCCTCAGGAAAGGGGAGTTGTAGCTCTTGGCCAAAAGCACAACAGGAAAACATATTCTTTACTTGTATTGGGATTCGTTGTGGAGCAGTGAATGGGCTCCATGCTGGCAATAATCAGGTTTAGGGTGGGAAGGTAAGGTTCTTTGGTTTTTAAATTTAAAAAACCAAACACAGATTTCTAAAATATTTTGAGCACAGACTAGGTGACTAGCGCTGTTAGGAACTATGAGTGAGTGAAAGAACTGTGAGGTACAGACACTAATGGTAAAAATAGAATCTTTTTGGAGGGAATGACAATAGAAATAGCTGCCATTTATATGGCATTTTATGTCTTGCAAAGGGCTTTACATATATTCGCTCATTTGATCCTTACAGCTCTGTGAGGTAGGTGCTTGTATATATCCCCATTTTGAAGAAATTGAGGCTGAGAGGTAAGGTGACTTGTCCAGGGCCACAAAGCTAATATGTTTCTGAAGCAGCATATGAACTAAGTTCTAGCCTACAAAGAGAGAGACAGAGAGAGGGAGGAAGGGAGAGAGACAGAGATAGAAAGAAGATTGTACAATATATAATTAAGGGAGAAAAAAGTGTAATATGACATCGTAGATAGAGTCAGGCTCAAAGTCAGGAAGACTTGGGATCAAATTTTGTCTCTGACATTTACTAGCTATATGAGCGTAGGCAAGTTAGTCAACAAGCATTTATTAAGCACCTACCTTGTGCCAGACACTGAACTAAGTGCTGGGGTTACAAAGAAATGAGAAAGACAATTCCTGCCCTCACAATCTAATGGGGAGACAACATGCAAACAACTATGTACAAGTGAGGTATAGACGGGATAGATTGGAAATGATTGACAGAGTGAAGGCACTAGAATTAAGGGGGGCTGTAGAAGATGGGATTTTAGCTGGGACTTGCAGGAAGCAAGGAGACAGAGATAAGGAATTACAGCATTCCAGGCCTGGGGGATAGTCACTGAAAAGGCCTGGAGTCAGGAGCTTGAGTGTCTAGTGAAAGGAACAAAAAGGAAGCCAATGTCACTGGATCACAGAATACATGGGTGTGAGTAAAGGGTAAGAATACTGGAAAGGTAGGAGGGGGCTAATTACGAAGGGCTTTGAACATCAAATAGAAGATTTTCTATTTGGTCCTGGAGGTGATAATTAGGCATTAGAGTTTATTGACTAAGAGGATGAAATGGTCATACCTGCTTTTTAGGAAGATTAATTTGACATCTGAATAGAGGATGAAATGGAGTGGGGCCAGGAGACCAACCAGCAAGCTATTGCCATCATCCAAGTACAAGGTGATAAGGGCCTCCACCGAGGTGATAGGAGCATCAGAAGAAGGAAAGGGATGTTATAAAGGCAAAATCAATGGTACTTAGCAACAGATTGGATGGGTGACTTACTTGAAAGATGATGATACCTGCGTGGTACAAAAGGTCAAATAATGAGAGAGGCATCTTTAGGCAAAAGCAAAGTGAATTTATTTTACAAACCTTGAGAGATTTGGGCATCACCTCTGCTAGGACGACTAGTGGAGGGAGGCAAGATACAAAGAAAATGCACCAATATATATACCCTTCACACAAAGATTCCCCCCCACCTCTATCCCTTCTCGCCATTGGCTGGGAGGCGGGCTTACAATCTAGGCATGAAAATCTAGACAAAGAACCAGGAAATCAGACAGAGCCAATCCATACCTACTTTCCTTATTTAGCTACTAATGTGGCGATGATATGGCTAAGGTAAAAGAGAAAGAATGAGGAAGGAGAGGGGGACCTTCCTGGAGCAGAAGACAAACAGTCCATTATCTCCTTATTTGGTAAAATTCTTGTGCTAGCACTGAGAGAGGGGGAAGGGAGGGGCCCCCACAGCTTCAGGCCCTGACTTTCCAGAAGTTAGGTAAGTCACTGCAAGGTTAAATTCCAGGCCTCTCCTACTCCTTCAGACAATCCTCATTCCAGAAATATGAGAAGAGAGTAGCCCCTATATTCTTATCCTGTGAAGTCTTCACAAATTATATCCCTCTCACTCAGCACCCTCAACTGTAATAGGGAAATTCAGAAGGAGGAAGACTTTGGACATGTTCTGTTTTGGACATCTTGAACTCAAAATGTTTATAGGACATCTAGTTTGAGATTCCTAAAAGGCAATTGGAGATGTGAGTCTGCAGGTTAGGAAAGAGGTTAGTGATGAATAAGGGGATGTGAAAATCATCAGTATGGTAATGATAATTGAATCCATGGAAGCTGATGAGATCACCAAGCAACATAGTATAGGGGGGGGAAAAGAAGATGGTCTAGGACAGAGCCTTGGAGGACACCCATGGTTAGCAGGCATGACCTGGATGAAAGTCCAACAAAGAAGACTAAGGAGAAGAAGTCATACAAGTAAAAGAAAAACCAGGGTAGAATAGTGTTACAGAAACCTAGAGAGAAGAAAGTATCAGGGAGAAGGGGGTGATGGACAACGTCAAAGGCTGCAGAGAGATCAAGATGAGGACTGAGAAAAAGCTATTAGATTTGTCAATTAAGAGATCTTAAGTAACTTTGGAAGGAACAGTTGAATGAATGACAAAGTAGGACATTAGATGTTAGAGAGTTAAGAAGAGAGCGAGAGGAAAAGAAGTGGAAGCTTGAATTGTAGACTACCTTCTCAAGAAGTTTAGCTACAAAAAGGAGGAGAGGTTTGGAACAATCTCTGAGCCTCAGGCAACTCTCTAAAGCTTATCTATTAAGGAATGGGGAGTTTGTGGTTCGTTTTAATGGAGGAAGTTCCCATATTAACAAAATTACAGAAACGTTACATATTGACTTTAAGTGGCAGTAGCTAGGCAGTCCTAAAGGATTTCAGAGAAAGGCAAAGTTACCTTGGGCTGGAGTTGGAGTAGCAAAAGAATCTGGGCCTTGCCTTGGCTTTAAAGGTTGAGTAGGATTTATATTGGTAGACAGGATAAGTATTTCAGGAGGGATGAATAGAACACTGGAAAGCAGAGAAGTGGAAATACACAAGAGTATTCAAGAAATATTAAGTGGACTCGTAGCTAAATGAAAAGGTTTGTGCAGAGGAAAATAAGATTGGAGAGTCAGGTTGGGTTCTGATTTTAGAGAACTTTAAATGTTGGCCTAAGAGGACCTTGGATGGCAGGCTAAAGAGTTTGGACCATAGCCTATAGAAACTAGGGAGTCACTGAAAGTTAATGATTGTTAAGTTCATAATAAAAAAAAGAATTTTTTTTGAAGAAAGGAAGAGATTAGTTTAAGAGTCATTGTGAAGAGAGAATAATTAGGGTTGTGCCAGGAGCTGGATATGAATAAGGTTCTGTGGGTTTTTAAAAAAAAACACATTTCTAAAATGTTTTAAGCAGCAACTATATAAATAGCACTGTGTTAGGAGTTGTGAGGAAGTCAAAGAAGTGTGATATACAGACTCTAGAATCTTGTTGGAGAAATATAATATGTATGTATGCATATGTACATACATATATAAAATTAAATGGTATAATATATGATTAAGGGCTAAAAAAAAAAGTCATACAGTGTGACTATTGTTAGAATGATAGATTTTGAGTCAAGAAGACTTGGGCTCAAATTTTGCCTTTTGGTGATTGCCTAGACATTGTTAGAAGAACAAGTTAGCAGAACATTGTTAGCAGGCTGTGTAACCCAACTACAAGGTGGGGAAGAGGCAAGTACAGTCATAGCATCAAGAAGTACACCAGTACCTTCATTTCCAAGGTAGTTGCTCTTAGCCGGTATAATTAAGCCATGGAGAACAACTGATGTTGCTAATATTTGCTTCTTAAAATGAACACCAGTGTTCTGCAGTCAGATTGAGCAATTCAAGAGAAGAGGGAGAAAAAGATCAAAGCACTCACTATCTTAGGAGCCGGGAGATAGTGTGGTTGCAGTGGTCTGCGTTTTCAGGGACCTTCATGAGCATCTTTGGGTTCTTGGGGCACACTGCTCATTCAAGAAGGACAAGCGTCCTTGGGATCTATGGCTAGGTTGGAAAGTTGCCTAAAGTTCTCAACATGGAGAACACCAAAATGGAACTAGTCAATCATGATCTAAAACCTAATTCCAAGATCATTCCCTTTTCCTCAGGGTATATATCTTAGAGGTCAGGGATCCTGAAAGGTATGATGGACAAAGAAGAGGGGTCAAAGATTAATCTAAGGCTCTGACATGGTATGGTCTGGAGGTGAAATTGACATAACTATGAGGAGTCAGGAAAAAGAGCCCATTTAGGGAGGAAGATGATGAGTTTGGTTTTAGAAATGCTGAATTTGAGATGATGCACTAACATCCAGATGGATACATTCAGCATTGAAGAGATAAGATGCCAGATCTTGGGAATGGTCAAGACTAGAGATATAGATTTAAGGAATCATTCCAATAGAGGAGAAAATGGAAGCTGTGGAAGTGTTGAGGTTTAGAGGGTCTACCCAAATGAATCTGAGCCAAGTTTTCTTTCAGCCAAACACAGGGTTTATTAGAACATTGAGAAAAGGTGGGCATGATTCTAAACATTCGCCCTTTGGTAGATGAGACTAACTCTTTTTATAGAAAAATAATCTGTGAGAAGGGGCAGAGGGAGGATCTGGATGGGAGTGGCCAGTAGGCCAGGGTGCCTGGGAGGCAACAGAGAAGGCCCTGGAAAGCCAGGGACCTGGACCACAGAGAATCAGCAGATTGGGCATAGGCCTCAATGAAAGGCCAGTTGAGAGAATGCCTCAGGCCCACACCAGAGATTTGACCATGTGGGAAAGTTCAAGGAGAGTTGGGGGGGGTGTTCCAGAGCCTGTACCCCATCATTCCCCCCTTAAACTAGTGGGACCCAAATTCTTTTAGGGTAAGGGGCAAAGGTCTTAGCTTGGGCCTCTACCCCGTCAGAAATAGGTAAAATCACCTCAGTATGGAGAAAAAGATACTCAATACCTATTCAATTCCCTCAGTTGCTTCCCCTCTAATTGAAGGGCTAGAGGGCAGAGCAATGAGCTCCTCCTAAGGCCTCCTTTTATACAAGGCTCAGACTCTTCCAGCTAACTTCATTTACCCCTAGCTTCTCTGCTTAGACTCCAAGAATATCCTGACCTTGAGTTGAGTACCTTCTAGCAACACCCCTTCCCTTTTCAGCTTCCTCTTGCATGTTATCTTCCTCTGTTAGATTGTAAGCTCCTTGAAGGCTGAGGCTGTCTTTCTTTTTCTTATTTTTATCCCCAGTGCTTAGCACAGTGCCTGGCCCACTGTAGGCACTTAATAAATGTTTAATGACTATTTATTGACAATTGAGAAAGGAGCAGAGGGCCAAGAATCAAATCTTGGAGAGGGCCCATAGCTAGACTTGAGTTTGCACAGATGGTAGCAGTTTGATTTACTGAAAATACTGGTTCAACACAAATAAGTTTAGTGCTTTGTTACTACCCTCCAGAGCAAGTTGGACCAAACCTTCTCTTCCTTTGCTAGGGGCCGTTTTTCTACAAAAACCTCTTTGGCTTAAAATTTAAAAGAGATAATTAATGAGTGTTGTGAGGTTGGGCTAAGATCCTATCTGAGGATCCAGGCCTGAACATGACTGTTAGCTAAGGTATAACCATGATACCAGGTCAAAGGGTCAGCTGAGAGACCTAAGGGTTTATGAACCTCACAGGCTCACTACAGGGGAAAAGCATAGCACCTGTTTAGCTAGGACCTAGTCCTGTTCGTAATTAAGGCTGTACAGGTTTGAATTTGGGGAAACAAAATTCCAAATGTAATAACAGTATCGAGTAAAAAGATCAACTCAGTGACTCAAACAGATTCTTGGAAATGAAAGGCCCAGGATTACTTATATTCCTCTCCCAACATGCCTTCCTATTGTTCTTTCGCCACTTTTAGGTCATGGAAAGGGAGAGAAAGGAAGGGATGCTGAGACATGACCAGATAGTTGCCTCATTAGTCATAGGATGAGCTCTGAAAAGGTGATTTTCTTTTTTACAAGCTTTTTGGATGCCTTTTGTGTTGTTTTTTTCACCACACTCACCTTGTGATTTTTATTCTTTCTCTCTATTTCTCTATCTCTCTCGGTCTTTTTGTGTGTCTATCTCTTCCCTTCCCTTCCCCTCCCTCCTCCTTTCCCTTCCCTTCTGTTCCCTCCCTTCCCTTCCCTTTCCTTCCCTTCCCTTCCCCACATGGCCACATTACTTAACTTGTAGTCATCCACCTTTTCTTTCCTGTTCAGGACAGGAAATAGATCTGGGATTACTTTCATTTCATATTTAATTACAATTAGGCTTTCATTCTCTCATACAAGGCAGCAGCTGAGAGAGTAATAGCCTCTTCCAGGACGGGGGCATTTGCCTGCTGACTCACCTGTTGGCAGATGAAGAAGATCAAAGATTCTGTTCTTTGTTTTTTTTCCCCCTTTTTCAATTTGTCAAAGACTCGCATTACAGATAATGGAATAATGCAGTAATAAAAACTGATGACTTCAAATCCTGGAACCTCAGGGTAAATAGACATCCAAGCAGCCCTAGAATCCCAGATAAGGGGTGAGGAGGGGAGACGAAGAAGGATTGTTTTTAACCCTCAGAGATAGCCAGTAGCACCAGAGAGAATCCTGGGTCCTGCTCTTTCCTCCTGGTTTTTTCCAAGGCCCTGACCTCCCCCAGGAGATGGCATCAGAATCCTCTACAGAATCTCACTCTTCCAGCAGCAACAAAGGAGACGGAGAAGGCATTTTGGAAGCTCAGCTGTGAAATCCCCTTGTGTTGGAATAGAACCAACCACTTGATCTTTTTAAGTATCCTGAAAACTAGATGTTTCTTTTGCTCAGCACCCTTGCCCTTTCCATGTCTCTGAAGTGACTAAAAACTCCAGAAGCAGCTTCAGAGATAGGCTGCTTGGACCTTCTGCCCCATTCTTCTCTAGTCTTCCAAACAGCAACGAAAGAAACTCGCTGATCCAGAGAAACTCTCTGAAATTTAATACCATCTGGCTTTAGAGTCAGGTAAATGATTTTTTTGTTGCCTCTGAGAGTTTTTTTGTTAAAAAAAAATCAGCTTTCATAGGATCATAGAATTTCAGAATGGGGAGGGACTGGGGTATCCTCCAACTAGACCATTAAGCTTTTCTGTGTCATGTCCCCCTTTGGCAGTCAAGTGAAGACTATGCCCCTTTTTCAGAATAACACTTCAATATGCATAAAATAAAATACATGGGATGACAAAGGAAAATTATATTGAAATAAAGGTATAATTTTTCCCCCATCCAAATTTATGAAATCTTGAATTCTATCTTCAGACCCCAAGGGGGTTTTAGTACAACACAATCTCGCCAAACAAGTAGTCGTCTAGCCCTTGCATGAAGACCTCACAGCAGAGACAATGTCCCAAGATAGCTCCATTTCACTTTGGGACAACTCTTGTTCTCTCTCTCTCTTTCTCTCTCTCTCTCTCTTTCTCTCTCCCTCCCTCTCGATTTTTCCTGACATCAAGCAGACTTGCTATTCCTCATTCTGCCCTCTAGGCCTAAACACGACAGATCTAATCTCTCTTCCATATGTCAGCCTTTCAAATACTTGAGGACAACTAATATGTCTCTCATTTATTTATTTTGGAAGGCAATCAGGGTTAAGTGACTTTTCCAGGGTCACACAACTAGTGAGTGTCTAAGGCTGGATTTGAAATCAGGTCCTCCTGACTTCAGGGTTGGTGCACTATCCACTGTGCCACCTAGCCATCCC